>NC_091270.1:59255000-59880000 GCF_042477335.2 Ovis canadensis
ACCCTGGAGTTAAATATTTACTCCCGGAGTTTGAGCAAGCTCCAGGAGATGGTGAAGGACAGGAAGGCCTGGTGCGTTGCAGTCCACAGGGTCACAAAGAGTCGGACACAGCTGAGCAACTAAACAACAACAACAATATTTAACCATTATAATACAATGTGATTTTCTTCTCTAAGTTGCTCTAAAGTAATAGAGGAAAATTCATTAATGAGACATTTGGATTGATCTCTCGTGGTTTATTTGGCATATATATATATACACATATATATGTATATATGGATGTAATTTACACTGTAAAATCCTAATATAAGGAAATATGAAATAAAAGATAATCCCTCATTTTTTTCTAACTAGAAGACAAAAGAATGGCCAATTTTCTTTCATAATTTTGAAAAATGAGGGTTAGATTTTAAAATATTGGCTTGTAAATTTTCTTTTTTGATCTTAGTTTAATTCAGCATGTTTATTGAAGCTCTGCAGAGGAACCTTTGGCAACAATGTCTTTGAAAGCACTAGAACCTCTTCTCAAATATCTAGTCATTTTCTCATTTTTTCCTAAGTGATTTTAAATTTAATTCATGCTCTTAAAATTTGTTTTTGATGTTGTCTCCAGAAATGTTATTCCAAGTAATGAGTACCCAATCACATAAGTGTAGTACATAGTTTTTCCAACTATTTCACTCCATAAGCAGTTATTTGCTATCTCTGCAACCTTTTTCTATTTCTTAAGATCGCGTCTAAAAGGTTCTTGAAGATGACGCCCTACAGTTACAGCTGTGAGATCGCGTCCTCATAAACATTGACTGGATCTCACTCTTTTCTCCGCTGCTTTTCTGATGAGCCGATAGCGAAAAGTTGCTTAAGAACTATGAACTCCGTAAGAATCTTTACTCCTCATACAAAGTACAACTTTCCTTTAGTGAAATGGTCTGAATTAATGTGTCCTCTCCAGACAGTATTTTTCTCATAATAAACCGAAAAAGCTCCTTATAGTGGACTCTTTAAGGCATTCAATATCAGTAGATTCTTCTCTTTAGAAGAGATTTTTGAGAACACATTTTGTCCTGCATTTGGGCAATATTTAGACTCATTTAGACTTTGGCTTTTATTTTCTCAGTGAAACGGACTTTGAAAAAAACAGCTAAAATTTATCACTTGCCACCCTCTGAATAGATACTATTTAAACTGAAAGGAATGAACTTATAATTTCTATTTTTTTTACTAAGCATTTGGCTACCACCCACCTTAGCTGGCCAACTGTTTCACCGTGAAATAGCTACAGTTCAAATGTTTATTTTGTTTGTATTAGATGAAAAATGACTGTGAGATATGCTCTCAGATCACGGTTCATAAAGGGGCTTCCTGTTTGCTTGTGTAGTATTGGCTATGCCGCTATTTATCGCACAGTTTTGTGTTAAATATGTTCTGCAGTTTTAAGTCCCTACCTACCTCATTAAATAAAATTCTAAGGAAAGATAAGCCATTGCAAAAATAAGAATATTTTTGTTTGTTTTCCTGTGCTGCTTACATTTCTGTGCCTTCATAGATCTCAGTTTACTGTGCTCTGAACTGCCTGTTGGCCAATTTTTTTTTTATTGTCATTTGATTGTCAGTGCGAATTATTGTAGAATCTTAAGGGGCCTTGCTGTTTTGACAAGGGAGAAAATCCAAGAACAGAGGATAAAACCAATCATAGGTGAAACAGCAGAACCTGACTTTCTGACTTTGAAGTGAGATATCAAAATTGTGTATAAGGGAAAGTCTCCATTTGGTAAAGTTAGGGTTAGTTTTCAGCCAATATATATTCCTTTTAATTTTGTATTAATGCTTGTTGATTATTGTGGTAGAGTTCAATACTAAAGAAAAATGAAATTTATGAGACCGGTTGAATAACACTCGTGTGTGTGTGTGTGTGTGTGTGTGTGTGTGTGTGTGTGTGAAAGTGGCTCATCCTTCAATTTTATTGGAACAAAGGCTCAGTGGGGGTTTGTTAGATTTTTTGTTAATAGGTTGGCAGGTTAGTTATTTTGTCAGCAAATTTGATTGAGAGGAAATGCCTTGGAGCCATGGTCCATATTAGATTTCCCACTTCTCTGCCCTGAATTTACCTCCAAGTCACATGCAGGGCACCTGGAGAAACCAGAGATGGTAAGCCTGTACACTCTATGTCTGTATATGGCAGCTGAGAAATAAGAGCATGTGCTTTTAAGCCAGTTTGAAGCACAGAGTCAAGATGGCCAGTCCCCCGCAAGGCAGTGGTCTTGCCGCTCATTCTCCCTGTCACGCCGTTTACTGTTCCTGCTGTGGAGATTAATGAGCAAAGAATGAAGAGCAGAGAAGCTTCTGTCTTAGTTGTTTGCCAGAGTACAGGAGCTCCAAAGAAATTTCTTTTCTATTAGTCAAGAAGAGAAATAAAGGATAGTCTCAAACTAGTAGCTTTTTTTTTTTCAATGTAAATAAACTTTTTACTTTAGAGTAGCTTTAGATTAGCAGAAAAGTTGTCAACTCAGTTGAGCTCCACAAACCCCACCTGCATACTTCGCTCTGCTGTGAACAGGCCAGCCTGGCGCACTTGTCCCGTAATAGAGTGGTGATATTGCTGACCCTCTAGTCTTCATTCGGATTTATTAGGGGTTTTTGTTCTCCCCCCACCCCCACCCAGATAAGGAAATAGCAACCCACTCCAGCACCAGTACTCTTCCCTGGAAAGTCCCAGGGACAAAGGAGCCTGGTGGGCCACAGTTCATGGGGTTGTGTCCAACTGAGCAACTGAGCACAGGGCTTTTTTAAACCAATGTTTTTGCTCTTTTCTAGCATCCCATCCAGGACAACACTTTTTTTTTCTTCCCCTATTGTGCAGTCAATTGGTTTTATAAAATTTTTGTTGAAATATATTTGATTCACAATGTGTTAATTTGAGGTGTACAGCAAAGTGATTCAATTATATATACATACATATATAGATATAGGTTCTTTTCCATTGTAGGGTATTGCAAGATATTGAGTAGAGTTCCTTGTGCTATACAGTAGGTTCTTTTTTATTATCTAATTAATATATATATATATATAAACTCAATTTTTGTATTTTAAACTCAATTCCTAACTTAGAATTATTTTAAGTGATTTGTAAATAAAGAGTAAACTGTGTATTCAATAGTTACTTTAATTATTATCTTAAGGTCAGAGATACTGCAACTGTCAGCTGATTTTTCTCTTAGGTTTGAGTATGCATACCTTATATTTGCCCAAAAATTATGTATTCTGATATGATCCTTGGAGCTGTCACATGTTTTTGCACGCTATGAAGCTATCTTAGATGTTCAGAACATCTTATGTATTTGAGGTACAAACCGTGTTTTTAGATACTGAAACGATTTTAGCTTTTTTATATATGTAAGATATGTCCATCCAAATGTAAGTGATTTTACTTGATTGATATTAAAATGTGAGAATTTTATTTAGTTGTAGAAATCAAGAAAGAAATCTCTAATGCATTAATGGTATCCTAAAATTATTGTGGATGGTGACTGCAGCCTTGAAATTAGAAGACGCTTGCCCCTTGGAAGAAAAGCTATGACAAACCTAGACTGCCTATAAAGAAGCAGAGACTTCACTTTGTCAACAAGGGTCCACATAGTCTTAGCTACGGTTTTACCAGTAGTCATTCATGGATGTGAGGTTGGACCAAAAAGAAGGCTGAGCACCAAAGAATTGATGCTTTCAAAATGTGGTGCTAGAGAAGACTCCTGAGAGTCCCTTGGACTGCAAGGAGATCCAATCAGTCCATCCTAAAGGAAAATAGCCCTGAATATTCTTTGGAAGGACTGATGCTGAAGCTGAAGCTCCAATACTTTGGCCCCCTGATATGAAGATTCTACTCATTGGAAAAGACCCTGATGCTGGGAAAGATTGAAGGCATGAAGAGACATGAGGGACGATAGAGGATGCGATGGCTGCATGGGATCATCAGCTCAATGGACCTGAGTTTGAACAAACCCTGGGAGATGGTGATGGACAGGGAAGCCTGATATGCTGCAGTTTATGGGGTTGCAAAAGTTCAGACATGAATTAGCAATTGAACAACAATGTATCCTTTAATGGATTAAACGGTTCCTTATGTCTATCATGCAAACTTCCTTTTCTTTAATTCCCACCATAAATTTGAAAGGTCGGGAAGCTAATACAGGTACCCTCTCTTTTGGAAAGTTTGCTTGCTTAATACGGCTTTTCTTTTAGGAAGGCTTACATTATTTTATTACTTGATTTTGCTAATTGAAAGAAATTTGAAGATGATTTTTGATTTTACAAAATAAAAGATGAAAAGTGAAAATAGCATTCATTATTTGTTTTCAGCAGCTGTGATAGGTGAAACACCTCCTTTACCAAGTCCAAGCTCACTCTGTTCACCACAGGACAGGACAGTGAATCCTCGAGATGGAAAGCTGAGGCAAAGTATATGGCTTTATTGGAAAGCCTGCTGCCTGAGAAGACGGCAGACTAACGTCTCAAAATAACCATCTTGTCGGGGCCTGGATGCCAGATTGTTTTATGGATCAGAGATGGGGGAGGTGAGGGAGCAAAGTTTAAAAGACCATTTAATTCTTGCAAGTATTTCCTAGAATGGCAAGCCTCAGGCAGGCGGATGTGTTTCTTTCTCTTACAGTCATTCCACAGGTGGTGTGGAATGGAGTGTCTGCTGCCACACCAATAAACAAGCTGCCGCAATTATCTTTGATTCCATCCCTCCAAACACCAGTTTCTGGGCCATGCTGACAAGCCACACTCACCACACAGGGAATCAAGGATGGTACAGTCATCAGTGATTTCAGCCCTGTGAGCTAGACAAAGGCACTTTAGTTTAAGGATAAGGCAAAGGAGACAGGGTTCTCTAAGGCAGGCCATTATGTGTGATTATACTAACAAAAGCAGCAAAAACAGGGGTTCAAGTCAAAGAAACAGATTCAGCATGAAATCAAAATTAACTCTTCTGGGTTACATTAGTACTTACTATAGAGCATGGTGAGTAAGAGCTTGTGATATGGAGATAAATAAAATTGAACACTGATCCCAAAGGTACAATTTTTGGGTGCATGACCCTAGGTGAATTCTTTATGCGCTGTAAACCTCAGCTTCCTCAGTTTGAAACAGGAAAGACTATAGTGCTTCACTGTTTCCTTTTCCGTTGTTATGATGTTTGTCATTTAAAAAGGCATTTAACATGGTATTTGGCATGGCAAAAGCAAAGTGAAACACTTGCCATTTTGGTCTCCAGTGGCCTCCGCCTGCAGTGGCTTGGAGTGGGGCTTGGGTTCCCAGCCAGAGACTGGGCTGGTTCACAGCAGTACAAGCACCAGATCCTAGTTACTAGACCCCATCAGTGATGGGCCCTGGCCCTTCAGCTTTGCAGAAAAGAATTCCCACAGAGACGGAAAGTAGTGAAGCAAGTCAAGTGTGTAGCAGGAGGAAAAGAGTACGACACATGCAGACACCCTCACGAGTAGGAGCTGTGCCCTAATGGTGGTTTGAATTGCTTTTATGGGGTGTTTCCTCCAGGCTTTCTTTAGCCAGTCTTTCTGATTTGCCATTTGACCAGGCAAATGGTCCACGTTTAGTGTATCTCAGCATCCTCCCCTGTGAGCACATGCATCTCTTAGCCAAGAGGGATTCTACCACAAAGGTGTCTGGGTAGGGAACATCCCTTGATGTAACTCCCCTCTGGCCTGCAAGGAGTCTTTTCTGCACATGTGTGGTCAGGGAAGACTCCTGACTTTGGAAATGAGGACTGTGTGGACCGGGCAGGGCCCAGCCTCCTCCCTTAATTGTCTTGCTATTCTAGTCCACAGGGAATCAGCCTCCAATTGCCTTACCCTCAGGGGCGGGGTGCTCACCCACCTCCTACCTCCAGTTGCATACCATGAGAGGTATAAAGATATCATGTACAGTGTGAAAGCAACCTACTAAAGTGGGAAGACTTGGGCAGTTTGAATTGTAAGTGTCTCTGTGTGTGTGTTAGTCACTCAGTCGTGTCTGACTCTTTGTGACCCCATGGACTGTGGTCCCCAGGCTCCTCTGTCCATGGAATTCTCCAGATAGGAATACTGCAGTGGGTTGCTGTTTCCTTCTCCAGGAGACCTTCCCAGCCCAGAGAGTGAACCCTGGTCTCCCACATTGCAGACAGATTTTTACCCTCTGAGCCACCAGGAAAGTGTCTAGGACAATGCTTATTTGCTACTGAATTTAGTAATATGAAGGAATCTAAGAATTATTTTATTATTTTTAATTTTTATTTTTATTAATTTTTTAATTGAAGTACAGTTGATTTACAATGTTGTGTTAGTTTCAGGTGTACAGAAAGGTAATGTAGTTATCACACACACACACACACACACACGTGCACATACATATGTCTTTTTTCAGGTTCTCTTTTGTTATAGATTATTGCAAAACATTGACTTTAGTTCCCTGTGCTATACAAAGGGGCCTTGCTGTTTATCTGTTTTACGTACAATAGTATGTATCTGTTCATTCCAAGCTCCTAATTTATCGCTGTCATATTTCCCCCTTGGTAACCATAAGATTGTTTTCTATGTCTGTGTGTCTATTTCTATCTTGTAAATGAGTTTGTTTGTATCTCTTTTTTTTTTTTTAGATTTCACATTTAAGTTATATCGTATGATTTTTGTATTTAACTGACTTCACTTAGTTTGGTAATCTCTGGGTCCACCCACGTTGCTGCAGATGGCGGTATTTCACTGTATTTTATGGCTGAGTGGCATATACGGTGGTACATCTACCTACACATATGTGTGTATGTATTCATTCATGGACGGATGTTTTCACTGCTTCCGCGTCTTGGCAACTGTAAGAGATGCCCCTGCACTGTCGGTGGGGGTGTAAATTGATTCAGCCATAGTGGGGAACAGTGTGGAGGCCCCTTTAACGGGGATTTGCTGTGGCTCAGGGAACTCAAACAGGGGCTCTGTATCAACCTAGGGGGGTGGGATGGGGAGGGAGATAGGGGGAGTTCCACAAGGGAGGGGATATATGTATACCAATGGCTAATTCATATTGAGATTTGACAGAAAACAGCAAAATTCTGTAAAGCAACTATCCTTCAATAAAAAATAAATTAATTAAAAAAATAGACTTATCATATGATCCAGCAATCCTACTCCTGGACATATATCCAAAAAAGATAAAAAGGCTAATTTAAAAAAAATGCATATACCCTAATGTTCATAGGAATCCAGGAATCTTGATTGGCTTGTTCATAGCTTTCTTTGTACCCTAGATTCCACATGTGTCCAAGATGGAGAGTGTGAGGCTGAGTTTTCACCTGATGGCTTTGAAGAGAAACCAGAAAAAGAAAAGAAACAAACCAGCTTCACTTTGTGCACCGTGTGTAACATACAGCTGAATTCGACTGCTCAAGCCCAAATCCACTACAACGGCAAATCGCATCAAAAGAGAGTGAAACAGCTCAGCAGTGGGACGGTGAGAAACGACAGTGGTAAGTGTTTCTGAAGCTGTGTTTTCAATTTTATATCATCGAGTTCTTTATGTACCTGCAGATGTGGAAATAAGAGAATAGACTAAGCTTTATTTTAAAAGCCGGAAAACAGTAAATAAAAGTTTTATCAGCATAGTACATTAAAAGAATTTCTCACAGCTATTTGAAGGACAAGGGGAAATTTGGTTGTTGTCTATGTGTAATGTATTAGGACTGGGATTGGGATTGTGACCTACCAGGACACTTAAGATAATTAGAAAAAGTTGACATTAGATTTTGTTGATATTTGACTTCAATATAAAATTTGAAAATTAGCATTCTCCTATATTTTATGTAAAACAATTGTTTCTGTGTTTGTTTTATGCATGTGGGGGGCTTCAATTGGTTCACAAGATTGCTGTTTATTTTAAAAAATACATACTTTTCAAGTCAAAGTTTTAACCAATAAAATGTGATCTTTTAGTATGTGCAGATTCTTTAAATTTGCTGGTGAAAATTCATGGTTTGCTTAATCACTTTAGACTACTTTTAAAAGTATAAGCTGAATTTAGGAGTAAGCAAATTTTAAAAATAGCACATATGTATTTTGAACCAAATGGAAGATTATTAATAAAAGCAGAGAGAGGTGAGGGAAGGGAGGGTAGAATCCTGCAGCAGGATTTAGGGGAGCTAAAATAACAGTACCGCCAAAGAGTTAACAATACTGTGGTCTGGTTGGATGTTTCATCGATAAGATGTGTTTTATCTCGATTTTATTAACAATTAAATATGAGACTGGATTTTGATATGTTCTAATATTTGATATTGGAGGCAAATATAATTTTGAGGTGTTGACTAAAATAATTACACGATGTGACAGTTGCAAGTTAAGTTTTATTTGGGGCAATATGAGGACTGCAGCCCGAGAGATAACACCTCAGTAGTTCTGAGAAACTGCTCCGGTGAGGTAGGGAAAGATGGTATATATGTGATTCTGGTAAAGGGGGGGTATATGCAGTCAAATACATACTTTTTTGTAGAAAGTTTCTGCTTGTGTCATGAAGCTTCTGCTAATCAGGAGAAGCAGTCATTACCATGGAAGGTTTTAATGCTGTTCTAGATGTAAGGAGATACAGGAGCCGGGCTCATGAAATCAGCTCCTGAGAATGTCCAGCTGTCTGAAGGCCTGTTCTGCCCGTTCTCTAGGAGCACAGAGTGCCTCGTCTCTGCGCTCCACCCTGAACTCCTTCCTGGGGTGTTGGAGGTCACCAGCTGCAGCTGCACAGATTTCATCCTTGTAAAAGTAGATGACAGGCACCTATGGTAAATGCCAATTTGTGGTTGACAGGAGTTTGCTTGAAGGCCACCAAAATGAGAGAAACACACACACACACACACACACACACACACACACAAAACAGTATATTTTTTAAATGGAAAGTATTTCTACCTTCCTTTGTATTTTTAGTATGGATGAGCTGGAATATTCTGATAGAAAGGAGTCTGTTTCTCTTTCTTTTGTATGACAAGAGGTTAATTATGGATCTTACTCGTCAAAGAGATATAAAAAAATAATCATTGCAAAGTAAGTAAGAACTACTAAATTTCATAGCTCCAAGATGAGCTAGCGAGGCCATGGACTTATTAAGTCATATTTAAAAATACAGATGTCATGACCTCTACTTTGAATGTCCTGAGGAGAAGCTTTTCCCTGTCATTGACATTAAGGTAAAATCATATTAAGTGCAGCATTATTTAGTTCCAAGTTGTTTTCTTTCAGTTGGTGCTGGTGTGAAGCCCAGTCTGGATCTCTGTCCATTGACACTGAATTAAATCGCAGAGACAAGAGTTTTGGGTGAAGTTAGAACAGAACAGCTTTATTGCTTTCCAGGCAGAGGGAACCAGAGTGGGCTAATGACCTCAGAACTGTGTGTCCCCTTGGAGGGGATAGTGGGGGGTTCACAGTACTGTACTGGTTCAGAGAGAGCGTGATCGGCTCGTGAACATTCCTCCAATGGGTCAGTGGTGAGCTGAGTGGGAATTGGCATCATAGGCCTTATGGCTCCAGCTGGTCTGAAGTCTGTGCGCTTCTGGGTTAACCTCTCCCACCTGCGGGGTGTTCAGTATCTTCACGGCAGCTCAGAGAAACTGTTATGTGTGACCCTCAAAGGAGAACGAGGACCCTGCCCCGAGGCTGCACTGTTATTCCTGATGCTCCTCTTGTCTGTGTGTCCCCTCCCTTCCCTGATTAGCAAAGGTTTGGACCTGCCACTCTGGGAAGATCTTGGAGGCTAAATGAAACCTGTTTCCTAGAGTCAAGAAATGCAAGCTTTCGTGCCCAGGAGACCCACAGGGGTTCTGCTGGGCTTCCGTGGTGGCAATGGTGTGAGCTTCAGTGATTTACTTCACTTGCCTTGCTATTCACAGTCCTCTCTCTGGAGAAGTGATAAGTTACATCTTAGAGAGAAACTCAAGAGTTTCATAGCTAATCATAGCTAATCTCAGATGAAGTTTAGGATGGTCAACAACTTTCAGATCATAGGACTGAGTTCCTCAAATCAAATATTTTAAAATAATTGCATCAGTCCACATATAATGGACTAGCATTGTACTAAAGGCTTTATGTACATTTCTTATTTATTTTTCTTTACACCCAGAGAGATATTTCCATTATCATCCTCTTAACAGATGTGGAAATTGAGCAGAATGTCAATTGAATCCTGTACTGAAGGTCACCCAACTCTTAAATGGTCAAACTAGAGATCAAATTCCAGTCTTATTCATTAAATAGCTGCATTCTAAAATATACTGTCTCCCCAAAATGAATATTCTGTAGAAGTGGTGACTTTATTTATTCAAGGAGAAAAATTAGTTTAAGAGAATATAAGAAAATAAAATTCTCTCATATTCCCAGCAATGCCATGATCAATATGGTAAAAATTTCATTGCTGCATTTTATTTGCACATTATTTTCCCAAGTTTCTTTTTAGCATCAAGTTATCAAAAGTTGTGAAAATGATGATGAACTAATGGGAGCACTTGGTTTGGGTTATCTTGGTTTGATCTGAAATCATACTTCGGAGGAGCCCTCACCTCTGATGACAGGTGGATTTAACTACAGGTGGATCCAACTGCAGGCAATCAACTCTCAAGTTGTTATTTCACATTGATACACAAACATATTATTTCTTTTACGTATCCCTCAGTCTTTCCACACTAGAAATGTACTTTTTCAGACCTTTTGGGGATAAGGAAGGAGCCCAGCTCTGAGTTGTATGATTAATTGTCCTTCCTTTTCTCACACAGTGACCACGCTAAACTCAGGAATTCTCAAGAATAACGGGTCATGTAGATATTTAGCCGAGCATTGTCACCTTTAGTTTATTCAGAGATAGAAATGGGACTAGAAGGAAACAGCCTTCTCCGTGAAGAGGCACACACAGAATGGCTGCTGTGAACTTCTTCCATCTTTAGAAAATCATCTCATCTCAGATTTCAAACTTGAAGTCAGTGTGGGAGTGCCAAGGAAGCTAAGATATTAGAAACACTTAACCTGGATGCAGTCAACCTTATCCACAGCTTACTTTTAGAGATGCAAATAAAGTAAGTAGCAGTTGCTGTTGCTGAGTTGCTGAGTCAGTCGCTGTTGCTGAGTTGCTGAGTCATGCCTGACTAAGTCACGTCTGACTCTTCAGCAGTTGCTGTTGTTGAGTTGCTGAGTCACGTCTGACTGAGTCACGTCTGACTCTTTAGCAGTCGCTGTTGCTGCGTTGCTGAGTCATGATGTCTGACTCTCTGTGGCCCCGCGGCGGCCAGCGTGCCAGGCTCCGCTGTCTTCTGCATTCTCCTGGAGTTCGTTCAAACATGTCCACGGAGACACGGAACTAGATTTTATTATTCATTTGAGGTTGTCTAAGTGGAAAAAATTAGTAGCACTGGTTCTGGATGACTGTAGAACATTATATATGGCAATCCACTCCAATACTATTGCCTGGAAAATCCCATGGACAGAGGAGCCTGGTAGGCTACAGTCCATGGGGGTGCAAAGAGTCGGACATGACTGAGCGACTTCACTTTCACGCCTACAGGCGTACTCTAACATATGTGGAAACAGAACAAGGATAAACGAGAGGGACATCACCCTAGCTAAAATATGGTTTCTGTATTTCTGAGCAAAATGTGGCATTCCTCACGCCATCTGACTTATTATCTAAAATGGCCTTCTGAAGATTGCAGTGAAAACATATACCGTGTGTGCTAGTTAGGCAGGGGCCCCTGGTCCCACAGGTGAGAACTGACTTCGCTTTCTGACAGTTGCTGCCCTCTTGACGGAAGTTATGTTACCAAGGACACGTGTCCGCCCATGCGTGTATGTTGTCCTGAGTCCCCAGGTCCCGCCTGGTGACTGAGAGTGTTGTCTGCGGAACTCCCCAAGCACTGCCTTCACGTGAAGGGGGCTAGCTCTTCTGAATTTGTTCCTTCATTGGAGCAAAACCTCCCACCTTCTTGGCTCAAAAGGCCATTCCAGCTTCAGCTTTACTGATAACATGGCTGCAATTCTATCAAGTCCAGCCCACCTTCCCCCAGATCTGCTTTCCTCCTGCCTCTCACTTCCTGGTCACTTATCCACCACTTGCCCACAAGGAGTCTGCCTCCTGGGAATGCACCCAAGACATCGCAGGTGCTTCCCATATATCCCTAAGTGATATGCATCATGTGCCTCATTGTGCGAAAGCACCAGCATTTAATATCCCCCACGTGTGTTTTCCATCTAAGCCTGTATTTAAGCTTCGTTACAGAAAATGCCGAGGGAACAACAGTGAACTCGTATTTGTTATGTTCCACTTCTTTTATACACACCATCTATTGCACCCAGTCAGCATTTCCACAAAGCAGTTGTCACTACATCTGCTTTAAAGACATGTTAGCCAGGGAGATCAAAGGGACAGAGAGACTGGCCAAATGACTCTGTTCACTTGTTAAGTTTGTCACGTTTGCATCGCCATGATACACGCACCTCCACGGTAGACTCACACTCTTCTGTCAACAAAGTTATGCCGTGTGTTTGGTGTTTTCTTATGTGATTGAGTTTGTGTCATTTTTAAAGCATTTAACTTACATTATTACAGGAAAACTGACGTTTCCTAAATTTTCTTCACCAGCGTAACTGCAGAGGACATTTTGTGCAGTGGAATTTACTGCTACATATTATTCTAGAAATGCGTTTATGTTTATGTTAGCACACTCTTTGAAGATGAGGTGAGATACAGAAGTGGCATAAAGGTATTACATAATTAAAAATTGCTTAAATGTCTAGAATTTCACTTATTTCAGAGATTGCATTCTTCACACTTTCATGAAAACTGTAAACCAAAGAAATTCCAATACAATCTGCATGCATGCATGCCTTTCTTTCTATTTGGAAAAGGTCTTTGATTTTATACTTACGGGAAATGTATGTTTTGCAAATAATGATTATTTTCTGATAATAATGTCCTGTCTGAGCTGTTCATAAATGTACAAAAGTAAAACAAAAGTCATCAAGAATCCCACAAAGGTAATTACTTCTAATCTTTCTGTCACCATTCTACCAGGTATGCAAGTAAATATGAATAAGCGATATTATATGTACAATATTACATGCATTATAGTATCGTAGTGTTTATAGATGATTGCCTTTTATGACTACCTATTTTTAATTACCATAAAGAAGTTAATTAGGGGGTTGAGATTTCTAGCTGATGTTAAGGTTTTGCTTACGTTTGTCATTTGGTTTTCCAACTATGTGATATATTCTATAGTGGGAAAGCCTTAACATCATTATGAAGAATAAAATGAAAAGTTAAAATGAAGCATCCTAAGGATTTTTATCAGAAGACAGGAATTTGAACATTAGCCTAAAAATGCTTCTTTGATTCACAAGAGCATTTTGGAATACATATCACAAAGGGTACAACTTTCAGGTTGTTAAAAGCTCCTGTGGCCAACTAATATCATTCAGTTTCAGGGCTCACCATGGTTAAACTCTTGCTAATGCTCATTGAAAGACCGAGTAATAAGTTGACAGATTGTGGCAGCTTTATTTTATAAGCACCGTCTTTGTCATATTTGAGTTATTTTATTAAGCCTGGTTGTCTAGTTTTATTGGGCTGAAACTGCCATCGAATAATTCAGTTTTGTCTACAGTGTTCCGGACCCTTTTGGTGCTCATTGTTTTGTGGCACATAAATTGTGAGCGTCATTGCCCTTGTCTATCCCCTTAGCATTAAATTTTCTTTTATTTAACAAAGAAGCTAAATAAAATTGTACTTTCTAGCTTTCACTGATCTATTCTCTTTTCTCTTTCCATCGATTATCCTAGGTAAGGTTTAAAGTGTCAGTAGATTTTCAATCTACAAAGGTGTTCCCTGTCTTGCAACATTGGTCGTTAATTAAAATAGCTTCATAGAGTTTTCTGATACCTCATGTCTTAAGATAGATATCTATATATTTTTTTTTTTTTTTTTGTGCTTCTTTTTTTTTAAATTTAATTTTATTTTATTTTATTTTAGTTTTTTATTTTTTACATTTTAAAATCTTTAATTCTTACATGCATTCCCAAACATGAACCCCCCTCCCACCTCCCTCCCCAAAACATCTTTCTGGGTCATCCCCATGCACCAGCCCCAAGCATGCTGCATCCTGCGTCAGACAAAGACTGGCTATTCAATTCACATGATAGTATACATGTTAGAATGTCATTCTCCCAAATCATCCCACCCTCTCCCTCTCCCTCTGAGTCCAAAAGTCCGTTATACACATCTGTGTCTCTTTCCCTGTCTTGCATACAGGGTCGTCATTGCCATCTTCCTAAATTCCATATATATGTGTTAGTATACTGTATTGGTGTTTTTCTTTCTGGCTTACTTCACTCTGTATAATCGGCTCCAGTTTCATCCATCTCATCAGAACTGATTCAAATGAATTCTTTTTAACCACTGAGTAATACTCCATTGTGTATATGTACCACAGCTTTCTTATCCATTCATCTGCTGATGGACATCTAGGTTGTTTCCATGTCCTGGCTATTATAAACAGTGCTGCGATGAACATTGGGGTACATGTGTCTCTTTCAATTCTGGTTTCCTCGGTGTGTATGCCCAGAAGTGGGATTGCTGGGTCATAAGGATAGATATCTATATATTTATATATGTGTGTGTGTTAAATGTTTCATTTACATATAAGTTTGTCTCATCTTTTAATCTCCAAGTACCATTCATGCTTTTGTAGAATGTCAAATGTCAATAAACTAATTAGAATTTGCCAATACCTTTGTTGGAGAAGGCAATGGCACTCCACTCCAGTACTCTTGCCTGGAAAATCCCATGGATGGAGGAGCCTGGTGGGCTGCAGTCCATGGGGTCGCTAAGAGTCTGAGATGCCTGAGTGACTTCACTTTGACTTTTCACTTTCATGCATTGGAGAAGGAAATGGCAACCCACTCCAGCGTTCCTGCCTGGAGAATCCCAGGGACGGCAGAGCCTGGTGGGCTGCCATCTATGGGGTCGCACAGAGTTGGACATGACTAGAGCGACTTAGTAGTAGTAATACCTTTGTGGGTTCATAGTGTTCCCTCTCATTTGATAATGAAAGCTGCTTTCTTGATACTGCTGTATCTATATTGGTGTATGACATACTGCAGTGTGGCAATTAGGAATGCTGCTCTGCTCACGCTTCTCTCTTATCGACCATATCCTTCAGAAGGTTCAGCCAAGAGGAGGCAGTAAAAAAGTGCTGATGCTAAATTGGCCAACATTATGTGGTAAGTTATTTTGTTGTTACTTGAGTCTTCTAAGTTTCTTTTTATGTCTGAGGGATAAGAATATGGTAAAAGTGACAAATGCTAACTGGACCATATTCAGTTTGTGACTAGGTCTCTGGCGTTGGTTACTGATTTTTCTTTCTCCCTTAAAATAGGCATACATTGTTGATTAGTTCAATGGAAACATACCTCCTTGCTAATACTTTAATAGTTTAGATCAGACAGTTAATCCTCTTAGAAGCATTATATTTTGTGAACTCTGTTGCTTTATGTCTCATTTTTGTAACTGAACGTGAAGGGAACGTAGCATTTTAATCATAACTCTGCCAACATCTTTAATTACAGGCCAGTTGCCATTTTTTGTTTGTTTGTTTAAAATTTTTGTCTCTAAGAAAGGCACAGTTTTTCTCCTTCTAGACTGAGTTGGTGGTAGTGTAATTTTAGTTATCAAAATGTTCATAGCTTTGGGAGTTTGAAATGGTGAATATTCATGATGTGTGAAAAAGCATGGTATATAACTGTATGATCCTAATTATACAAAAACGGATGCTTAGTTGTGTAAATACATAAAGGAGACCCGGAAGGATGCATCAGAGGTAAACTGCTTGTTTTGATGGATAACGTTGCTTTCTGCTTCTTGTGTTTTTGGTTTCCTGTTATGCACATGTTAACTTTTAAGAAATAAAATTAAATAAATGTTATTTAATGTTTTAGAACCTTTTTAAAGGGTTATTCTAATAAAATATTCTAATAAAAATCTCTATTGAAAAACCTTTAAAAAGAGAGAGCAAACACATTGATTATTCTAAAAGGGACAGATTTCTGGTCTCCAGCTACTTGCTTGGCCTGGACTTGGTAAGTCCATTGAAGGAAACCATCTTTTTTGACACAGAGATCTCTTTGTCTAATCTGTGTCCTGAAGAAACACTTCTTTACTGGGATAATGGTGAGGTTTTACAAGCTGAGGTTGATAATCTAGGCTGACCCCTGTCTGGAGATCCTGGCACTGTGCCCAAGAAAAGTGTACTCAAGTTCCTCATGACCACTGTTTGTATGAAAAAAATAGATGAAACGACCTTAAGGGAAACTTGAAGAGAGAAACGGATGAATTAAATGCATGCCATTTAGCTTGAGAACAGGATTTATTTGAGATAGAAGAGTTTCATTTGTGATTCTGTGTCCATATGGGGTGTGTATTTGGGGACGTTAGAAGAATTGCGATCAGCCCTGGGATTTCTTTGGAAGGAATGATGCTAAAGCTGAAGCTCCAGTACTTTGGCCACTTCATGCGACGAGCTGACTCATTGGAAAAGACTCTGATGTTGGGAGGGATTGGGGGCAGGAGAAGAAGGGGATGACAGAGGATAAGACGGCTGGATGGCATCACTGACTCAATGGATGTGAGTCTGAGTGAACTCCGGGAGATGGTGATGGACAGGGAGGCCTGGCGTGCTGCGATTCATGGGATCGCAAAGAGTCGGACATGACTGAGCCCCTGAACTGAACTGAACTGAAGAATTGCAAGAACTGAGAGCTTGCAGTGGTGGTGGTATAAGCTGGGGGTACGGAGTAATTTTATGGCCCATCTGAGCCTCACTCTGTTTAGCGGGGGTACAACCACCTCTTCTTTCCTCGCCTTTTGCCCCTTCAGTCAATAACCACATTCAACAGTGACCTCTTCCCATCGTAGTGTTTCTCTACCCCCTAATCTTTGAAAAATAAGCATTTTCCTGCTCGTCTAGGTTTGAAAGTATGTTTTGCCACGTTAGTTCTGTTTCGTTTATATTTCTTCGGAAAGCAATTCACTGCACGGCAACAGTGTTAGTAGGCACTGGAGACAGGATGCTTTCAGGGATGGATTTCCCTTTCCTGAAAGAGTCGCCTTGCATTTGGAGGTCAGCCCCATAACTGGCTTCGTAGTGGCTAAAGCTCCACTCCGGGCATGTCACACTTCATCGTTTTGTCTGTGTTTCTCAAGAACACTAAGCAGTGGTATGAGCAGGGGTGTGTGTGTGTGTGTGTGTGTGTGTGTGCAGGAAAGTACACTAGGGTGGGGCAAATAGAGCGGCCCCGGCATGTGCGTCACCGCGCATAAACCCAGCTGATGGGAAGCTGCCGTGCAGCTCAGGGAGCTCAGCCTGGTGAGCTGTGGAGACCTAGAGGGACGGGATGGGGATGGAGGGGAGGGAGGCCCCAGAGGGAGGGGGTCAGTGTACACTTGTGGCTGATTCACGTTGCTTGCTGTACAGCAGAGACTAACACAGCACTGGAGAGCAAGTATACTCCAATTAAAAATGAATAAAATAATACAAATAAAAACGAAGGTACAATAGAGTAATCATTAAATAGATCTTTAAAATGTGAATTTTCAGTGTTTAAATAAGAAACTTTGACACAATTTTCAAAGATAGAAGCTCAGATACATGTATTTCTTCTCCTTGTTTTCAAAACTGCAATGATACAACACAAGAAATTTGGGAACAGAAGTAAATATATATGTGGCAGCGTTGCATGCTTGAGAACAGTAAAACAGTGAGGAATTTCTGGAAAATATAAAGGGAGCAAGGGCTTCCCTAGTAGCTCAGTGGTAAAGAATCCACTTGCAATGTGGGAGACTCTGGTTCGATTCCTGGGTTGGGAAGATCCCCTGGAGAAAGGAAAGGCTACCCACTCCAGTGTTCTGGCCTGGAGAATTCCATGGACTGTATGGGGTCACAAAGAGTCCATGGGGTCACAGAGAATTTCAGAAAATATAAAGGAAATAAGGTGAAAATGAGGTAACACAATAAAGCTAAATGCAAACAAGAAAATACAGAGGTAGGGGGAAAGGGCCCTATTCCTTAAGGTTTCCAGAAAAATTTCAGACTGTCTCTAACTTTGATCTGAGGTAGCCTGCAGTGTAGGGCTCACCATTCGATGAACATCATGATGACTCTATGTACACTGATTTGCAGCAGAAGCTGGGACATAACTGACCTGCCCAGCCTAATCCTGGAAAAGTGAACAGCAAGTGAGTCTAGGGACTACAAGCCAGAAAGGTCAGAAAGTAAATGGTTTGATGGAGATCAGGATGAGAGAGGCAGAGGAGATAGATGTGTCTGATCAGAATTTTTAATTTGTTGCCTTGTACGTGTGCTGTGATATCTTCTGACATCTCACCTATAGAAGCTTCAGTAAAGGCAGCTTCACTTACTGACATTTAATGTAGGATCAGAATCCTTTGTGGGGGATAAAATGTGTGCCAAGACTGTATCCAAGTTGAGAAAGATATTATCTTGCAGATCGAAGGACAAAGGAAGCATAATGCATGCACGGCTCATTTGCAAACCTTTTAATCAGGTACAACGTTGAAATCAAAGATGTGAGCAAGAAATACTTACCAGTCACTTAAAATTTGCCATCTTTGAGAAAATGCATAAATTTCAAGTCAAGATTTTACCTCAGAGAGGATAGGTGATGAAAAACCACATGTGCTTTTATTTCAGGATTTTCAGTGATTCAATAGCAGTATATAGTACAGAAGATAGTGTGAACTCATCGGTGAGTAAGAGGTGAAGGACTGTGGTTTCAAAAGTAGAAGAATAAAAGCAGAATTAATATAAGAGTATTCCACTTCCTTGATATGTCCCTGGTGGTCCAGTGGTTAAGGCTCTGCACTTCCAATGCAGAAGGCACAGGTTCGATCCCTGCTTGGGGATCTAAGGTCTCACATGCTGTGCAGTGCAGCTTAAACAAATAAATAAACACTCTTCTAGAAAACAATCATTGGGAAGTGTAATACATTACAGAAAAAGAATGTTTAACTTCCTTAGCACATATTAAGCAAACACGTGCATAGGTAATAGTAGTTCTGATCAATAATTAATATTTTTGAATTCCAGAGAAGATTAGTCTTCTAACAAAGACAATCGGTACAAAATATGTCACTGGCAGGAAGAACAGAATAGTGAATATAGTCTGAATGGGGAATTAGCAAGGTTCTCCATTAGAGCCCTGTTTGTATGCTGTGTGCTTGGAATAGAGTGGTTGATGTTAAGAAATTGAACAGAGGAAAAACTGATCAGAGCTTAACAAAAATGATAACTTCATCTACACGCACATTCAATTTGTACTACTTCAACACGGGTTTTATCCCCACTGGTAGCACAGCTACAGTTGAGGGAATTATAAAATAGCCAAAAGAAAGAAGAAAGGGGGAGCAAACTTAATGTTTACTTGTTGTAGGGCGAAGAGAAAGAGAATCTTAACGACGTAATGGAGATGTCAGAAGTATATACCGTGGGTTACGTTTGCTGTGCATTTAATAATATTTCCAGTCTTATTTTCAGTGCAGTCCAAAGGACCGAGGAGATTGCCAATTGTGCTAATGACGTGTTGATATCCTCTTCATATTTTCCACAGTGAGGGCTCAGTATTAAAAATAAAAAGACTTTACTTTATCGCTCATTCCACAGCTTCTCTCCCTGAAAGGAAGCCCACGTGGGCTGGGGCTTAGGCCAGTCTGCGAACCGGTCTTCTCTTTAAAGACGACGTTACTGAGACGTCTTTGACATATATAAGTTTTACATATTGTGGTATACAACTTAATGTTTTTATATATCTGGATAAACTGTGAAAAGATTACCATGATCAAGCTAAATGACTTCTTCGTTGCTTCTACATAGCTACCCTGTTATGTGTGTATGTGCTGAGAAGATTTAAGACTTACCCTTAAGGGATTTCCTGTGTATACTGCAGTATTAGCTATAGTCACCGTGCTGTGTTAGACATCCAGAATTTACCATCCCGCATGACTAAATCTTTGTACCCTTTCACTGACATCTCCCTATTTCCCCCACACCACCTCCCAGCCCCTGGAAACCACAGTTCTACTCTGTGTTCTTACGAGCTTTGCTTTTTCGGTTCCACATAGAAGTGAAATCTGCAGTAGGTATCTTTCTGTGTCTGGCCCGTTTCACTTAGCATTGTATACTCCAGCTTCATCCATTCTGTCTCAAATACCAGGGTTTTCTTCTTTTTACAGACTGAATAATTTCAAATTGTGTGTGTATTTATGTACAGACACACAGTTTAACCTTGAATCACGTGGCTGTTAGGGGTGCTGACCCCCAAGGTACTTGAAAATCCTGACTAGATAGCTAAGAAATAACATATCTTTGTATAAACCTCCTTATCTGTTGTTCTACAGCTTCAGATTCAGCCAACTGCAGATCCTGTAGAACCTATTTATTGAACAACAACAACAAAAACCCAGGTATAAGTGGCTCCACTCCAGTTCAAACCCATGTTATTCAAGGGTCAGCTTGTACACACACACACACACACACACACACACACACACACACACCCCGCAGTCTTCTTCATCCACTCACATGTGCACACCTAAGATGCTTCTGTTTCTCGCCTATCCTGAATAACTCTGCAGTGAACACGGAGTGTAGACGTTTGTTTGAGACACTGATTCCATTTCCTCTGGATCTACACCCGGAAGTGAAATTGCTGGGTCATGAGATTGTTGTTGTTTAGTCGCTGGGTCGTGTTCGACTCTTTTGGACCTCATGGACTGCAGCCCTCCAGGCTCCTCTGTCCGTGGGATTTCCCAGGCAAGAGTACTGGAGTGGGGTGCCATTTCCTTCTCCGGGGATCTTACTGACTCGGGGTTTGAGCCTGTCTCCTGCGGGGCAGGTGGATTCTTTACCACTGAGCCACCGGGGAAGCCCGGATCGTAGAGTGGATGATGGAGACCCGTCGCGGAGACCTCCACGGAGGCCCATTGTAATCACGCCATTAAAAGTCAGAGACGATTCTGAAAGCAGCAAAAGTGACTTGTTACACACAAGGTTCGGCAGAAACCTTGAAGGCAAGAATGGTGTGAGATGATATATTCAAAATGCTTAAAGGGAAAAGACCCTGCCAACCAAGCCAGTGAACCTGGAAAGAGTAGCCTTCAACAACGGAGAGGAGACGAGGTCTTCTCAGACAAATGAGAGCTGAGGGAGCTCCTCGCCACTAGACCTGCCCAACAAGAAATGCTAAATACAGCTCTTCAAGTTGCATCAGAAGGACCCAGCTCCGCAAGACAAGAGCACAAGCAAGTATGAAACTCATTGGCAGCATTCAGATGCAGGCAAAACCAGGTTAGAGTCTACTATCTTAATAGGCGTGGGTAATCATTTTTAATCCTCACTTCAGGGTTGAAAGACAAAAGTGTTCAAAATAACTGTAGCTAAATATTGTTAGTGAGTGCACACCATAAGCAGATGTGACCTTCGAGTGATCTTTCCCCTCAGTGCTCCCAGAGGCTTGGCTTTTGTCCCCAGGGCATAAACCTTTCCAAGAGGCTCAGTGTTCAGTCAGACTGTCTCCCAAGGGACCAGCCCCAGATCACTTCACACATGATCACATAGGTTGGAATTTTCACATGAGTGCTGTTCAGATGAAGCCTACTCTAGTTCTATTTATTTGCATTTTACTCTGGATGCTCCACTTAGCATATTAAATATGTTTTAAAAACTAATATGTGGGTTCAGAACAAGCTTGGTAAGTCATATCTTCACCATGGTCCCTATCCTTCTATAATTAAATGTGTTATCAAATTAAGTGGGTTGGTGGCTTGAGGGAAGACATTAACAATATTTATATTTTACTTAATAATCAATGTTGAATACTCCAAGGTTTGTCTTCTATGGGAAGATTTCTTATTCAGAACCTAGAGAGAAGAGAATTGAAGAGAATTCTCTTCAAAAAGAATTCATTGTTGACTTAAGAGAAAAAAAAAATTCTAGGGAGGCTATTCCAAGAATCTACCACTTAATTTCTGTAAGTAAAATCTGGTATGAACATACTCTTTTTTACTGAGGAATATTTATGTAAATAAAGCAATAAAACTATGTATATATATATATGTATGTCTATAATACACAAACACAAATAAGTAACAATTACTGTGTAGCTTGGAGACGTGTGTAAGGCCCTGTTTGAACTTGTAAGGAAAGATAGAAATGTGGCTGTTTTATACGGAGGATATTCATAAACTGAGACTTATTTTGCTATTTCTTTTTCCAGTTCCTTCTAATTATTTATGGCATTATTTTGTTTACTTTGCCTGTTCAATAAGCTTCTGGAAAGAAGGAAAAGAGACAATGCAGGTGGAAGTATTCCAACAATATAGGCTTCCCTGGTAGCTCAGACAGTAAAGAATCTGCCTGCAGCGCAAGAGACCTGGGATGACTCCCTGAGTGGGGGAGACCTCCTAGAGAAGGGAATGGCAGCCCACTCCAGTATTTTTGCCTGGAGCATTCCCTGGACAGAGGAGTTTGGTGGGCTGTAGTCCATGAGGTCGCAAAGAATCAGACACAACTGAGCGACTTTCACTTTTCTCACTTTTGTCCGAACAGTCTCTTTTTCATCCAAAGATGTGAATTTTAATTCATTTTTTTCCCCTCCAAAGTGACTCTGAATTATTTGAATCTAAGGGCTCCCAGAATTTAATAGGAATTTAATTCTATATTAAACCTAGACTAAAAGTCGAGGGGATACACTCTGAGGATGTGAGATTTCTGGAACGTTTCTTATATACTGATTACCTGACACTCTGCTGTGCTTTACTCTGATACCATCAAAACCAAAAGCTATAAGACTTAGGGACAGCAAGAGGAGGAGAAGTGGGGCAAGTATGCTGTTTTTCATATGTGTCCTTAGATGGGAGGAGAAAGTGGGCAGTGCTCACTATGGGGAGGAGAGGGACACAGACAGAAGCCTAGAACTGGCCAATAAAAGGTGTAAAAGTGGGTGAAGAATTTGCCTCCATCTGTGATCCCAGCTCAGGTGGCCAAATTGACAGATACTTGTATTTGGGGGCTCTCTCTTAGTGCGTCCAGTTAGAGTCACCTGAATACCTGGGTGAAGTGCGGTTCTTTGCAGCCTCCCCCAGAGTTCTTGAACCAGAAATACTGAGGGTAGCCAAGGAATCTGTGTCTTAAAGAGTTCTTTAGGCGCTTCTGTTACAGGCTGTTTGAGAATCACTGCCCTGTGTAATACATATCATCTCAGAAGCAATAATTTTTAAATTCAATAGTAATGTATATCATGTATTTAGTACAAACGGGCAGTGAATTTTCAGTACAATAAGCTGTGGCTATAATGATGGTTAGTCCTTGTTAAACACTATAATCTGCTGGGAGAAAAGCCCAGGTTGGGAAACTAACATGTATAATCATAGATTTTACTGTTTATAGTGTCCTTAGAAAAATGGCCCAGGGACCCCTCAGGTGACCTGTACACAGATCTCATGGGAAGTGAGAAGGGCTTGTGTGCGTGTGTGATCCAGTCCTGTCCAACTATTTGTGACCCCACGGACTGTAGCCTGCCAGGCTTCCGTGTCCATGGGATTCTCCAGGGAATACTGGAGTGGGGTGCCATTTTCTTCTCTAGGGGGTCACCCCGGACCAGGAATCAAACCGGTGTCTCCTGCATTGGCAGGGGGATTCTTTACCATCGAGCCACTAGGAAAGCCCTTGATGGGCCTGAGTTTCAATAATTAAAATCAGCTTTTAGGTAATGATGTTGCAACTGGTCCTCTGACCACAGTGCGGGCAGCAAAGATCTGGCCCACGGCCCTTGTTACTTATACTTGGCAGTCCTGTGCAGCCCCTGGAGCCATCCGAAACAGGGGTTTGCATGTTTGTGGGAAAGCGAAAGACAGAAGGCAGGAGCACGTTGGGGCTGTCTGAGGTCATGGTCTCCCCTCCCTTGAATTGTGGCATTTGTTCATCTGTCTTTAGGAAGCCATTCGATGCTTCTCAGAAAGTTTGGAAAGCAACCATACGTTGCTAAAATTTTTATGGTCACTTTCTATTAATTTCACACCTTCAGAGGGAGAGAAATATAACTTTAGATAAAAGTAAGCCCATCGCACAGGACAAGCCGTATGTAACTCCTGCCGTGGAGACTGCACTGTGCAGGGCCATCCAGAAGAGTGCACACTCCTGCTCTGCTTAGGAAAGCTTTCACTTCAATTTTATTTTGAACATGAAAGCAGTGTCTTTTTTGAAACTAAATTTAGCTTTAATCGCTGACTCATATACGTGGATCTTGCTGTATAACTGCAAGGATAATACCAAGGGAGCTTTTTCGGTAACCTACATTGTTTCACTGGGCCTCCCAGGTGGTGCTAGTGGTAAAGAGCCTGCCTGCCAGTACAGCAGGCATAAGAGATGCAGGTTTGATCCCTGGGTCGGGAAGATCCCCTAGAGAAGGAAACGGCTACACACTTCAGTACTTTCGCCTGGAGAATCTCATGGACAGAGGAGCCTGGCGGGCTATATAGTCCCTAGGGTCACAAAGAGTCGGACATGACTGGAGCAACGTAGCATGCCCATTTCCTTCTGCAGTTTGAAGAGTTTTCCAAGAAATGACTGAAAATATGGTCTCCACTTTAATAAAGGAAGCTGGGTGGTGCTGAGTAAGTGGTTCTGTCCTTTAAGCAACACAGTTAAGTGCTTAAATGCGTGGCATGGCAGAGCAGCGGCAGTGCAGCTCGTTTAAGTGGAGCCCATTTAAGCGGAAGGCTTTTTACTGCATCTGACTCTGCTCTTTTAGGGCTGGTGAACTTGTCCTTAATTGGATTTGATCCCTCCATCATGCATGGCTGAAGACAAATTTTAAAAGCATACACTTTAACTCAGTAGAGTTTCCTTGAATTATGCAGTTTTATATTAAGGTCGTTACACAGATTTTACACAACTTGAATTCTATGCATGCACCTCAGTCTAAAATGTTATTGAATCAAAAGAATAAGCTATAGTAAAGCTATATTTTGATGATTAACAGTCCTAACAACAGTAATTGCAGAGATGAAATATTTACCCTGTCTTGGCCTCAGAAACCTTGTTTTAAATACCCATTCCTGGAGTCAGGTTTTTCTGAGTTGAAGATGGCATTGCCTACAGCTCTGGGCTTCCATTTCCCCAATCCTAAGCTCAGTAAAAGAGAACACCTCTTTTTTAGTAACTACAGAAGAAAGCCTCACTCATCACCGAATGCTATGGTAAATGCAGGGAAAGTGGGTAGGAGGTTTCAGAGTCAGCCCTGACTCTCTTATGGAGGAAGAAATATTTTCTGCACAGACGTACATGGAAAATTGCGAAGTCCTTCTGTGGTATTACAGAAATTTCAAATGTAATACATATTAACCAAGTTCTTGCATCAGTTCAGTTCAGTTCAGTTCAGTCGCTCAGTCGTGTCCGACTCTTTGCAACCCCATGAATCACAGCACGCCAGGCCTCCCTGTCCATCACCAAGAATGAAATCTTTCTTTTTCCCCAAAATCACATAATCATCACAAACTTAAAAAGGGCACTTTGGCCTCTAATAGATTTTATAAAAGTGCTTCTAAGAAAAATTGGGTCACAGTGTCAGTTTTATATATTTACCTTGCGGGCAGGATTTGACTGATTATTGGGGCTTCAAAATAATTTGAACTTACTTTGAGAAAATTTTTGAACTTGGAAACATTTTATTGCCTGTTGTTCTTTATGAGTGCGTATCTTAATATTTAGCGCTTAAAGTGATTTTTTTTTTAGTTATTAACAAACACTTTACTGATGGATAGCCTTGGCTTTCAGTTTCATGTTATTCTTTTAAAAAGAAAAAATTATTTTATCAGGATGGACTGCAAGGAGATCCACCCAGTCCATTCTAAAGGAGATCAGCCCTCAGTGTTCTTTGGAAAGAATGATGCTGAAGCTGAAACTCCAGTACTTTGGCCACCTCATGCGAAGAGTTGACTCATTGGAAAAGACTCTGATGCTGGGAGGGATTGGGGGCAGGAGGAGAAGGGGACGACAGAGGATGAGATGGCTGGATGGCATCACGGACTCGATGGACGTGAGTCTGAGTGAACTCCGGAAGATGGTGATGGACAGGGAGGCCTGGCGTGCTGCGATTCCTGGGGTCACAAAGAGTCAGACACGACTGAGCGGCTGAACTGAACTGACTGATTTCATGTTAACCCCTTTGAAAATTCCATCCAAAGCTCTTTTTAAAAAAATTTTTAAAAGTTTTTTTTTTAAATTTTTAATTGGGGGATAATTGCTTTATGATGTTGTTTTGGTTTCTGTCATTCAGGAATCAGCCACAGGTATTCATATTTCCCCTCTCCCCTGAACCTCTGTCTCACCCATCCACCCCTCCAGGGTGTCATAGAGCACCAGGTGGAGCTCTTCAGTCATAAAGCAAGTGCCAAAGTGGCACTAGTGGCAAAGAATCTGCCTCAAATGCAGGAGACGCAAGAGATCCTGCAGGAGGAAAAAGGCAGCCTGCTCCCGTGTTCTTCCCCGAAAGTTTCCACAGACAAAAGGAGCCCAGCCGGCCACAGTCCATGGGATCACAAATGGTTGGACACAACCGAGTGCACGTGTGCGTGTGCACGCAGACACACACACAGACAGACACACACACACAGAGAAACACAGACACAGATACAGACACACACACATGGACAGACACACACAGACACACACACAGAGACACACACACACAGACAGACACACCCACACAGACACACACAGACAGACACATACACACAGACAGACACGACACAGACATACACAGACACACACACACAGACACACACAGACAGAGAAACACAGACACAGATACAGACACACACACAGAGACACACAGACACACACACAGAGACACACAGAGACACACAGAGACACACACACAGACACACAGAGACACAGAGACACATACACACAGACACACACACAGATACACAGACACAGATACAGACAGACACACACAGACACAGAGGCACACACAGACAGACACACAGACACACACAGACACACAGAGACACACAGATACACACACATACACACACACAGACACACACACAGACACACACAGACATACACAGACAGAGATACACAGACACACACACACAGAGACACACAGAGACACACAGAGACACACACACAGACACACAGAGACACAGAGACACATACACACAGACACACACACAGATACACAGACACAGATACAGACAGACACACACAGACACAGAGGCACACACAGACAGACACACACACAGACACACACAGACACACAGAGACACACACACAGACACACACACAGATACACACACATACACACACACAGACACACACACAGACACACACAGACACACACAGACAGAGATACACAGACACACACACACAGAGACACACAGAGACACACACACAGACACACAGAGACACAGAGACACATACACACAGACACACACACAGATACACAGACACAGATACAGACAGAGACACACAGACACAGACACAGAGGCACACACAGACAGACACACACAAACACACACACAGACACACACACTCACCGCACACACACATGCACACACACGGACACACATATGCACACGCATGCACACACACATGCACACACACATGCACACGCACATGCATACACACACATGCACACACATACATGCACACACATGCACATGCACACGCACACATGCACACACACTTGCACGTGCGTCTGCCTCCCTCATGGTCATGTGCGTGTCTGCATGCTGCTCTCGCCTCCCCCCGCGTGCTCCTTCCCCCACTGTGTCCGCAAGCCTGTTCCCTGCGTCTGCTTCTCTGTAGTTGTACTGAAAATAGGTTCATCAGTATCATTTTTCTAAATTCCATGAATATGCATTAATGGACAGCTATGTGTAGAAGAATGAAATTAGAGCACTTCCTAATACCAAACACAAAAATAAATAAACTCAAAAATAAACTAAAAGCTTAAAGACCTAAATGTAAGGTTGGAAACTATATATATACACAATTCTTAGAGAAAATCATAGACAGAACACTCTTTGACATAAATTGCAGCAAGATCCTCTATGACCCACCTCCTAGAGTAATGGAAATGAAAAAAAACAAAACAAACAAATGGGACCAATTAAACTTAAAAGCTTTTGCACAGCAAATGAAACCATAAACAAGATGAAAAGACAACCCTCAGAAAGGGAGACAATAATTGCAAATGAATCAACTGACAAAGGATTAATCTCCAAAATATACAAGCAGCTTATGCAGCTCAGTATCAGAAAAGCAAACAACCCAATCAAAAAATGGACAGAAGACCTAGAAATTTCTCCAAAGAAGACATTGTGGTTGTTGTTCAGTTGGCCAGATGTGTTCAGCTCTTTGCAAACCCATGGACTGCAGCACACCAGACCTCCCTGTCCATCACCATCTCCTAAAGTTTGCCCAAGTTCATGTCCATCGCATTGATGATGCCGTCCAGCCCTCTCATCCTCTGATGCCCTCCTCTCCAGCCCTCAATCTTGCCCAGCATCAGGGACTTTTCCAATGAGTCAGTTCTTCACATCCGATGACCGAAATACTGGACTTCCAGCTTCAGCATCAGTCCTTCCAATGAGTATGCAGGGTTAATTTCCCTTAAGATTGTCTGGTTTGACCTCCTTGCTCTCCAGCGGACTCTCAGGAGTCTTCTCCAGCACCACAGTTTGAAGACATCAATTCTTTGGCACTCTGCCTTCTTTACGGTCCAGCATGCACAACCAGTACGTGACGACTGGGAAGACCACACCCTTGACCACAGGGGCCTGTCAGCAGAGTGGTGCCTCTGCTTTTCAACACACTGCCTAGGTTTGTCGTAGCTTTCCTGCTAAAAGGCAAACATTTTCTGATTTCACGGCTGCCGTCACCATCTGCAGTGATTCTGAGCCCAAGGAGAGAAGCTCTGTCACTGCTTCCACCTCTTCCCCTTCTATTTGCCGTGAAGTGATGGGGCCGATGCCATGATCTTTTTTTTTTTTAATATTTAGTTTTAAATCAGCTCTTTCACTCCGCTCCTTCACCCTCATCAGAGGCCCTTTAGTTCCTCTTCGCTTTCTGTCATTAGAGAGGTATCACCTTCATATCTGAGGTTGTTGATGTTTCTCCTGCGTTGTCTTGGTTCCAGCTTGTAGCTCACCCAGCCCAGCATTTCTCATGATGTGCTCAGTGTATAGGTTAAACAGACAGGGTGACAGCAGGCAGTCCTGTCAGACTCCTTTCTCTATCCTGCACCAATCAGTTGTCCCATACAGGGTTCTGATAGTTTCTTGCCTTGCATACAGGTTTTTCTGGAGGCAGGTAAGATGCTCTGGTATTCCCATCTCTCTAAGAGGTTTTAGCAGTTTGTCATGATCCACACACTCAAAGGCTTTGGCATAGTCAATGAAACAGAGATAGATGTTTTTTTGGAATTCCCTAGCTTTCTCTATGATCCAGTGAATGTTGGCAATTTGATCTCTGGTTCCTCTTCCTTTTCTAAGTCCAGCTTGGACATCTGCAAGTTCTTGATTTGCATAATGCTGAGGCCCAGCATGCAAGATTTTAAGCACGGCCTCCTTAGCATGGGCGGTGAGTGCAGTTATCCCATGTTCAGCACAGTCTCTACCACTACCCTGCTTGGGAACTGGGATGAGGACTGACCTTTTCTGGTCCTGTGGCCACTGCTGGGTCTTCCAGATTTGCTGACATATCAAATGCAACACTTTTATGGTGTCGTCCTTTAGGGCTTTGAATAGTTCTACTGGGATTCCACCACATTCAATAGCTTTATTAGCAGCAGTGCTTCCTAAGGCCCGCTTGACTTTGTACTCCAGAATGTCTGGTTCTGTGTGGAGACCGCGCCATCCCAGTCACCTGGTTCATCTGGGTCTTTTTTATGTAATTCTTCCATCTCTTCTTGATCTCTTCTACGTCTACTAGGCCTCTCGTGTTTGTATTGTTTATTGTGTCCGTCTTTGGGCATATGTCCCCTTGGTGCCTCCAATTTTCTGAAGAGATCCCTAGACTTCCCCCTTCTATTGTTTTCTTCTAGCTTTATACACTGCTCTTTAAAGAAGACCTTATTGTCTCTCCATGCTGTTTTTGGAAATCTGCATTTAGTTGGATAAACATTTCCCTTGACACACAGACAACCAATAAACACATGAAAAAATGCTCAGCATCACTCGTTATTAGAAAAATGAAAATTAAACCTACAACGAGATGTCACCTCATACCAGTCCAAATGGCCATCATCAAAAAATCTACAAACAATACATTCTGGCGAGGGTGTGGAGAAGAGAGAACCTTCTTGCAGAGTTGGTGGGAATGTGAACTGACCCAGCCACTATGGTGAACATCATGGAGATAAAAAAAAAAAAAAACCAAACTAGAAATAAAACTACCATACGATCCAGCACACCCGCTATGGGCATAGACCCTGAGAAAATCATAATTGAAAAAGACACATGTACCCCGGTGTTCATTGCAGGACTGTTTACAATAGCTAGGACATGGAAGCAACCCAGATGCTCATCAACAGAAGAATAGATAAAGAAGCTGTGATACAAAGGAACAGATTGGACTCAGTTCTCATGAGGTGGATGAACCTGTTATACAGAGTTAAGTGAGTCAGAAAGAGAAAAAGAAAACTTTCATCCAGAGTACTTGAAAAACAAATTTGTTAGCTATTATTAATAGTATAAAATACTTTACTCTGAGTAACAGCATTTTTATTTGCCTTGTTTTCAACCTGAATTTCTCTTAGAATGGGAGCTTTTAACAACCATGTATTTTAAGATACTGTTAATTGTATGATATATCCTAACAGTGGCATGGTCGCATTTTAAAGAACGTGTGTGTTCAGTTGCTCATTTGCTTCTGACTCATGGGGATCCCGTGGATTATATATAGCCTACCAGTCTCGTCTGTCCATGGAATTATCAAGGCAAGAAAACTGGAGTGGGCTGCCTTTTCCTTCTCCAGGGGATCTTCTCAGCTCAGGGACTAAATATGTGTCTCTTGAGTCTCTTGCATTGGCTGGCAGATTTTTTTTTACCACTGTGCCACCTGGGAAGCCCAATGTAAAGAGTAATTACATATAAAAAATAATTTTTTAAAGACTTTGGAACGTGTATACAGGAACAGGAACGTTGCTTAGTCATGTCCGACTCTTTGTGACCCCATGGACTGTAGCCTACCAGGCTCCTCTGTCCATGGGATTTTCCAGGCAGTAGTACTGGAGTGGATTGCCATTTCCTTCTCCAGCGGATCTTCCCGACCCAGGGATTGAACCTGAGTCTTCCGCATTGTAGACAGACACTTTACCATCTGAGCCACCAGGGAAGTCTGGAACGTGTATACCAAATAAAATCACGTTTCCCATGAGAGCAATCGTTTTCTTTTTATTAACACACAAACACACACATACACACAAAATACATACATATCGCCTGTTGCCTTTGGGGAGAGGAGGAGGAGGGACCTTCACACAGTGGCCTGCTGCTATGCAGTGTGCTTGGCATCACTCTTAATATGGTGCTGTGTTATCAGAAATTTTAGTGGCAGATGTAAAAAAAAAAACAACCCTCAAACTGACAACTTAAAGCCTGAGTTTATTGACTCGCTAATGAAAAGTTGTGAGTGGAGGTCAGAGAGGGGACTGTGGCTGGGCTGAAGCCTGGCCTCGGCCGTCGGGCTGTCCCGGCTGCACTGCTTACTGACTCCATGCAGTTTTGCTTACTTAGCGCTGCATACTGTGAGAAGTATTTCGCAACAAGTATTGGCAAGTAAGCGCTGCTTATTCAGCCTCAGTCTCACTGTGTGCGGTGTGCGGTGTTGCATGAGCAGACGGAGGTGGGGCACCTAGAGAGCACGCGGCATTGCGGCATTGCCGTCCACTTTCCTTTTCTGAGTCCTTTCTCTGCCCTTTAACCAACATTTTCCCGTTTTCCCCAAATCCCAGCCGCTGGCAACCATCACGCGACTCTGTTTCTGGGAGTGTGACTTTTTTAGGTTCCGAATGTAAGTGAGACAATACATAGAGTGTCTATCTCTGACTTATTTCACTTGGCAGAATGCCGTCCCTGTCCACTCATATTTTCACAGAAGGCAGCGTTCCCTTCTTTTTATGGCTGAATAATAGTCCATTGGGTATAAATACAGTTGATCCTTGAACAGTATAGGAGTTAGGAGTGCCAACCCTCCATGTAATTGAAAATCCCTAATTTCTTATAGATTGTACTTAATTGAGTCAGTTTTTCAATCTGTTCTGATAGTCTGTCTTTGTTGGTTTGTTTCAGCTATTTACACTGAATGAAATTACTGCTACGTTAGCACTGATAAATTTATCATTGGGTTACATGTTTTCTATTGGTTCTCTCTGATTTTCTTTCAACGTTTTCCCGTCCTGCTTTCCTGTACATTGTTGAATGTTCTGTTCGTTTTCCTGTGTGGGTCACTCATGGGTCTGCTCAGAAAGGTATACCCAGAGTGAGGACTCCTTTCCACCGGCAGTTTCGTCTCGCATCCCCCTCCTTTTATTCTGGAGGCGGATGGGGAGAGTTGCTTTTTGCTCTCCTTTATTTACTTCTTGGTTGTGGTGAGGTTGATCACTTGCTGTCCACCCCACCATCTCTGCAGCTGAGAATGCTGACTCAGCAGCGTTACTGAAAGGTAGGGAGGGCGCCAAGGACCTTTCCTTGAGTGCTGAGGTCTCCAGCCAGCCTGCCTTCTTTTCTCCTTCAGTCTTCTGATGCTCGCTCCATATCTTTCATCAGGGGTTTTACTTGTACTTAGCAGAAGCAATGAGGTAGAACGTGCCTCTTCTTGCCTCAAACTGGAAATGTGATCTGTAGTAAATTTCTTAATCATTTGTATTATTTTAATGTGGCCCTTGCACTGTGCATAAAATAAAATCACACCATTTGGGGATTGCTGTTTTGTATAGAACCTTCCCTTCTCTTTCTGTCTCTCTACACACACACACACACACACACACACACACACACACACACACGTGCACACAGAGTCTGTGTTGAATATTCACCTTCACAGCCTGGTTGATCTGCTTTCATAAATCTCACAGTCCCCATGTTATCGAGTAGAATATTAAGGAAACTTTATTTGTGGGGATGAAGAAAAGAAGATGTTGATGCTATGACTTATGTCCCAGAGCCAAAATACTATTTAAAAATACCACCGTTTGTTTATTCCTACCAGGAAAGGAGTATTTGAGGGCTTTTTATTTAAAAAAATCATTTATGTAAAGCTAGCTAGTGTTTTATTAAAAGAGATGAGTTAACGGCACTTTAAGCTAATAAGCCATTTAGGAGGCTTTATAAAGATCTTGAATTTTATTCCTTGGGGGGACAGTGACGGTTTTCTGCTCTACTTCTTCATTCTAAAAAGGAATAATTTAAGACAACTTCACAGTATTTACACAGTCTGAGTCTATTGTGTAATATTTTCATAAGATAACAATTTCAGGGAATGACTTAGACTAGTTAATCTCTTCCTTATGTGTTGAAATATTTTTAATATTTTATACAAAGTACATTTTCTGGAATCACAGAGTAGGAAGAAATCACTACTATATTCTGTAAATATACGTTTACTGACTTTTAGATCAGCTACTGTTAAAGACCTATGGCTACGTTATTGCGTTTTTTAAGTATTAATATTTCCAGGGTGCTCAGTCCTTAGGCAATAAGTTTCTGCAGTGTCAATAAGTTAAAGACCGTTCATTCCTACTCCTGTTCAGTGACGTCTCTGCAACTCAGCCGCAGCAACATGTTTTCTAATTTTTTTTTTTTTAATTTTTAAATTCCCTTGGCTGTGTCCCTGAGCGTGTAGGGTGCTTAGTTCCCTGACCAGGGAGCGGAGACTGAACCAGCACCCCCTGCAGTGGCCGCCTGGAGTCCTAGCCGCTGGGCCGGCAGGGCGGTACCGCAGGCCATGTGCTTGATTGGACCCTGGCTGCGTGCATATCGAGGTGCGTTTTGAAATACCTTTGGGCTAAACAGCCTCTTGCATTGATCTGCCATCTACTCAGGGAAGCTTTCCCTCTCTTGTTCTTAGTTCTCTCCTTGTCTAGCTTAAGTCACACTATTCCCTTTACCGTCACCCCCTTGCATGTTCCCTGGAGCACCGGCCGATCCCCTCCCTGCTGCAGCCCTGCACCCAGGCGGGTGAGTACCCCAGCACAGAGGCCCAGGCTGGCTTGCTTCCTGCTGACGTCAGCATCACTGACTTGCCCTGAGCTCCACAAGCTGCCGGGAGTCCCGTGTTGCCCTGGTGTATTTTTTCTCTCGATCCACTGGATGACTCTCATACTTCCCCTCACTCCCCAGACCTGCCCAGTTTTCTCCCCGTTTGGTTCTCTGTCCGTGAACTCGCTTCCTCTTTCGCTGTGAAAACAGAAGCCACCGCCAGGGCCCCCTCGAGCTCCCCTCATTCCTCCTTCTCTGGACAAACACCCTTTCCCTCGCCCCCCTGCATCCCCCTCCCTCCTGCCGCCGTAGGTCCTGTTTTTCCTGGCCCGAGTCCATCCTGCGGTGGTTGACCCCAGTGTCTCCTGACACGACCTTTTCCTTCTCAGCTGGATGTTCTGCATCATGATCCCAACATCGCATTTTTCTTTCATCTTAAAATACTTCTTGTCACCTCGTTTTCCCCTCTACCTTACACCGCACTTCCCCTTTGTAGAAACCTCCTTGGAAGAGCAGTTTGCATTAGCGGCCTCCAATTTCTCCCCCACTTTTTTCTTGCCTTCACCTTGTCCCCAGACTGCTCTTGGAGGTGACCGGCGACGCTGTGCTGGTGAGCAGGTCAGCTCAGCCCTCCTCTCATCTGACGCACAGGAGGCAGATCACTCCCTTCTCAGCGAGGGTGACCTGCCCTAGGCCTCTCCTCGTCTGCTTCTTCTCCCCCCTTCCTGGACAGTCTTCTCTGTCTGTCTGCTGTCTCCTCTCCTCCCTGACCTCGGAATCTCAGGGGAACTATCATTCTATCTGTTTTATTTCCTTGGTGATTTCATCCAGTGTCCTGACTTTAAGTTTTCTCTAAACATTGGTAACTCCCAACTTGTATTTCCTCACCTGGATTTCTCCCCTAAGCTCATATAGCTATGTGAGACCCGCCAGGATGACTGCTACTTAACACCTTGCCAATATGTGACAAGCCCCTGTCGTTCCCCTTTAAGATCTGCTCCGCTCAGCTTCACGACCGTTTGCTGCTGGCTTTTATCCTCACTGTCCTCCTCTTCTATCTCGTCTCATCCCATCATAGCCATTCAATACTATTCTAATAATTCTCAGCAGTCTACCCTCAGCCAATCAGGCGGAGTCTTGCTATCGAAACAGAATTCAGATCGTGTTCCTCCTCTGCTCAGAATCCTCCAGTGTCTTTAAGCTGGGCTTGGGATAAAAGCCAAGTCCATATGGGGACCTTCAACGTCCGTCTCCAACACATGTTTCTTTTTCTTTGTGCTCCTCCTTCTGAGTTCAAACCCATTGTCTAAGGCAAACACAGCACTAAATAGGACTCCAGAATTCTGACAATCTGAGAAACTGGGATAAAATGATGGTACCTTCTATCTAGCACTGCTCAGAGGATTAAACAAGTTATAGTGTATAAATCAGAAAAGATTTATTCTTTATTGATTGATTTCACCACAGGGCCTTTGGACTCCCTGTTCCCTCTGTCTGAACTACTCTTACCTAGAAGAGCGCATGACTCACCTCCTTCCCAAATTAGCTCTTTACTGAAACGTCCTCATTTCACTCGATCCTTCTTCACGCTTTCTGTGTCCACACTGTGACACCTCCATACACAAACCTTCTTTTCCCTTCCCTCCATATGACCTGTTATTCAAAAAAGCATTTATTGTACTTGTTGATTTTATCTGTTTTCTATCTTCCCCACGTGAACCTAAGTTCCATGAAAGCGAGGACTTTTGTCAGTGTAGTTTAACTCTTGTAACTTCAATACCTAGAAAAGACTCTGGCACATTCTGGATACTCAAGAATGTTTATAGAATGGTTAGAATGAATTAACTTTTCAGGCTGGAAAAGAATCCATGTAATATAATTGTTATAACTTTATTCGAGAGAATATTGCTTGGGAAATGAGACATATAACTAGTTACTCCATAAAATCCAGAATCAATCATTGTAGGAAAAAAAAAAAAAAACATTTATCTAGGGTAACAAGTCCTGTACGTCTTTAGGGATTGTGTTTTGCAGGCCATTGATCTCTTCTTTCTTTATAAGTGCAGGTCACACCATTCAACACCTTTCTCTAGGTTTTAAGTCCATGGACAGGTTGAACAGAGGTGTCTGCAGCTGGCTCTGCATCTGTGCACTGGAAATCCTCTGTGCGTCATCGTGCACCTCCTCTTGCCAGGCAGGCTCACCAGCTCAAAGCACTTTCTTTTCTCATCTGAGCAGGCTCCCGCTTTAAGATTCGTTAATCAATACCTTTTCCCATTTACATCGTATTAACAGGCAATTTAAAAGTGTAATCAAAGACTTCAGCAATTGGGCTGATTATGCGTGCTGAATTAAGTCTGGGGCTGCAGCCTGCGGGCTGATCCGTGGATGAGGTCCTCAGCTGGGGAGTGAAGGAAGCAGGGCTTCTCTCTGCGCTGTGAGCTCGGCGGGCGGGCGGGGGATATTGATCTGTTTCCCTTTGTGCTTCAGCGCTCGCCTGGTCAATTATTTACAGATCACCGAGACGGGGATGTTCAGGAGCCTCCGAAAGAGGCGGGGTGATTTCCTGTGCTTAGAGGCTGGCGTCAATGATGAGGTCATAATGTGAAAGCACGTGGTTGGAAAGAAACAGATTCGACCCCGTGGGTGATGACCAGGGGGCTTCATCAGGGTTTCTCTATTTTATTTTTGATTGATTTGTATTGGAGTATAGTTGATTTACGATGGTGTGTTAGTTTCTGCTACACAGCAAAGTGAATCAGGCATGCACATCCATGTACCCACTCTCAGTTTTAGATTCTTTTCCCTTGTAGGTCACTACGGCCTACTGAGCAGAGCTCCCTGTGCTATCCAGCAGAGCCCTGCTGGTTATCCACCACATATATAGTGGTGTGTGTATGTCAGTCCCAGGCTCCCAAGTTGTCCCTCCCTCTGGCCCACACCCGAGACCACCAGGAGTTTTCTATGTCTGTGACTCTACTTCTGTTCTATAGATAAGTTCATTTGTATCTTTTTTTAGATCCCACATATAAGGGATATATGGGATTTGTCCTCTGTCATGACAATTTCAGTCAATATGACAGTCTCCAGTTTCACCTAATTTTTTATTTGTTTTATATAGTTCCCTGTGATATACAAAAAATGTCACTTTAAATAAAAACAATTTGGATTTAAAGCGTCTCTGCATCTCTATGTTCTATTTTGTGTGGCCTTCCACGTGTCGAACATGGCCCCATCAGAAGGAAAGCACAAAGTTGGCGATTCATTTTGCTGTATGGGTGTAAAAATGGATGGTCGCAAATCTCCCTGCTACTTTTAAGAGTCACTGCTGCTAATAGCCCATGGGTGGAGGAGCCTGGTAGGCTGCAGTCCATGGGGTCGCTAGGAGTTGGACACGACTGAGCAACTTCCCTTTCACTTTTCACTTTCATGCATTGGAGAAGGCAATGGCAACCCACTCCAGTGTTCTTGCCTGGAGAATCCCAGGGACAGTGGAGCCTGGTGGGCTGCTGTCTCTGGGGTCGCACAGAGTCGGACACGACTGAAGCGACTTAGCAGCAGCAGCAGCAGCTGCTAATATGGCACGCATTTTGTAATAAATATTTCTCAAGAGCCTGTTTGTCTCAAGTCCTATGTAACGTCCCAGGAATATAAAAAGTGAAGAAGAAAGCACTTTAAAATTTCTTTTTCTAAGGAATTAATTATGAGTATTTTATGAGATAAATAATAGTGCTATGAACTAGATTATATTAATAGTCACAAAATGTGGATGAAGAAGTTGACAGTTTAGCTTTCCTTTGAATGATATATGCAGTATCACATCTCTGGAAAGCTGTGGAAATAGAATTCAAGCTATGCTGGCCTGCATTCAGAAATAGTACCTCTGTGTGCTGTGCTATAGGCTAGGAGCTGGGTCGTAGCCCACTGAATCCATTCGCTGACACCCTACCCTGCAGTGTGACTGTATGTGGAGACTTGGCCTGTAAAGAGGTGGTTGAGATTAAATGAGGTCATTGCAGGGCAGAGCCCTCACCTAGCATGACCGATGCCTTTATAAGAGAAGGAAGAGGCAGCAGAGGCATGGCACACGGCACAAGGCCATCTGAGGGCACAGTGAGGCCGTGGCCGCCTGCCACTCAGGGCCGCCACGCAGGAGCCAGCCCTCCCGCATCTTGCCTTGGACTTCCAGCCTCCAGACCTGGGAGAAATGCTGTCGAAGTCAAGCCATCCATGATCATTAGCTGCGGCAGCCCGAGCGACTAGGGTGTCCTACCTTGTCCCAGGGGTACTAAATCTCCTTTGGAACTTGGCTCTGTGTACAATAGATGCGGAATAAATATTGACTAATAGAGGCCCTTCAAAGACACCCTAAACCAATTCAGCAGAGAGATCCCAGCCAATCCTGTGGCAGCAAACCCACTGGACTGATGATAAGCCGCCTATTGTTGAACCTATTGCGGCAGGAGAGGCCCCACCATCCAGACCTGCTCGGTGGCTGGAGGACTTCCAAGAGGTCTCTGGAAGCAGAGTGAATGACCGGAAGCTGTCGAAGGAGATGGCGGTGGCTCAAAGGTGAGAAACGACTCTGAGTATGTAGAGGGGAAAGCCTGCTGTGGAAGCACAACTCGTTTTAAAACAAAAGAGAGAAGAGATCAGTAAAATGTGATGAATACAAAATTTTTGAGTGTGCCCATTCTCAAGCATGCTCCGCACCCCTGAGTAGTTTCTAAAGGAGAGGTATTTCCCGGCTCCCCTGGTGGCTCAGTGGATAAGAATCCGCCTTGCCAGTTCAGGAGACAGGGGTTCGATCCCTGGTCTGGGAAGATCCCACGTGCCTCGGAGCAAGCAAGGCGGAGCGCCACTACCGAGCCTGCGCTCTAGAACCTGGGACCCGCGGCTCTGGAGCCCGCCTGCTCTAGAGCCTGCGCTCCGCACCAAGAGAAGCCGCTGCAGAGAGAAGCCTGCCCACGGCATCTAGAGTAGCCCCCGCCCCTCGCCAGGACTGGAGAAAGCCCACAACCGTCAATAAGTAAATGAGTGAAAATTCAAAAATGTTTTAGATGAAAATGGAGGTGAGCTGCTCTAGGATGAGTTCCAGTTCAGATGCCAGGAAGAATGGTTTTTGGTGCAGATTTATTCAAACTGGTGACAGGCCAGTGCCGTCATCTCGTGTTGGTTTAGTATTTTCCCTGACAGTGTTATGGCAATGAAGACGTTGACTTGCGTCCGTGATCCATGTTGAGTAGCTGGCTAGGTCTTTATCTTATGTTTCGTTCCAAGCAAATCCTTTCTGGAGGCGGAGCCAGTGGCAGCCTTCCCCTGACAGGTGGCATTCCTGGCAGCCACATGGACAGCTCATCGGTGGGCTCTGAAGCGCCTCCAGAACAGTTAGTCTGGACTTGATTCTTGTCTTATATAAGAGAATTAATGTTCCAAGTTTTTTTAAGAATTATATTATCTGTGAAGAAGTAATACAAATAACAGGCGACAGCTTCCTGTGCACGATGAACAGCTAAAAGCATCTTCCACTTGCTCAATGCTGTAAGACTTTAGCTGTCCAAAAACTTTTATCCAAAGAACAGCAGAGGAAAGTGCACGTGGAATGCTCATGTTTCCCCATTTGGAATGAACCAAGAAACGGTGTTAAGATAGTGCTTACACCATGTTCTTAGGCTGGTGAAACTCCAAACCCAGAACTGCTATTAGCTGAGGATGTGCTAAGCCAGGCCAAGGACCTTAGGCTCCAGAGATGCTGTACCTGTCAGATCTTTGCTTGCCGTAACAGTTAGAGGCTGCACTTCTACTCCAGGACTGATGAATGTTTTACCCTCCCAATGACATCCTTGGAAAAAATGTTTCATTTGTTAATTCAAAATACCAGAAGCTCCAAAGGCACCATTTACACGTGTGCTGTCATCTAGAAATGTCTTATGTACAAGACACCCTTTGGAGATGCACAGTTCTGTATGTAGCAACCTTCCTCTTCCTCCTCCACCTTCGTAACCATAGTCCTTTACTCTGAGCACCACGTTTGTGTTTCTTCTTGTATTTCCTTTTCCTAAGATTTGTTACCTCTTGCTCCATGAAGGAATTTATCAGTTATAGCAAAACAATTTAGTATTTGGAGGGATTACCTACCTGAGGTCCTTTGCTCTCTGCTAGTCGTTTGAGATTACTAAACTCAGGGAAAGAATAACATACTTTAGAATTATAACTTAAAGACCATAGTTCATAATACCATAAGCAAAGTGTACCACATTTATTTTGCTTTACAATGATTGAAAGTGTGTGTCTACGTATCTGGTGACATTTATTATAAATTTAATATTCATGAAGAAAACAACATCGATTTTAATTTCATGGTGGTACTGTTACTTGTCACAGGCTTCCTTTAAACAAAATTTCTTTTCAGTTCAGTTCAGTTCAGTCGCTCAGTCGTGTCCAACTCTTTGCGACCCCATGAACTGCAGCACGCCAGGCCTCCCTGTCCATCACAGGCTTCATTTAAGCAAAACTCATTTTGCTGATCTTTTTAAGGTGATGTATTTATTCTTCATGCTATTTATGTAATGTCCATGAGAGGGCAGTAGAGGACCTGGTTCTGATGTAAAGAAATTGTGCCACATGAAATTTCTTTTCAAAAGAGTCCCAGCCTTTGAGTTACCATTTAGATAGTATTAAAGCAGTTGCCACCTTTGTCAGCTAAATGCTGTGGGGAAAGGTGAAGCTTTTTTTTTTAATGTATTCTTTTATTGGCAGTAGTAGACATCATTTCACATAAATTTTATTCATTAATAATATTCAATGGTTTTATTACCATTTTGATCAAGTTAGAAGGTTATGGCTTTTAAATTTATTTATAAATAAATATCTAAACTAGTCAATTTTGGTCTATTTTTTTTTAATTGAGAAAGTATCAAATGTTTGTAGGAAAAAAAAAATTGGATAAATTAGTGTGGATTCAGATGGCTGTTCTATTTGCCCTGTTACTTGGTTGGTTGATACTAATTTTGGATGTGTGAGAAGCCTGTGCAGCTGCCTTCCTCCCGAAGCCAGCAAGATAAGCGTTTTCTTAATTTCAGAATCATCGTTTGTATGACCATCCCCCACATTTAAGTTGGCTCGTAGCTAATATTCCCACATATCAAGTTAACTCTGTCACAAGAAACCCATTCTGCAAGCTGCTTATCTTGGCGGCACCATTATGAAGCCGTATGACTCAAAGGATGGCTTATGAATGGTAACGGAGTTTCTGTTTAATCTCCGGGAGAGCACAGACCTCATGGCATCAGAAGCATGTTTCTGCTTCTAATAATGTAAGCCATTATAAGCTCCGTACAGTATTCTGTTCATAACTGCTTAGATATCATGACGTTGGACCTACCCAATGGAAGCTCCTAACGCACCGTAGAGCCTGGGTTTGGAGTCCTCAGCTTGGATTTTGTCCATGACAGAGACGCAGAGGGCTTCCCTGGAGGCTCAGACTGTAAAGAATCTGTCCGCAACGCGGGAGACCTGGGTTCGATCCCTGGATTGGGAAGATCCCCTGGAGGAGGGCGTGGCAACCCACTCCAATGTTCTTGCCTGGAGAATCCCCTGGACAGAGGAGCCTGGAGGGCTGCAGTCCATGGGGTCGCAGGGTCAGACAGGACTGAGTCATGGAGAAGTGATTTGGGGCAATTTATGTCACTCTCCTGAGACATTTTCCTGAACTGTTTAAAAAGAATAATAATTTTGCCTATTATATGGGGACGGGTATGATGGGTAGTGGCCTAGCGCTTAGCAATGTGACCAGCACGCAGGAGCAACTCAGTGAATGCTCATACTTAGTAGTTTCAGCATTGCATGTAGGTTGTGTGAAAAGGCTGCTAGAGACAGCTTTGTGTTCGGAGACAACAGTCACTATATTACGAGGCCCCATGGAAGGAAAGTCTCTAATTTTAGCAGTGTCGTGCCTCATGTCATGCTGACGGTTGATCGGCTTCACTAATGATCGCTTTGAATCTGCTTGCTGTCATGGTTTTGACTTTGCATTAGTCGTTAGAAAGCTTACATTCAAAAACTTGCCTTGTTTCTGGAAAATTTGACCTTGTACTCCTACTTTTTTATAGCTATTCCTTTCTATACATTTTCAGTTATCTTAATCCACTTTTATTACTTTTTATTATAAATATTTTTTTGCAAGAGGCCTTAAATTTCTTCTTGGACTAGTTTTGAAGTGCAATCATCCATGCAGACAAAGGAACAAAATGGATTTGAGTGGTTCCTGAGGAGGTCCATCTAGTCAAAGCAGTGGTCTTTCCTGTGGTCATGTATGGATGTGAGAGTTGGACCATAAAGAAAGCTGAGCGCTGAAGGATTGATGCTTTTGAACTGTGTTGCTAGAGAAGATTCTCGATAGTCCCTTGGACTGCAAGGAGATCAAACCAGTCTATCCTAAAGGAAATCAACCCCGAATATTCGTTGGAAGGACTGATGCTGAAACTCCAGTACTTTGGCCACCTCATACGAAGAGTTGACTCATTGGAAAAGACCCTGATGCTGGGAGGGATTGGGGGCAGGAGGAGAAGGGGACGACCGAGGATGAGATGGCTGGATGGCATCACTGACTCGATGCACATGAGTCTGAGTGAACTCCGGGAGTTGGTGATGGACAGGGAGGCCTGGCGGGCTGCAGTCCCTGGGGTCTCAAAGAGTCAGACACGACTGAGCGACTGAACTGACTGACTGAGGAGCAGACTGTAATTGACCGAGCAGCCGTGGTGTGTGTATCAGTGCTGATCACTGGGTGTTCCACTCTATGGGTCCACTAACTTTGACCTCAATGAAAGTCATATTTGACATTAAACACCGAACGTAGATATGAAAGAAGCCTAGGAGTATATAACTCATGTAGGAGAAAACGCAAAGGAAAGTCTGTAATTTGAGAGAGTGATTCTCCCAGCTCTCTCACTCTGAATATCTATTTACGATGCAAACTCACTAGTTCACAAGGAGCATCATTCTATCCCAATGTGGTTGAAATCATATTTATGTGTAGTTGCTAAATTCTCAATGCTCATCTTCTGTATGGACGCAGGAAAATACAGAAATTAATCCTGCTTCTGAGATAGGAAAGTTTACCCCAAAGAGACTCTTTTTAACCATCCGGTGTTAGTCTGAAAGCAGTCAGGACTGCAACCTTGGAAAGCTTTAGACACGGACATCAGCTTGCTTTTCAGTGCCATGAAGATTATATGTTGTCAAACCTCTGAGTTTTATAATTAGAAAAAAAAATGTTAACTTTCCTTGTCTAAGCCAGTATATAAAAATATGTGTAGTCTATGGGATTTTAATTCCATTTTAAACATATAAAAATAGCACCAATAAACTAAAATACCAACAGTGGGGGAAAAAAGACCATATGTTGTCAAGATCATTTTCTTTTGAACAGGCAAAAGCCTTTTGCCTTCGGAGGTTGCATCCCTGCCCCTGACGGTTTTCCCTTGTAATTACTCAAATCACTCAGGTGCTTCAGAGGTGACGTGGCTGAGGCTGCCGTGCGCCCATTTTCCCTTCAGTTAGGAAACCTGTGACCAGATTTCACTCCAGGCTTTGCAGCAAAGCTGATTAAGCTCTCCCAGTCCTCACTGTGGTTCACTGGGAGCTTATGTTTCCAGAACAGGCTGAGGCTCCTTAGCGTTCTTGGAAGTTGTTGGCAACCAACCCCCCATGCTCTCTGTCCTTGTTAATGTGGCTGCCGTGAAGCGGCGGTGTCCTGTCCTTTGAAATACGTTGGCGATGGTTATTCTTCCTCCACTCATAGCAGAGTGAAAGATGAGAGGCAGCAACCACGTGATACAAAATATCGTGGGCTCAGGTGTCAGAGAGGATGTTTCAGGACATCCGAGGACACCTAGGCTCTGCTTTTGCTTTGTGCAGAAACATTTCTTCTTGTTGGTTTTTCACTACATTGTAAATCACTTGATTCCCAAGTTCACCCATTTTACTAGAAACTCCATGAGGGTGGAGTCTGTGGTTCCCTTTCATCTTTGCAGTGTTTGGCATTCTCCCCTAGATGTTACAAATATGGTTGACGCCCTGAACAGACCCGTTAGGTTCTCACCTTCCACCAGTGACTTCCTGATAGTGGCTCGTCTGATGGATTCCTCTGGCCATGGGAGAATACACTCTAAGCGGTCTAGAGGTGCCAGCGAGTTAACACCCCAGGGTAGCTGATAGGCGTTGGTAGGAAAACCCCCCCCGGTTCTCAGCCCTGAGCTGGGAGAACTCAGGTACGTTCTGCACACTGACTGCAGGGGCCCCGGGGGACTGAGCCCGGTGTCCTCACATGAGTGGTCCACTCACGCACGCACCTTCTGGGGGCTTTCTTTCTTTACCTCTTCTCTTCCCCAGCCTCCTAGAGTTCCCTTACATCAAATAAATCACTTGCACTCAAGTCTCCCTTTCAGAATCTGTGTTTGGGGAAACACAAAGTAACATGTTGTGTGTGCCAGGATCACCATATGTACCTGGTGAATGATGGTTGGCTGGGTTGGCGCTTTGAGAGGGGTGAATGGATGCCTGGGTGGGTGGGTAGATGCATAGCTTCTGCCTTTGTCTTGGTTATTAGTATTCTTATCTTAGAGAAAAATTCAGCTAAGTAGTGGCCAATTAGCTAAGGTACCAATCTAAACGTTTTCTCTCTCTTTCCTCAAAGTTATCTGTGTGCTTCATATGATGTCAACGTAAGATAACTTGATAGGCAGGTAAAATGTTCGTTGTCTCAGTAACTGAGGTCAAACAAGCATTGTCCTCCATATGTAGTCAGGCCAATGTTGCTAGTTTGCATGGATGTCTATTGAGAACTGATACTGAACTTTGAGTTGAATTCTGTGCAAAGTATCAATCTGTCAAGATGTCAGGGTCCGCTTTAAGCATAATACCTGCAATGTAATTGCTGTGGTGAGCAGGTATTGATGAAGGAAAGATGGTGTCACTGCTATTTCCATACACACTGTGTTTTATTTTTAAACTTGAGTGGCATCATTTCTGCAAGTTTTTTTCTAATGAAAAATTGCAGTGTCATGATATTGCAGGCATTATGTAAGCCATATGCCCTGTGATCTATGAATCTTGGAAAGTGCTACTATTACTGAGTTAATGTTTTCAGAAAACCCTATACAATAATTTTATATGTGGAAAAACTCCAATTGTTATATGTTCACCGTGAGTAAAAATGAAAATAACATTTTCGTGTAAAGTAAAGCATGCCTTGTTTTACGTTAAAATAACCTTTTAGCATTAAATTCTTGATCACCCTAGCTGCTGAAAGGACTTGAACTTCAAAAACAATATAAAATTGAAAAATGTGAGTTATTTTTCAAAGTGTTATAACAATACTAGCTGTATTTCTGGATGGTCTCACTGGTGCTGCTGCTGCTGAGTTGCTTCAGTCGTGTCTGACCCTGTGCGACCTCATAGACGGCAGCCACCAGGCTCCCCTGTCCCTGGGATTCTCCAGGCAAGAACACTGGAGTGGGTTGCCATTTCCTTCTCCAATGCATGAAAGTGAAAAGTGAAAGTGAAGTTGCTCAGTTGTGTCCGACTCTTAGCGACCCTACGGACTGCAGCCTACCAGGCTCCTCCATCCATGGGATTTTCCAGGCAAAAGTATGCTTATCATAAAACTTTTTTTTGCAGAAACTCTTTCATAATCTCTCCAATACTATGTCATAACTATAATATAGCCTTGCAACTTGATTCCAGAAATTTTGTAGCTTTTATTATTTTGTATTATTTAACAATAGTGAAAGTGAAGTTGTTCAATCATGTCCGTCTCTTTGCAACCCCATGGACTGCAGCCCACCAGGCTCCTCCGTCCATGTGATTTTTCAGGCAAGAATGGTGGAGTGGGGTGCCATTTCCTTCTCCAGGGGATCTTCCCGACCCAGGGATTGAACCCGGGTCTCCCTCATTGCAGGCAGACGCTTTACCGTCTGAGTCGCTGTAATTATTCTGAGAGTTATTATTGGAGTTTTTGCTTCCTTAGATATTTTTAAATTCCCTCATGCTTTCATTTTCCCTTCTTATTGGAGGATACCTGCTTTACAATGCTGGATTCGTCTCTGCTGTGCAGCAGCGTGAACCAGCCACATGCGCATGTGTCCCCTCCGTCGTGGGCCCCCCAATCCTCTCCATGCCCCGCCCCTCCCTCCCCTCCATGCCCCGCCCCTCCCTCCCCTCCATGCCCCGCCCCTCCCTCCCCTCCATGCCCCGCCCCTCCCTCCCCTCCATGCCCCGCCCCTCCCTCCCCTCCATGCCCCGCCCCTCCCTCCCCTCCATGCCCCGCCCCTCCCTCCCCTCCATGCCCCGCCCCTCCCTCCCCTCCATGCCCCGCCCCTCCCTCCCCTCCATGCCCCGCCCCTCCCTCCCCTCCATGCCCCGCCCCTCCCTCCCCTCCATGCCCCGCCCCTCCCTCCCCTCCATGCCCCGCCCCTCCCTCCCCTCCATGCCCCGCCCCTCCCCCCCCTCCATGCCCCGCCCCTCCCTCCCCTCCATGCCCCGCCCCTCCCTCCCCTCCATGCCCCGCCCCTCCCTCCCCTCCATGCCCCGCCCCTCCCTCCCCTCCATGCCCCGCCCCTCCCGGCCATCACAGAGCACCGAGCTGGGCTCCTCGCACTAAACAGCAGCTTCCCACGCGCTGTCTGTTTTACACATGCAGGATACACATCCCAGTGTTATGGTAGTGATGTGGATGAAACTAGAGTCTGACATACAGAATGAAGTATTCCTTCGTATTTTTTATACTTTCTCAACTAACCATTGAAAAATGGATCCTGGATCCAAGCATTAAAATATAATTTGAAAAATTGAAAATGTTTTTTCAGTTATAGGTATCCTCTACCTTAGTGCACAGAATAGGAATATCAAACACATGAAGTATTTACACGGCACTGCTCTTCCTGCTATTGATATGTCTATTATTGATGGCAGACATCAATAATCAATCAGGAGTGTTCATTCCTGCTAAGAGAACATTCTTCAAACCCTTCTCGGTTTATGCCTCCTGAAAGCAGCTACCAGTGAGACCAAGTTCACAAAACAGATTAGTTATATTTGCTCTTTCTCTTTTTTTATATACAGAGAATATAATTTCTTACAACTCCATGTTTATATGCAACTTTGTAAATCGTATATTCACATACATGCACACACATCACATATGGCCTGTGTACCACATACAACTACTTGCATTTTATATTTGCAAATACTCATTTGAATTCATAAATATTTATATTTCTATCACTATAAATATTCAATGTATATACATTTTTATCTATGGATAATGTTTTCTAGAGAGAAATAAATATGCAGCAAACAGCTATTTTCACTTGGCCTTTAGTAGTGATTTGAAACTAACACAGTTTACTTTCACTCAATTGCTAATGAATTTAATTTTAAATGCTTGTAAAGAATGCAATTCCTGTTTTCTCATTTCCCTTATTAAATATGTATTAATACTGTTAATAACAATGATATTATCATATTTGTCACTTCTCAGTTGGAGCCTATGAAGGGCACATGAACAGTCTAACCAATGCCTTGCCTAGGATTGGTCACTCTTGATGTGAGGCGTGGACTCTAGTACTTCCATTTAATTCTTTTGACCTAGATTAGTCGAGTAGAACTCGACTTTAAACGCACTTTAATCCTGGATAGCAGATGTGATCTCTGTGGATATACTTGTTCTTGATTAGCAGCCCGTTCTTTCACCTTGCGTCAGCAGAGCAGACTCCGGGTGAGCCTGCAGCAGCGGGCACCCTTCCCTTTGTCTCTGGCATCACGCACTCAGCCTCTGTCACCTGCATCCCTGGCCTGGAGGCTCACGCCTCGAATCTAGCAGTAAGACCAGACCTCTGAGCCCCTGGCTCTTGGGTTGCTCACTGTCTGTTTCAGTCTCCCCACCCTTCGTGACAGTGACGTCCCACACATTAGACCTTTTTATTTTGACTTATATACACATTTATCGTCGACTTCATTTTCTCCAAGGTCTTCAATCATCATAAGTTAGCTATGTCCATTAATTAATTTGAACCAAGGTGTTAATGCAATAAGCCCCCTACCTAAGAAACTCCAAGTTGCAAACTTTCAAAGACGTGAAAATGTGTTCACGTGTCCAGCCATGTAAGTTTGTTCACGTCTGGTGTACATTGTCACGTGTGTGTATCCTCTGTAAGCTGGTTGTGCTTCTGTGTACTTTACCGTATGGTACTGTACAGTAGTGTTCTTTATTTCAAGCCCAGAATGTCCAGAAGCAAGTGTAAAAGCTGCAGTGATGTAGCTACTATTGTATTTTCCAAGGTACTGTACTATAAGATGAGAAATGTTTTCTTTTTTGTTGTATTTGCTTGTTTTCATATATTGTTTGCCTTGTGTTTTGGAAAGTGTCATAAAACCATCACGGTGCTATAAAAGCAGTTGTGTTAGTTGGGCACCTGGGCTAACTCTGTGGAACTTATGAACAAATTGGACTTAGGAACATGCCCTCAGAATGGAACTCGTTTGTATGTAGGGGACTTTCTGTATTTCAGTCTGAATAGCTGCCTTCCTCACCTTAACCCAAGAGATCAACCAGAGAAATTTGACCAGCTGCATATAAAGGAATGCAAGTGAAAGTGATATTTTAAAACAGGGGTCCCCAACCCAGGACGCAGTCACGCAGCAGGAGGTGAGTCGCAGGCCAGCGAGCAAGGTGTCCTCTGACTTGAGGCTGCTCCCGGTCGCTCGCATCCTCTTGGTCTGTGGAAAAGCTGTCTTCCACAAAACTGGTCCCTGGTGCCAAAACAGTTGGGGACCGCTACTCTAAAATACTAGGACCTTCCCTAAAGTCTGTCAAAAGACTGGCTGCTTTCCTCTGTGCTACAGCATTATCAGTGATCTCGATGCTGAATTACGAAGACAGAGGTTTAGAAATAGAAATCATGCAGGGATAAACCGATTAGGCAGTAGCAGTAGGCAGGACTGGACATGTCAAAACCCCTGCCCCTACCCCATCCTTCCTTGCTGAGCGGTGACGGAGGCTCACCGTCTGTTTCAGTTCGGAGCACCAAGTGGCCTCCTCCAGCCCAGTGGTACTGGCACCGATGACTCGCCGCTCTGGCCCTAATGCTCCTGCATTCTTACACATGAGACAGAGAGAAATTAATGGGGCCGGCCGAGGCCGCACTGTGGGCTAGTGGAAGAAGAGAATGTAATTCCGCACTTCCTTGGCATCTTCTCTCACTGCCAAGGATGCCGGATCACTCCATCAGTGAGTCATCTCTGGATGCACTCAGAAGGACCTGAACTTGGTAGAAAATTGCTTCTATATGTTTTCCCCAGGGGAAAAGTGACAGTCCAGCCCCTGAGTAAAACAAAGCCTTAACCCAGAATGGAGTCTACATTTCTTGAGATTGCATCAAAGCTGTTGCCCTTTTTTGACAATGGAATTCATATCTCTTGATTCTCTCTGCCTAGCTTTCTCAAAATACCACCTAGGTTCATTGTTCCAAACTCCATCTACGAAATATCCAACCCTCTATAAAGAGTGAAAATAAAGCTAAATCTGAAAGCATATATATTAATAAAGTAAAATATATTCATAGATGATTTATGTAAACTGATAACATTGAAAAATATTTTTTATCAGCAGGAAAGAAATGATTATTACAATCAGTAAAGTCCTCAGTCACCACTGCATTCTATTTGTGTTCTGTAAAACTTTTGGGCTCTATAATGTTTTTTTTGCATTATTTCTTCTGGTTCCTGATGGTTAGAAGAAAGTGATCAGTCTAACATTATTAATTGCTGAAAAGATTTCTTATGGCTATCCATTAATTATTTTAATTTCCCAGACAATTCAGGAATCATTCTTATAACTCAGGAAAAGGCAATGGCACCCCACTCTAGTACTCTTGCCTGGAAAATCCCATGGAGGAGCCTGGTGGGCTGCAGTCCATGGGGTTGCTAAGAGTCGGACACGACTGAGCGACTTCACTTTCAATTTTCACTTTCATGCATTGGAGAAGGAAATGGCAACCCACTCCAGTGTTCTTGCCTGGAGAATCCCAGGGATGGGGAGGCCTGGTGGGCTGCCATCTATGGGGTTGCACAGAGTCAGACACGACTGAAGCGACTCAGCAGCAGCAGCAGCAGCTTCTTATAACATACAAAAAAGAGAGACTTCATTTTGTAGCTGAAGCTTATCCGATGCAAGGGTAATAAATAATACCCTATTAAACCCTATTAACCCTTGTTGTTTTCTTCTTGTTAGTCACTCAGTTGTGCCTAACTCTGTGTGACCCCATGGATGGTAGCCCACCAGGCTCCTCTGAACATGGAATTCTCCAGACAAGAATACTGGAGTGGGTAGCCATTCCCTTCTCCAGGGGACCTTTTCAGCCTAGGCAGGGATTGAACCCAGGTCTCCCACATTACAGGCAGATTCTTAACTGTCTGAGCCACCAGGTAGAATGAAAGTGAAAGTGAAGTCGCTCAGTCATGTCCAACTCTTTGAGACCCTGCGGACTGTAGCCTACCAGGCTTCCTCTCTGCATGGGATTCTCCAGGCAAGAATACTGGAGTGGGTTGCCATTTCCTTCTCCAGGGGATCTTCCCAACCTGGGGACTGAACCTGAGTCTCCCACATTGAGGGCAGACACTTTAATCTCTGAGCCACCAGGGAAACCCTAATAATACCCTATCATTGTGGTGTGACACACGATATGTTTCCCAGCAGCACAGCGGGAAAGATTCAGCCCACAATGCAGGAGGCATGGCCGGAGCTGTGGGTTCCATCCCCGGGTGGAGAAGATCCCCTGGAGAAGGAAATGGCAACCCACCCCAGCATTCTTGCCTGGAGAATTCCACGGACAGAGGAGTCTGGTGGGCTACAGTCCATGGGGTCACAGAAGAGTTGGACGTGACCGAGCGACTGAGCACGCTCGCAAATAAGGCAGAAGGTCCTCACATGCTGCCCACCCGGGTCCTCTCTGATGGGCTGGGTGAGCCTGGGATGTGCAGGTGTTTATTCCCTGCAGCTGCACCCTGGAAGACCTCTCCGTTTCCTCATCTGTCAAGTGGGAACAATGATTGCCTCTACCTCACACGAGTGTTGTGTGCAAGACATAATGTGTTGAGTGCTGGGTTTGTTATTTGGAAAATTTGGTTCTTTTTGATGATTTGTTCCCTAATAAGCCTATGTTTTTACTAGTAGTTTTCAACTCAGATAGCAAGGGAGACTAGCTCATGAAGTGTTTTGTAGCTGCAAAGACGTGGATCTTATTCCTGCTGCTACTGCTGCTAAGTTGCTTCAGTCGTGTCCGACTCTGTGCAACCCCATAGACGGCAGCCCACCAGGCTCCCCTGTCCCTGGGGTTCTCCAGGCAAGAACACTGGAGTGGGTTGCCATTTCCTTCTCCAATGCATGAAAGTGAAAAGTGAAAGTGAGGTCGCTCAGTCACGTCCGACTCTTAGCGACCCCATGGACTGCAGCCTACCAGGCTCCTCCGCCCATGGGATTTTCCAGGCAAGAGTACTGGAGTGAGATGCCATTCCAGTCCTATTAAATTAGGATTTCTTGGAACAAAATATGAGGATCTTTAATTTTCATAGAATTTCAGGGGTAGTTTATCTTGTAAAGAATGACTAAACATATGATAGAGATGCTGTTTCACTTGCTAAAACTTACTTGACTATTAGACTGCAAGGATATCAAACCAGTCAATCCCAAAAGAAATCATTCATTGGAAGGACTGATGCTGAAGCTGAAGCTCCAATACTTTGGCCATCTGATGCAAAGAACCGACTCATTAGAAAAGGCCCTGATGCTGGCAAAGATGGAAGGCAGGAGGAGAAGGCGATACAGAGGACGAGATGGTTGGATGGCATCACCGACTCGATGGACATGAGTTTGAGTAAGCTCCGGGAGATGGTGAAGGACAGGGAGGCCTAGCATGCTGCAGTCCATGGGATTGCAAAGAGTTGGACATGAGTGAGCAACTGACCAACAAATTTGATTATGTACAGTAACACAGACATTATTGATGATTACTTAAAGCAACATAACAGCAACAGATTCATGTTGTTAGGTCAGTTCTCATGTTTAGAACTGAAATAACTCCTAGTCTCTGAAGAAACAAAAGAAGCAATACATAGTAATCACTGAGTTTCATCATCTTATATGTGCCAAAATGCACTGTTTGGTCCTTGTATTCATAACAGAAAAAGTATCGCTCTAATGATGCTGTTCCATGATTCTAATGTACAGAAGATCCTAATTTCTCTGTCCACCTTCCCCTAACCCTGCCAGATGCAAACGAATGAATGAATGAGCATTATCTAAGAGTGGTGTTGGAGAAGAGTCGTGAGGGTCCCTTGGACTGCCAGGAGATCCAACCAGTCCATTCTGAAGATCAGCGCTGGGATTTCTTTGGAAGGACTGATGCTAAAGCTGAAACTCCAGTGCTTTGGACACCTCATGCGAAGAGCTGACTCATTGGAAAAGACTCTGATGCTGGGAGGGATTGGGGGCAGGAGGAGAAGGGGATGACAGAGGGTGAGATGGCTGGATGGCATCACTGACTTGATGGACGTGAGTCTGAGTGAACTCCGGGAGTTGGTGATGGACAGGGAGGCCTGGCGTGCTGCGATTCATGGGGTCACAAAGAGTCGGACACGACTGAGCGGCTGAACTGAACTGAACTGATCTAAGAGTAGATAGTAAAACTGAATACTTACCCTAGTTAGCAAATCTCTTTATAAAGAGGACTTTATTTCTTTTTACTGTGCAGAATTCAGTGGTAACCAGGTCAGCAACTGTAATTTTCTGGATCCCTTTGATTCTCTGATAGTACTAGGTTGGTATACAGGTGTCATGGCAAGTATCAGCAGACACTAGTAGAACACGGGCCATCCTTCAGAACCCTCTTTCAAGTCCCGCAGCCGTCACTGGGTTCCCTGGAGAAAATCTTTTAGTTAATTCACTCAAGTTCATAGAACCTCTGCTTTTGATTTCAGACTTTATACTTTCAGTATGCCTTGTGGCACAGAATATGATTCATATTTGCCAGAGGGTACAGTTTATCTCCCGTAACAATTCTTTATTTTCTAGTGCTTTTGATTGGAACCATTTTTCTTTCTAGTGTGGGCAGAAAGAGACTAACAACTTTGGGATCATTTTTATGCCGCTGTTTCATGTTGTAGATTTTATGTAGTGTGCCCTAGAAATTCATAATTCTAAAAAATGAAGCAAGGGAAACACCACTAAGAAATGCACATCCCAACAGGAACTGCCTGCCAAACTCGGGGGGTTGTAAAGTACTGAATGAAACATTTACAGTCAGGGAAATAGAAGAAATTGCCGGGTTAAAAAAAAAATGACTCTGAGCATCATAATACTACCTGCAGAAGAACCGCATTATTCTTCCCCTAAAGCAGGGCAATGACAGAATCAACAAAGCAGATTATAGTGAACAAGAAATAAAACATCTTCTTTTCTCAAGCGGTCTTCCACGGCAGCAGGCACACTTGGTGAATGTTAGTGCATGAGAAAGCCGAGAGTGATAACCCGCTACAGAGGGTGCCGTGTGTAGGGTGAGGGACCGTTTCTGCAGTGCAGTCACCAGAACCCCTCATGGTGGTGATGGCAATTGCCTTGGCAGAAATGCATTTTCCGTAAGAGCTGGACAAGTTGGTTTCCAACTTGAAAAATTTATGGATACCTTTCAGACGAGAAAAAGAAAGACTCTCACAGGCTTCCACCCCTACCCAAGGTAGGCAGATTATTTTTATAGTGTGATTTTTATTTATCACAATTCTTATATTTTTTTCATATTTTTATGTATACATATATATGTATCTTAATATATAATTATTAATGAAGAACACATTTCTAATGCTGCTAGATTTTATATAATTAAAGTAAAAATTGATTTACTGTTAAGTTCAAATAAAATTTGAAAGCTGTACAATTCAGGTTAATCATGCTCCTTTCATAGGATGGATGTTAGTGGTTTCTCAAAATGAGATTACCCCTTCCCTTGTGAAATTACCCCCACAACTGCTCTAAGTCACAGCTTGCTGTTCCGACACGAACCGCACAAGGGTGCAATCCTGTTCTTGGTTCCTGGCTGGACTGCCATGAGATTTTTATCTCATCAGTGGTGTTGCTTGATCTTATATAGTACCAGGATAACCATAGGCACTGACCCAAACTTGGGTGCTGAAGTTGCAGAACAGCATCAGTTTCCTTTTTCTGGGTCACTCAGATGATCCAAAATGCTGTGTTGGGTTCCCAGATCATCAGAATGAAAAAGTGAATTGTTGAAGAGAATGTCTCTGTACCCTGAGATCACGTCCCCAGACCCACTTTGGGAAACAAAGAAGTGAACTGAAAACTCAAGCTCTGAAAACCTCCGCGTTGAAAAAAGAAAGAAAATCTCCGAGTCGTCAAAATCTCTCTTAGGGCCGCCCAGGGCGGTCCGGCAGCCTTGATGGGTATGTGGGGCACATATGTATTTTGTAACCATATGAGTTAATTCTTACTTTCCCCCAAATATTTATTGAACATTTCCTGTCCTGTGCCAGGCAAAAGGGTAGACACTGGTGAGCTAACGATACTTTAGATGGGGCCCTTGTCCTCAGAAATCTCAGAGTTTATCAGGACGGACAAACATATATTTTGAAAAATGGCCCCATGCGATTCATCAGTCCTGTCAAAATGACCCCAGAAACACCACCATGTACAAAGTGCTGTGAGCAAATGGAGAGAAGCACGTGGTTGCTGTTTTTGGTTTGTTGTTTGTTTTTTTAATCTTAGAACTAGCGGGGGATTGGAGAGCAGTCAAAACTCCCTCTTAGTTTAAAGATGAGGTAATCTCGATTTCCTCTTATCTGAGCTTTCCTTTCATCTCTGCCTGTACCTCGATGGCCAGTGATGCCCAAGAAGTCACCTACTTCCCTGGGAGGTTCTCAGTGTTCAGGAGCCATCCTCCTGTGGCCTTAAAATACATTCTGAGTAAACATATCGAAGCTCAGTAACGCAGGAGATGAAGAGTTGGCTGAGCACAGCCATCAAATAGAGGACTCCGACTCAAACACCATGATTTGGCTCTAACTCTTACTGTCTGGGCAGACTCGCACACACGGCTTAATTCTGTTTTGGTGTTCGCACCTTTGCAATAGGAATAAAACTACCTGGACGACATATAGCAACTAGAAGAAGGAAACGGAATTGTAAATGTACAGCACTTAGCCTAGTAAAAACCAGGTGCTTCAGGAAAGGGTGGTGAAGAATCTGCCTGCCGGTGCAGGAGACACAGGGGACGAGGGTCTGACCCTCCACTGGGAAGATCCCCTGGAGGAGGAAAGGCAACCCACTCCAGCATTCTTGCTGGGAAACCCCACGGATAGAGGAGCCGGGTGGGCTACAATCCATGGGGTCACAAAAGAATCGGACATGACTGAGGGAATAAACAGCATGAAGGCTGGCAGCCCTCAACAGAGAAAGGTGCCCCCTGGGCAAGAATGCAGACCTGGTCGTCTTGCCCAGCCACCCTGGGACGTTCTGAGTTCTGAAGGAGAACTTAACGGTGGGTGATGCTTTTCTTTCATAGCAGGACTACACCTTCCCTTATAAACACTTTGTAAATTTTATGCTATTTAGGGGAAAAAACTGACATTGTACATTAACAATAGGATACTAAATCCCATGAAACTTGATTTCTATAGAAGCTCAGCTCATCCACTAACTCATCCTGTTCCTTAGAGTAAATCATTTTGCCTCTCTAGGCTTTAGCTTACTCATTTGTAAAATTTAGAAGTCTACAGTCACCAGATGATTTAAAATGTGTCCTTGGGTTCTTTCTAAGATTTCCAAGAAGGGGGCTTTTTTTTTGATAATTGATTTCATCTTCTTTTGGAGCCACAATTTATGGGCATAAGGACCCTGCTGACTTGGTATTATTTGCCAGAGAATCCTTTCTGTGGTTTGTAGTTGAACTGAAACTTTGCAAAACTTATATATCCTGGTTGTTTTCCCTTTTTTTTTTTTTTTATGGAAGCTATAGTTGGAAAAATCAAATGTGTCAGTTTCTATTCTGAGGTCGCCAGTCTTTGCACATCATAAATAGAACTTATAGGAAAATGGTTTCGTGTAGGAGCAGTAATGTGCTATTTTTCCATCGTTCAGATTAGATTTTAATCCCTGTCTCTGCTGCTTACTACCGGGCTGACCGGAGACACGTTATTTCACCTCTTTGAGGACACTTCACACATAGACCGGCACATGGAGCCTACTCAGGGAACAGACACGTCTCTACTTTGCTTTTTTTACCAGCATCTTACATATGAAAAAGATCTTCATGACCCAGATAATCATGATGATGTGATCACTAATCTAGAGCCAGACATCTTGGAATGTGAAGTCAAGTGGGCCTTAGAAAGCATCACTACGAACAAAGCTAGTGGACGTGATGGAATTCCAGTTGAGCTGTTTCAAATCCTGAAAGATGATGCTGTTAAAGTGCTGAACTCAATATGCCAGCAAGTTTGGAAAACTCGGCAGTGGCCACAGGACTGGAAAAGGTCAGTTTTCATTCCAATCCCAAAGAAAGGCAATGCCAAAGAATGCTCACACTACCACACAATTGCACTCATCTCACATGCTAGCAAAGTAATGCTCAAACTTCTCCAAGCCAGGCTTCAGCAATACGTGAACCGTGAACTCCCTGGTGTTCAAGCTGGTTTTAGAAAAGGCAGAGGAACCAGAGATCAAATTGCCAACATCTTCTGGATCATGGAAAAAGCAAGAGAGTTCCAGAAAAACATCTACTTCTGCTTTACTGACTCTGCCAAAGCCTTGGACTGTGTCAGGTGTCAGGTGAAGTCGCTCAGTCGTGTCCGACTCTTTGCGACCCTGTGAACTGTAACCTACTAGGCTTCTCCGTCCATGGGATTCTCCAGGCAAGAATACTGGAGTGGGTGGCCATTTCCTTCTCCAGGGGATCTTCCCAACCCAGGGATCGAACCTGAATCTCCCACATTGCGGGCAGATGCTTTAACCTCTGAGCCACCAGGGACTGTGTGGGTCACAATAAACTGTGGAAAATTCTGAAAGAGATGGGAATACCAGACCACCTAACCTGCCTCTTGAGAAATCTGTATGCAGGTCAGGAAGCAACAGTTAGAACTGGACATGGAACAACAGACTGGTTCCAAATAGGAAAAGGAGTGTGTCAAGGCTGTATATTGTCACCCTGCTTAGTTAACTTCTATGCAGAGTACATCATGAGAAACGCTGGGCTGGAAGAAACACAAGCTGGAATCAAGATTGCCGGGAGAAATATCAATAACCTCAGATATGCAGATGACACCACCCTTATGGCAGAAAGTGAAGAGGAACTAAAAAGCCTCTTGATGAAAGTGAAAGAGGAGAGTGAAAAAGTTGGCTTAAAGCTCAACATTCAGAAAACGAAGATCATGGCATCTGGTCCCATCACTTCATGGGAAATAGATGGGGAAACAGTGGAAACAGTGTCAGACTTTATTTTGGGGGTCTCCCAAATCACTGCAGATGGTGACTGCAGCCATCAAATTAAAAGACGCTTACTCCTTGGAAGAAAAGTTATGAGCAACCTGGATAGCATATTCAAAAGCAGAGACATTACTTTGCCGACTAAGGTCCATCTAGTCAAGGCTATGGTTTTTCCAGTAGTCATGTATGGATGTGAGAGTTGGACTGTGTAGAAAGCTGAGCACCGAAGAATTGATGCTTTTGAACTGTGGTGTTGGAGAAGACTCTTGAGAGTCCCTTGGACTGCCAGGAGATCCAACCAGTCCATCCTAAAGGAGATCAGCTCTGGGATTTCTTTGGAGGGAATGATGCTAAAGCTGAAGCTCCAATACTTTGGCCACCTCATGTGAAGAGTTGACTCATTGGAAAAGACTCTGATGCTGGGAGGGATTGGGGGCAGGAGGAGGAGGGGACGACCGAGGATGAGATGGCTGGATGGCATCACAGACTCGATGGACGTGAGTCTGATTAAACTCCGGGAGGTGGTGATGGACAGGGAGGCCTGGCATGCTGCGATTCATGGGGTCGCAAAGAGTTGGACACGACTGAGTGACTGAACTGAACTGAACTGACATACACACTCCCAGTAGTCTCTTCATATATCTTATTGTTTTGTGTATTGCTATAAATTAAGCTTCTTTATTCATTTACCAGCATCTTATATACACACTCACAGAAGTCTAGATAGATCTCTTCATATATCTTATTGTTCCGTAAATTGTTATAAGTTAAGCCTTTTTTATTTGTTTATTTTACTTTTTAACTCCTAAATGAATTTTGAGTACTGCTAAAAACGACAGCTGCTGTGGTTCAATCTCTCAGTTGGGTCTGACTCTGCGACCCCATGGACTGCAGCACGCCAGGCTTCCCTGTCCATCACCAACTCTCAGAGCTTGCTTAAACTCATGTCCATTGAGTCAGTGATGCCCTCCAACCACCTTAACCTCTGCCGTCCCCTTCTCCTCCTGCCTTCAGTCTTTCCCAGCATCAGGGTCTTTTCTAATGAATCAGTTCTCTGAATCAGGTGGCCGAAGTATTGGAGTTTCAGTTTCAACATCAGTCCTTCCAATGAATATTCAGGACTGATTTCCTTTAGGATGAACTGGTTGGATCTCCATGCACTTCAAGGGACTCTTAAGAGTCTTCTCCAGCACCATAGTCCAAAAGCGTCAATCAAAAAAGACAGTAGATTATTGATGTTTCCACAAATTGTAGTCCAAATGAAACCTGATTATTTCTGAGCAGTAGGATTCAACAAGAATCTCATTTTCTCTAAGTTTCTATTAACATCCAGCTAATGCACCTCAGAAACCATAGCATTAACAGCTTTTGGGGTGACCCATTTATAACAGGCCCCATGAATTGCACTGCAGACTGGAGTATTTGAATTCAATACAAGGTTGCCAGACTTCACTCTTAACATTTTATTTATTCCTAAATCTCTGGTTCAACACTCAGAGTCTTATCATTCCTGAAAATATCTTAAAAAACTGACATTTTATATTGGAACTCTTTGATAAAGGGCACTCTTGATTCTTTGATTTAGCATTTTGAGAATTCTACAAGCAGGCCCCGATCTTTTTATTCTTTTGTAGAACTTATCTATTTACATGTTGGCGGTGCTGGGGCTTTGTTGCTGTGCAGGCATCTCTCTGGTTGTGGTGGGAGAGGACTCTCCTGTTGCCGTGTGCCAGCTTCTCATTGCAGTGGCTTCTCTTGTTGCAGAACAAGGGCTCCAGGGCGCCGGCTCACAGTTTGTGCAGAGGCTTAATTGCCCTGCAGCATGTGGGATCTTCCCGGAACAGGAATCGAACCCACGTTTCCTGCATTGGCAAGCAACTTCTTTACATCTGAGCCGTGTTTATTCTAGTCCTCCACTCATGGTGAGGTAGACAGTGGACCTCTGGCCTTTCCGTGGCCCCCTTCAGGACACACTGACCTTCCCTGGTGTGTGGTCCTGGGTGTCCTTCCTATCCACCCATCAGTTGGTATCCCTCCTATGCTTTAAGGTCTGTTACGCGTTTGTTTTCCATAAAGCCCAGGATCACTGCTCACCTTGCCATCTACTCTGGGGGCACACCTGAAAGATGATAGCCATTTCTGCTCTGTTAGGTTATCACTGAAATTATTTTGTCAGTCTTTTTAAGCACTTGTCCTCTGCTCATACTTTTCCTATAAATCCCACTCTCTCTGGAAAAAATCCACTCATTGCAAGGGCATAAGAGCATAGGACCTGCCTCTCAGGGGCATCTGAGAATTGTGGACCTGGGAAACTCCACGGATCTCAGCGTCAGTTTTTGCTTCTGCCAGGTCTCCGTCCTGTTTTGTGTCCCAGACAGCATTGGGGAGCTAGAAAATTCCCTTCATGTGAAGAGATCATGCCACACAGGGATGCCTTTTGTATTAATTAAGTATTTTTATTTCCTATTGGAGTATCGTTGAGTGACAGTAACCATGTTACAGTTGCTGCGTTATCATTCAGGGGTACAGCAAAGTGACTCACTTATACGTATCCACGTAGCTATTATTTTCCATTCTTTTCTCATTTAAGTGACAACAGGATGTCTTCTCAGTTTTGCTTTAGCAAAAAGCCCGTGGCTTTAATCTGAAAGGGGCAGGGTACTAAGCAGAAACAAAATTCCTCCTCGGCATTTTTGAGTAGTTAAATTCATCGTCTGTGTAGTTAGCACTGGTCAGTATTAGTCTCTGATGGGAAGAGTGTTTTTTTTGTTGTTGTTGTTGTTGTTTTTAAAGAATCCTGTAGGTCTCTATTTCTTTTTTTTTCCCAGTAGATTTTGGTTATAATTGATCAGTTTTTGTTTTTCTATTTTTCCAAGAAATCCTATGATAATTCAAGAAGCCCATGTTTCTTCCATCCTAAGTCTCAAACATCCCTCAAATGTATATTTTTTGGCTCTATATTAATTACCAGTTCTCAATTGATTCCTCCTTGAGGGATGGTTGAATTTCTGCATAAATCTTCTACCATCCACTCTATTTCCAGTTTTCCACTTTCAAAACTAACCTCAGACTTTCAGCTTGTATTATTAAAGTCATATTCTTTAATCACATAGGGAAGCAGCCTCAAAATGAATTCCACACAAGAAGTCCAACATGGCATTAGCAGATATAATATGGTGAATACCAGCTCTATGATTCAAGAATTTTGAAATACAGTATACAATATTCGTTAAATCAACAATAGCCTATTTCCTAATTAGTTTTAAAAATTTATTTATACTGAATTAATTTTTTGAATAGTAAAGATGTTTAATAATGCCAAGTAATAAAATCTTTTTTTCTTTCCAAACCAAATAAAATGAAGAATAGTTTTGTGGTTTTTTTTTGTCATTTGTTTGTTTTAAAATTTTTGGCCACAGCACATGGCAAATGGGATTTCAGTTCACTGACCAGGTGTTCAACCTGTGCCCCTTCAGTGGAAGTGTGGAGTCTTAACCACTGTACCACCAGGGAAACTCCAACAGTTTTGTTTTTTAAAATAGTTATTCAGCAATAGCAACAAAACTAAAATAAAGATGTTTCATTTTAGGCCATAGCTTTTCAAAAGCTGCACTCTGGAAAAGTCAGAGAGAGTAGAAAATGCAGTGTATTAAAGCAGCATTTCTAAAGGGAAGAATTTTATCCCAGGCTCACAGCATGCTGAATTCCAGAATAGTCAGGAGGCAGATGAATAACTCTAGAGCCTCACCCCCATAGAAGTGGGATATACTGTAGTGTATACTTGCCAGAATCAAACTAGGTAGAAAATATTTAAGAAAATTCTCAAAGAAAAGCTCAGTACCCATGCCATCTGATGGAAGAGGGGAAAAAAAATGATGGCACACAAAAAATCCCTTGAATAAAGATTCAAATGGATGTGGAGAATTAAGACATGGAGTGGTCCAGGAAAAAATAAAGCAATAATATAAAATCATTTAATTTCAAGGTTGATTTCAAGGTTAAAGAAAGACTTTCCAAGCATCTGGAAAGGGATGATGCCTTGGCAGACTTGAAAGTGTGCCCTCAAGAAGAAATGTGCGCGCGTCAGCCGGGAGGCGCGTAGGAGCTGAGAGCCTGCAGCTACACTGTCTTCAAGATCCGCCGCAGCGTTGATCCGGAAGCCCGCATTTCCTGGTGCGGAAATGGAGGCTCCTGAGCCTGTGGAGATGCTCAGTGCCAACCATTTGTCCCCAGCCCAGGACCCTGGATGGGTGGTTGTAGGACCACGGCTCCCTGCTGGATGGCTGAGATTTCTGGGAACCTCACCTTATCTGAAGCTCTTCCATCCTGTCCTCACTTTCCACGGGTGTCAGATCTGTGTCTTCGTCTGGAATTTTTCCTTGCCATACTTCTCTCTCTCATAAGCGTTACCTCCAATAAACGTCTGGCACTTCTAAGTCTGTCTTCTTTTCCTTTTTTGGAGGATTCATTTGTACAGGGCCTTTATATTTCTATTGAGCAAAATTATAATACAGAGACCGTAGTGCAATGTCTACATATTTATGAATGTTTTTAAAATGTGAAGCTTAAGGACAAAATACCTGCCAAATTACTGTTCAAGTGTAAGAGCAAGATAACATGCGTATCAAATATTCCAAAGCCCAAAGAACCATGAGACTTTTTGGAAGAGCAATACTACTTGAAAATGCAATACAAACAGTCAAAATGTGAAGGAGATAATTGTTTAAAAGGAAGTGATCAATAGAATCTTTGATGTCATGACTTTATATATAAGGGAGAGAGATACATATTTAAATACAAAGGAACTTAGGTAATATGAGAGTAATAAACATTTTATTAAAAAAAAAAACTGTTAACAATATGCTGTCCTGTGATTCCCAAATACTGTACATCCAGGATTTAAAGATTTCTTCCACTTTTTTTTTTTAATCACTATCTACTGAAATCCTACTTGTTCTTTAGGAGTTAGCACAAATAGAACCTGTTTTAAACCTTTTAAAAAGCAATCTCTACTTAATATTAGATATAATGATATTTGGAGAAAGAGGCAAATAGCAAAGTGCTTTGGTTTCATGCTTCTCTAGCTGGGCAGCAATCAAAGAACAAAGAGGACTATTATGCACTTTAACTCATATTTTTTATGTGCCTACAGATACAGGTTTTCTCTAAGTTTCTAATATTTGGCTTCTACAGAACAAAGCCTCTGACAAATGTCCTTAAAACTCTATACTCGTGGTTTTGCTTCATTATTTTAGGCTAAGAATAAGGACAAACATAGCTAACAGGATTTTGCAGATCCCTTATTGTCTTGAGATTCAACGTTGAGATGCCTTACAGAGTAGTCTTTGTGCTTTTTATCTGTTCTTTCTCCCTGAAGAATACATTTTAATCAACAGAAAACTTCAACCTAATTGAAAACAAAATAAAAAAAAACAAAAACAGAAATCATGGAGTAGTTAAATCTCCTTTTTTTTCTTTAAAAAACATATAGATTTTCTTTTTTCCTTTTTCATGAGCAGATGTTAAGTTGGTAAGTTGGTTTTCACGTGAAAAAATTTCTCGCTAAACTGTAAGCATTTTGAACACCAGGATTCTAAGATCACCTACTGAATTCTTGGACCTAGAAGAGAATGGACCCTTGATAACTCCCGGGTGACTGCACACATGAGTGATTGAGCTTCCCCTAAGGTCTAAGAGGCAAAGCCAAAATTGTATTTCTGTTATGTAACATCTGTTATGTTCATTCATATTAATCTTTGCTAAAGAATTGCATATATAAAATATTTGCTCTTAATTTTAAGAAAACTTTCCAAGATTTTGGCTTCACTAAACCCAACATATTCAGTATTTTTATCAATAAAGAGGACCAAATTGTGTCTTCACATTTTTCTTATACTAGGTTTTTGGTAATACTAAATTTTAATATGTTTAATAATTTTAACTTTACTTAAGCATTAATAACATTCCAAATAATTATTTAATTACATAATTTTCTTTAGATAATTTCAAGAATAGATGAATGATAAGGAACTTAATTATCGTGATAAAGAACTTAAAAACAAATGATTCCTGGGAGTTTTTGTGCTTTCTTGTTTTCTCGCAGCTAATGCCTCTTATATCATCCTTCAGGAGAAGATGAAAACACACAGAAACCTAAACCTCAGAAATTATTAGGTATGACAGGGGACCAGCTAGCAATAAATAAGCAGAACTGTGGCGAGCATAGTAAAAACAGATATATGAATAGGATCACAGGGACATAAATATAGTAAGTGCCCTACATACGAACCTTGAGCTTTCAAGCTGTGAACTTTCAAAGATGTGAGCATTCACACATCTGGTCGTGTAAGTCACTTTATGTGTCGGGCACACATTGTCATGTGCGTGCACCCGCTGCAAGTGACTGTGCTTTTGTGTGCCTTCCTATGCAGTCCTGTATAGAGCGCAGCGGTGCAGTAATTTTGTTTCAAGCCCATGATGTCTAGAAGCAAGGGTAAAGGCTGCAGTGATGTAGCTGGTACTGCTAACAAGTGCCAGCTGTTGTACTGTACTGCTGCACATTTCAGGGTAATATACTGTAAGATTAAATTTTTTTTCTGTATTTTATGTTTGTTTTTTATGTATTATTTGTGCAAAAGTATTATAAATCTAGTACAGTACAGTATTATAGCCAGTCATTAGTGGGGTGTGCATGCGTGCCCAGTCGTGTCTGACTCTTTGTAACCCCATGGACTGTAGTCCACCAGGCTCCTCTGTCCGTGAATATTCCAGGCAAAGACAGTGCAATAGGTTGCCATTTCCTCCTGTTGGATTTATGAACAGATTGGACTCCGGAACATGCTCTTGGAATGGAACTCCTGACTGTGTAGGGGACTTACCGTGGTGCACGATGGGTGGAAAGGATCTAGAAGATTCCCGCACACCATAGACTAAGATGTGCACTTCCCTGGGGGGCACGACTTCTGGATAGTCTTCTGAGGCTGTGGGACTGCTCTAGGAGGTGCCAGCAGAAGCCAGCCACAGGAGGTGCCCGGCCAATGCTAGTTTGTGCTGAGCCAGACTGGCCCCGAGCAGCCGTATGGTGGCTGGAACTGGACATTGCATCAATGAGAGAAGCTTCCAGGCTGCTGCAGGAGCACAGCAGGACCCAGAAGAGAAACCTGCCCCTCCTCTAGTGCTGGGAAAGCTGGACACTATGTGAGCTGGCGGAGGAGGAGCCTGGTGGGCTGCAGTCCATGGGGTCGCACAGAGTCGGACACGACTGAAGCGACTTAGCAGCAGTGTGAGCTAGTGAAGGAGATGTCTACAGAGCCCAGCTCCGTTGCAGGGGAGAAGGCAATGAATTCTGGATTTGCATTTGTTGCTGGCATTTAGCAACGTCCACAATTAAATATTTTGGTGTTTAGCGACATCAGCCATCGGGTTACAGAAAATCAAATAATGTTTCCTGGTCCCCACTAGCTCCCTGCTCCTCAAGCTGTGACTTGAGCTGAGCACTTGTTATTTTTATTCTGTAAGTGCTCAAAGGCTCCTAGAAACATCTGTCCTCCACTGCAGTCCTCATCACTGCCACAGCGGTCAGGTGCAGCAGCCACTGGGCTCTCCAGACACTTGCGGCAGTTGGCACTGTGTCACAGTCCCCCACAGGTGCCGCTTTGATTAACTGTGATTGTCACCGCCTGCTCTGGGCTCCTGGAGCTCCATGTGCCATTAGACCGGAGCTCAGCTCTGCAGTCAAGCCCAAGGGTGCCACCAAGCCTCCCGAAGCCCCTCTTTGAAGATCTATTACCTGGGACCACTCCCAGGGCAGAAAAGCACATACTGATTCCAGCGGAGAAGGTATCAGTTAGCACTGATTAATGAGGGCTCTAAAAGTAGAGGACGAGCATGCACAGGGAAGATCCCTTTCCCCTCGGGGTGAGTGCAGACAAAGAATCGCCAGGAAGGGGAAGGACCCCTTTCCCAGGGCTGAAATCAAGACCTCATTGGACACACGGCGCCCGAGATGCCCTGGAGAGCGAACGTTCCTGAGGCCCTGAGCCCCTTGGAGGAGTGGGGAGGGGAGCTGGCCCCAGACCACTCCTACATGCCCAGGACCTTGCAGGAGCTGCTAGGAGCGGAAGTGGATGTTGTATCAGCGACTTGTCCTGCAAGGGCCTCCCCCGCAGCGCCCCAGACCCAGATTCCTCTTCCGGGTCCCTTTCGTGCCCCCTGCTGACAAAGCTTAACTTCATGCCCAGGACAAAGGAGAGCAGGCCTGGGGATTCCAACGGTAAAGCATCCGCTTGCGATGCAGGAGACCTGGGTTCAGCCCCTGGGAGGACCCCTGGGGGAGGGGACGGACACCCACGCAAGAATCCCACGGATGGAGGAGCCTGGCGGGCTACAGTCTTTGAGGTCGCACAGAGTCAGACACGACTGAGCGACTAACACTTTCGCTGACAAATGAGAAATATTTAATGGGTCCATCAACAGTATTACAGAGTAGGCAATGAAGGGTGGATTTAAAGTAGAAAGATAAAAACTATAGGCTATCACAGAACACTATCCTATAGCCATTAGTATTATATTTGCAGAAAACTTTACAGAGCAAGTTTGAACACATCCTCTAATATGATATGGAGAATGGAGAAGAGTCAGCCATGCTTGTGTGTATGTGTGTGTGTGTGTGTTTTCTTTTCTTAGGAGTGAAGAAATCTATATGCTAGTATTGAAGCGATAGAGGAGCAATATAGCAGTAATAATAACAGCGATAACTATAATAGAAACAGAAAAGAGACTCTGAGGAAAACAGCCTGTTTAATGCACTGGTGGTCCACCCAACATGACATTATAACAGATATATACAGAGTAAAAGGAAAACATGGATAATTCTAGAATTGATAAATTTGCCTCCAAAGTTATGTAAAGGAAGTTTCCATTAAGTTATTCAGCATCATTCTCATGCTACATTTTCATATAACTGTTTTACTCTTTCCCACGTCTCAGAAATAGTAAGAAATAGACAAATAAATTGTTTTAATCTTTTAAGAAAATCTGTTCAGAAGTTCTTTGCTATAATTAAAAGAAAGTTCTTTAGCATGGCTTCTCTTTGAAAGTTGCAAATATAGTGATCTAGAAAATTAGCTCATACCACAGTTAGCTGTATAAAATATACATCTTTATAGGTTCTTTTTACTAATCCAATCTTTCTTATGATCACAACCCACTGCAAAAGTAAAGAATAGTACAATGTAAACTTTTAAATTTCACATTATAATTTATTACAAGATATGGAACAGAGTTTCCTATGTTTTACATTATGACTTTGTGGTTTTCCTTATTTTATACATAGTACTATGTGTCTGTTAATCCCAAACTTCTAATTTATCCTTCTCCCCCTACTTCCTCTTTGGCAACCATAAGTTTGTTTTCTTTGTGAGCCTTTTTTGTTTTGTTTTGTAAATAAGTTGTTTTTGTGTATTTCACATGTAAGTGATATTGTATGGTGTCTTTTTCTGTCTGACTTACTCCATCTCCAGGTCCACCCATGTTGCTGCAAATAGCATTATTTCATTCTTTTCATGGCTGAGTAATAGTCCACTATATGTATATCTTCTTTATCCATTCCTCTGAACATTTAGGTTGCTTTCATGCCTTGGCTATTGTGAATTGTAGTGTTACGAGTACTGGGGTGTGTGTATCTTTATAAGTAAGAGGTTTTCCCCAGATATATGCCCAGGAGTGGGATTGCTGGATCATATGGTAACTATTTTTTTTTTAGTTTATTGAAGAATCTCCATACTGTTTTCCATAGTGGCTGCACCAATTTACATTCCCACCGACAATGTAGGAAGGTTCCCTTTTCTCCACCACCTCTCCAGCATTTATTATTTGTAGACTTTTTGATAACCAACCCAATACATTATTTCATTATTGCATTCCTGCTGTAAGACCTTTTCAGTCAAATCCATGTTACTGGCAGACTAGCAGGGATATTGATTAAAGGAAATAGGAGAGACAAGGGCCATTCATATAGTTCAAAAATAGCATTCTTCTTAAAGTTTTCTGGCTAATCACTCCTGTACTGTGTTATTTAGTTTTTCTTCTTTTAAAATTGTCTCACCATTCTAATTTCTTTTCTCATTATCAATAAATCATTAATTTCTGTTATAATAGAATAAATCATAACAGCACTCTGTTATCTATTTTATCAGGTAGGATTAAGTGTGGCCTAAGTGACAAGACTCAAAATTAAAAGTTTTTTAAACTAATGTTTATTTCTGACTCAAGTGAATAGGAGGACCTCATGCAGGAGGTCCTTGGTTGGTATAATGGCTCAGAAATCACCAGGGATTCTCTCTTGTTGAGCCATCATCCTCAATAATTAAATTCTTCCTTCAGTTACAAGAACAACTCCCTAGCTCCAGCCATCATGTTCCCTTTCAGCAAACAGAACAGAAGCCGAGGAAGGAGAAAGCATCCTCCTTATACACCTGGAATTCATACACTGAACTTCCTCTTACTTCCTTGGGCCAGACTGTAGACACGTAGCATGGCTATTTGCAAGGGAGACCGGGTCACATGATCTTTTTAGTTTCTTCTGGACAGCCATATGTTTAGCTAAAAATATAAGGGGATTGGAAGAAATGGGTATTGGCAGACATTTAGCAGTCTGTCACGTATATATTTAACAGATGGTGGCCACAGCAAGTGAGAAAATAGTACATTGTTTAATTTTACTATCTAACTTGAAATACAAAGACATCACTTTCAAGAGTAATCTGTGATATTCAAATAACCATTGCTGTCCAAAGAATATCTCACGAGTATATGTTCTGTTGATAAACATCCTCCTAACACCATCAGTTTGAAGAGCTGATTCATTTGAAAAGTCCCTGGTGCTGGGAAAGATTGGGGGCAGGAGGAGAAGGGGACGACAGAGGATGAGATGGTTGGATGGCATCACCAACTCGATGGACGTGGGTTTGGGTGGACTCCATGGGGTCGCAAGGAGTCAGACACGACTGAGCAACTGAACTGAACTGAACTGAACACTATCGTTCCAAAACACTGATTTGTCTGGTTACATTAAAAATATGAAAGGAAGTAAAAAAATAACCATAAAGCAAGTCACCATCTTTGGGAGGCCTACTAGGGCAAGAAACAGACAATAACTTGACGAGAATGTAAGGTCCTTGTCTTAGCTGTGGTTATACTATGTTTTGTAATCAAATCTAACAATGTCAATGTATCTGTAGAGTGCTGGTTTGTGCTAACGTAGTGGATGGCAACTTTTCTGCAAAGGGCCAGATAGTAAAATATGTTAGGGTCTTCTGACTACATAGTCTATGTCACAACTACTCGGCTTTGCTATTTTAGTTTGGAAGCAACCAGGGATAATTCACGCATGTTTATGGTCCAGTAAAGTTTTACTCACTAAGGCAGATAGCTGTCAGGAGTTGGCCCTGACTTCATGTGGGTGTTTCCAGCCAACAAGAAGTGAAGACACTCAGCCTTCTAGATCATCAGTCTGCTAGGAGCACACAGGCTGGCTCTGTGCCTAGGGGCAAGAGAAACTGGTCTGGTGAATGGCTTGCTCATCTCTGCCTCAGTCATTATTATAATAATTCTTCACTTTTATGTTATTTCACAGTTTTAAAAGCATGTGTACCCCTATATTTCACTATAAATCTGTGAATTATGTAATTTGAATATTTGATCAGTAGTTTTTAGGAGGTGGAGGTTAAGTACCTTGATCAAAGGAATGAGCTAAGAACTGTGAGAATAAGGAATTAAACTTATGTTACCAAACTGGTTCTGTAGCATCTTAAATTAGAGAATTCACTTGAAATAAAGGAAGATAGCTTAATTTGCATACATTTTTTGGACACACTTTTTGAGAAACAACATAATTGTATTCAAATCTTTAGTCTCGAGGTTTTCCAGATTCAGCTTTGTGGATCTTATCCTTGCCTGTCTGTCCATATTATTTTGAAACTGTACCCTACATAGAAAAGTGATTTCCTAAATCCTTCTTCCAATTTATTACATGTACTCCCACAACCTGCCACTATTTATGATCCAGGTTCCTGACAGCTGTGCCTGAGACGTAGTTTGAAAACACACTGATTGCCCTCTGCTGTCACCACTGGAGATTTCTGTCTTGAAGATAATGTCAGCAAGGTGACCAGGCATTACTGCTTTTGCTGCATACTTCCTTGCCTTGCTAAACACTCTGCCTTCTGTGATTTTTCTTTTCAAAGTGCTGCAACCCCCCCTCATCTGTGAGTGTGGAGACAAAACATCTCAATACCATATCCACGCATCTTTTGACAGGAGCAGAAGTAATAAATAAATAAGGATACATGTGTGCTTGATGGTAGCACTCACAGCTGGATCATTTTCTCAGGTTTTGATTCTTGTCAGCATCATCTGTTATGATCACCAAATGATGACCCCCTCACAGTCATGTTGCCAAATGTGTCTCATTATTCAGGTTTTTGATTTGCCAACATTCTCCGAAAAAATGTAGACACCAAGCTTCTGGAAACACTTCCTATGACATAACAGCCATATAATTTACAACTTCTGATAGAGACCTATGACATGAGTTTTTTGAAAGAGGGTTTGCTAAGCATTCCCTAACCCACTCCAGTATTCTTGCCTGGAGAATCCCATGGATGGAGAAGCCTGATAGGCTACAGTCCACGGGGTCACAAACAGTCGGACACGACTGAGCGACTTCACTCACTCACTCACTCACTCACTGGGCCTTGTATGGCCAGCTGGATGTCTCAGATAATGAGCCTAGAAAATTATCCTTTGATTGAAGTATTCACGAAAAGGAATCCAGGAAACCTATAAATGAGTGTTCTTAAACTTGAGCATTTCTAATAAAAGGATTGGTCTTACCTGGTCCACCCTGTTTCATTCTTTTTCATCCTCTCTGTGTGCACGTCCATCCCTGCCCACCTCCACTTGCTGCCAGGATTCAGGCATCATAACTGGAGTCAGTGAACATTTTCTGTGGAGAAAGTTATCTCACTAGGAAAATGAAGAAATAGCAACATATTACTAATGCCTCTTTGAACTGAGATGATGCATTGTATGGCAAGAATACACAGAAGAACTGTACAAAAAAGATCTTCCTGACCCGGATAATCATGATGGTGTGATCACTGACCTAGAGCCAGACATCCTGGAATGTGAAGTCAAGTGGGCCTTAGAAAGCATCACTATGAACAAAGCTAGTGGAGGTGATGAAATTCCAGTGGAGCTATTTCAAATCCTGAAAGATGATGCTGTGAAAGTACTGCGCTCATTATGCCAGCAAATTTGGAATACTCGGCAGTGGCCACAGGACTGGAAAAGGTCAGTTTTCATTCCAATCTCAAAGAAAGGCAGTGCCAAAGAATGCTCACACTACCGCACAATTGCACTCATCTCACATGCTAGTAAAGTAATGCTCAAAATTCTCCAAGCCAGGCTTCAGCAATACTTGAACCGTGAACTTCCTGATATTCAAGCTGGTTTTAGAAAAGGCAGAGGAACCAGAGATCAAATTGCCAACATCTGCTGGATCATGGCAAAAGCAAGAGAGTTCCAGAAAAACATCTATTTCTGCTTTATTGACTATGCCAAAGCCTTTGACTATGTGGATCACAATAAACTGTGGAAGATTCTGAGAGAGATGGGAATACCAGACCACCTGACCTGCCTCTTGAGAAACCTGTATGCAGGTCAGGAAGCAACAGTTAGAACTGGACATGGAACAACAGACTGGTTCCAAATAGGAAAAGGAGTGTGTCAAGCCTGTATATTGTCACCCTGCTTATTTAACTTATATGCAGAGTACATCATGAGAAACGCTGGGCTGGAAGAAACACAAGGTGGAATCAAGATTGCCGGGAGAAATATCAATAACCTCAGATATGCAGATGACACCACCCTTATGGCAGAAAGTGAAGAGGAGCTAAAAAGCCTCTTTGAGGAGAGTGAAAAAGTTGGCTTAAAGCTCAACATTCAGAAAATGAAGATCATGGCATCCGGTCCCATCACTTCATGGGAAATAGATGGGGAAACAGTGGAAACAGTGTCAGACTTTATTTTGGGGGGCTCCAAAATCACTGCAGATGGTGACTGTAGCCATGAAATTAAAAGATGCTTATTCATTGGAAGAAAAGTTATGACCAACCTAGATAGCATATTTAAAAGCAGAGACATTACTTTGCTGACTAAGGTCCATCTAGTCAAGGCTATGGTTTTTCCTGTGGTCATGTATGGGTGTGAGAGTTGGACTGTGAAGAAGGCTGAGCACCGAAGAATTGATGCTTTTGAACTGTGGTGTTGGAGAAGACTCTTGAGAGTCCCTTGGACTGCAAGGAGATCCAAGCAGTCCATTCTGAAGGAGATCAGCCCTGGGATTTCTTTGGAAGGAATGATGCTAAAGCTGGAACTCCAGTACTTTGGCCAGTACTCATGCCAGTACTCCAGTACTCATGCGAAGAGTTGACTCATTGGAAAAGACTCTGATGCTGGGAGGAATTGGGGGAAGGAGGAGAAGGGGACTACCGAGGATGAGATGGCTAGATGGCATCACTGACTTGATGGACGTGAGTCTGAGTGAACTCCGGGAGTTGGTGATGGACATGGAGGCCTGGCGTGCTGCAATTCATGGGGTCGCAAAGAGTCGGACACGACTGAGTGACTGAACTGAACTGAACTAAACTGATGGCATTCTATTCCCTGTTTCTTTTATTGTTTTTGTTTTTAGAATTGGTTCCTTAGACATTCTGTAGGTAGTTAGAACTGCTCTTCAGAATATCTGCTAGGAATTACTTTATGAAAGGATTTCTTGTGGTAAACAAGGGCAGGTGTGTGTCAGAAAACATAAAATGTCCATTTGATTGTTTGCATGGGGGGAGGGAGGGGTAAGCGGAAAGTTTTGTGGTTTACATGTGGGACCTTCAGTGAGTCTTAGCTCTACAAAGGCAGCCAACTTTTGGAGTAGTCTGTTGACAAGGAAGCTTCTTTATTTCAGTCATGGCTGAACAGGACAAATTCACTTTTAGCTTAGATGGTGTATTCAGGTGAATACCAGTATTGAACAATTTTCTCTTCTCTGTTGAGTCTTGGATTGTTTGAAAGTTGTTCCACTTCTAATACCAAATATGCTCTTTTGAGGGTAGTCAGGGAAAAAGGCAAATTTAAAGAAAAAGTTTAATGGGAAGGCAATCTATTCCAGGTGAACTTAAATTTAATCAGTGCAGCATACAATGATGAAGTCTCATACAATTTTCACAGAAAGCAGACACTCATTTTAAACTATTGCACGTGAAGATGGCTATGTCAGTGAGAATTACAAGAGAAAACGGGAAATATGCCGGGGTCCAGCCCCAGTGGATCCAGGGTAATTCGACGGGGAGACGGAGTAGGCGTCCTAGGAGAAAACTTATTTAATTACAGACAGAATGAGAGATTAGAGAAGAATAGTGTAGTAGGAAAATAAGTGGATAAAAAGAGGCTGAATAACTTAGTTTACATGGAATACCAATAAAGCTTCGAGACAAGAAGCTTGCACCGCCTACGTAGGCCACAGGTGTCTTTCCGTTCTCCCTAAGGAGAGGAGGCACTGAGGCCTCCCCGGTCCAATCTTAGAAGCCCAGGCAAAATTAGCAGGCTTGGTGAGTACCCACATTCCAGATGGGAATTCAGCCAGAAGGAGAAAGAAAGAATGACACGGAGGAACCAGTCTTTCCAGACTCTAATCTGTTTTCTTTATTTTTCAGGTTTGCTTATATACTTTTTATTATACATAGGGATGAATACAGAGTCACGCAGGGTCAGCAGACCTGACCCTTGTCAAAATCAAGTGCTTCATATAAATGTATACAAAGGTTTTAGGGGTTTTACATCATCTTCTGGCTGTGAGGCCTGCTGACATTTTATGGCCCTTTCTGATAATGGTTAGTCAACCAGAAAACTTATTTTTTCCAGGGGTGATTTTTTCTTAAACCAAGCGCCACCCTCCTAATAAAGTTGCATTCCTATAGGGTGAGGGTGTAGTGGGATACAATCAAGAAAGGAATTTACTTAGCCTAAAGTTTAACATGATTAATCTTAAAGGTTAATACTTATTTCTCCTATATGCTACTTATATTCATTATAAGGGCAGGGAATATGGAGATTTTAGCAGCAAATATTGGCTCAACAAATGAAAACCCTTCACCAATATAATTTCTAATCAACCCACTATACTATACTAATAATTTTCTAACTTCTCAAAAGAGTCTGTATTTAGAAAGTTTTAAAGCATCTCGTGCGTCTCACAGTTGGGAGGCTGTAAACAATCACATGTGGCTGGACGAAACCGCTCAGGCAGGCTAGAGAACCTTCAGAGGAGTTTGTAAGTTGAAACACTCTTGTCACGCCCAGGAATTTTTATTAACTGGAGCTACAAGTTAACTCCTTCTCTGAGAGAAATGGTGACGGGGGAGAGCCCCCTGTAAAGTTAGAGATGTAGGTGAGAGCATAAAATAGACTCTGGTTTTGGGGGTAGATGCTTGGGAACAGGGGGTTTCCTGAGGCTCGATCTCACCTTTGCGTAATGCTGAGCTTCCTTCCTCATGACCTTTGCCAAGGGCGGAGTTCCCCATGCTGGCTCCCGGCAGAAATACAGTTTGAATCTACAGCTCTGATAAAAATATGGGGTAGATAAGAGGTGTCTATGTAGATGATATTCAGATCCAAGGGAAGGGATCAAAACTTCTTTGGAAAGGGTGTGCCTGAAAGAAAGAGAACCCAGGATTAAGTCCTGGGGATGTCCAAACTCCTGCAGTCTGAAAGAGAAAGACAGGCTCACAAAAGAGCAGTCATTCTGGAGGAGGAAACACAAGGGCATGGAGCATTGCAAAATTATATATATATGTATATATATATATATATTTGTTCAAGAGAGAGAGGAAACATGAATGGGATGATGAGGGCAGAGGAGCAACAGTTCACTGGCAACACCTGTAAGAGTGCTTTGAATGGTGATGAGAACAGAGTTCAAGGACTTCTCTGGTGGTCCAGTGGTTAAGACTCTGAGCTCCCGTTGCAGAGCACAGGGGTTCAATCCCTGCTCTAGGAACAAAGGTCCCACATGCTGTGTGGAGTGGCCAAAAAAAAAAAAGGTAGAGTTCAGATTGGAGTGCACAGATGAGTGAGTGGGGGTGAGGAAAGCGTGGTGATCCTGTGTGGTTTCAAATATATAGAATCTGGAGGGGGATTGTGACAGAAACTGGAAAAGAGGAAAAGTGTAAGTGATTAAGGTGTGCATATATGTTGATGGGTATAATCCAGTGGTGGGCATGAGACTGACCATCTAGGAGAGAGAGCCTTCAATCTCCAGTGGTTTTGACTCCAGTGTCATGCTAGAATCACTTTGGAATTTTTTAAAATTTCAGTGGTTGGGCCAATCCCAGGTTATGTTAATCAAAATCTCTGGGAGTGGGGTCTCAGAGTTGATGTTTTGCAAATTCCCCACATAATTCAATGTGTAGTTGGTGTTGAGGACCACTAGAGTCATTCAGTGGTTCCTCAGACCTGACCAGACTTCAGAAGCACCCTCTGCACTTCTGATTCAGGTTCCTGAATAATGCTAATGTTGTGGGTCTGAGGACCACGTTTTGACACCAGTGAAGCAACAGGACTGATGTACCGTATATAAAGAGGTGAAAGGGATTCGGTCCAGAGGACAAGTGGGAGGATGCAGCCTCGATGGTCAGAGGCTCCCTCCTCCATTATCACAGGAGAGGGCATCGATGCTGGGGAAAAGAAGGGATGGGAAGGTAAGGACATGGTCGACTTCATGGAGTGTGTGTAAGGTAATCAGATGAGAATTGAGTGGAGGGTGGAAGCATACATTTTGAAGAAAGGAAAAGATTGTTTTCTTATATGGTGAATGTTAAACTATAGAAATATATAATTGTTGTTCAGTTGCTAAGTTGTGTCTGACTCTTTTGCAACCCCGTGGACTATAGCCCACCAGACTCCTCCGTCTATGGGATTTTCTAGGGAAGAATACTGGAGGGGGTTGCCATTTCCTTCTCAAGGGGTCTTCCCAGCCCAGGGATAGAATTCATATCTCCTGAATTGGCAGGTGAATCATTTACCACTGAGCCATCTGGTGTTGCCAAAACTTGGCCTCTCTTCACCAGTGCCTAATATGGAAAAGTAGTTTTTTTGCTCTGACAGGCAAAAGGGACCACAGGAGACTAATGCCCTCAAGACCGTGTGTCCTGTCCTGGAGCAGGTAGGGAGGAGTCATAGAGCTCCAGGAGCAGGGCGTGGTCAGCTTGTGGACATCCTTCTGATTGGTTGGTAATGAGGTCATGGCATCAGCGTCATCAACCTTCTGGTTCTAACTGGTCTAGAGGCTTCCTGCCTGGGGGCAGCACACAGTTAGCTTCTCCCATCTGGTGGAGGTTTCAGGATTTGCAAAACAGCTCAAAGGACATAGCTGGTGGGCTGCCGACTATGGGGTCACACAGAGTTGGACACGACTGAAGCGACTTAGCAGCAGCAGCAGCAGTAGCAGAATATTACCCATAGTCCTGGAAGAAGAGCTAAAGGTCCTTGACTTTGTTCAACACTAAAATGTTATTTTGTCTTGCCTGTTTTCCTTTCTGCATTTTTCTCATTTCTCTGATTAAATTTTTTCTTTGACTGACGTTGTTCTACAGACAAAAGGCAGGCGGAGGACATGGGGGTGGTCCCTCCTAGGGAGGCCTCCTAAGGTCCTGCTCAGTTACAGTAGTGATGCCAGGCAGTCCCAGTTTAGGTTTGAATCAGGAATCTTAAAAGGGAAAAGAGCCTGCTTGTATAATTTTCACTTACAGCAGTCAGAAGTGACTGATATGTAAGATTCTTGTTCAACTACCATTTATTAGTAATCTTCTAGTATTAGGCAGTGGACAAAATCCTTTTTGTGTAGATCCATCCATAGAAAAATGGAGAGGTGGCTTCTCTGCTAAGAGCTAGATGATAGCAATGGATGAGAATATAGCTATTGAAACATTTCAAAGGCTGTTTATGGTGACGATGTATCTAATTGTTCTTGCATTGACGTAATCAATGCTTTCACTCATTTCACTCTGATCATTTCGGGATCAGCTTGTCTTTGCCTTTTGTCTTCAGAGCAAACTAGCCGGTGCAGGCAGGCAAGTCACGCAGCTGTTGACACTTGTTTTGTTATAGCCACGCATTCCAAGAAACAAACTCACTCAGAAGGACAATGCAGATAGTGGAGTGCAGTTCATTATACTGGCGGGCTCAAGGTAGAGTCTCCTCTTAGCCAAAGACCCTGACCAGCATTTGTGACAATCTTTTATACCCCATGTGTACGTGCCTGAACCCACCACCCCAATTTCCTTGAGACTCACATAGAACAAAGGAAGGGTAAGTACAATCACAATAACCCCATCATTCAAGTGTTAGGTGATCAGCAGTTGATAATCAATAAACCTGTGGTTACACTCCAATAGATACAGAAAGAATTTATGACCTGTCCAGAGGCAGGGGTGATTAGAGTATGTTTTCTCTTGCTGCTGCTGCTAAGTTGCTTCAGTCGTGTCCAACTCTGTGCGACCCCATAGATGGCAGCCCACCACGTCTCCCGTCCCTGGGATTCTCCAGGCAAAAACACTGGAGTGGGGTGTCATTTCCTTCTCCAATGCATGAAAGTAAAAAGTGAAAGTGAAGTCGCTCAGTAGTGTCTGACTCTTATGACCCCATGGACTGCAGCCCACCAGGCTCCTCCATGGGATTTTCCAGGCAAGAGTACTGGAGTGGGGTGCCATTGCCTTTTCCAATGTTTTCTCTTAGGCGATGAGTAACCTGGCTGTGATCTTCAAGATTCCCCTGTCCAGAAGGGGGTCTTATCTTTCTGTTGTAGTTTCCATAGGCACTAAGCACAGAGTTCAGAGCCCATTGGAGAAGTGGCCGAGCATGATCAGCATGAACAGGTCTAAGATGGGGCCCAGGCCCTATGAATTCCTTCTTCAGTTTCTGTAAACCCTTTGGGAATTTCACTCTTGATGTCTTCATCTTCATCTGTGTACCCTCATCTAGGTACACCGAAACAGAAAATTATTCTAGGGAAATATTAATGTCTACCCAGGGTAGGCTGCAGTCCATGGGTCACTAAGAGTTGGGCATGACTTGAGTGACTTCACTTTCACTTTTCACTTTCATGCATTGGAGAAGGAAATGGCAACCCATGCCAGTATTCTTGCCTGGAGAATCCCAGGGATGGAGGAGCCTGGTGGGCTGCCGTCTCTGGGGTCGCACAGAGTCAGACACGACTGAAGCGACTCAGCAGCAGCAGCAGCAGGGTTACTTCAGTTCAGTTCAGTTCAGTCGCTCAGTTGTGTCCGACTCTCTGCGACCCCATTTGGCACCAGAATACTCAGGAACTAGATTTGAGGATCCCTGGAAATGTATGTGTGTGTGTGCTGAGTCACTTCAACCATGTCTGACTCTTTGTGACCCCATGAACTGTCCTCTGTCCATAGAATTTCCCAGGCAAGAATATTGGAGTGGGTTGCCATGCCCTCCTCCATGGGATCTTTCTTACCAGGGAATTGAACCCACATCTTCTGTGTCTCCTGCATTGGCAGGTAGATTCTTTACCACAAAGCCACTTGGGAAGACTTGAAAACATGCTGGGATCATTAAAAATCAATGTCTAGGATAAGCAGAAAAAAAATTAAGGTAATAAGTTTTTAATAAGTATGTTCCTTTCAACATACAATAAGCTGCCCTTTTAAAGGGTGCAAAGCCATTTGTGAATTATATGAAATAATCTAGCTTATAAAAAGTTGCTTTCTGAAAAGATTTAAATGCTTCTCCTGCTAGAAAGGAGTGTATTGCCTTGGAGAAGTCTATGGGGTTGGCATTTAACCTCTTTCTGCACTTTTTAATGACACTAAAATGTGTATTTCAGCCTGTTCAGGGAACTTCTAGATGTATCCCTGAATTCAGGGAGCAGTTCCGTATTCCTACCATGCAAGCTCCTCCTCCTGTAATTCCTGCTACAAACTTGAAAGGGAGGAAAGTTAATACAGGCATCCCCCGCTTTTCAAATTTTGGCTGTTTTATGCAACTTTGTTTTTAGGAAGGCTTACATTATTAGTTGGTTTTGCTAACTGAAAGAAATCTGAAAAGGACTTTTGCTTTTACAAAAAAAAAAAAAGAAGAAGAAGAGCAAAACCAGCATTCAGCATTTGTTTTGCCGCAGCTGTGACAGATGCAGCGCCCCTGAGTCCAAGCTCGCTCTGCTCAGCAAGAGCTAAGCCAGTGAACCCCACAGGCGAGGTGTTAGAAAAAGGAATGCAGCTTCACTCAGAATGCCAGCTGCCCAAGGAGATGGCAGACTACCGTCTCAAAATAACCCTCTTGTTGGGGTCTGGATGCCAGGTTCTTTTATGGATCAGAGATGCCGGAGGTGAGGAGACAAAAGGAAAAGGCCGCTTAGTATCGCAAGCACCTCCTAGAATGGCAAGCCTCAGGTTGGGGGGAGGGCGGGCTGTGTTAATTTCGTCCTTCCTGCCATGCACAGGTGGACAGGGTTCTGAACAAAGGCCCTTTCCCTTAGCAGTCGGGAAGAGGGCAGGATTCTCTGCGGCAGGCCGTTCTGTCTGATTATAATAACAAAAGCAGGGAAAGAAACAGATCTGCCAGGGAGAATCAAGATGGACTCTTCCTGGTTAAACCCTGCCCCTCAGAGTGGCACCGCCTCCGAATCCTTCCCAGCCCTCCGGAACTACACTCAGCCTCGCAGCATTGGGCTCCTTTGGCCGCGAACTGTGCCTGCGGGCATCTCTGCTTGACCTCAGTTCATTTCCTGCATTTGTCAGCCAATGTAGACTAAGGTCATGCTTTTTCGCTTCATCCCAGTTTTCCACTTAGGAAAGCTTCCACGGAACACTTCACTCAGATAGCAGGGAAAGCTGTACTACGCTCCTTTTACAGGTGAAGAGAAGTTAAAAGCCCAAACTCTTCACGTCATCGTAGATGCCACACGTGGGACGAGGGGTCATGCTTTTTATTCTTTACCAGTATTTCTCCTCAAGAAAGGCCGTTGAGTGTGGCTTTTTATGCTTCTTAAAAATAAGGGAATTATTAAGTTTCAGGAAAGACTGAGTTTCTGGAAAGTGAAACTCCTATGCCCTGAGGAGTGAAGCGTTGATGAGGGGGAAGTCAGGTCGGTTTGCTCCTCTCCCCCCAACCTCCTTCAGAGGAGACGGGCTCCTTTCCCTCCCCTCACCCCCGGTCTCCTCTTTATATGAAACTAACTTCAAACTGAGGTCATTCAGAGGATGAGAAGCAGGGACCTGAAAGGGAATGTGATTGCGTTTGTCTCTAAACTGTGATTTTAATGAATAACTTGGGACTTGAAGATGACCACAGGTCTGGATTTTGACCAGAACCTGGCTTTGTTTCCAGCAGCTACATTCCAAGGGTACTCAGCTTACCAAGCCCACTGTCTCTGCCCTGAGGGAAGCTGCTTTTTTTAATGACTGGAGAGCCATCTAGTTCAATGGTGATTTGAGGTGCTAGGAGCTAGAAGTCTGTACTTTTGAGAAGAAGGAAAGTGCCTGGAAACCAGAGAAGTGAACAGGCTTCTCTGTGGACTGAGAGCAGCAGTGTTTAACTTGGCCTGAGTCTTCCAGGGAACCTCAGTTAGAGGCAAACAGCATGGCCTTAGGCGACTTTCTTATTCCAGGGCACTCAGAATCAAATCTGGACCTTCCCTTTAGTCTCACTTTCCTTGCTTCCTCCATCCCACCCTTCCACAGTCTTTAGTATATCCCCTGTATTTTTATCACCACATCCAAGCTCATACTGCTTGCTGCAAACAGGCCTGTAAATCTAGAGATAGGTGTTGGGCAAGGAAGAGAGACAGTTCGAAAAGCCCACAGACCAGGAGGATTGTGGCCTGGTGTCCCACCACAGAGCCATCTTGCCTGGGTTTGGCTGTAGTTTCTTTTACAGAATAAAGAAGGGGAGGTAACAAGGTAAAGGTTTTTAAAAAGCCAAGGTGTTGTTGAAGATTTTTCTGGGTTCTGGCCAGACTCCAAAGGAATGTGTTAAATTCTTCCTCGCTGTAACTATTCACAGGAGGGCCTGTTCATGATGCTTCCTGTGAGCTAAACTAAGGTATTTTAGCTTCATGCTTATTACCTGGGCGGCAGGGTTGCCAGAGATGGGCCATTATTTGCACTTTAAGTTATAGGCAACATCCCTTTAGTGATTAAGCCATAGCGAATGCAATAGATTACAAAGATTACAATAACAGAAATGGGTCTGATATGGAGTCAGATTTGTTCTTCCCCCTTACACTTTCTACTTGTCTGATTTTCTCATATCTCTCTGTTTCCTTCCTTCCTTCTTTCATTCTAACTCCCATTCCTTTCCCTATTTTGTTCAATTTTGCACACTTTATATAACAATATATCATAGATTTTAAAAGCATTTACTTAAAAAGCTTTTTACTCTGCAACTGAACTATAGAGGGCCATTTGAGAAGTATAAAGCTGAAGTACCAACTCCTCAGCAAGGAGCTGGGCTTCTTGAGTTCTAGTGATTTTTCAGGCATTCTTTAGAGGATACTTGATTCTGCTGGAAGGGACAGAGGAAGCCTCTTATTTGAACAAAATCTTGAGTAGTTTATTAAAATGGTCATGTTCCTTTTTATTTTTCAATCCAGAAACAACTTCTGGGAAATATATATAATTGGTCCTCTGTATCCACGGTTTCACCTCCAGCCAGCCACCAGTGTGCAGTTTGTGAACACAGAGGACTGACCGCACTGGACCATCTTATATACGGGACCCGAGCATGTGTGGTTTTGATATCTGGGGTCAGGGTGGGGGGGTGGGGTAGAACTGAGATTGCTCCTCTGTAGATAATAAGCAATACATGTAATGCCAAAGTATAGTTTTTATATTCTGTAATACATGGTTTTTCCCCATGTTAAGTTAAGGAAGTTCCTTGTGCAATTAAGAAATCTTACCCTTTTTCAGACCCCTTACCACAGGTAGCTTCAATCACTCTCTGTAACACTAAACTGAGATAAAAGTCTGATTTATATGCTCATGATTCAGTTTTCCCAATGTCTCAATTCATCATCGACACTAAGATGCAGAAATGAAAATAATAATACGACAACTTACTGCCGGTGTGTGTTACGGGTGTAAATTATTATCCTTCTCAAGAAAAAAATTTTACATCATATTTTCCCTCTGAATTTGATAGCTTCCTGCAGCTACCTTGATAAACAGAATCAGCTCCTGAAGGAAGTCTTTGCAGGGCCTGTGCATTGCAGGTTACTTCTAAGGGGTCTGAGATGAGGCCGTCGTTAAGTGTGCCGCCTGGAAACAAGGATGGCAGACTGAAAACAGCATGAGGATGTGCATTCGGCATTTAACTGCCAGAGGGAAAGCCAGAGGGAAAGCTTAGATCTAGAGATTTTACTGACCTTCCTTGATTCCCTGGATAAAAGATAAGTTCCACACTTCAGCTTCTGCATCTGCCAGCCAAAGAGAATGTGAGCTTACTCAGAAATAACCAGGGATATTCAATACATCGAAATATTAAGCTAGTGCTTATTCTCTGGAGAGTGAGAGGCATATAGAGGAACAAGTGAAATTAATCTCAAAGGTTGCTCCAGAGTAAAGTGGGAGAACCATGATGGCAGGTTTGCAGTAGGATCTAATAATTAAAGTTATGATTGGGAGACTAACTAAAGAGCCTCTTGGTGAAGGTGAAAGAGAAGAGTGAAAAAGTTGGCTTAAAAATCAACATTCAGAAAACTAAGATCATGGCATCCGGTTCAATCACTTCATGGCAAATAGATGGGGAAACAATGGAAACAGTGACAGACTACTTTTTTGGGCTCCAAAATCACTGCAGGTGGTGACTGCAGCCATAAAATTAAAAGACGCTTGCTCTTTGGAAGAAAAGTTTGACCAACATAGACAGCATATTAAAAAGCAGAGACATTCAGTTCACTTCAGTTCAGTTCAGTTGCTCAGTCTTGTCTGACTCTTTGTGACCCCATGAATCACAGCACACCAGGCCTCCCTGTCCACCACCAACTCCCGGAGTTCACTCAAACTCAAGTTCATCGAGTCGATGATGCCATCCAACCATCTCATCCTCTGTCATCCCCTTCTCCTCCTGCCCCCAATCCTTCCCAGCATCAGAGTCTTTTCCAATGAGTCAACTCTTCACATGGGGTGGCCAAAGTATTGGAGTTTCAGCTTCAGTGAACACCCAGGACTGATCTCCTTTAGGATGGACTGGTTGAATCTCCTTGCAGTCCAAGGGACTCTCAAGAGTCTTCTCCAACACCACAGTTCAAAAGCATCAATCCTTTGGTGCTCAGTTTTCTTCACAGTCCAGCTCTCACATCCATACATGACAACTGGAAAAACCATAGCCTTGACTAGGCGGACCTTTGTTGGCAAAGTAATGTCTCTGTTGGAGAAGACTCTTGAGTGTCCCTTGGACTGCAAAGAGATCCAACCAGTCCATCCTAAAGGAAATCAGTCCTGAATATTCATTGGAAGGATGGATGCTGAAGCTGAAACTCCAATACTTTGGCCACCTGATGCAAAGAACTGACTTATTGGAAAAGACCCTGATGCTGGGGAAGATTGAAGGCAGGAGGAGAAGGGGACGACAGAGGATGAGATGGTTGGATGGCATCACTGACATGATGGATATGAGTTTGAGTGAGCTCCAGGAGTTGGTGATGGACAGCGAGGCCTGGTGTGCTGCAGTCCATGGGGTCGCAAAGAGTCAGACAGAACTGAGTGATTGAACTGAGCTGAACTGGGAGTCTGATGCCAAAGGTCTTCCTCAACAACTCACTCTCTGCTAATGTGATGCTGGATGAACTCTTTCTCAGGTTTGTATCTAAACTACTGCTTCTTACTTTGAGGAAAGAATGTGGCTGCCCACTGTTTAGATAGGTTGCCATTTGCCTCAAATATTTTTGACATTCTGCATTGGATAGGAGTTTGGTTAAGCTGATGTAGAAATGTGACGAATGGCTTGGAAACTGGAATATTATTTACCTGTCAAATATTATAGATTGAGTTATTTTGGTAAGATAGGAAGGAAAGTTGCACTGCAGAAATATGCATTCTTTAACCCTGTGTGAGGCCAACATTTAGCATCCAGGGTTGAGCTACTTTATCAGTGTCATGGTGCCTTTCTCTTTCGGAGGGTTCATTCTGTGAACATTTGTTACTCTGTTAATAGCTTTGGTAAATAAGTAGGTGGAATATTTTAAATTTTGCCCAACTATAAGGAATGCTGAATTCATTTTTTTTCCTCAAATAGGATAACACCTATACTACTCATAAAACTATCTACTAAATATCTCAATATACTAAATGTTTTCTGAAGACTTATAAAAAGGGAACTTAAAGTGATTGAATTGAATCTAGTTGGAATTGTTAAAACATAATAGCTTTTTATTAATTACTTTAGTTTATATGTACTTTATTGAAGTAGAGTCATTTTGCAATATTATATTAGTTCCAGGTGTGCAGCATGTTGCTTGAGTGTGTTCTTATAGACCATACTCCCTGTAAAGGCATTAAAAACAGTGGCTGTATCTCCTTGTGCTGCACCAGGCAGCCTTGCGGATTGTTTCATCCACACTAGTTGCAGCTCTTCGGCCCACATCGCTGTCTTGCCTCTTCTCCGTCCTTCCCCACTGCTTCCCACCAGTCTGTTTTCTGTATCTGTGAGTCTGTTTCCATTTTGTTATTTACGTTTGTTTCTTTTATTCTTTAGATTTTACATATAAGTGTATAGAGTATTTGTCTTTCTTCATCTGGCCGAGCATCAGCTCAGTTCAGTCGCTCAGTTGTGTCTGACTCTCTGTGACCCCATGAATCGCAGCACGCCAGGCCTCCCTGTCCATCACCAACTCCTGGAGTTCACTCAAACTCATGTCCATCAAGTCGGTGATGCCATCCAGCCATCTCCTCCTCTGTAGTCCCCTTTCTCCTCCTGCCCCCAATCCCTCCCAGCATCAATGTCTTTTCCAGTGAGTCAGCTCTTTGCATGAGGTGGCCAAAGTACTGGAGCTTCAGCTTTAGCATCATTCCTTCCAAAGAATTCCCAGGGCTGATCTCCTTTAGAATGGACTGGTTGGATCTCCTTGCAGTCCAAGGGACTCTCAAGAGTCTTCTCCAACACCACAGTTCAAAAGCATCAATTCTTTGGTGCTCAGCTTTCTTCACAGTCCCATTTTCACATCCATACATGACCACAGGGAAAACCATAGCCTTGACAAGATGGACCTTTGTTGGCAAAGCAATGTCTCTACTTTTCAATATGGTATCTAGGTTGGTCATAACTTTTCTTCCAAGGAGTAAGTGTCTTTTAATTTCATGGCTGCAGTCACCATCTGCAGTGATTTTGGAGCCCCCCAAAATAAAGTCTGACACTGTTTCCACTGTTTCCCCATCTATTTCCCATGAAGTGATGGGACCAGATGCCACGATCTTCGTTTTCTGAATGTTGAGCTTTAAGCCAAGTTTTTCACTCTCCTCTTTCACTTTCATCAAGAGGCTTTTTAGTTCCTCTTCACTTTCTGCCATAAGGGTGGTGTCATCTGCATATCTGAGGTTATTGATATTTCTCCCAGCAATCTTGATTCCAGCTTGTGTTTCTTCCAGCCCAGCATTTCTCATGATGTACTCTGCATATATGTTAAATAAGCAGGTGACCGTATACAGCCTTGACGTACTCCTTTTCCTATTTGGAACCAGTCTGTTGTTCCATGTCCAGTTCTAACTGTTGCTTCCTGACCTGCATATAGGTTTCTCAAGAGGCAGGTCAGGTGGTCTGGTGTTCCCATCTCTTTCAGAATTTTCCAGCATAATTCCCTCTAATTCCATCCGCATTGTTTCAAGTCAAAGAATTTCAATCTTTTTATGACCAAGTAACACTCCATTGTATACGTATGTGAGATATATCATACCTTTATCCATTCATCTGTTGATAAGACAGTTGGGTTGCTTCCATATCTTGGCTGTGGTAAAAGATACTTCTATGAATACTGGGTACATATATCATTTCAAATTAATGTTTTCTCTTTTCTCTTTCTTTTTGAATATATACCCAGGAGTGGAATCACTGGATCATATGGTAGTTTTATTTTTAGTTTCTCCATAGGGTGTATTGCTTGTCCTGTTTTTCAAAAAAATAATAATTTCAGCTGTACCATTTAAAAATAAGTGAACCCCATTTCTTTATTCAGGATGTAAATTGTGCTTAAATAGGTAAAACCACAGATTTTTTTTTCTCAAAAAAATTTGAATAGATAATGTTTATAAATTGTAAACTTACTTATCTTTAAAGTTCTAAGTGAGACATTTGTGGAAAATTTACGATATCAAGAATGAAATATCTATGTTTTTAATTGTAGGAAAATACCGTTATCAACGTGAAGACACAATACAGAACTCAGGCACTTTGTGACACACAAAAATAAATCCACGAGACTAGCAGAGCAGTGGAAGTTTCACTTGCCCAAGCTCATTCTTCTGCCTAAATGCAGTAGAGAGCTCAGCACTCTGCTGTATCAGACAGCAGCAACAGAACCCTAAGGGGGACACAGGGGCAAAGGGAGGTGCCTGCCTTTAGTTGGGGTCACCTCGATTGCTGGCTTGATCCAGGCTGTGTCAGGGGCCACCCGCAGGAGCCCCGTTTATCAACTTTGTGGCATATCTACTACCGTTACACCTAGAAATCTGGTCTGGAATCCTGGGGTTCCGACTCCGTGCCTCCTTAAGGGAGGATTATGGAAAGAGCGAGTCCTTGTGGAAACATGACGTTTCTCCTTAGAGACCAACATTCTAGCCGACCGCCACTCTAAAACGCTGCTTTGCTTGTGCCGTTCTTTTGTTCCAAACTGTTCGGTTTTCTAGACTCGAGACCAAAATGTTTAGAAGGCTGTCTTTCTTGTTTCCCTGACCTTTGCACCACCTGAGTACTACATGATCTGGCCCTTTTGAGGTCTTGTCGTATCCTGAGTAGGTTGTTTTTCCTCCTCCCACCCCAAAGCTGACACTGGTTCCTGCACACTCAGTAAGCATCCCTTCCCTTCAGATTTTCCTTTTCTGCTCTAGGAACCTTGATTTGTTGACCAGTGGCTAGAGATCCTGTATTGTGAGCATATGTAGACCCTTATGCCATATGCAAGAAATTATCCATATTAGCCTGAGCCAGTCATTGCAACCTCATTTTTCTTTCTTTTTTTTTTTTCTCATTTTTCTTTTGATCTAATACTGACCAGTAAGATATAAGGAGAGGTCAGCTTGGAAGAATTTATTAAAACATTGCATTTGCTAACACAGGAGACATCAGCCTCTGATCTTGCACTTTATACCTTCTTACTAGGTGAACACAGATGTAATTTCTGGAGACATGACAGCCCTCTTGTGAATGAAACACCAAACGTGAAAACAAAATATTAAATTGAGTTAACGGAGAGTAAATCAGAGCCGGGGTATGTAATGATACAGGTACCAATTCCAAGACACCTTCTTTCTCTATTTGTTAAGTTAGCTTTCCATGCCATTTTGATCTAAGCCACTATTAACAGACTGTTACTTGTAGCTGGAAGCATCCTTCACACTGCGCATTTGCCATCACTCCTATAGTACCCTTCCTCACATACCAGCTTGAGAGATTCAATTATCTTTAGCATGAGTTCAATTGAAGTTCAACCAGGAGTACATAGAATGAAAATTTTATTCTAAAGATTAGATCTTAACCAAATATGGCATACAATGAGGAGAAGATTATGCTAAAAGAATCAGAGAAAAATCACCCACAGAACTGGTAGGAAGGTAGGTGCACCCAGGCCTTCCCAGGTGGCGCTAATGGAAAAGAATCTGCCTGCGGAGTCGATCCCCGGGTGGGGAAGATCCCCTGGAGGAGGGCACGGCAACCCACTCCAGCACTCTTGCCTGGAGAATCCCATGGACAGTGGAGCCTGGTGGGCTGCAGTCCACGGGGCTGCACAAGAGTCGGACACGACTGAAGAGACTTAGCATGCACACAGGTGCATCCAACTGGTGGAGCAGATCTTCCAAAGGATATAATGCAGGTCAGAGTTCAAGAGTGAGTAAGGAATGGGGAGGAGGGAGGAAACAGAGAAGTAGTTAGCTCTTAGACAATGGCACCCCACTCCAGTAACTTTGCCTGGAGAATCCCATGGACGGAGGAGCCTGGTAGGCTGTAGTCCATGGGGTCACGAAGAGTCGGACACTTACTGAGCGACTTCACTTTGACTTTTCACTTTCACGCATTGGAGAAGGAAATGGCAACCCACTCCAGTGTTTTTGCCTGAAGAATCCCAGGGATGGTAAAGCCTGGTGGGCTGCCATCTGTGGGGTCGCACAGAGTCGGACACAACTGAAGCAACTTAGCAGCAGTAAACCACTACACACAGACATCCAGTCAAGGATGCATTCTGAGTTTCTGTTTTGTCTTGCCTTTTTGCCATTCTGTGCGGCTTACAGGATTTTAGTTCCCTGACCAGGAATCAAACCTGTGCCCTTGTCAGTGAAAGGGCGGAATCCTGACCACTGGGCCACCAAGTGCCAAAGAGGGGGCAGGATTTGAAGCACTGCTAGTGTAGAGCTGGAACTAAGCTGCCAAAGGACACTGCACTTCCTGTGAAGACACGTGTCACTGGATGCGAAAAATGAGTGGAATTAGCACCAAGATATCTAGAAGTTATAAGACTGTGTGAAAGACCCTCTAAACCAGTTATGTTCAAACTGTTAAAGAAGAGAAAAGGAAGATAAGCCACAATTACAGAATATAACCTTTTAAAATCAATGGATTTTGTATTTTATTGCATTTCAGTTAATTGTTATTTTTATTTCTCAATAGTCATAGATGGCCAGTGGTTGTTGCTATATTAGAGACGTCTTGGATGATTTTGTATTCCTAAATAGTTGCAGAATAATCACTTCTTTGCTTCTTTCACTTTTGTCATTTGAAGTTCTGGGAGAAAGACATCTTTTCCCATTAAAAAGTTGATTTGTTTGCATAATAATAGACATCATTTTGAAAATTGAAGTGCAGCATCTCTGATGTTGACTCTGGTATTATGAGTCATTAGAAAGAGAGAAAATGGAACCTGCACTTCTGTTTTGATATTGCTCAGAAGAAGATTTTCTAAGGCTTTTCCAAAGCTGTTGCCAACTCAGAAACTGCATTATACATATCTGTACTGACTTCATTATCTGTTACCTGTTATTGCCCTGTTGAACTAAAATAAACTGTCGTGTTATGTGACCTATAAAACAGTATTAAGCATTTTATTACTTGCTTGCTGTCAACTTGAACGTAAGACAGTTATTAAAGATTACGTGGAGAAGATTTAGAGGACTACAAATGTTATTTTACGGAGCTGACAGGTTGCTCTTAATGTTTCCAGTCATAAAAGACAAGAAACTGGATAAATCTGAAGCCGGTGATATAAACTCAACAGGCAATCTGATGAACAGATCACAGACAGGAGCAATCTTCTTTTCCATATTCCCTTTTATTTTTCTAATGCCTACGCCATTACTTTAACAGCTTCTAACTGATGTAAATTGGAAAGCAAGAACATTAAAAGCGTAATTTCACTGAGAAGAAAGGACGCCTCTTTAGAGTTGCATTAGATGCCTAAGTGTGATCTAGACTCTCATCATCCGCTGCTGAATTTATGGATGTTAGAAGGCAGAGAAACTAAAGAGAGACGCGGTGCTTCTGACTATCGGCATCACTGATTCTGTGAAGCATCAGGAGAGCTGAAACTTATTCAGCAACCTGGCTTGGGTTTCCAAAGAGATGTTTGTTCAGTTTCCTCTTCCTCAATCTCAGGTCCTGTACACCAACTAGAGAATGTGAGCTAAACGTAAATAGCCAAGTGCACACCACTTACCTTCTTAGGTGTCTCTGAATTTCTTCTTCTGATCTGGTTAGTACTTGCAGCAAAGCCGTCCCCCCTTTCAGCGCCAACTGGTGCACAGGTACAAGATCATCACACAGCACTTTTTCACCTTCCCCCCACCCTTGGAAGTAGCGAAGACCATATCATTTTAGTCTTTTCTTTCATCTTTGATTTGTTCAAAACTACAGTCATCTAATAAATGGTCCATTTTTTCTCCTGCCTGGAAATATCATTTAACCCTAGCCCAGTTTCTTGAATGGGCTGACGATCATACACCAGGAAAACAGATTTGATTTTCCCCCCATCACTCCTTTCAACCTTTCTCTGTTGGTTCCCCCTTCCCTGCACTGAAGGCATCTCTGCAAGATACATTAGCTCTCTTGTTACTTTCAATTATAAGGACAATCTTATTTTTTGATAATCCTCACTTTCAGGGATAAACAATCCTTCGGTGATCTGATTCAGCGATGGAGCCTCAGATACTGTTCACATCCCTCCAGCCCACTTAGCTTTGGCATTTTTGGCAAGACTGTGATCTGTTGTTTACTCTTTGTCCCTTTCCCTTCTGACTTTTCCAGAATCAGTGCACCAGGTCCAGAGATTAAAAGCAACAGGCCCAAACCCCTTTTCCCCCCCGGTGTGGCCTGTGGCTCCCGGCGCCCTTCTGCCGCGATCGGCGTCTCTGTGCTTGTTCCCACAGTGTGTTTCTTGGTCTCTGGTAGTGCACCCGCTTTGCCCGTCGGCACATGCCCAGGATTCTGGTCTCGTGTACGCGCCTCATTGGAGCAATACGCGCACCAGCTTACCATTTGGGTATGCTCACCCCTGCTCTTTTCTGCAACAAACTGATCTGTGTCCTTGGCCCAAGCAAGCAGCCCTCCTGGGCTGGGTCCCATCATGTTGGCTGACGCCTGCATGCTGTCGTACGCCCGCCTGGCCCAGGGCAAACTCAGGCATCCCACCCGCACCCACGTGAGTGCAGCCCATGGTCTCTTGTCGCCCCTACTCTTTGCCTCTGGGGGGCGCTCCAGATGCTTTTCGCCTTCAGGACTTTCTGCAGGGCCAGGCTCATCCCTCAGTCTAGCAGAGACAAGCTCCCCCAAGCGCTGTGCAGACATCTGTCGGTGGATGTCGGTTTCATTGTTCCTGCAGCTTTGCAGGCATCTGTCTAGCTGGAGTCTGGGGTCTATTTTGCCTTCTGAACTGTCCCCCTTTGCTTGAAGCACTTCTCCTGGCAGGTCTCTCAAAGTCTTACGAGGAGGGCAAGAGAAAAGCCGAACAATTTCCTTACTTACTGACCCCAGAACACTAAATAAGTTCCCCTTCTGTGCATATCCACCTTAACAGTCACATTTCTGTTTACAGCTTACTTTATCTTCATATTAGCCATGTTCGTATGATATTTGTACCGACTGAATAAAGATCAGATAAGGCCTGAAAGGCTAGTCTGCTCACCTCCTGGGGAACTTTGTGGGGTTTGTCTAGAGTAGGGAGGTACTTCTGTCTGTGGTTCCCATGTTTGAGTGAGATACGGGGCAAAGCCACTGATCAATGATCAGTTTATCAATTACATTTCTTCTTTGCCCTGCCTTTTAAGATGACCCATTGCAAACATCAGGAAAGCCTCTTTCTGTACTTTCGCTTTTTTGTGTTTATAATAAACATAGAAACAAGCATGCAGTATTGAGGTTTTAAGACATGGAGCAAGCAGTGAAATGTTTTACAGGTATCATCTCATTGTGATCACAATGATTTTAAGAGGTAGGTCTTAAGTTCCCTGTTTTATGTATATGAAAATCAAAGCTGGGAAACATGAGCTAATTCATGTAAGGATTTGTAGGCAGCAAATTGCTTAACTTGGATTTCAGCTCACATTTCTAAGATTCTAGAGGCCATGATCTTAATTCCAACACTATCCCATCAAAACAGGATTGGTGCTTGCCTAGGAGAATTACCCTATTGATACACTTGCATTAAGGATACATAACACTATTAAAGAAATTCACATGATAATCAACAATGGCTCTATTTTTTAATAGCTCTTGAAATTGTCCTTGAGTTACCATGAAAATTGCCACAAAATCTCTGCCCCTCTGTCCTCATCTAATTAAATCTCCTATTGCACTTGGCTTAGAGGAAAAATCTTTTCCACTGCCCTCTGACAGGATTAACCCTGCCTTGTCTGAAGAGCCTGAAATGACCTCCTGTAAGACTCGGTGCTGAGTGTCCTCACCAGCCCTCTGTCCATCCAGACTCACAACTGGACTCAGATCCCCATAGACCCCTGAGCTAAAGTGCAGAGTGGGGCGCCTGGGGAGGTACACCGCCTGTAATGTGTCACAGCTGGGACCCCAGAAGCCCATTGTGGGCTGGAGATTTGGTTACAGGAGGCTTCTTGGGGCCTGCCCTGAGGATGGCTAACTCTGGGCAGAGGAAACGCTGGGTGGGCCTGCAGTCACAGCAAAGGCTTTGGCCTCCCGTGGGGCACGTGGGAACCAGTGTGCTCTTCAGAGGGGTCCTGATCTGGAGCAAGGGAGCTGGACATTTAAGCGAAACATGAACCAGCGGCTGAGGCCCAAGGAAGGGGACATGAAGTCGGGGAGGGCCGTTTTCTTCAGCTGAGCCTAATCCTGGGAGAAGGCCTAGCTCAGGGCTGTGAGCGGCGGCTGGCCCAGCAGCTGGACACAGTTCCTTCAGCTTCGAAAGGGCGTCTGAACGTAGACTCCCCTACAGATGCATGATTCTTCTCCTGCTATTTTCAGTCTGACCACTTTGAGGGACTGTATACATTTTCACGGGCTTTAGTGGGCTTTCCAAGTATTATACTCGTTTTACCCAGAAGTAGAAAGAGCGTACATAGGATGCACTATGGTTTTCCATCATTGTGTACGTATCATGTAAAATTTACATCATTGTGTACATACGATGGACTGTTTAATCCTCACAGCAAATTAGTGTGGGAAATAATATCATTCTCATTATGCAGAAGAAACAGAGGCTCAGAGAGGTTAAATATCAGTAACTGCTTCAAGAATACGATCTTTTAGCAAAAAAAAAAAAAAGGTATATGTCTGTGTTAGTTATACCTTGTTGTGTAACAAGTCACCTCCAAACTATGGATAAATAAAGTTATCTTCTCATGGCATTTTTCCGTGGGTCGTGGGAGTGGCTTAGTTGGGTGATCCTGGTTCAGGGCTCCTCACTGGTCTGCTGCTGAGATGTTCAAGGAACAATGTGGAGGCTATTAATAGCATTGTGCAAACGTGGGAAAGGAGATGATAGATGAAGCTGCAGTCACTGACAGGCTCGACCAGCGCTGGAGGACCCGCTCTGACTGCTGGCTGGAGGCCTCGCTTACCTGCACGTGGACGTCCCTGAAGGGCACCGTGTGTTCTCACCACGTGGCAGCTGCGAGGAGCCGGAGGAGTGGCAGTGTTTCCCATGACCTGGTCTCACGAGTGGCACACAGTCCATTAGGGGCAGGGAGACGGGCTGCAGTCTGGGGTGGGAGGCAGCTGAGTGATGAAAGAGCTTGCAGACATTTTTAAAACCATCATGATGTTGAATATGTTAAATATGTATACTTTATTTTCAAAATTTTCACCACAAATTGGAACCATTATAATTGAACCTATTTTCTTATTTTCTATTGAAGTATAGTTGATTTACACTGTTGTGCTAATACATTATGGTGTACAACAAAGTGATCCAGTTATACATAGTCTTTTCATGTTCTTTTCCATCATGGTTTATTATAGGATATTGAATACAGTTCTTTGTGCTTTCCAGTAGGACCTTGTTGTTTATCTGTTTCCTATGCAGTGGTTTGCATCACTGACTGGATGGACATGTTTGGGTGAACTCCGGGAGTTGGTGATGGACAGGGAGGCCTGGCGTGCTGCAATTCATGGGGTCGCAAAGAGTCAGACACGACTGAGAGACTGAACTGATTTGAACTGTATCACCTAATCCCACACTCCTAACTCATCCCTCCTCTACCCCTTCCCTCTTTGGTAACTATAAATTTATTTTTATGTCCATTGGGTCACAAAGAGTCAGACACGACAGAAGCAACTTAGCGCACACACTATATAAGCCAAGGGAGGCTTGAGAACAAGAGAATGATGTGGCCTAATGCAGCGGTCCCCAACCTTTTTGGCACATAAACTAGAGAGGCCGTTTCTCCATGGACCAGGAGGTGGAGGCGGGCTGGTTTCAGGATGATTCCCGTAGGGAGTGCACACCCCAGCTCTCTTGTACGCAGACTTCACAGTCGGGTTTGTGCTCCTCTGAGAGCCCAGTGATGCTCCTGAGCTGACAGGTGGCGCTCAGGCAGTGGCCTGAGCGACAGGGAGCAGCTGTCAGCGTGGACGGGATGTCATTCGCTGGCCCACCGCCTGCTGCATCTCCCCTTCCTGACTAGCGACAGACCAGTACCAGTCTGTGGACCAGGGTACACAGACCCCGGTTTCATGTATATTGAAGCCAGACTCTAGCTTCTCTTTGGAGAATGAACTCTAGTTGGGTAGGAGGTCTAGCGGGACCCCCAGCTGGAAGATGGCTACAGGCTGCAGAGATGACAGTGCCTCAGAATCAGTGGGATCACGACAGGGGATGGAGTGGCCAGACTCAGGTTTGGCCGGAGAGAGATAAAGGGTGAAGGGTAGCCCGAGGCTCTGACCTCGTGACATCATTCAGTTAATACAGAAAGGACTGCTTTCCTCTCTAGCTTATGTTCATGGCTGAAATGTTTTCAGACATTGTAGTCTCCCAGAAGAAACTGCAGAAAACAGCTTAGTTTGAGAAACCATTCTTTACAACTACCAAGTTATTAAATTAACTTTTCCCATTACCCAAGCCTTAGCCACATTAATACTCCACTCATTGAATGGAAATCAATAAAGCCATTAAATACTCATGATTTTTACTCATATACATTTATAAAAGCTATTTAATAAATATATCACTACTTAATTTTAATTTGGTATGAAGTGAAGTTTGTTATCAGTGTTAAATTTCTTTTGATAGCTTTTTCTCTATTTTAGGAGCCAAAATAATGAAGCAATTAGAAGTGGGCCTTAAAATGTTCTTTAATTAATAGTCATTCTTTTTATAAAATTTCTCAAGTGGATAGCATTTCTTTTTTTTTTTTTGCTTTTTTTTTCATTTATTTATTTTAATTGGATAGCTTTTCTTACTAGATTCTCTCTTATTTTCTGATTGAGGAGTACTAACCAAGCAATAATCTACTGTGTTATGTTACATCTCTACCTTTAGTTTAAATTTTCCAAACTTTATTTCTTCATGCTCTGAGATAAGTAGTTTCCATGGATGTTAAAATGCTTCAAATGAAAGTGAAATTCTTTGTTCAGAGAAGTTTTCAAAATATAAATGAGCTAAAACATAAATATTCTTAGAATTTTCTAGAGCATGCAGTGTATCACTGTGCGTTGTCTCTGTCCAAGAGGAAGTACAATTTACAAAATTAAAACTTATTGATCAAGTCATGGTTTAATTTTCCCTTTAGTAAAAGGCTTGCCTACACTGTTCCCCTCAATAATATCACTCTATTTCCCTAGGTAAGGAAAATAGAGTATATGTTAATAATAGAGTGAAATTCTCTTTGAATTTAGTCAGTATCATTCACTTTTCCAATAAATATTTGTTGAACACCTATTATGGATGCTTGTGGCCAGGGATATAACAGTGAGTGAACAGCATTTACAACATCTATGATCTTGAGAATTTATATACGGTCTTCAAATGGAGTCCCCATCTCTGTGGGAAGATTAAGAGACATTCCCAGAAACTGATCCATGGTTTTTAGGGACTGCAGCCCCAGATTGTCAGCTCTGTGCAAAATCTCTGAACTGATGTCCCTGAGAAAGCGCTAGCAAAGGGTTCTTGCCCAGCCCGCCCCCACAATCCTCTCACAAGGGACGTTTCTCTAGGGTTGCACAAGAAAGGGACACCATTACCCTTCTCTTATCTCACTTCAGTGCCTTGTTTCATGGAGGAAAATCTTCCCAGCACCAACCCCAGGTTAGTGTTGATGCTCAGAAAACAAGGCTTCCCTCGTGGTTCAGCTGGTAAAGAATCCGGCCGCAATGCAGGAGACCTAGGTTGGGAAGATCCCCTGGAGGAGGGAAAGGCTACCCACTCCAGTATTCTGGCCTGGAGAATTCCATGGACTGTGTAATTCTTGGGGTCACAAAGAGTCAGACATGACCGAGCGACTCACACTTCACTTTCTTTTCAGAAAACAAACAGCACTCATCCCCTGGTTCCTGCTCACAGCCCCGCTCGCACCTACACACCCCATGTCTGTCTCGTCTGCCTCTCTCTCTCCTTCGCTTCCGCCCGCCTTTCCCCTCTTCTTATGCACCCGCGCACACGCGCACGCACTCCTGAGCCTTCTTGTTGTTCGTGAACCCTCAGTGCTGGCCCACAGGGCGGTCCTTGGAGACTCGCCTCTGCGGGGTTCACTCCCGAGCCACGCAGCGAGTGACGTCCCGGCAGCTCGGCTGCCCGCTCGGTGCGGGGTCACACGAGTGTTCTTTTCCTTCTTGAATCAGAGCTAGTAGGAGGTTTGGGAGCCATTAGGCTGAAACTCCTGTGGGCTCAGCGACATTCCTGCAGATCCGTATCCCTGAAAAAGATGTTCCAAGGAAAAGGCTGGCCTTCAGGGGAGACACCGAACTTCCTGCCCTGGAGGTGGGCAGTGGTCCAGCGGTCGCCTGGCAACAGTCACCCGGCAACCCACAGGGCCCCAGCTCGAGGCACAAGGGGGAGTAGGCATGAACGTTCCGATTTCAGGCTGGCTTTCAGAAGTTCGTGTAACACACCATAGGTGTGAAATAGTGTAGGTCTGCATTAAAGTATTTTAAAATAAAGTATTTTAAAATGTAAAGAAAACACATGGAAAGGCCCCCGTTTTCCCTCTGTCGTCACTCAGTTGCTTCATTGTGAGAACTCTCAGACGAGCTCCCAGTCCGGAGACACTCTCTGGCATCGCTCACCTGCCTCCCACAGAAACCCTGTGCCTCGGGTGCCCCGGCCAGGCAGGGGTTCGGACTGCAGCCTCGCTCCCTGGCACATCCATGGTCCCCTCCGACAGGAGGCCGTGGTCGCGTGGAGGGGAGAGAGCCAAACCGTTCTGCAAGGTCAGGAGTTCAGGAGAGTTGCTACCTTAGCCTCAGTCCTGAGCCTTAGGTCACAGGGGACTGTTGACAACCCGAGGCAGCTGGCGGGAAGGAGCTTGCATCCGTTCTCCACCCATTATTCTTCAGTTAAGCTTCATGGACTCTCTTTGAAATGAAAAGTGTGCTGTCTGATACAGTTTTGACCAACAAGAAAGTGGAATGATACGGCGCCATAATGCTAAATTCTCAAAACATGGATTACCGGAATTTAAGAAAGCAACTGTCTTTCAACCAAAGTACAGTTCTGTCCTGTTCTCCGCCAGCCCTTGTGGTGCTGTCTAAGGGTGCTGCGTAATCAGCAGTTGATTTTGGCTTGGTCTCTCTCCCTTCCTTTCCTTCCGTCCCCTGGCTTCCCTCTCTTCCTACCTGCCTCCCCCATTTCATTCATTTCCAATTATACTGTTTGATTGGAGTAGACAAGAATATGGCCGAAATGCCAGGCTAGCAGAGGGAAGCCATGAGGTTAGTGCTTTCTGTTCCACCAGAGTCTTAATTTCAGCTGATCTACTGATCTGCCAGTCTGGTGTTTCCAGGGTGTGGCGATTCAATGAAGTAAATTGGATTTAAGAAATGCTTTGGAGTAATTTGCATTTGCTTTTAAGTAATGAGATTGTAGTATCAGTTGATATAATAAAAACAAAATGCTGATTTTCCTATTCCAAGTCCTTTTCCAAAGCAGTTAATGAAGATGTGGTCTAACATATCATTTTGAATGGTTTGCTGTGTCCCAGAACAGTGCTTGTCACTTGATTATCTGATTTACTGCATAGAAACTGTGAGATAGGTATTAACCCTATTGTTGTTTCTATTTTAAGAAAGAATAAGCGGTAGGTGGGAAGAACATGTCTTTAAATACTAAACCCCGGGGGACATCCCTGGTGGTTCAGTGGTTGAAACTCCACACTTCCACTGCAGGAGGCACAGTTTGGATCTCTGATTGGATTACGATCCCTCATGCCATGTCCTGTGGCCAAAACAACCAACCAACCAAACCCTTTAAAGTATGAAATACACACTGGATTTCAAAGTCTTGGCACCGACAAAAAATAGGACATTCATGACTATTTTATAAAGATTCCATGTTGAAATGATACTGTTTTTGATATGTCAGGTAAAATAAAATTTGTAACTCAAGTTTCAAAAAGAAAGAAAGAAATAATGAGCTCCAGTTGAGAGAATTTAATGAAACTGCCCAGTGTCATACAGTTAGCGAGTGGCTTGGCTGGAATTCAAACCGGGGCTATGCGTGTCTGGGACTTCCCAGGTGGAGCTAAGGGTAGAGAACTCACCTGCCATGCAGCAAACATAAGAGACGCAGGTTCGATCCCTGGGTGGGGAAGATCCCCTGGAGGAGGGCATGGCAGCCCACTCCAGTATTCTTCCCTGGAGAATCCCATGGACAGAGGAGCCTGGTGGGCTACAGTCAACAGGGTTGCAAGAAGCCAGACATGACTGAAGCAACTTAGCATGCACGCAGGCACACACACACATTATATATGTCTAGAGCCTGAGATTTTACCACAAATACCTAGCCCAGCATCACACAGCAAATACTCAGATGTGGTTGGTTAAATTATTAGATTCAATGCATCATTTCTCTGTTTTACTTCCCGTCTCTGCCTCAGCTTCGTAGTGAGTAAAGGAACCTTTCTCGTCTGTCTTCCTGTCCTGAGTGGCTGTTGCCCACTCTGCCTGGGCTCCACCAAGAGACCCCTGGAGCTGATCTGAATGGAGCCTGCAGGCTGTAGATGAGCCCAGCCAACCCACTGAGCTGAGCTGATACAAATCTATTCACACATGTGAGCTTGAGAAAAAAAATGGCATCTGTTTAACCCACTGAGCTGTGTGTGTGTGTGTGTGTGTGTGTGTGTGTGTGTGTGTGGTGTAGTTGATTTAGAATGTTGTGTTACTTCCAGGTATAAGCAAAGTGAGTCAGTTATAACTATCAATCTGGCTATATATATAATCTATCTATCCTTTTTCAGATCCTTTCCGCTTATAGGTTACTCCAAAACACGTCTTTTGCTGTTTATCTATATGTAGCAGTGTCCCAAACGCCTAGTTTTTGCCTCACTGCCTCCCCTTTGATGTGTTTTCTGTGCCAGTGGGTCTGTTTCTGATTTGTATATACATTCTTTTCTTTCATTCTTTTAGGTCCACACATAAGCGACATCCTGTGATATTTGTCTCTGCCTTGCTTCACTTTGTGTGATAGTCTCTAGGTCCGCCCATGTTCTGGCAGCTGGCACGCGTTCATCCTTTTCACCAGCTGTGTAATATTCCGTTGTGTGTATATATTGCATCTCCTGTTTTAAAAATATTTATTCATTGAGTTATTTGGCTGAGCCAGGTTTTAGTTGCAACTCGCAAGATCTTTCATTGCAGCACTCAGACGCCCTAGTTGCAACAGGCAGGCTCTCTACTTGGAGCACGCAGACTCTCTAGTTCCAGCACGCGGACTCTCTAGTTCCGGCACGTTGACTGTCTAGTTCCGGCGTGCGGGCTGTCTAGTTCCAGCGCTCGGGCTCTCTAGTTCCGGCGCGTGGGCTCAGTAGTTGCAGCACATGGGTTTAGTTGCTCCATTGCACGTGGGATCTTAGTTCCCCTAACAGGGATTGAGCCCACATCCCCTGCATTGCAAGGCAAATTCTTCACTACTGGAATATCAGGGGAGTCTCCCATATCTTCTTTATTCATTCAGTCCACTGAGTTTTCTTTGTTTGTTTTTAAATAGCATTATTATGGCAATATGTGACATGCTGCAGAACAGGAATTTGAAATGCACTGGCTAAATTTGGTCTGTAGATGTATTTGGTTATTTTGTTTTGTTTTGGCCAGAATTATTTTAACTTCATTCTAATCTGAATGGCTTCAACAGGGCAGGTGCCTTGCAGTGTACCATGGTTCCCAAAACTCAGACCAGTTCTACCTGGGATTTATTTCACCCATTACATTCTCACTCACATGACCCTAGATGGAATTTCAGCTTGTGATGTTTGCCATAGTCTGTAATAGAGAGCTCCTAAACTCACACCTTGTGTATTTTATATCTTTATTGGAGTCAGAAAATTGGATACACTGTGAAAGGAGGAAATAGTCACTATTTGGGGTTGTTTTTACCTAGTTCATATAACAGTGTACTGTATTTTGGGCTTCCCTGATAGCTCAGTCGGTAAAGAATCCACCTGCAGTGCAGGAAATCCCAGTGCGTTTCCTGGGTCTGGAAGATAAACGCTGGAGAAGGGATAGGCTACCCACTCCAGTATTCTTTGGCTTCCCTTGTGGCTCAGCTGGTAAAGAATCTGCCTGAAATGTGGGAGACCTGGTTTTGAAGCCCTGGAGACGCTCCCTTGGAGAAGGGAAAGGCTGCCCACTCCTGTATTCTTTGGCTTCCCTTGTGGCTCAGCTGGTAAAGAATCTGCCTGAAATGCGGGAGACCTGGTTTGAAGCCCTGGAGAAGATCCCTGGAGAAGGAAAGGCTGCCCACTCCTGTACTGTGGCCTGGAGAATTCCATGGACTGTATAGTCCATGCGGTCACAAAGAGTTGGAGAAATGCTCCCAAGCTTGGGTTGTTTTTATGTAGTTTATATAAACATGTTATATTATACTATATTACATTGTAATGGATTAATAGAATTTCTGGATTTTTATAGACATAGTTTATTAAATATATAATATTCAATAGAATAATAGAATTTTAGAATTAGATTTGAGCTGAGAATTTGCCATTGAAATCTGCTTAGTTACTTGGAAAAATTATGTGGCTTGCATCTAATGATTTAATCAAAAGTCAGAAGTCTTACTGATGATATAGAGAAATCAGGCGAATTGTTAATTTGTAGCCCAGTTATAATGTATACTTCAAATTCTTTAATTTTGTTTTCATGAGAATTAATATAAATTTCAGTAATTGTCCTTTTTTCCCCCCAAAGTTTTGTAATGTAATATATACTTATATTTCCCAATTACCTGTTGGGTCTCATGTAATATCATCTATTGTAAAATTTTCCTTAGTTCAACATTTCCTTTGTTTTTATGAGATAAGCCTTAAAACTTTTCCATAAAATAAATTACTTATCCCAGTAAAGTTTAATTTAGAAAAGTACCTGCTATTGACTCTTTTACTTACAACATGCTCCAAATAAAATTCTCACCTGAGGACAACTCAACTCTACTCATAACAAATGGAATATAACTTGTCTTGGATGAATTAATCAACAAATGATAGATTTCTTCCCTGTTCAATTCAGTTCAGTCACTCAATCATGTCTGACTCTTTGTGACCCCATGAATTGCAGCATGCCAGGCCTCCCTGTCCATCACCCTCTCCCGGAGTTCACTCAGACTCATGTCCATCGAGTCAGTGATGCCATCCAGCCATCTCATCCTCTGTTGTGCCCTTCTCCTCCTGCCCCCAATCCCTCCCAGCATCAGAGTCTTTTCCAATGAGTCAACTCTTCGCATGAGGTGGCCAAAGTACTGGAGTTTCAGCTTTAGCATCATTCCCTCCAAAGAAATCCCAGGGCTGATCCCCTTCAGAATGGACTGGTTGGATCTCGGTGTTAAAAGTAACTAATTCAGTAAATCTCAAGGTATTTGCCATTGCTTATGTGAATGACAATGAGAGGAAAACAATGAAAGAAGAAAACGTCATGGAAGAAGAGCAGGCAGTTGCTTTCCTTCCTGAGCATTCCAGATGGAAAGGCAAGGGGATGTGGCTGGGCCTTGTCCATTTTGATTAAATGCCAGCTATCTACCTGGAAAGGAATTTGGTTCAATCCACAGCGTCCGTTTTACATGAACATACATAGTAACAGACTGTCAAGGCATTCTGTTTTTTAGAGAGTATCTCTATGGATTATTCTAGAACAGACAGAGAAAGATAGGAAAAATAGTCCTGAAGACATATGGGTAATGAAACTGCAGCAAAAGTGAGCAGTTTTAGAAAAGTTTTATCCAGTCTGGTGCTTTGAGTTGCAACCCAAGTGGGTATTTTCCTTTGGCTTTTTCCTCTTAGTGGCCGTTTGTTTATCCCACTTAGCAGGTCCCCTGCTGCCCGCTCCACTGTCATTTTGGCTGGAACAGTTGTGCTGAGCTACTATCATCAATTTTCCTCCCAGTTGAATCTGCCAAGGCTGACAATTATTATCCTAACAAGTGCTTGTTCAGTAATGTTCAGTCATTCAGATTGCCTTCCTCATTATTTTTCTTCCCTGGAGGCAGTTGATATGAACAGTCTCCAACTCTTCACCTGGGGCTCAGAGATAGAGAAATTTGTTTAGATCTCAGTGATAATTCTATCTCTGATTAATGGCAAAGAGATTCGAGTCTCATTTCTCAAAAGCAGCTGGGGTCTCAAGTAGCCACATGCAGACAGCCTGGGTATGACCTCAGTGTCTCCAGGCTTCACTGGCTTGAGTAAAAGTTCTGGGAACCAAAATACAGGGCGCGGGGGTGGGGGGGTTGGAGAAGCAGGATATTCTGAATAATTCTCAAAAGTGATTGCAGCAGTTTATATGTAAAGATCATTTTAAAATATCACCTCAGCTCAGCGATAGAAATGATAATGAAACGTGTGGAGAACTTCTGACACTGTGCGCTGGTGCCTGAATGAGGACTTTTTCGAAGAGTTCATCTCTGAATCTGTGAATAATTTTGCAGCAGCTAGAAATGGAGTGAAAGTTGAAAAGGAGGTAGAAGCTTGTAGCGTTCTCTTCCTGGGGTGACAATGGAAGTGTTCCAAATACCGGGAAAGATGAAATTTGGTTCTGTGTTCTGAATTGCCTTTCCATCCACATTGCTTAATAATCTCTCTGCATTAATTATCTCCTTTTTCTCTACTAGAAGATTTGTGTGTGTGTGTGTAACACTGTATTAAATCACACAAACCAACAGTCTCTTTCCTTGCATTTCCTTCCTTCCCTCTCAGCGCCCCTTCCCCCCACCCCCGGTCCAATTTGGCATCACAATTCTAATCCCCTTTATGGTAAATCATGACAAGGAGCTTTCCACATTCAGCATGTCTCTCCATCATCACAAGGACTAATTCAGCTCCTCTCTGACTCTCATTCCTCACAGCTGGCCGATGCCTCTATGTTTTATATTTTTAAAGACTATTTTTATTAGAGCAGCTGTTGCTTCATAGCAAAATTGAGAGGAAGTTATAGATTACCCAAATACTTCTTGCTCCTAGTATGCGTTTGGAATATATCATCCAAAAAGCTGTCTGCTTTGTCCCTTCTAAACTGAATGACAGTGACTTCGGTTCTCTGAATGGCAGTCAGCCACAGTGGACTCCTTGGTTTGAAGCCTTGTTCTGCTCTGGGACACTGTAGACTAGAGCATGTTAATAGAGTTCAGGAAATTGGAGAACCACAGCCAATCCTAGTTGTGAGAATGAGAATTTTAACTTAGTTCCTTGATTTGATGATTGCAAGCTCAGATCTCTTGCATGATGTAGTGTTTACAAAAAAATTAGTATTTGACCCAAGTCTGTGATCTTTCATAGACTCAAACAAGTCAAGCCTGAGACAGAAGAGTTCCTTTTCTTTCTGAAGCTATACAAATGTCGAGATGTTCCTTCTTAAATTGGGTCTTTATAGTAACTTCCAAGGATGCGTATGTTTACTTCCGGACACTGTCTTTTTTTAGTGAAAAGATTTAGGCTTTTGATTCTTTGGAAGAGTGAGGTTCTGGAAGACAAACTATGGCTCTTTTATGGGCTTTTCCAGCAGAGAAATATTAACACATCACTGGGGTTTCACGGCAGTATTAAGAATTGGACTTGAATGACTCAACACTCAAGGAAATAGCTTGTTACGAAAGGATTACATAAACCTTTATAGTCTCTTTTTCTGTAGAACAATAATTTCAGACCCTCACCTGACTCTATTTTAGTAACAAAAAAGAAAAACGTTCTTAAAAACTCTATTATGACTAGATAGCAACCTTACTGTATTGCAAAGAAAGACACCCATGTTGACTACATGTTAATAATAATTTTTAACATAGCATGGGAAGACAGTGAGTACCCTGTGGGTATTAATCATTTAATTCAGCAGCTCTAACTGGTGTTCAAGAAGCCTCTTGATAGTCCCTTGGACTGCAAGGAAATCCAACCAGTCCATTCTAAAGGAGATCAGTCCTTGGTGTTCAATGAAGGACTGATGCTAAACCTGAAACTCCAGTACTTTGGCCACCTCGTGCGAAGAGTTGACTCATTGGAAAAGACTCTGATGGTGGGAAGGATTGGGGGCAGGAGGAGAAGGGGACGACAGAGGATGAGATGGCTGGATGGCATCACCGACTCGATGGACATGAGTCTGAGTGAAATCTGGGAGTTGGTGATGGACAGGGAGGCCTGGCGTGCTGCGGTTCATGGGATCGCAAATAGTCGGACACGACTGAGCGACTGAACTGAACTGAATTGAAAAGGGATGGTCCATCATCCTCATTTTCCAAACAGAACGGAGATTTGTAGCTGTTGTGTTGTTGTTTTGTCTCTGAGTCATGTCCAGCTCGTTTTGTGGCCACATGGACTGTAGCCTGCCAGGGTCCGTGGGGTTTCCCAGGCAAGAATACTGGAATAGGTTGCCATTGCCTTCTGCTGGGGATCTTGCTGACCCAGGGAGAGAACCCATGTCACCTGCATTGGCAAGCAAATGATTTACCACTGAATCGCCAGGGAAGCCCAAAGTTTTTAGAGAAGTAAATTGTCCACAGTCTCATGACTCTCAAACAGTGAAATATGAGTTTAGGTCCAGCCAGTGGGGTTCTTTATAGAATGCCCAAACTGGGAGTATCTAAGGCCAATTCTTGTTCAGTAACCCAATCTGATAAATTGGGTTACATCACCTCTGAGAGATGGTGATCTAACCTCTACTTAACACCAGCAAATGTGGGAGACATGGAGTCATGTTTCTCCTATTTAAACATATTTCTCATTTCTATAAGGCACTGAAATACAGCTTCATTGTGAGAGCCCCAAACCTCCATAGACCTCTACATAAACTGTGAGACATTGTTGAAAGATAAAATAATTTGACTATAATTTGGAGTCTTCATCCATAGGATCATGCCTGATCGTATGTATTACAACTGTTATGATAGAACCAGTAATGATAATATCTGTCACTGCAGTGTACATTTAAAAAGCATACTTAACTATAGAATCTTGGGCATATATTTCTTTGCTTAACATGTTGGTATCTATGAGGCTTATAATTTGTTACTATTTGACTTGATGTCAAAATATTAACTATTTTTTGGCTACAACCAAAGGAACTAGGATTAAATTCCCATGTAAGGCTAGTTTCACAAAACTTTTGATTGAGTAAGCTCTCTGGAAAGTGAATAAAGAATGTGTTTGGAGCTCTGCTCTGGTGGCATAAGATTTACTTCGGTCTGTAGATTCCGATGATAATGACAACAGTGACAGCAACACTAGTGACATTTTCCAATATTTTTCCCCAGGCTCTACTCCAGCTGTTCTGTGTGTATTATCTCATCAAATCCTTGAGAACAACTAAGTGAAACAGGTGCTGCTATTACCCCTGTTTTAATGATGAAGAAACTGAGGTCAAGAGCATTGGGTAGCAAGTCCAAGGGCAGGAAGATAGTAAGGATTCTAAGGAAGGTTGTTTGATTCCAGGGATCATGAATTTAGCCAATCATTTACGAAGCCTCCCCAGTGATTTAAGAAGCCTACAGCTGACACAGTCTGTCTCACTGGGATGTTTATATTCAGTTGAGAAAATGTCTTTCCTGTCACCCTGTTATCTTTATACATCCTAGTTTAGCACTAGGCTGTTGGTTGTGGTTTGGTAGCTAAGCCACGTCTGACTCTTTGCAACTCCATGGACTGTAGCCCACCAGGTTCCTCTGCCCATGGGATTTCCCAGGCAAGAACACTGAAGCGGGTTGCCATTTGCTTCTTCAGGAGATCTTCCCGCCCAGGGGTCAAACCCACAGCTCCTGCACCGGCAGGCAGATTCGTTACTGCTGAGCCGGCGGAGAAGCCCCTTGCTATTGGGTGGTGCTTCATAAATCCAGGTGAAATTCAATTCCCTATTCTATACCCCCTGATGATTACAGCAGTACTATTTTTTCTCTTTCTTTCTTTCTCATTCAAGTATTTCCCACTACTCCCTTCCCCCCGTCTGTGACTTTCTCACACGACTTTTGTCATCTGATACAGTGCTCTTGCATTTTCCTCGTGGACCACTTCATATACAGAAGGTTGTTCCAGCTATTGCTCTCAGTGGACCCACTCTTGGTGATCTGAGTTTGCAGGATGCTTTAGAATGTAGTCTTTTGATTGATGAACCATGCTCTGCTCTGGGGAAAATGACTCTTATCTGTATTCTCCCCTGTTGTTTATTCTCAAGAACAGTTGAGTGCCTTCTCCTCCGTGTATCCATCCCCTTTCACCTCCGTGATCCTCACCTGATCTCATTCCTACTGTTTCTGAGCCCTTTTCTCTAAGCCTGAACACCACTGAATTTCACACACGTTGTTTTACATGCTCAAGATGGAAGCGAGGCGAGGCCAGAATGTCCTTGTCTTCACGGTGGGCACCCTGCACTGGCTGGTAGGATATCTTTTTAATCCTCGTTGTCAGAGCCTGGGGAAATGGCTCCATTTTGCTGGGCTCTCTCCACTTCTGCCCTTCTAGGTAGCCCACGCCTTCTCACTGGGACAGCTTGTAGTCCCTGTCTCTGGCCTCTCATCCTTGGGCCACCAGGACACTGCTTGTCTCCAGGGCCTGGGACTCCTGGCCGCCGCTGCAGAGCTCCTGGCCGCCGGAATTCGGCCTTCATTTTGTTGCCTCCATTCTGAGACTGATCCACATAGATCTTTGATCCACATAGATCTTTGATCCACATAGATCCACGCAGATCACAGACTGAGCCACAGTCTCTCGTTTCTTTCAGACACCCTTTGAAGATACTCCCGGCTTCTTCACTGAAGACCCTTCGATGATGTGGGAGTTTGGAGGAATGTCTCCCTTAGGCTGATCTGGCCCTTTCTCTTCTTTCTCCTCTCTTTCTGCCATGTTTTCCCTTGTGGTGCAGCTTGTCAAAGACAGTGACTTCAGCAAGTACTCGTGGCTTGGAAAGTGGAAGTCGCTCAGTCGTGTCTGACTCTTTGCGACCCCGTGGACTTTAGCTTACCAGGCTCCTCTGTCCATGGGATTTTCCAGGCGACAGTACTGGAGTGGTTTGCCATTAGCTGGCAGTGTTTCGAAACAGGGAAAACACTTTAAAAACTCGTTTTTAAATTGCTGTTTTCCAGAAACCACTTTTTTGTGCATGTTTGGTCATGCTCTGGGTTTAAATGATAAGTAATCAGTTTTTCTCTTTAATGGAAAGGGTATTATGCTTGGCTTTAGTGCAGCATTTTGCTGAACAATCCAAATACCTTTTTAAAAATGAGGTAGAGAGATTTTGCTAGATGAGCGCTGGGAACAGAACTCGCAGTTCTGTGTCTCCTGGGAATTTAAATGGCATTCCTGGGCCCAATGGAGACAGGGGTGGGCAGTTTTGTCTGTTCTTCCCGTGTTTCTTCTTACTGTGTCATGTTTTGAACCTGATAGCTTTTTAATGGAGATCAGGCTAAATGACATAAGTGATTTAACACACTTCATCCAGAACACTTTCTGTTCACTATACAGTTCACTGATACCCAGATGTGGCTTCTTGCACAGGCAGCAGTGTTATAAATCTGTAAATCTGCAGTGTTGACTTTATGTGCAAATCTTTTGGGTAACCTAAAAACAATGTAAAATGATTAAGTGGTACCATTTAAAAATCTTTCTTATGAAACATCTGTTTAAAAGTATCTGACATCTAAATCTTGAAATAGTCTCATTCCGAAGGATAAATTCAACATATCTCTGCACTTATCCTAGATATTTTCATTCTATTACCATATAATTTTCTTTCTGCAAAGAAAATCAAATAAAGCTTTAAAATGTGCAATATTTTATTGTCCTGATTATCACTTTTACCACATTTAATGCTACTTTAAAAAATATTTATTGATTTATTTTTGAATGAAAACATTTATGATAATTATAGTTTATTGAAAATAACATGCCAGTAAGATAGCTGGTGTGAATTAGCATTCTGTGATACTACTTATAAGATCATTTGATAGCTCCAACGTTTTTTATTTTTGTTGCACAATGTGTTACATTCATGATATATATTCAATGTTTTCTAGTATACTGTATTCAAGTCAACTTCTTTCTTCCTCATTTTAAGTGTCTTTCTGTCAATAAATTTTAACCATGTAAATTCCCTTTTTTGAGATTCAATTCATGATAATTATGATAGGAATTTAATGTATTATCCGGATAAAATATGATAGGAATTTAATGTATTATCCTGATAAAATGACCAACCACCTGGTTTGCCCAGGACTGTTAGGTTCTCTGGGAGCAGGACTTCCAGTTTTAAAACTGGGACTACCTGCCCTAGGAAAATCATTTCAGTTTGCTTGGACGCAAGCGTTTCCCAGGATGTAGCATTTTGTGTTAAAATTACGAAAGTTCTAGGTGAACCAGGAGGACCTGATTATTACTCTAGTTTTAAGCTAGAGCATTTTTCAGCATGGGTTCTTGCTATCAAAGTAAATATCAAAGGTAACCTGGTGTAACCTAATACAAACTGCTCAAATAAGTTTTTAGGGAAATTGTTTTGTTTTTTTTTTATGTTCTTAATTTTTGTTTTTGATTTCTGCTTGGTCACACATTATTCAAGGATGTTGTTCCTGGGTATTGTCACTTTGCTTTCGTAATGCTAGTCATGGAGAGATTTCAGTTTGCCTTTGGCTGTTAGCATGTGTTTCTCCCAGGGGAGTGACACTCTGAACTTTGACAGATAGCATCTCTTCTGCTTATAACTTCTGGGAAATGTGAAGTCTTAAAAAAAAAAAAATAGTCCATCCGTATTCCTCCCAGGATCTCACTGCTTCCCTCTGTCTTCAACACATCACACTGGTTTTCTTTCCCCCTGGGACCTCACCCTATGCATTGCAGTGTTTGGATAAGAACTAAATTTTCTGGATTTCACTTTGGTCCTCATCACTTGGTGTGGGGGCTGAGAGCAAGCGTTTCAGAACTGGGTTGTGTAGCCCAAATGTTGCTGCTTTCTTTGCTAAACCATGGGACACTGGAAAAGATACCTCACCACTCCGTGCCTCTGTGTCAGTGAGCACAAGTTCATGTGTCTGACACGCAGTGAAGCCAAGCCAACCTGGATGCTAGAGTTTGGGGCAGAGAAAATTTATTGCATGGCCTGGCAAGAAGACTGGTGGCTCATGCCCCCAAACCCTGAACTCCTCAAAGGGTTTCAGTGAAGCACTTTTACAGGCACAATGAGGGAGGGCGGGGTGCGTTGTTGCAGACTCCTGGGTGTGGGCGTCCTTCGTTCTTGCGGTTATTCACATAGGTCAGGTCATGATGTTCCTATGACTCTCCAATAAGGTGACTATTATTATCTGTTCTACAACTTTTTATCTTAATATAAGAACTGGGTGGTTAGTCACCCAGAACCAGACATTCTGGAGTGCGAAGTCAGGGTCCTTAAGAAGCACTGCTATTAATAGAGCTAGTGGGCGCAGTGGAAAGCCAGCAGAGCCATTCAGGCCCCCAAAGATGACGCCATCAAGGCTTCCATTCATCATGTCAGCAAATCTGGAGGACCCAGCAGCGGCCAGAGGGCTGGAAAGGGTTACTCCTCATCCCAGTTCCCAAGGAGGGTGGCACCAAAGAATGTGCTAGCCATTGGATAACTGCACTCATCTCCCATGCTAGGAAGGTCATGCTTATGTGCTAGGCTTCAACATTATGCAAACCAAGAACTTCCAGGTGTCCAAGCTGGGTTTAGAAAAGGAAGAGGAACTAGAGAGCTAATTGCCAACATTTGTTGAATGATAGAGAAAGCTAGGGGATTAAAAAAAACAACAACAAAAAATCTATCTCTGTTTCATCGACTACACTAAAGCCTTTGACTGTGTGGATCATGACAAACTGTGGAAAGCTCGCAACGAGATGGAAATACTAGACCATCTTACTTGTCTCCTGAAAAACCTGTATGTGGGTCAAGAAGCAACGGGTAGAACCCTGTATGGGACAAATGATTGGTTCAAAATCCAGAAAGGGGTGTCAGGGCTATCTGCTGTCACCCTGTCTGTTTAATCTATATGCTGAGCACATCATGAGAAATGCCGGGCTGGGTGAGTGACAAGCTGGAATCAAGATACACAGGAGAAGCATCAACAACCTCAGACGTGCAGATGATACCACTCTAATGACAGAAAGCGAAGAGGAGCTAAAGAGCCTCTTGATGAGGGTGAAGGAGGAGAGTGAAAGGGCCGGCTTAAGACTAAATATTAAAAACCTAAGACCCTGGCATCGGCCCATCACTTCATGGCAGATAGAAGAGGAAGAGGTGGAAGCGGTGACAGAGCTCCTCTCCTCGGGCTCAGAACCACTGCAGACGGTGACGGCAGCCATGGAATCAGAAGATGACTGCTTCTCGGCAGGAAAGCAACGACAAACCCAGAGAGTGTGTTGAAAAGCAGAGACACTACTGTGCTGACAAAGGTTCATATATTCAAGGCTGCGGTCTTCCCAGCGGTCATGTGCAGTTGTGAGAACTGGATGGTAAAGAAGGCAGAGTGCCAAAGAATTGATGCCTTCAAACCGTGGTGCTGTAGAAGACTCCTGAGAGTCCCTTGGACTGCAAGGAGACCAAACCAGACATCAACCCTGAATATTCACTAGAAGGACTGATGCTGAAGCTGATGATCCAGTATTTTGATCATCTGATTGGAACAGCCAACTCACTGAAAAAGTCCTTGATGCTGGGAAAGACTGAGGGCAGAAGGAGAAGAGGGTGTCAGAGGATGAGATGGTTGGATGGCATCACCTACTCGATGGACATGAGTTTAAACAAACTCTGGGAGTTGGTGACGGATAGGGAAGCCTGGCATGCTGCAGTCCACGTGGTCGCAATGAGTCCGACACGACTGCGTGACTGAATTGAATAGGATCTCCACTTATTAGTGGATATCATGAAGATTCAAATGAATGCTTCTAAAGCAGTTGAGTCAATTCATAGTATCCAGTATTTGGTAAACACTGACGCTGTCCTTTGGCCACCTCGTGTGAAGAGCTGACTCCCTGGACAAGACCCTGATGCTGGGAGGGACTGGGGGCAGGAGGAGAAGGGGACGACACAGGATGAGGTGGCTGGATGGCATCACCGACTCGATGCACTTGAGTTTGGGTGGACTCTGGGAGTTGGTGATGGACAGGGAGGCCTGGCGTGCTGGGATTAATGGGGTCGCAAAGAGTCGGACATGACTGAGTGACTGAACTGAACTGAACTGATATTGTCGTGATTTTCTTTATTCTGACCATTTTAGTACGTTATCACTTACCTGAGTGCCCTACCCTTACCCCTGACTTTACTGTACTGGTTAATCTGGTAAATCTTTGTTAAAAATCTAAGCGTCCAGAACTAGGAAAACCACCTCCTTAATCAACTTTGAAGAGTGCTTGGACCTCCCATGTCCTCAGCTGCATGACACTCCTCCAAGTCTTACATGTGTTCTTTGTTAAACTGTTCCTTTCAGCACTATGGATTCATATGACTTGCAGAATATTGGTATCCATGATGGAATAAAGTAATTTCGACTGAAATTTGGGCTTCCCAGGTGGCGCTAGTGGTAAAGAACTCATCTGCCAATGCAGGAGATGAGGGTTCGATCCCTGGGTCGGGAAGATTCCCTGGAGGAGGGCATGGCAACCCACTCCAGTATTCTTGCCTGGAGAATCCCAAGGAGAGAGGAACATGGTGGCCTACAGTCCATAGCGTTGCAAAGAGTTGGATACCACTGCAGCAACTTAGCACTACTGAAATTCACCAAATGTATAAGATGCATTTCTTAACTTTCAAACCATTTTCAGAATGTCTTTTTGTTTGTTTCAGTCAACTTCTCTTCATTTGCCTTTGGCCTGAATCAGCTTTGTAATTTATCTAAACACACAAAGGGAAGAAACGTTGTCAAAAGGACTCCATTTTATTCTCAGTGAAAATGTGTTTTGATGCAAAGCTTTAATTTGAAAGGAGAAATCAGATGTCATTTCTCAGTGTGGTCCTTTTTAGTGTCCTTTGCCGCTGGATTTTCAAATGTTAATCTAAAAGTGACAAGTGCATGATAGTACATTGTGAGGAGGTTTCCTCCTGTGCTGATTTTTGAGTTTAGAGCATATGGTCTGTAAGTCAGCTGAGCCATTCGGAGGCCCTAAGAGTAAATGAGTCCAGGTGGTTCCTGACCGGCTCAGCTGCCGCACTGGGTCCTCCTGTTCTCACTTTCTTTCCATCCCCACGGTCTCCTTCTGCTCCTCCTCTGCGAGCACTGTTCCCATTCAGCCACGCGAGTTGCAAGTTTCCTGATAGCATGTCCTAGACAAGGCATGGGTAGGGGAAGATAAAAACAAGAAGAGCCTCAGTGAGGGGAGACACCTTATAGAGCAAGCTGAAATGCACGCCTTTTTGAGGCATGGAGGACTGTGCACTTTTATTTTACCTCTATTTCTCTCCTCTAGGTTCCCCATTCTTATCTTCAGCTCTTTGCCTCTTCCCTGATCCTCACAGTGTGATCCTTTGTTGCCTTCCATGTGAAAGAAGCACACAAACCAGCCACAGTGGCCTTCTGACCCTTAAAAGTCATTCCCTTTCTTTTCCTGGTAACTATTTGTCCTATGTTATTTGAGAGAACAGATGCTATTTTTGAGTAAAAGAGCATGAGTAAAATTTTAAATGTTTTTGTTGCTATTTATATTTTCCATTTAGTTTTCAATTCCTTTTTTATTCTTAAAAATAATCTACTATGCAATGTTGAGTGTGCTTAAGACTTATTATTTTCTTTATAGAACCATAGATTTCTGATAAGGTCCAAGGCATGCTATCTTAGTGTGCATGTCACTTCTTTGCTGATCTTAAGAACTTTTGATGTGTCATTTCTTTTTTTTAATTGACTTTTTTGCGATAGGTACAAAGAGCTGAGTTAGTATCATAGAGTGATGTGTTATTTCTTGATAATATTAGTTTTCTCTGAAGTTCTGAGAAGCTGAAAGTAAAAAGTTCATGTTGTAACCCCAAGTTCAGAAAATTAGAAACGGGAGAGGGGCTATTTACAAAATCAGTATTGAAGTCAATAAATCACTACAGAAATGGGAGTGCAAAATTCAATAATTAATGTGTGAAATGCTTGTGAGTTAAAAACAGAGTTGATAATAATAATAGCTACCATTCTTTGGGAGATTAACCATGTACTCATCTCTGTATTTATATACTTTATATGGGTTATTCTATTTAGATACTGTATTAATAATAACCCTTTGAGTACTATAGTTCTACATACCTTATTTACAGAGGAGAAAACTGAAGTACAGAGAAATTAAGCTGCCTTAATTGCAGAACTAGTCAGTGACGAAAATCTTATTCACACTCAGCTAGTTCTGCCTTTCAGTCTCGTGCTGTTAACCAAACACAGAGTCCTCATTCTGCACTGTCTCTGCCCCACCGTGTCATGGAGAAACTGAGGCAAAGTGAGGTTTCGTGCATGTTCGCTCATCTGTTCACAAAACAAATTGGAGCGGGGTTCTCAGACATGCAGGTGCATTAGAACCAGCTGAAAGAAAGAGAAAGTGAAGTCGCTCAGTCTTGTCCGACTCTTTGTGACCCCATGGACGGGTAGCCCACCAGACTCCTCTGTCCATGGGATTTCCCAGGCAAGAGGACTGGAGTGGGTTGCCATTTCCTTTTCCAGTGGGTCTTCCCAACCCAGGGATTGAACCCAGGTCTCCTGCATTGCAAGCAGACTCTTTCCAGGGAAGCTAAGGAACCAGCTGAGGTTTCTTTTAAATATTCCAAGTTCAGTCTACACCCTAGGGTGTGCATGCATGCATGCTAAGTTGCTTCAGTCGTGTGTGATTCTCTGAGACTCTGTGGACTACAGCCCACCAGGCTCCTCTGTCCTTGTAATTCTCCAGGCAAGAATACTGGAGTGGGTTGCCATGTCCTCCTCCAGGAGATCTTCCCAACCCAGGGATCTACTAGGGTTAAATGACAATTTCAGGGAGGACACAACATTGATAATTTGGGGGGATGATATTTCAATTTGCATATGACTATGGGAAACATTTAGTTAGAGGAAATGCTTGAAAGGGATTAGCTGTACTCATTCATAAGCCATTTTCCTTATTAGGCAGTCCTCCTAGCACCCATTGGTTGGGGATTCCCAAAAGAACCTTCATCAACTTATATCATATGGAGTACTTGATTATGGACCGACCCTTGAACTGAGAACTTAATTCACTGGATCCTCCCACAGAGTACATGAGAAAACCGAAGTGGAGAGAATTAAAGCAACCTGTTTAAAGTCACAGATCTGGTTACTGGTGGAGCCAGAATTCAAAGTGCAAGTCGGCTCGACTCAGAACCCAAGACAGTGGAATCTGGAAATACTATTCTATTTTAAAGTCATTTGTTTTTTTTTTTGTGTGTGTGTGTGTGTGTGTGTGTGTGTTTTTTTTGTCGTTGTTTGTTTCCATCCTTAGAAGACCTGGGAGCCTGTCAGCGCTGCGGGTTCCTGACATTTCAGTTTGCTGACCCTGCCTCTCCCCTAGCTTTGGGATTCGGAGCATCTGTATTTAGCATGAGTCTGGTTGCTCCCGTGTTGAGTCTTAATCATGCTAACTGCTGTGCTCAGAGCCTTATCTATATTTAGGTGCCAGCTGTTCTTGCTGGTGAAACTGCTGGGGAATGGAAACTATCTCCATTTTGAGCTCTCCACGTGGTTCAACTAAACAAAGAACACCCACCATCATCCCTGAAACCCATACGTCGGGCACCGCCCCTCCGACCGGGTCTGCTTTCAGGGAGGATCTTGCCGGGTGTCCTTTTGTGATATTCGTAGTGCCCAGTCACAGCTCTGTAGCGCCACACCACTTTACGAATTCCTTATACTGCGTGACAAATCAAGGAATAGTTACACAGAATCTAGACTCTCCTAAGCACCCGTGAATGGAGATGCTTAGTCGTTGTTCAGTCACTCAGCTGTGTTTCTTTGCAACCCCATGGACGGCAGGCCAGGCCTCCCTGTCCTTTACTACCTCTCAGAGAATACTCAAACTCATGTCCATTGAGTCAGCGATGCTATCCAACCATCTCATCCTCTGTCATCTCCTTCTCTTCCCACCTTCAATCTTTCCCAGCATTAGGGTCTTTTCCAGACATTCAGTTCTTTGCATCAGGTGGCCAAAGTATTGGAGTTTCAGCTTCAGCATCAATCCTTCTGATGAATATTCAGAACTGATTTCCTTCAGGATGGACTGGTTGGATCTCCTTGAAGTCCAAGGGACTCTCAAGAGTCTTCTCCACACACCACAGTTCAAAACATCAATTCTTCAGCACTCAGGCTTCTTTATGGTCCAACTCTAACATCCATACATGACTACTGGGAAAACCATAGCTTTGACTATACAGGCCTTTGTTTGTAAAGTAATGTCTCTGCTTTTTAATACACTGTCTACATCTTTCATAGCTTTTTTTTCCCAAGGAGCAGGAATATTTTAATTTCATGGCTGCAGTCACCTTCTGCAGTGATTTTGGAGCCCAAGAAAGTAAAGTCTGTCACTGTTTCCATTGTTTCCCCATCTATTGCTGTGAAGTAATGGGACCAGATGGTGATTGCAGCCGTGAAATTAAAAGACGCTTACTCCTTGGAAGGAAAGTTATGACCAACCTAGATAGCATATTCAAAAGCAGAGACATTACTTTGCCAACAAAGGTCTGTCTAGTCAAGGCTATGGCTTTTCCAGTGGTCATGTGTGGATGTGAGAGTTGGCCTGTGAAGAAAGCTGAGCTCTGAAGAATTGATGCTTTTGAACTGTGGGGTTGGAGACGACTCTTGAGAGTTCCTTGGACTGCAAGGAGATCCAACCAGTCCGTTCTAAAGGAGATCAGTCCTGGGTGTTCATTGGAAGGACTGATGCTAAAGCTGAAACTCCAGTACTTTGGCCACCTCATGTGAAGAGTTGACTCATTGGAAAAGACTCTGATGCTGGGAGGGATTGGGGGCAGGAGGAGAAGGGGACGACAGAGGATGAGATGGCTGGATGGCATCACCGACTCAATGGATATGAATTTAAGTAAACTCCACGAGTTGGTGATAGACACAGAGGGCTGGGGTGCTGCAGTTCATGGGGTCACAAAGAGTTTGACACGACTGAGAGACTGAACTGAACTGAACTGAATGGGACCAGATGCCATGATCTTCTTTTTTTTTGAATTTTGAGTTTTAAGCCAGCTTTTTTCACTCTCCTCTTTCACTTTCATCAAGAGGCTCTTTAGTTCTTCTTCACTTACTGCCATAAGGGTGGTGTCATCTGCATATCTGAGGCTGATATTTCTCCTGGCAATCTTGATTTCAGCTTGTGCTTCATTCAGTCTGGAAATGGCAACCCACTCTAGTACTCTTGCCTGGAAAATTCCATGGACAGAGGAGCCTGGTAGGATATAGCCCATGGGGTCTCAAAGAGTCGGACACAACTGAGCGACTCCACTTTCACTTTCACTTTCACTTTCAATCTGCATGTGAGCTAAATAAGCAGGGTGACAATATACAGCCTTGGTGTACTCCTTTCCTGATTTGGAACCAGTCTGTTTTTCCCTGTCCAGTTCTAACTGTTACTTCTTGATCTGCATACAGGTTTCTCAAGAGGCAGCTCAGCTGGTCTGGTATTCCCATCTCTTGAAGACTTTTCCAGTTTGTTGTGATCCACACAGTCAAAGGCTTTAATGTAGTCGATGAAGCAGATGTTTTTCTGGAACTCTCTTGCTTTTTCGATGATCCAACAGATGTTGGCAATTTGATTTCTGGTTCCTCTGCCTTTTCTAAAATCAGCTTGGACATCTGTAAGTTCTTAGTTTATATACTGTGGAAGCCTGGCTTGGGGATTTTGTGCTTGACCTTGCCAGTATGTGAAATGAGTACAGTTGTGCAGTAGTTTGAGGATTCTTTGGAGAAGGAAATGGCAGCCCACTCCAGTACTCTTGCCTGGAAAATACTATGGACTGAGGAGCCTGGTAGACTACAGTCCATGGGGATCACATAGAGTCAGACACGACTGAGCGACTTCAGTTCAGTTTGAGTGTTCTTTGGCATTGCCCTTCTTTCGTGTTGGAATGGAAACTGACCTTTTCCAGTCCTATGGCTGCTGCTGAATTTTCCAAATTTGCTGGCATATTGAGTGCAACACTTTCACAACATCATCTTTTAGGCTATGAAATAGCTCAGCTGGAATTCCATCACCTCCACTAGCTGTGTTAGTAATGATGCTTCCTAAGGCCCACTTGACTTCATGTTTCAGGATGTCTGGCTCTAGGTGAGTGATCACACCATCATGGTTATCTGGGTCATGAAGCTCTTTTTTGTATAGTTCTTCTGTGTGTTCTTGCCACCTCTTTTCGATATCTTCTGCTTCTGTTTGTTCTGCAAGATTCCTGTCCTTTATCGAGCCCATCTTTGCATGAAATGTGCCCTTGTATCTCTGATTTTCTTGCAGAGTTCTCTCGTCTTTCCTGTTCTGTTGCTTCCCCCCATATCTTGGCATTGTTCACTTGAGAATGCTTTCTTATCCTTCCTTAGATTCTTAGAGCAGAATATGATTTGAATATTATTTGTATTACCTTTTTATAATTTTATACATTTCATTTTAAAATCAACAGAGTTGCTAATTTTAACTTAATTAGTAAAACTTTTACAAAATACTCATGCAGTCATTTAATTGCAAATATTATTATTTTTTATTCATTTTCTGTCCTAGCACTTGAGACATGGAAAATTCGTAAAAACACATTGAATGAAAGAGTGAATTTGGTTTACAAAATCCAGAAGTAGCAGACAGAGAAGGCAGCCTGATGCTCTGCTTTGTATCTTGAAATTCTGAATGATTTGTAAAAAGGCCCTCCCGTTTTCATTCTCACTGGTTTCCACAGATTGTGTATGGGAGTGTAGGCTCATGGAGCCAGTCTTGAGTGGAGGGAGTACATGAAAGCATAACCTTAGGTGCCGAAATATTGGTTTTCCCAAAAAATTTCTTTAAGTTTTTCCATGCAATTTTATGGAAACCTGAATGAAAATTTTGGCCAACCCAGTAGTAAAGTGGCACTGGTAGGGGGTATGGGGAGTGGGATTCGTGAACCCCTGTGTAAACATATTGGTCACAGAGACCTAAAAATCTTTTCTTTTTTTTTAAATTCTATAGAATTTAAGACATAAATAAAAGGATTTCCTATAGAATTAGGTTGAATAATCATGCTGTATATAACCCTGCCTACATTTCTCACGTACATAATTGTGATTCATAAAACACAACTTCATTTACTCCCTCTATTGAATTTGTAAATGCTAGAAGTTTGGCCATTAATATATGGGGGGGGGGGTCAGACAGTCAAGTCATCAATGACATAGTTGATGCCCTTTCCTGAACTCATCTGAATGAATTAGCATGACCTTTCCCGTCCCTGTCCGTAGTGATAAAAACATGTGAAAATGTAACAGTAATTTTAAAAGAATACATATTAATTAATTAAATTCATATTCCAAAACTTAAGCTTAATTAACTTCATATTCCAAAAACAAGTTACAAATGCCTTGCTCTGGAGAACTTCAGATCAGATACAGGTCCTGTATCATAGGACCTTGGGTCATTGCCCACCTGTGGATAGGAGATGAGAGACTGGAATAGAGCTTCCTACATGATGCCAGGGTCCTACGGGCATATCTCCTCAGTAAAAGAGGACTTAAATAATGCTCCCTGTGAAACTGGAAATTTCAAGGAGTTTTCCTATCTGCTAGACCTGTCAGTGCATGTGTGGATAGAGAGAGGGCTGTGGAAATTACACTTCAGACCTGGGCTGAGTAGGTAGAGAGTCCAAATTTACACAGCTTGTGTATTGTGAATGCAGTTTCAAAAAATGAGCATTTTAAACACCACCGAATTCCATGAAACAATGGATCACTCTGTAAAAACAAAGATCAAATATCTTTGTAGGGAAATGCCCACAACCCAGGGCACACAGGATTCTAATGTCATCCAGACTAAGGATAAGACATGATGGACACTTGTGAATAGACCACGAGGAGGGAGAGAGAGCAAACACGGGGAGAGGAGGACTCACACTTGAAAACCGGATAAAAGGGGACCTTCTCAGAGAGACTGAAAGACTGATTTCTAAAAGTATTTGAGGGATAGAGAAGAAAGAGCCAATGTCACAGCAGAGAAAGTGAAAATCAATCAGAGAATTAGAAACTAATCAGATATAATTACAAACAAAAGTGTAGTGGAGACAGTTAAAACTCAATAGGTACATCAATAGGCGGATTTCATCATTTTAAAAAAATTATTCATTTATTTTTGGCTGTGCTGGGTCTTCGTTGTTGCATAGGCATATATATATATATATATATATATATATATACACACACACATATATCTCCTTTAGTTCAGTTCAGTTGCTCAGTCGTGTCCGACTCTTTGTGACCCCACGAATTGCAGCACCCCAGCCCTCCGTGTCCATCACCAACTCGCGGAGTTCACTTAAATTCATGTCCATCGAGTCGGTGATGCCATCCAGCCATCTCATCCTCTGTCATCCCCTTCTCCTCTTGCCCCCAATCCCTCCCAGCATCATAGTTTTTCCAGTGAGTCAGCTCTTCGCATGAGGTGGCCAAAGTATTGGAATTTCAGCTTAGCATCAGTCCTTCCAATGAACACCCAGGACTGATCTCCTTTAGGATGGACTGCTTGGATCTTGCAGTCCAAGGAACTCTCAAGAGTCTTCTCCAACATCACAGTTCAAAAGCATCAATTCTTTGGTGCTCAGCTTTCTTCACAGGCCAACTCTCACATCCACACATGACCACTGGAAAAACCATAGCCTTGACTAGACAGACCTTTGTTGGCAAAGTAATGTCTCTGCTTTTGAATATGCTATCTAGGTTGGTCATAACTTTCCTTCCAAGGAGTAAGCGTCTTTTAATTTCATGGCTGCAGTCACCATCTGCAGCGATTTTGGAACCCAGAAAAATAAAGTCTGACACTGCTTCAAGTTATGCATAATTATGCATAGTTCTAAATAGAGTGATTTTTAGTGCAAAATATCTTAAAAAGAAAACCAAAATGAAGAGAACATTTAAAAAGAAGCCAGCAGAAAAAGACAGTTTTACCTCCAAAAAATAATTTGATTAGTTGAGTTTATATCAAGCAGAAGTTAGTGAATTATCTTCAGAGTACTAATGGAAAATATATATCATAAAATTCTATACCCAGCTTAATAGCATTTAACAGGAAATTTGAAATGAAGACAGGATGAAATCTGAATTTTCCCTTCATAGACCTGTACTGAAAAAAAATACCAAAGTTGTAGTTCAGAAAGAAATTGAATCTGTAACAAACAAGTTAGATGCAAAGAGAAATTCTGTTCAAACATATAGGTGAGTGTATTGATAAGGGCTTCCCCAGTGGCTCAGAGGTTAAAGAATCTGCCTCCAGTGTGGGAGACCCGGGTTCAATCCCTGGGTCGGGAAGATCCCCTGGAGAAGGAAATGGCAACCCACTTCAGTATTCTTGCCTGGAGAATCCCATGGACTGAGGAGCCTGGTGGGCTACAGTCCACAGGGTCACAAAGAGTCGGACATGACTGATAAATTAAATATAGGTGGTTAAAGAATAAAATCATTTTAATTTTGGTAGAGTAAGGCATGCTAAAACATCAGAAAGCCATAAGATGAAAATGGGTCGAGAAATGTTATAACTTTAGACTTTGATGCCAAGTGTGCAGCTTAATATTTAAATGTAACTGCTAAAATCATTAAAAATAGTGAGTTAATTAACTACAAATGAGTATAGAATGGAAAGATAAATAAATTAAAATCTATAAATCTAATAGGTCATCAGAAAGGGATGAAAGGGGAAAAAAGCAATGATTAACTTCAAAGAAATGGTAAAAATAAACCTAAATCAATCAAACTAAATATGACCATACTGCTTTTCCAGGTATAGTACAGAAATTATTGACAAAATTGGAAAAAAATAGTAGAAATTTGAGTTCTTTACAAAGGATATAGTGAAAATATAATGACAGAAAGATTGAAGCACAGCTCGAGAGAGATCTGCTAAAAGGAAGAACAAGCATGTTGTACTAAAAGAAGACAAAATGGACTCTAACACAAGCGTTACCTGGAAAAGCAAGAGATTCCAGAAAAGCATCTGCTTCTGCTTTATTGACTACGCCAAAGCCTTTGACTGTGTGGATCACAACAAACTGTAGCAAATTCTTAAAGAGATGGGAATACCAGACCACCTGACCTGCCTCCTGAGAAATCTGTATGCAGGTCAAGAAGCAACAGTTAGGACTGGACATGAAACAACAGACTGGTTCTAAATCGGGAAAGGAGTGCGTCAAGGCTATATATTGTCACCCTGCTTATTTAACTTATGTGCAGAGTACATCATGCAAAATGCTGGGCAGGATGAAACACAAACTGGAATAAAGATTGCCAGGAGAAATATCAATAACCTCAGATATGCAGATGACACCACCCTTGTGACAGAAAGTGAAGAAAAACTAAAGAGCCTCTTGAGGAAAGTGAAAGAGGAGAGTGAAAAAGTTGGCTTAAAGCTCAACATTCAGAAAACTAAGATCGTGGCATCTGGTCCCATCACTTCGTGGCAAATGGATGGGGAAACAGTGAGAACATTTTGGGGGGCTCCAAAATCACTGCAGATGGTGACTGTACCCATGAAATTAAAAGATGCTTGCCCCTTGGAAATGAAGCCTGGACCAACCTAGACAGTACATTAAAAGGCAGAGATGTGACTTTACCATCAAAGGTCTGTCTGGTCAAAGCTATGGTTTTTCCAGTAGTCATGTATGGATGTGAGAGTTGGACTATAAAGAAAGTTAAGCACCGAAGAATTGATGCTTTTGAACTGTGTGGTGTTGGAGAAGACTCTTGAGAATCCCTTGGACTTCAAGGAAATCCAACCAGTCCATCCTGAAGGAAATCAGTCCTGAATATTCATTGGCAGGACTGATGCTGAAGCTGAAACTCCGATACTTTGGCCACCCGATGCAAAGAGCTGACTCCTTGGAAAAGACCCTGAAGCTGGGAAAGATTGAAGATGGAGGAGAAGGGGACGACAGAGGATGAGATGGTTGGATGGCATCGCTGACTCAATGGACATGAGTTTTAGTAGGCTCCGGGAGTTGGTGATGGACAGGGAGTCCTGTGCTGAGGTTCATGGGGTCGCAAAGAGTTGGACACGACTGAGAGACTGAGCTGACTGACTGAATGAATTACCCTTGATGACGATTTCTTTCATCCTAAATTAAATTTATCTGTAATTTCATTTTTGAGACATTAATATCGGTAAAATATACGACAAAATGTTAACCTGTTTAAATCTGAGTGGCAGTTTCACTGGATATTTTATATTAATCTTTGCACTGTTATGTCTTTGAAATATTTTCGAGTAACATTTAAAAAGTTCAGTGGCTTTTGCATGTTAGAAATTAGGAATCCTTTGTTCCAAATGTCATTTGAACTAAGTTAGAGTTTTATTATGTGTGTGTATACATTTGTGCATGTATATATATATATATATATATATATATATATATATATAAATTTATGCATTCATATATATTAAATGCCTACTGTTCTCCAGCTATGAAGGCAGCTTAGGAGTTGAGCATGTAAGGATGAATGTCAGAAGAATGGGTTTGGCTATCCCATTGTTGTTTAGTTGCTCAGGAGTTTCCGAGTCTTTTGAGATCCCATCCCACCAGGCTCGTCTGTCCATGGGGTTTCCCAGGCAAGAACACTGGAGCAGGTTTATCATTTCTTCCTCCAGAGGATCTTCCCAACCCAGGGATCAAACTTGGGATCCTGCATTGGCAGGTGGATTCTTCACCACTGGGCCAGCAGGGAAGCCCAAGTCATCCGGTAGAAATATCAAAATCTCCAGCTTTTTAACACAAAAGTTCATTTTCAACTGATGCAAAGCCCATTGCAAAGTCACATGTTTTCAGCCGGATGTGGGCATCAGCAGCCTCTACAATTTCTGGGACACAAGCTTTTGTCTTTGTGGGAAGGAAAATGAGAAGACAAAGAAATCATAGGCCAGTTCTTGTCTGTTCTCCCCCCTGAAATTCTCAGTCACCCTTGTCTTCCATTGACGAAAGAAATTCCGATGGCCCTGCCTAAGATCAGATTGGCAGTGAAGTGTCAGGTAGGAGAGAAGAGCAAGAAAGATCTGCTCAGCTGGGTGTGTAAGAAACAGATTTTCCTGCCATCATGGAACTAGCAGTCAAGTATAATGTCCAGATCAGAGTCCGTAGTCTCATCACTGTTGACACTTTGTATTGGCTCACCCTTTGTTGTGGGGCGTCTTCTGCATTGTAGAATGTTTAGAGACACCCCTCTAGTCACCGCCTCTAGTCAGTTACTAGTGGTGGCATCTCCCAGGTATGACCACCCCAGAGTTCTCCAGACATTGTCTTGCTCTCTGGATACCGGGGCAGGGGGCGAGGGTCGCTACCAGTTGAGAAACACTGTTCTAAAAGAGATCAAAGAACTATTTTATAGAATAGGTGGTAAATCTATCAGATTTCATAAGAAGAAGTAGCAAGTGATGAAAATATAAGTAAATTTGTCTCCAAATGTATGTTGATTCATTTATAGTCCTTCTCAACAATATGAGAAAAATCTCCCTTATCTCTTTTATTTGATTCCCAAAGGATGACAATCCTAGACTCTTATAGTTTGGCCATTGTTTACCGTGTCAGTGGGAAAGATCTTTTTTTGACAGGTATGTGGGCAATCAAGGTGCCAGCCAGAAATGATGTTTCCTAGAACCCTGGCCTAGGGGTACAAATGTCAGAAGCACAAGACTTGGTATGTCCCACAACTTCTTTATCCATTCATCTGTCAGTGGGCATCTAGGTTGCTTCTTTGTCCTAGCTTTTGTAAATAGTGCTGCAATGAACACCTGTTGGGGTACGGCTGTCTTTTTCAGTTGTGGCTTCTTTAAGGTATATGCGCAGTATTGGGACTGCTGGGTCATAGGGTGGTCTTTGTTCCTAGTTCTTAAAGGAATCTTTATACTGTTCTCCGCAGTGGCTGGGGTGGGAGTTAGGGGTGGGGTTCAAGAAGGAGGAGTAATTGTATACCGATGGCTGATTCATGCTGATGTACGGCAGACAGCAGCATAATATTGTAAAGCAGTTACCCTCCAGTTAAAAATAAATGAAGCTAAAAAAAGCACAAGACTGAATTCAAGAGGTAATCATGGGAAGCCAGGAGATGGTGATCAGTTATTGGAGGTAATGCTGAAAGAATATACGAGGATGGTGAAAATGAGAAAAATACCGAGAACCAGGAGCCAGATGGTCTCTGCAATGAAGCACCTGAACGCAGAAACAGACAAGAAGTATTGATGTTTGTATTCAGTCCTGGGCGAAGAGGTGCACATACAAAGGTCCCTGACTGGATGAATGGGCAGGAAAGGTACTGAGTCACCACAAAACAAACACAGTGATAAAAACCAAAGGGCTGGAAAGGAACTCCAGGGAGGAGTGCGGCTGTCTAGGGAGGGTGGGGACAAGGCTTTCAGCAGGGCTGCTACAGAGAGAGACGCAGACAATCAGGCAGAAGTTGTGACAAGCCTGGGTATTTTCTGTCAAGTTGCCTTAGACGTCGATGATACGAAAGAGTTCGCATCTTTCTTCCATTATGGAACAGGAAAATACAGTGCAGTGTGATATGCTTGCAATCTATTCAGTTATCATCAATATTTATAAGCTAATTCGTGGTATAATAAATTGAAGAAACATTCCCATAAAATGGATCCACTGGCATGTCATGTAAAGCTTGAAACTAAACCTATTTGCTTTAAATTAAATCCTATAATTAGCAAGTAAGTCATTCTTTAGCATTTTTCTCTATAAATTATTTTCTTAGATAAATAGCAAATAGATCCATCCTATGTGGACAGCTGTTTAATGTTTACAAAAAAGAATAATATATGCTTATTGTAAATAATTCAAGCAATAAAGACGTATATAAAATGAGAGTTCTCTCTTCTTCTGCCACTAATTCAGTTCCCAAGCCTTTGTAAGAACCACCTTAAGCTGTAAACACTTTTCAGATTATTTTGTAGCCTTTACTTATTATTTTTAATTTGTGTAGTTTGTTTCCAAAGAGTTGCTTTTGTAAACCATTTATTAATTTCTATTTGTATTGCATTCTGCGTCTGTTTTGTGAATATTTGCATAAAAATCCCATTATTAACAAATATATTAAGTTCATCACTATTCTCAGCAGCTTTGCCTGCTCCTTAATATTTCTTGTACATCTGTCTTCATTTTTCCCTTCAATTCATTTTTCCATTTGAATACACATGTCATATTTCTTATGCAAACTGGTAAGCCACTATGGAGAACAGTGTGGAGAGTCCTTAAAAAACTGGGAGTAGAACTTCCATACGACCGAGCAATCCCACTGCTGGGCATACACCCTGAGGAAACCATAATTGAAAGAGACACGTGTACCCCAATGTTCACTACAGCACTGTTTGCAGCAGCTAAGACAAGGAAGCAACCTGGATGTCCATCAGCAGATGAATGGATAAGGAAGCAGTGGCTTGTATGCACAATGGAGTATTACTCAGCTGTAAAAGGGAGCAAGTGTGAGTCAGTTCTAATCAGGTGAATGAACCTGTAGCCTATTATCCGGACTGAAGTAAGTCAGAAAGAGAAAGACACACGCTGTGTGTTAACACACATATATATAGAATTTAGAAAGATGGCACCAGGACCCTGCGTTCAGGCCAGCAAAGGAGACGCAGACCTAAAGAACAGGCGTCTGGACTCAGTGGGACGGGGCGAGGGCGGGAGGCTTGAGAAACCAGCACTGAAGCATGCACATGGCCGGGTGTGAGGCAGACGAGCTGTGTGAGTTCCGTGCATGGAGCAGGGCCCCCAAGCCAGTGCTCTGGGACAGCCAGAGGGATGCGAGGGGGAGGGAGCGGGGAGGGAATCAGGATGGGGAGGGCAAATGTAGGCCTGTGGCTGATGTTAATGTAAGCAGAACCACTACAGTGTTGTAAAGTAATTATCCTCCAATTAAAAGCAATTAATTTTTTAAAGTTCCAGGGATTGTAATTTTCTGAATATATGTATATATATGTGTGTGTGTGTATATACACATGTGTGTATATAAATATACATAAATATATATACATATATACATAAATATACATACACACACATATATATACACATATTCAGAAAATTACAATCCCTGGAACTTTAAAAAATTAATTACTTTTAATTGGAGGATAATTACTTTACAATATTGTGATGGTTTTGAACATACACCCACTCTCCCAAATATGCAAGGTAGAGAAACATATTTATGTTTGTATTTTATTTCTGTTTCTCTATCTTGAATGTTTTGGAGAGTGGAGATGTGTTCTTTGTTGTTTAGTTGCCCACTGGTGTCTCACTCTTTGCAGCCCCGTGGACTACAGCGCGCCAGGCCTCCCTGTCCCTCACCATCTCCTGAAGTTTGCCCAAGTTCATGTTCATTGCGTTGGTGATGCCGTCCAGCCATCTCATCCTCTGATGCCCTCTTCTCCTTCTGCCCTCAATCTTTCCCAGCATCAGGGGCTCTTCCAGTGAGTCATCTGTTCCCATCAGATGACCAAAATACGGGAGCATTAGCTTCAGGATCGCTCCTTCCAGGGAATATTCAGGATTGATCTCCCTTAAGATTGACTGGTTTGATCTCCTTGCTGTCCAAGGGACTTTCAGGAGTCTTCTCTAGCACCACAGTTTGAAAGCATCAATTCTTCGGCATTCTGCCTTCTTTATGGTCCAGCTCTCACCGCTGTATGTAATCACAGATAATTTATCTTTTGTTTTGGTTTTGTTTTATTAGTATTTCTTGTTACAAATGAGTTTGGTTTATATTATTGCTAGGTTGCCTCTTTCTGCCTTCTCACTGGGAGCTTGTAGGAGTCCCTTTTTTATCCTTGGCGATCACACTGTTCAAGAGTGGGGGTGTGGGAATGCACTGATACCTCTCTATTCTGTGTTTGAATGTCTTTTCTTGCTTTAAGCTTCTGAAAGTGAACATGTTAGTCACTCAGTCGTGTCTAACTCTTTGTGACCCCATGGACTGCAGCCCACCAGGCTCCTTTGTTCATGGAATTCTCTAGGCAAGAACACTGGAGTGGGTTGCCATTTTCTTTTCAAGGGGATCTTTCTGACTCAGGGATGGAACCTGCATCTCTTGCCGGTGACTCTTTACCAACTGGGTCACCAGGGAAGCCCTTTGAACTTCTAGAACACTGGTTTAATCTGTTGCCAGTGGTAACTCTATACTTCTGTTGAGTTTTCTTCTTTCTTTCTCCTTCCCATTTACCCTCCCCCCAGCCCGTTTTAGATTTCAGCAGCCATGCTTTTAATTTCTGGGAAAAGTAAGCCGGGGTTTGGTTTGGGATTTGTCTTTAAAGAACAGGTCTATCTGGGTGCTGTAACAGTGTCTTGCCACCCTTTGAAGATAGAAACCATACACTTATTTTTCTCTAAGATCTCTCCTCACTCCTGATTTAGCCCCGTTTGTCAGGGTTACTCCTTGTTTTCATCTTCTCTGCCGATGGTTTTCTGCAAGCGTTTGTTGCTTTGGACAGTTTGCTTAGGTATGCAGATAAGTGGCGACTGACCAAAGCTTCCGATGGAGGGGCTTCACTCAGTGCTCTTGAAGACCCCTATGGTTACCTGTTGGACGCTGCTGGAAACCTGAGGCCAGTTGTCTTATGTCATGCGTTCTGAGAAGGGGGTCTCTTCTGCTAGCCTAGGGTCCAAATGCTTCTTGCGGTCTGACCCAGCTTCATCCTCCAGCCTGTTCATCCACTGTGTGTTTCCTAAGGAACTGCTTGCTTTATTTAGCAAGATGTACTTAACAGGCTTCGCAGGTGGATAAGTGGTAAAGAATCCATTGCCAATGCAAGAGACACAAGAAAGGCGGGTTTGATCCCTGAGTGAGAGAAGATCCCCTGGAGAAGGAAATGGCAACCCACTCCAGTATTCTTGCCTGCAGAATCCCATGGACGCAGTCCATAGGGTCCATAGGGTCTCAAAGAGCTGAACATGACTGAACTGACTTGGCACACAGGTATGCAACTACCTGAATGCCATTTGCTCTGGTTTCTCAGTAATCGTCATACTTGGAAATTCTTGCAAGGAAGACTATCTAAACTCATTAACAAATGTAGCAGAACTTTCGTATAAGCTGTGTGTAAAAATTAAGGCAGCTATTAAAGCTTTAAGTTCAAAGACATTTAAGCAAGTGTGTTTTTGAGTTTGTACTTTCTGTGTTTTGAAGCCTATATATTTTGTCAATAGTCAAGCATATTTGTAGATCTTATGCACTGATCCTATTTTTAACCTGGACTGATTGTACATTTCTTAGCTCTTTTGGGTTTTACCTTAGGTTTGAACTTATCTACTTAAAATCTTCCACTAAATTCCTCAAACTTGTGTTCTTTCCTCCTCTACTTTTCAGGGCTAATGTTGATTTATGTTTAATTTACCATTTTTTCCCTGTTATTCTAATGAGATTTGGGGAGATAGAAAAAATTAAATAATACCGTCAAGTCGACAGTCTCTGACTAGGAGCCTACAATCGTTTTTGGTTGAGAAAGTCTCAATTTTCTGGATGCATTTTTAATAAATATAATCTACTGCCAGTATTTAAAAGTAGGCAGAAGCTGACCCGGCAAATGTTCTGAAGTCTGTGCTCTAACGTGGTTGGTGGACACCCCTGGTGGAGTCAAGATGCTTCAGAAGACCAGAATAAGCCATTTACTTCCTTGCTGAGTGAGCATGAAAGCAATGCCCGCTCTGGAAACTGTCTCCCAAGCTGCCGTGTCATATAATATTCCTGTCTCATGATAGTTATGTTCAATCCTGCTTTGATATGAGACTGTTCTCCTTATTAGATTGCAATCTAGGGGCCATAATTTATCGGCCTTTATAACTCCCAACCTTGGGACATTTTCTGCAGCACGTGCACTTACTGGAGGAGAGAGTGAGAGAGGATGTGGAAGCAGAGAGGGAGAGAGGCAGAGGGGACAGAGAGAGAAAGAGGTCAGGTGAGCGAACTGTGACAGCTGTGAAGGCAAATAAGCTCTTAGTGGTAAAGCACATTTGTAGAATAGAGTGTAACACAGGAGTAGCCAATCCGCTGATCATCGTTCATGGAACCAGTTCTTTGGATAAAGTTTAGAAAGTGCTGTGCATGTCAGTCTCAGCCTATGAATGTTAAGAGTTCGGGACAGTAACTCGTTAAGATGGCAGGGAGGAGGTGGACCGTGTACCCTTTTAAGAACATGGTGTTGAAAAACATAGCTTTTTCTCCCCAGAAAAATGCAAGCGAAGTGGTGTCAATCATTTCAGAAAGGGGGTGGGGTCTCTGGATTCCAAGATAGGAATTCCTGTTGTAGAAAGTCCGACACTATCATGCACGTGTACTGATTGCTTCATGTATCTTGAACTATCAGTTCCTGAAAGAAATAGAAGCTAGAAAGAGACGGAGGAGAAAGCAAGCTGCTACCTGGGGGGTCCTTTTTTTTGGGGGGGGTCCTTTTTAAAATGTTTTATTTATCTGTGATGTAAAATACAAGGATTTTTTGTGTAGCATAATCAGAGTCTTGAAGACCTGACTTTCATCTCTGCAACTTAGCAAAGATGTGATCTTAGGCACAATTGCTGCGTCCCCACGTGTCTCAATAGCTCCCTCCTTCAAATGGAATCCTGATCATTTCCTACCTTCTACAAGACATTATTGTCTGTATTAAATGACAGTTTTCTAGATTTGATTTTTGCATCAATTGATGTTTACAACCATATTTATTTACTTTCCTAATTTACTATATTTAGATTCCATTCAGGACTTTATTTTGTGCATCAAAATTTTAAAGTTTCTAAGAAATATCAAGTTATAGTATTTTGTGAATGAAATCTGATGACAGAGATGTAGTCTTCTTGTCTTGAACTCGTCAGTGTGAAGACAGGTAGTCAGGTGGGTAATAGTCCAGTATTGGGTCCATTCTTGGGCAGTTTGCTTCTATTTTAATGATAGACATATTTGGGAAGAGCCAATTAAAGTCTGATGAAGTATAGACATGTGTGTTATTTTGTAAAAATAAGTATACTGTTCTTCAGTGTTTCCGGTGCTTTAAAATAGCGATTGTCATACTTTGTATTTATTTCCATGAAAAGCTTTCTTACTAGGGATTTTTTTGTTTACATGTACTTAAATATTTTGGAAACAGTGAATGGTGGAATTTACTCATAAATTATTGCAGTTATGTGCAAAAATAAATCAAGCTCTAAGTAATTATTTATTATGCTTCTGGGACCAATTTAGAGAAGATTCATTAACAAAACTTGTAGGAAGCCATGTCTCATGTCTTCGATGAGTTATATCAGTAGTGAAACGTTTTCAGTTATAATCTGGTGGAATATTCTCTTCTAGGGTTCTGCCATGTACATTTAGTTCTAAATAGATACTGTTTTCACTGAGTGGGGTGTGGATACAGGAGAAAGGAAGGAGTGGGAAAAAATCAGACAAGATTTATTGAAATAGCTCTGTTCCATTATTTTGCCAATTGCAAAGATAAACAATGTTTGTCCAAATAATTATCCTTAGAGAAGCACAGACATTGTTCTCATGAGGAGAGCGTGACGCATGTGGGAAAAAAGTCCAGCTGGTTCTCTTCTGCTTGTGCGATGAGATGAATTCACAGAATCTGGTCTGGCCACAAGATCTTTTTGTGGTATTTGGCCAGTGGGAGCCTCGTGTCCATCTAGACCCCGTCGGAGAGACTGTGGACTCCTAGGCTTGAAATGTGTTTATCACAACGACCTCATATTGCACTCCCAGCCTCTAGACAGGCAGGGGTGCAGATCCAAGTCTCAGCAGAGGAAACACAACAGATCTCCTTTCTTTCCCCCCAAGAAGCTCAAGGGCTGGTTCAGAAGTGGGCTGACATTGGGAGTAAACAGTCACGCCTGGTGCGAATGACCTCAGAGAGACAGCAGCGCGTGGCCCTGAAGAGTTCCTAGTTCACCGCCCAGGAGTGGAACCTGGGTGGCCCGGGGTTAAAACCAGGCGTTCTAGCTGTTAGAGCACCAGGGCCCAGGTTAGAGGAAAAGTTCCCCGGCTCTTGTTTCAAGCAGGCAGAAACTGCAGAGATAGGTCCAGAGTTTATTGTTAGAGACACAGCGCAATAAGTGGGAGAGCACAGAGAGAGACAGTTCAGGTTTTTAAGACAGAAGTGAGGCAGAAACACACATCCAGAGGGGAGGGTGCAGGCATCCTCTCTAACGCGGGACAGCGCAGGAATGAGGTGACTGAACGCGTGCATTCGGGCAGCTCTGCTGGATATTTCTGGCGGTTGTTTTCCAGTCGTGTCCAAGCCTCTGTGACCTCGGACTGCAGCATGCCAGGTTCTTTTGTCCTCCACTCTCCCCAGGTTTTCTCAGCTTCAAGCCCATTGAGCCGCTGATGCTATCCAACCATCTCATCCTCTGCCAACGCCTTCTCCTTTTGCCTTCAGTCTTTCCTAGCATCAGGGTCTTTCCCAATAAGTCCCCTCCTCACATCAGGTGGCTTCAACTTCATCAGTTGAATATTCAGCGTTGATTTCCTTTAGGATTGACTGGTTTGATCTTCTTACTGTCTGAGGGACTGTTAAGAGTCTTCTCCAGCCCCACAGTTTGAAAGCATCAATTCTTCAGCGCTCAGCCTTCTTTATGGTCCAACTCTCGCATCCTTACATGACTACTGGAAAAGGGTCATTTTTACCCTTGACGAATTATCTTGTTTGGTTCCTCACATCTGACCTGTTCTAGGATACTCCCCAATAGGCATGCACAACTTTTTGCTGAGATGGAGTCTGCTGCAGAGGCCTGGGGGGTATGTCCACACATTTTATGGGGCGGCGCCCCTTCCCTTTTTGACTCCCAAGGAGCCCTCTTGAGCCTGTGCAGAGAGGGAAGTTGTCAGTAGTCAGGCATCTTATCCCCTTACTTCCAGAGTTCAGCTTCTGCCTCTAGCTTTGTCCTTGGCATGCATGGGTGAGAACAAAGCTTCAATCTCACTCCCCTTGACAAACACGAGCTTCTGGCGTTTGTTTCTTCCTCACTGGCATTTCTTTCCTCACTGAGGCAGAGAGAATTATGTTGGCAAATTACGTGTATGCAACTCTTGTGGGTTTTGCTCTGCCCCAAAGTTAATTTTGTAAATACTCTTTGTCTTGTGACATAGAGGGGTTATGTGCATATGGCAAGAACAGCCAAAATGTCTCTGGAGCTTTCTTCCCTACCTTTTATTATTCTGCCTTCCATGGGTACCCTACTTTACCATACAGACTACTTTTTAAAATGAGTAGATTTTCTTCACATTTTATTCACTGCCATCTTTTAAACGTGATGTCTCTTAGAGGTTTTTGCTTCTTCTCTTTTGGTTATTTGTCTTCATGCAATAGGCTGCTAAGGGCAAATGCAATCAGGAAGATGATGAGACTGGTTGTAAGGCTTTGATGCCAAGTCGAAGGGACTTTGCTCCTCCATCCTCCTCCTTGATTCTTTTTATCTCCATTCTGCTGTTTCTATCCCTACCGTTGCTTCTATTTATGTCCTGTTCCCTTATATATATTTTTATTTTTTCTTGTTTTGTAATTTTTGATATTATACTATTTTCAAAGCTATAGATTCAAAGGACTAAAAATCTACATGTGTGCTGTGCTTAGTTGCTCAGTCGTGTCTGACTCTTTGTGACCCCATGGACTGTAGCCCACCAGGCTCCGCTGTCCATGGGATTCTCCAGGCCAGAATACTGGAGTGGGTTGCCATGCCCTCCTCCCGGGGATCTTCCCCACCCAGGGATCGAACCTAGGTCTCCTGCACTGCAGGCAGATTCTTTACCGTCTGAGCCACCAGGGAAGCCCCCCAGAATCTATAGACCCATCACCAAACTTAAGAAATAAAATGTAACAAAGCAGCCACTTGCAGCAACACGGGAGGATCATCATCCTAAGTGAAGGAAGCAGACGGAGAAAGACAGATACATATGGTTCACTTTTTGGTGGAAACTAAAAAGCGATAAAATTTTTAAATGATAAAAATTCTGTTCTGTTTTTACAGAAGAGAAACAGGCTTACAGACATAGAAAACAAGCTTAGGGTTACAAAAGGAGAAAGGGCAGGGGGAGGGGTAAACCAGAAGTCTGGGATGAGCAGACACACACTCCTACACATAAGAGATGACCGAGAGGGGCCTGCTGTACAGCACAGGGAACTGTGTTCAATATCTTGGAAAAGAATCCAGAAAGGAGTATCTGTGTACCCGACTCACTGTGCTGTCCCCCGAAACTAACACAGTATCGTAAATCAACTACACTCTGACTATAAAAGGGAAACAGTGACAACACAGTGGATGGCCCCTCAGCACCACTTTAAAATTCCTTTCTCTTCTTTAGCCAGAAGCAGCCACTATCTAGATTTTGGCATTTAAAAATCCCGTATTTCACTATTTCATTTTATATTTAAACTTTTTGCAAATTGTATATTTGCCATAACCTTCTGCAACTTGGGCTTCTCTTGTGGCTCAGCTGGTAAAGAGTCCGCCTGCAGTATGGGAGACCTGGGTTCCATCCCTGGTTGGGAAGATCCCCTGGAGAAGGGAACAGCTACCCACTCCAGTATCCTGGCCTGGAGAATCCCACGGACTGTATAGTCCATGGGGTCACAGACAGTCAGACTGAGAGACTTTCACTTTCACTTTCTGCAAATTAATTTCTCCTTGAAATTACTTTTTTAAATAATCATTTTTATTGTATTTTCTATTGTGTGGCTAAACTACAATTTATTTTTCATTTTCTGGTTGGTAGATATGGATATTTATAATTTTTCCTATTCCATGCATTTTTGGAATAAACACTTTCACATATATTTTAACACACTGTACACCTCATAATAAGAATTCTGGGGACTGTTTGGCTTAGGGTGACTGGGTTTTTAGTTTTTATTTTATGTTTTTAGCTGATTTACAATGCTATATTAGTTTCTGGTGTACAACAAAGTGATTCAGTTATACATAAACATATATCTATTCTTTTTCCATTCTTTTCCCATTTAGATTATTACAGAATATTGAGCAGAGTTCCCTGTGTTACACGAGTCCTTAAATAGATAATCCATAGTATACTCCAAACCAGTTTAACCAAGTTCCCTCTTCTCAGTGTATGAGGATTTGATTCCTTCACATTTTTCCTAATGTTAATATTTGTACAACTTTGTAACATTTTGATTTCTGTATTTTCTGTTGTTTATTATTTTCTTCCTTATAACCTTTTAAAATGCATTGTGGCTTTAATTCTGTTCTTCTATGTTAGGTATCCCTCTCAATTTTCAGAGTTCTAACATAAGAATTTATTTATTTATTTATTTTACAAACAAAATATTTTTATTTGTATAACAAATATCCTAAGAAATGATGACGTGATAAAATTAACATAGTTAAAGTATGTCAAGACACAAATAGGTATGAAATGCTATTAATGATTAATCTTTCTTTCTCATCCAACCTCCCATCAATTATTTTACGGAGTATCTCGGGTACATTTCTGATTGAATCATAAGCATGATGTATCCAGGTGATTCAATTATGAACTCTTTGAAAGAATGGTTCCTTCCATGAGTCCTCATTAACTTTCTCTTTTTTCTTTTTCTTCTTTTTCTCTGCACTAGCGACCGCTGTGCTGGTGCATGGCTCTTCTTCAGAAAGTGGTTCTTCCTTAACGTGTTTCTTTTTGTCCTTTTTCTTCTTCTTCACAGATGTTTCCTGTTCTTCTACATCTTCTACTTCTTCTTCTTCAACTTTGATTTTAACCTTGGCCTTTTTGGCCTTCTTTTCAATAACTTCATCCTCTTTGTCTACTTGCTCAATCTTGCGTTTTTTAAGAATAGGTTGGTAGTGTGGAGTCACCAGAAGGATCGAAAGTCCTCACTTCACTTTTATAACATAAGAATTTAAATTTATGATTTTTATCATGCACACTGATGTAGCTCATCATTGCTTGTCTTGATTTGCAGTAGTGTTATAATTATTCAGTTTTAAGCAGCTCCTGATTTTCATTCTTGTTACTGAAAGTGTGTGCAAAAATCTCCACACACCTTTCAGTTGTCTTTGTTGCAGTTTTCGTTGCATGGAGCCAAACATGTGCTTCCCGGCTTGACTGCATTGTGGTTAGAAAAGCAAAATCTGTCTGGAAGTGATTCTACCTTATATTGAAAGCATAGTGTTCTGAAGACCTGAATTTTAGGAGGAGTCTCAGTTCCAATGCCTTTCTTAGTAAAGCTAGTTTTTGAAAAATAAATGATTATATGCCAACTGAATATGCAAAATGGAAAAATGCAAAATGGAACCCTACTTCTCACCAAACACCAGAATGAACTCCAAATCCGTCAAAGATTCAACAGTAAAGAGAAAAACTATACAAAGAAGACCAGAAGAAAAGATGGTTCAGTTTCTTTATAATCTGGATGCAGGAAAGCCTACCTAAGACTCAAAATTCAGATGTGATAAAAGATTGGTAAATTTAACCCTATGACAATTATAAAAAGAAGCATTTTGTATAAACAGAAAACTCTATAAACTAAGAACAGCGTAAGTGACAAACTGGGAGAAAGCGTCACATGTCTGTTATAGATCTGCATGTATATATCTCATTGCAGCTTATGTGTGGTATTTTTATCTGATAAAGTGTGAATAGCCCCAACATGTAAATTCCTAAAAAAACAGAACATTACTGAAAACCCAATAGAAGAGTAGATAAAATATCTGGGTGGTTCAGATTAAACATATACATATGAGTCTTGCAAAGACAAACGATGATTATTAAACTTTACTAGTAAATTGAAAATGTAAACTAAAACTACACTGAGCTATCGTTTCTCACCCTTCAGACTGGCAAGAATTCAAAACCTGAGTGCGTACCATTGATGAAACTACGGAGAATTTCTGCTCTCATACATTGCGGTAGACATACACAACGCCTCTGGGGAAGTATTTGTAGCATTTATCAAAACTACATAAACATTTCCCATTGAACTTGCAGTGGGTGCCATTTCTGGCTGTATACTCAGACGAGAAGCCTCTACATAACCCAGACACCTTGTGTGCAAGGTGATTCAGGCAGTGTCATCGTAAGAGCATGATTCTGAAAACAGCCCAAATAAACATCTACAAAAGCCTGATTTGAATCAACTGTGGTAGACCTACACAAAAGGCTTATTTCTCAGATGTTTAAAATTGAAGTTGGTCTCTATGAACATTTATGGAATGATTTCTAGAATATATTGGTTAGTGAAAAAAATCAAGATGTGGTATTTGCATAAGAAGCATGGTCAAGACACACAAAAGTGAGGTCGTCAGTAGGAGCAGGAGGAAGCAGGCAGAAGGCGTGCGGGTGGGGAGTGCGCGCTGGGGCACCTTTGACACCGAGTTCTTTTTTTTTAATATAAATTTATTTATTTTAATTGGAGGCTAATTACTTTACAATATTGTATTGGTTTTGCCATACATCAATATGAATCCGCCACGGGTATACATGTGTTCCCCATCCTGAAACCCCCTCCCTCCTCCCTCCATGTACCATCCCTGTGGTTCGTCCCAGTGCACCAGCCCCTCGCATCCAGTATCATGCGTCGAACCTGGACTGGCGATTCGTTTCATATATGATATTATACCTGTTTCAATGCCATTCTCCCTAATCATCCCACCCTCTCCCTCTCCCACAGAGTCCAAAAGACTGTTCTATACATCTGTGTCTCTTTTGCTGTCTCACATACAGGGTTATTGTTACCATCTTTCTAAATTCCATATGTATACGTTAGTATACTGTATTGGTCCTTTCACACCATTGTTAGTAAATGAGGATTTTTTTTTTTATTATATGATTTCACTTTTTTAAGATAAATTTATTTCTTTTAATTGGAGGCTAATTACTTTAGTTAAAACTGGGTCTAAAATTGATTCTAAATCTGTGTCTAATTTTCAAAAGCAACTTCACATGTCACTGAGCCCAGGTCTAGATGTCTTTCTTGTGGATTTTGTTTGAACCCAACCCACTGGGCCTTCCCTGGTGGTGAAGGGACTAGGCTCCACGTGTCCAGTGCTGTGGGCCAGGGTTCATTCTCCGCCCGGGGACTGAACCCTACATGAGGCAGCTCAGGGTTCAGAGGCCTCCTTGAAGGTCCTGCGTGCCTCGGCAGTGCAGTCAACATTAAGAAATGGAGGTTTGCGAGCCCCCGTTTCTGCCACCGCCGTGCGAGCGCTGCGACAGTTGCTAACTGCTCTCTGTTTCCCCCTTGGTCTTCTTGTTATTTTTGGTATTTTAACTTACGTAGTGAGTGAGCAACAACAACTTACATTTACATAATTAAAAGGATGTTTATCGAATTTTATCCAATATTTTTATGTTTTCGCGAAAGGCAATTTTTTAAGCAAACCAAGTTTGCTGTGGTGCCAAAAGTAAAAGGCTTCTTTCTTGACGCTCCTGTTTTCCTCCTCTTCCCTCTGGCCCACTTTTCTCCTCATTATGTTGATCTTTTTAATCTTATTGATGCATTTCCTTGGTGTTTTAGTTGGTAAAGAATCTGCCTGCAATGCAGGAGACCCAAGTTGGATCCCTGGGTTGGGAAGATCCCCTGAAGAAGGAAATCGCAACCCACCCCAGTACTCTTGTCTGGAGAATTCCATGGATGGAGGAGCTTGGTGGGCTAACGTCCATGGAGGTGGCGCAGAGTCAGACGTGGCTGAAAGTTTAATTTCTCATTTTTCGTCTGAAATTTAACATCCTTCCTCTCGTGTTTAGCCCTATTCATATTTGCTATAGTGAAATAAGTATAATTATCCAGTCAATTTTATATAATCATGAAAGGTCATGTAAAAATTATCTCCGAAAATATCTGTATATTCCTAGAAGTTGTAAATATGAAGTAGAGTGTCATAAGCTTTTCATTAAGTAGAAAGCATAGAGACACAACCTTGATTTCCTTGAGACTACAGAATACCCAAACCGTTTGCAATGGATTTCTCTGAAATAGATCTTCAGTAAGGATACTGTTCTGTCATAGAAGCACTGCTTAATTCCTTTCCTTCCTCCTCTCAGAAGTTAAGCTATAGATAAGTGTTACCAAATTGTGTTAAATCTCCTCTGCTTAAAAACATGTATCTCATTATCACCTCACACCAGTCAGAATGGCCATCATCAAAAACGTCCGCAAACAATAAATACTGGAGAGGGTGTGGAGAAAAGGGAACCCGCTCGCACTGTGGGTGGGGATGTAAGCTGATACAGCCACCAGGAAAAATGATATGGAGAGTCCTTTAAAAACTAGGAATACAACCACCATATGGCCCAGCAATCCCACTCCTAGGCATATACCCTGAGGAAGCAAAAATTTAAAAAGACACATGTACCCCAATGTTCCCTGCAGCACTGTTTACAAGAGCTAGAACATGGAAGCAGCCTAGATGTCCATGGACAGGAGGATGGATAAAGAAGCTTGGTACATACACACGTGGAACATTGCTCAGCCACAAGAACGAACACTTTTGAGTCAGCTCTAATAAGGTGGAGGAACATAGGGCCTATTATACAGAGTGAAGTAAGTCAGAAAGAGAAAGATAAATATCATATACTAACATGCATATACAGAATCTAGAAAGATGGTTCTGAAGAGTTTATTTGCAGGGCAGCAATGGAGAAACATAGAGAACAGACCTATGGACATGGGGAGAGGGGAGGAGAGGGTGAGATGTATGGAGAGAGTAACATGGAAACCTGCGTTACCATAGGTAAAATAGACAGCCAAGGGGAATTTCCTGTGCATCTCAGAGAACTCAGACAGGGGCTCTGGGACAATCTAGAAGGGTGGGGTGGGGAGGGAAATGGGAGGGAGGTTCAAGAGGGAGGGGATATGTGTACTTATGACTGACTTATATTGAGGTTTGACAGAAAACAGCAAAATTCTCTAAAGCAATTATCCTTCAATTAAAAAATAAATGAATTTTTAAAAAATGTTTCTAAAGATTTAAGCATGATCCAAGTGCAGACCATCCTGGAATTAGAACCAGAAGGTGTGTCTCTTGGGCTATATTAATACATAAAAGTGCTATTCTTTTCCTTTACATTTACAGTCAGAGCTCAAAAAGGCACATTCAAGAGGGAAAGAAAGCTTTGAAAACTTTAAATATCTGTGAATAGTCAGTTATTAGAGGTAGAGATAGACCCCACAATAACAGCCTTTTGTATATTTCCGTTCCTGCTTTTACACACTCTAAGGCTCATTCCCATTTCTACAGATGTTTCTTGGAACAAAGGCTTGGACGTTTTTGGTAAAATAGTAGCGCTTTGATATTTCACATTTAGTGTTCTAAAAGTTGCCTAATGGATCCTTCTTTATGTTAGATTTTCAGAGGGCTTTACCGAGAACTAGTCTTTAAGTGGGGGTGTGGGGAGGGATGTTGAACTGCAAGTGCTGAAACTCACATTTTATGCAAATAATGCACTATTTCCAAAGCTTAAGCAATTAGTTTAATGAGTGGACACTCACTAACACACACTTACTTCCCAAATGTATTTTCATCGCATTGATATAAAAATATATAACATATAAACTATGAGTAACTATCCCTGCAGAAGAGACAATAGGAAAAGAAAAGGGATAAGAGAGAATGTGACTCTGGCAGAAAAGAGGAAAAAATGGAAAAAGGAAAATAATATACTGTTTTTAAGTTTTTGACAGCAATGTTTTAAAATCTAAAACATCATACGAACCCACACCAGCCTTTTGCACCAGCAGCCTTTTGCACCAGCAGCCTTTTGCACTGTTACTAGACCCAGAGATCAATGAGGAATGATCTACCAACTATCTTAACTGCTTCATTCCCAAACCCGGTGTTCAGTTCCCATATTACAAGCATGTTTCGTGTGTTTTAATTATTTCTTCCAGTTTCCTTGGGACATACTTGACACACAGCACTGTGTTTAAGCCGTGTAGCATAATGACTTGATTTATGTAGACTGTGCAGTGATGACCACAATAAGTTAAGTGAATACCTGTCATCTTGAAAAGCTGAGTGTTAGTCGCTCAGTCATGTCCACCTCTTTGCAGCCCCATGGACTGTAGCCCACCAGGCTCCTCTGTCCATGGGATTTTCCAGGCCAGAATACTGGAGTGTAGACATTCCCTTCTCCAGGGGATCTTTCCAACCTAGGAATTGAATCTTGGTCTCCTGCATTGTAGGGCAGATTCTTTACCATTTGAGACACTAAGGAAGCCAAAAAAAAAAAAAGTTTTTGTCCTTGTGATGATGTATTTGCATTTCTTAGTTTTTCTCTCAGCTTTTCTCTCTTTCAAGGGATTAGAGCTTTTTTGAAATCCCAGTAGGATAGTTTAATTTGCTTTACCTTTTAAGGAAATGGGCAAATTGTATCTTAAAGTAGAAACATGTTGATAGGAATTCTTAATTTGGGGTCTTTGGGGAGACTCCAGTAGTTTTTTGTTGATGTTTTTGCTGTTGTTTGGTGTCTATGTGGGTGTGGATGTCTGTGTAATAGAATTTTTTTTAATTGTGTCTTTATTTTTAGTGCCTCTAAGGGAAGCACAGCATTTCTTTCAATTATGAGTGCAGATGACAAAGCGTAGGACATGCGATTCCTGTGACTTTGCCAATAGACATGATAGAAATCCATTGCTGCAGATATCTTGATGTAGTTTATATGTATCACCACCTTGAAATAATGATCCTTATTAGACCTTCTAAGACATATGTTATTAATATTTAGTGTGTTGAAAAATAACATATATGGTCCTCTCACACTCTAAACTATTTTGATAATGGAATTTTTAGATTCATTTGCTTTGTAATTATTTGAATTTTGGTATTTGAATTTAGGTCTTTTTAAAAGCAGCATTGTTAGCAATGCCAAAGGGGCCTATCGCGTGTGCTCATGCACACACACACGCGCTGAAGAGTCCTTATATTAATTTATACCCTTACAGTAAAGTGGAAATTGTCTTTTGCAGTGCGTGCTCCTTGAGAGAGAATAATACAGACTTTATTTCCTAGGTTCCCTGAGTTTAGGTTTTGAAAAGGCCTTTCCAGACTCCCTAAGTCCCGCTGTTGACAAACATTCTCATTTCGAGTTTTGTTTTGGCATCGCAGCCCATATACATTAGTCAGGCTCCCTGAGAGGCAGAATTCCCTTTGCAGTCTTGTTGATGTTTTTATTTATAAAAAGCCAAGGGCATTGCACTGCATTAAAATACCACATAGAAAAAAAATATTTTCTAAGAGTTTTACAGACAAATAATTTCTCTGAAATTAGCTTGGCGTCTTCACTACTGCTGCTTCCACCTGAGAAGACACCTAAAGCAAAACAAAGCTGTGCTTTCTTCTTCCTGCCGTGTCTGGCCTGAACACGTGCCTGCTAAGCTACTTCAGTCCTGTCCGACTCTGCGACCCCATGGACTGTAGCCCTCCAGGCTCCTCTGCCCATGGGAGTCTCCAGACAAGAACACTGGAGTGGGTTGCCATGCTCTCCTCCAGCAGATCTTCTCAACCCCAGGAATCAAACTCTCATCTCTCTCTATATATCTTCTGCATCGACGAGCAGGTTCATCGCCACTAGCACCACCTGGGAAGTCCTTAGGGTGGACAGCTTTTAATACCGTCTAAGCCCAGGAGATTAGAGCAGTTATGTTGCTGGTTGATTTCAATAGTTTGTGAGTACAGTTCTTCACATGAGGAGAAACAGCTTAACTTTCATCAACATTCTTGGACCTCCTGTCTTCTATCAATATCCCCATCAATGTCTTTAACTTCATTGTATTATTGGAAGGCAGACGCACAGCCTATGGAGTCAACCCGACTAATATTCAAATCCAATTCTGCCATTACTCTTAACCTTGAGCCTAACTAATATCTCTTACACAGTGTTCCTGTTTATAAAATGAAAATTACAGCTGCTATATGACATGACTTTAAAAAGTCAGTGAAATTATATACACATGTGTGTATACGCAATATACATGTGTGTGTGTCTGTGTGTGTGTGTCTGTGTGTGTGTGTTCAGTGTTTCGTAAAGATCCGGGCATAGAGTAAGTGTGCACAGGGAGTGCAAGATAAAGGCCTGCCATTGCTCTTATCACTTATTATTATCCTTGACTCCAACCTAATTCTCTTTCAGGAGCTAGACTTCTCCTTTCCAGCTGCCCATGCGGAGAAGGATGAGAGTCTTCACAGCACGGACACCAAGTGTGGCGCTGCACTGCTTTTCTCTCTAAGGCAGCTCTCTTGCCTCCTCAGTTACGGTACGAGGATGAGCAGGAGGACAGGGTCTTCAGGCCTGCAAGCTGGGAGTGATCACCGTCTACTAACCGAGCATGTGATCAGTTGGTGAACGTGGTTGACGGAACACACACAGGGTGTCGATCTAGATGTAGGTGATGACCTAACAAAGCCAAGGGTCGCCAGCCAGGGATGAGTCGGAGTCACGTCCAGTCAAAGCAAGGTTTACCTAACGTGGGAAGCCGAGCTCCGGGCCAGCGCCTGGGAAGTCCCGGTAGGAGTGTAGGTGGAGGGGCTTTCGCAGGCCTGGGTTCTGGGGCATGGCTCTTAGCAGGACCTCGGAACAGTGCTCGACTCCAGACTGACTTCAGGGAGGAGACAAGATGGGACAGGGCTGCCTCAGGCATTGGTGAAAAGCAGAAAATGCACCGAAAGAGGTGTCATCCTGCAGCAGCGATCAACCTTGGGAGAAACAGGGAACCGTTCTGTATGCAGTCCTATTAATGTCCCATTGGAAGCAGTTGTTTTTGTTTCCATAGAACTTCACATTCTGATTACCAGCAAAGCTGTTTTATTTTCTCTCACTACACTTCTTTTAGAGCAAGGTAATACCGCTACTGGTCTTGATTCAGTTTTTAAAGTATTCCATAGCACATCATCAAGAGCATTATTGATTAATGATGAATAAATCTGCAATTTAGTCAAACACTGAAAAATTGACTGAAATCCAGTCACCATGTTTTCATGGGAAGTGCTGATTAACTTCGTTGATGAGACTTCTCACTATTTTGGGGATTCTGAAGGTCCAACAGACCATAAGAGCATGTATTCTCTAGGAGCTCATAATCTAAAGAGACAAGAAAGGTAAATAATAATTCCACTCTGGTGGAATAGATCATGACATAATGTCACATGCCCAAACAAATGTTGTCTAGGCAAGTCGGGAAAAACTTCTCAAATATTGTTATAATTAAATTGGGGCTTGGAGTTTTGTTGAATTCTATTAAAGGAAAAGCAATGGTTAACTGCAGGGAGAAGACTGAGGGATAGAGGTAGTTAAGAATAAGAAAGTATCGCCCACATGTTTTGTTTTCAATAAGCAATGCTTTTCTCCCAAAGCACCCCAGTGTAAATTGAAAAACAAATCAGTAAGAGACGTTCGAAAAACCTGGCACATTGATAAGAAACTTCAAGAAGACGCATTAGTAACAGGATTGGCAAGGATGCAGTGAAATAAGCAAGCTCAAAAATCGCAGGAGAGAGAACACATTACTGTAACATTCCTGGTTGGTGATTCGACAGTTTGCACCATGGGCTTTCAAAACATTCAGATACTTTGGCTCGGTGACTCCACTTCTTGGAGCTTATAGAAGAAACCAATCAACCCTACATACAAAGGCTTATACATGAAGATTTTTATCACAAGTCAATTATAGTAGCTAAGAGACTAGGAACAATCTAAATATCTGTCAAGACAGAAAAAGGTAAATAAATTCCTTATGGCACAGCCATGCACTCGGACACTTTGCAGTCATTAGAAAACACGTTTGTGAAGAACATTTAATGATACAGGCAAGGTGCTCATAATACCAGGAGACTTCAATAGACTATAATAGCATGACCTTTAGCCTCAGACGGACCCAAGTTCTTGGCATATCTTCGCTAACTATCCATATAGCTTGAGAAAAGTGGCTTACGTTATCTGAGCTGGAGCCTCTTCATCTACAAAACAGGTAAAATAATAGTACTCACTCCATCCAGCTGCTGTGAAGGTTGATCAGAATGGCATTTAAAGAGTGTAGTGCCTGACACCATAACACGGGCTGAATAAATGACGTGATGGATGATAATGATGATCTTTTTCTTCCGTCTCATAGAGACGATGACACTGCCTTCTGCTGCGGTTGGCTGTTATTTGCATGTCTTCTATCGTATTCAGTATGAACTTGTTTGGGTGATAGCCCTAGTATTCCTTGCATTTTGTGTGCAGGGCAAACAAGAAGGGCTTCAGATGCCCGCAGTTATTAGAAAACTTCTAGAGGCTTTTTAAAAAATATAAATTTATTTATTTTGTTTCTGATCTTTGCCCTTTGCTGGATCTCTGGCTTCTGTAAAACTAGCTACTATGTTATCTATTAAGCAGTGTTTATAGCACTGCTGGGCTGGGGTGGAGTGAAAAATAGTAGCCAATAACCTATGTAATAATGAGTGCCAGGTGTTACACACTTGTGCACAGAGTAACTGATTTAATTCTCATAGCAAATACATGAGACAGGACTGTTAATACTGTCATTCCACAGATGCACATACTGGGCAGATGAGATCATTTGCCCAATATCACACAGATAATTAGTGGATCAGTCAAGATGCAAGCCGATGTGGTCTGGGCCTGAAATCCATAATTCATTAGCACACGGAAGTGAACTGTAAAACCCATTCAGGCGGACACTGTATCAGACGCATTACTAATAAACCTCCACTTCCTGCCACTGCCATTGGCATAAAGTCACAACTCAGTAAATCTTGCCGGAAGCCTGACTGTCTGGCCGAAGTGAAGAGGGTGGACACTGCATGTTCCAGATTCAGACTGTTCCTGCAGCATTTCTGATAATCGGTCCACAGCTGACCTTTACCCTCTGGGCTTTCAGGTCAAATATCTGTGTGGAAGCGGCACCATAATGCAGTTTCTCATTGGAATAGCTGTCATGCCGGAGCATCCGTGTTTCTCGGGGGAACGTTATCTGACAGCCACGTGGTCAATCATTCCTAAAGCTTGGAAACAATCCACCTAAAACAATAAGATGGCTTCCAAATTATTTGTCTTATTTTCTCTGTATAAATGCTGCGGTTTTATCTCCCCTTGCTCCGAATGTTTGCTAACAAAACAAATGTGGTTTTTGTCTCACTTCATACTGAGAAAATTCACGGCTTTGTGATGGCATGTGGCTGCAGATCTCGAAGCTGAGCGCGTGATTTTGGCTCTTGTTTTCTGTTTGCTCGACTGAATAGTTTATTACAACTACAATTTTAAAATTCCTTAGAAGCAGGAAGCAGTTGTTGCCAGAAGTGCAACTGCTTTCCATCTAAAATGCCAGCGTTTCAGTGTGTCTTGCAACATTTTAATTACTTTGCTTATGGAAAGAAGCAGAGGCATAAAATCCTGAAGGCAAAGGAAAGTCTCCCTCACCATAATTACTTTTTGCAAAGCCTTACTTACATTTTCATAATTATCCAAATGTTTTTGTACAGGAAATTTTACATTTTAAATGGAAAATTATACCTCCATAAATGCCACTGCAAATTAGCAGCTTTAATGCGGCATTCAAATTCCTGGTACAGTTCACTGTTGATTCTGTCATCAGATCACCCACTGGCTGTTTAGAAAGACAGATTTGCGGCAGCAAACTGTTACATTTGAGTTATTGCCAGAGGATTTGTTGTCCTTTAATGTAGCATTCGGCTTTCAAAGCAAGTCCAAGCTGTACGAACTATTTGTCAATAGTTTTAAGGAGCTCAGAATTCCCCCATGAGGGTAGCAGTAGGTGTTTCAGCTCAAAATCTTTTTTTCCATTGAGAAAATAGAGATTGAGTTCCATGAAAAGAAAAGAAGGAAAGTGTTCAATAAGATTCTTGGACAGGGCTTCCCTGGGGTCTCAGGAGTCAAGAATCCACCCATCAATGCAGGGGACACAGGTTGGGTCCCTGGTCTGGGAAGACCCCACACGCTGGGGGGCAGCTCAGCCTGGGAGCCGCAGGCCTGAGCCCACAGGCTGCAGCCCCTGAACCCCGTGCACCCTGAACCCCTTGCTCCCACTGAACCCCATGCACCCCTGAACCCCTTGCTCCCACTGAAGCCCGTGTGCCCCCTGAACCCCGTGTGCCCCCTGAACCCCATCACCCACTGAACCCCATGCTCCCACTGAACCCCGTGTGCCCCCTGAACCCCATGCTCCCACTGAACCCCGTGCGCCCCCTGAACCCCATGTGCCCCCTGAACCCCGTGCTCTGCAATAAGAGAGCTCACCGCGGTGAGCAGCTCAGCACAGCCTCGGAGGGAAGCCCCTGCTCCCACACCTAGAGAAAATCCCTGCAGCAGAGAAAGCCCCACGCGACCCAAAACACTTCAGTAAATAAAGGAAATGAAGAAAGATCCCTGGACCTACGTTTGAATCAAGTGGTAAATTGGTATATTACCCCTAGTATAGTATAGCCCCAGATAGTGAACTAAGTCATATCTGACTCTGCGACCCCATGGACTATAACCCGCCAGGCTCCTCTGTCCATGGGATTCTCCAGGCAAGAATGCTGGAGTGGGTTGCCATTTTATTCTCCAGGGGATCTTCCTGACCCAGGGATCAAACCTTCCTTCATTGCAGGCAGAGCTACCAGAGAAACCCTATGTTTACACAAAAATATCAATAATTATACATTAATAAATAGAATAGAAATATATATTGGCTCCCAAAATTAATGTTAAGGAATAGAAATAATCAAAAATTAAAGATAAATTCTAATCTCACTACCAAGAAAAAAGTACAGTTAACGTTATGAGCTCTTGTTCGAAATTAGGTAAGTTCATGCTCTAGTAATGTACCGAATGGAGCGTGGTGTCCAATGTCAGCTTTGTGAAGAATTCCTTTCAGCTTCCAATTAATCAATGGTGTTGACAAAACCTTTGTTGGATATAATTATGAGAAGAAGTAAACACCACACTTGTTTCACTGGCAGTAGATTCCCTAAGATGACAGAGTAATTTAAATAGAAAATCAGGAATTTTAGCTTCAGGGATTCTTTTTTAAAAGAAATTAAGCACCCTGTAACAGTTATTCAAAGGTGACACATTCTTGCAAATTCTTAAGGAAGACTGTGGATGAAAATTCTTTAAAGTAATAGCAGAACGTTGCATTTGGAGCCAGGATAAAATGTACCAAACTTTGTACCTTCCCATGTGAGATTTGACTTTGCTAAAGCTGAAAATGAAGAAACTGAGTGAGAAGTTGTTTTGATGTGGTCCTGGGGATGTATACAGAAAGCTTTGCTCTAAATCAAGCACACACATGAAAGCTCCAGGGAGACCAGAAGAAGAAATAAATTCTTGCTCAATAACCTGACATATACCGTCAGCAGAAATGCAAAAAAGGCAAAGGCTGTGCCAAAAGAGATCCTAAGTTATCAGGAGGCTGATTTGGGTTATCTGAACTAGTTAAAGCATTTAATGAGATTAAAATGAGGAGCTCATTCAAAGGTAATTAGTTGCATACTTACACACTGGATGGTTTGTCTGTGTGTATGTGTATGGACGTGGATGTGTTTAATGCAAAGAAAGTATGATCTCCTAAGAACATTCACCCAGTGCTTCTAAGGAACTGAAGAAACTAGCTTCCTGTATGTAGGATTGTGTAAAAATAAAACTGAAGCATATATATCATTTACTCAAATATTAGTTCCAAATCCAAAATATCTTTGGAAAGACAGAATGATCGTCATTTGCTAATAATTATCTTTTTCATGTCTAAACCAAAAGGTAACCCACAAGTAATTGGTTTCCAACCATTGCATCAGAGCATTATGTCAGAAAACCGTGACTGTATTGCCATGTGATTGTCATCTGGAAAATGGCAAGCACGTTGAACAGATGCATCCTGGGAGCCCTAAGCCTCATCTAAATCAGAAGTGAGATGAGTTGGTAGAGCTCCTGTATAGTTGGCTGAACCATATGGAATGGCTGACTTGTGACCTCCAGAAAGAGCTGTCTCACATGGTTCACTCCAGGAGTGGCTGTGTTTTATGCCACCGCTCTTCTCTTCAACATGACATTATGAGTTATCTCCTGCTGTGCAATAGATTATCCTGAAAGGTAATCATTCAAAACCAGATATGTTTGTTACGTCCCAGTTTCTATGAGGCAGGAATACAAAAGTGGCTTCATTGAGTACTTCTACTTCAAGATGTCCTGTGAGGTTACTGTCAAGATGCTGGCCGTTGTTACAGTAATCTGAAGGCTTGGCTGATGCCGGTAGGTCCATTCCCAGGATGGCCTGCTCACATGCCGGATGTGTTAGTGTTGGCTTTCGTCAGGAGGTCTCAGCTCTTCGCCTTTCTACAAGGCAGCTCTAGGAGTGGTGACCTGGCCGCAGAGCAGCTGGGTTGCCCAGAGCAGTACAACCGAGGGAAAGGAAGGAAGTCGCAGTGTTTCTTATGACCCAGCCTGGGAATTCAGGCACCGTCGTTTCTGCCATATTTTATTCACTAGAAGTGAATCGCTAAGTCCAGCCAAAAATCAAGTCGGGGAGAATTAGGTTCTGCCTTTCAAAGAGAGAAATATCAAAGAATTTGTGGACAGATATTTAAACCACCACCACAGCACAGGTTATTCTCCAGGCAGACATATATGATCGACACTCAACGCTCTTTCTGATTTCCTTTGTTCTGAGGCGTGACATGCATTTTCCACCCTAGTCTTCATCTCTGATTACGTATCTCCTCTTCGTCTGGAGCCTTCCTGCAAAGACTCCACTCTTCTTTCTTTCTCTTGTAAGCTCTTCTGCAGAGGTGGAGCTGCTGCGAAGTAATAGTTGTTTCAAGGGCCCAAGAGAGAGAGCTTTATTGAACTTTCTGGGTGAAAGTACATATTTTACTGGACTGGAACAAGAGTATTATTCCTTCTCTATTTCAAACCTCAAAATCACACTTTTTGAAAAGGGATGTGCCAACAGGCAGTTACAGGAAAACCTCCTTATTGTTGACCAGAATTAACTAAGTTGTTCATCTTAGTTACTAATTAACTGTCAAGTGTTGGGTAAGAGCTCAGTCTCTAGACCTCAAGCATAGCATTAAGGATTTCTTAATGCTATGGTAGAGTTGCCCTAAGCTGTTATTTAATTGTAAAATATTGTATGGTCATGATTAATAGTGATCTGTGAAATTGAAAGTATATATACTGTGTGTGTGCGTGTGTGTGTGTGTGTGCTGAGTCACTTCAGTCGTGTCTGACTCTTTGTGACCCTGTGAACTGTAGCCTGCCAGGCTCTGCTGTCCAAGGCATTCTCTAAGCAAGAATACTGGAGTGGATTGCCATGCCCTCCTCCAGAGGATCTTTCCAACCCAGGAATCAAACCCCTGTCTCTCAAGTCTCCTGCATTGGCAGGCCTGTTCTTTACCACTGGCACCACCGGAAGCTCATGTATTTGGTGGGCTCATGTATATATGAAAGTGAAGTGAAAGTGAAGTCACTCAGTCGTGTCTGGCTCTTTGCGACCCAAAAGACTGTAGCCTACCAGGCTCCTCTGTCCATGGGATTTTCCAGGCAATAGTACTGGAGTGGATTGCCATTTCCTTCTCCATCATGTATATGTAAGAGGGGCTAATGTTTATATCCTTCTGTTTGGAGCAGTTGTACAGAGCACTGATAAAATAACGTTCTATCCAATTTTTATAAATTTTAAATTTATTTTTAATTGGAGGATAATTGCTCTTTGGAAGGAAGCTATGACAAACCCAGACAGCATATTAAATGGAAAAGACATAGCTTTGCAACAAAGATCCGTACAGTCAAAGCTATGGTTTTCCCAGTAGTCATGTACTACTACTACGCGACGTGATGTGAGAGTTGGACCATAAAGAAGGTTAAGTACTGAAGAACTGATGCTTTTGAATTACAGTACTGGAGAAGGCTCTTGAAAGTCTGTTGGACTGCAAGGAGATCGAACCAGTCAATCCTAAAGGAAATCAACCCCGACTATTCATTGGAAGGACTGATACTGAAGCTCCAATACTTTGGCCACCTGATGTGAAGAGCTGACTTATTGGAAAAGCCCCTGATGCTGGGAAAGATTGAAGGCAGGAGGAGAAGGGGACGACAGAGGATGAGATGGTTGGGTGGCATCACCGACTCAATGGACATAAGTTTGAGCAAGCTCAGGAAGTGGAATACAGAGGAGCCTGGAGTGCTGCAGCCCGTGGGGTCACAAAGAGTTGGAAACGTCTGGACAGTTGCCTTACAGCACCTTTCAGGTTTCTGCTGCCCTGCACCGTGCATCCTTCAGAAGTGTGCACGAGGCCCCTCCCACTGGAACCTCCCCCCACCCACCCTAGCCCTCCCTCCTAGGTTGTCACAGGCACCAGCTTGAGCTCCTGTGATGTATAGCAACTTCCCAGTAACTCTCATTCCGTGTTTATAATTTTTGACCCTCGTTCGGAAAAATTCTTCTGGCAAATGAATTGTCGACTGCGTACCATTTGGTCAAGGCGACCCCTGGGAGAGAGGCGTGCGCGCTAGAGGCTGTGGGAGCTGTTGTCTGTTGTCCTCTGCGTCATTGTGCCCGCGGACGGTTCCTGGAGCTGGTCTACCTGGATTCTTGGAAGCTGGGTCCAGAGCAAATAAGCTTTTAAACCTAAAACTTTGATTTTGATACTAACGTGAAGTGGAAGTGCTGTTTCTTCATAGAGTTCATGTTCCCCTAGGCTGTGCTTGTGGAGTAGAGGTCAGTTGTGTAGGATGCTTTTGTGGGAGTACTGAGCACCTTGCGAGAGCTGCCATGTGGTATCTTGCCTTACTCTCCAGGAAGACTTTTTAAAGCATTAGCTTGCCAATTTGTGATTTTCTTACTGATTACCTTCACAGGGAACCATCTAAGGCATAATTAGTGGAAATGCCTTGTACTCACAGAAGAGTAATCGGATAAAACGGTATACGGAAAGTTTTACCTAATATCCAGCCTGGACTAGAGACAAAGGCAAAACCTGATTGTAAACATCTGTGTCAGGTCACAGACAAACCCTCTAATCCCATAAAAAGTTTAGCATGAGTTTTAGTCACACCAGGACAAACACATCACACGGTGCCTTTGCCAGATGATGGCGTAGTTCCTGGGTTATCTTTCTCTCTCCAGGGGAAAAAAAAAGCAAAGGCAAAGTGTGCACCGTATACAAACTACTAGAAGATTAGCCCCAGTTTAAACCCTGCTAGGAACAGGAAACACAGATCTTTTTTTTTTTTTTTTTTTTAGTACTTACTCTGTGACGGGTACTTGATTAGGGAATGATGACTCATAATGAAGAAAGGGAGCCTGCTCTCCAGGATATTCATATCTAGAATCAAGAGAACCTAATCAGAAGAGTGTAAAGCAGTGCAAGAGGCTCTAAATGCACTTCAGACATCTTGCTTCTGGAAATGATAAAAAAAACACAAGCAAGGCAGAAAACATAGAGGAAAACAAATCATTCAAGTCTTCATCCGGGAAGGAAGACTGGAGATACTTCTATTCGTTATCTGTTTATAAATTCTATAGTGGCGACATTGGTAATACCTGGCATTTTAGACTCTTGTCTAACTACTAAAGAAGGAAGAGCTGGCGGATAGTTTGCCTGGTCATCAGCAGTGTCCACTGGGCTCGTTGCTTCAGGGATATACAAGGCTAGTCAAAACACAGGCAGCAGACCTGAGCAGACATTTCTCCAAAGACGGATCACACATGATGAGTAAACATGAAAAGATGCCCAACGTCGTTAGAGAAACGTTAGAGAAACTGTTACAGACACGCAAACCAGAACTACCGTGAGGCGTCACCTGAGACTGATCGGGACGGTCTCTCACTGAAAATAAAAACAACTACAAGCAGTAGATTCTGGAGAGGATGTAGAGAAAAGGGAAGCCTCTGACTGCGCTGTTGGTGAGCGGGTAAAGAGACAGCCATTATGCAGAGCAGTGGGGAGAGTCCTTAACAAACTGGGAATAAAGCTATCTCGCGACAGGGCGATCCCGCTGGTGGGCATGTGCCCTGAGAAACCGCGATTCAGAGAGACATATGTGCCGCAGAGTTCACTGCACCACTATTTACAAGTGCCAAGAGTCTCATCTTTGGCATATGCCAAGAGTGTCCCGAGGAGAAAGCCAACGTACAGAAAATTTAGTTGACCTTAATAAGATTTCCTTCTTCCTGAGAGCCGGCCTTTCCAACTGGCTACTTCAGCAGTTCTCATCTTGTTTCAAATCCAGTGTCCAAAATTTTACCTATTTTTTATCTTTAGCAGGATTATTGGTCTCCTCAAAAATAACCCAACATAGCTGGAAGTGGAAATTCTAGGCTTGAATTTTTATTTTTCCTACAATTTAGAATAAATATTCACATGATAATAAGGTAAAGCTGTTGTCAACATTTAAGTCAGTAAATTAGGGAGAAGCGATTTGTCTTTACATTATGGACTTTTCAGAAATTTGAGTAAAATAAATCAGATGTGATTCCTTGCCCAACACTGAAATAGATCAAAAGAGGCCAGCAGTGCTGGAATGAAAGCCTGAAGCGACAGACCATTATAGCAGTTTCAGAGCTTGATTTTCACAAGGACTCATTCTTCACAAGTCAAAGATAAACATTTTCTTTGTAGAGCATGTGATGGACAGTACTTTCCATAAGCATTTGATCTTATTTTTTCCCATTCTGTAAATACTTTTACCTGTTTATACACGCTTTTAAGGTGCACATCCGTAGCTGTCTGCTCTAAAACACACAGGCAAACTCATACACTCATAGGCATGTGTATGCACGCTTACTCTAAAACACGGGAGGGAAACCTGCTCGTTGATGCCAGTGGGTTTATGTGTGACGCTCTGAGTTAGAGTAATAGATATAATGAGGAGCTCCGATAATGCAGCATGTGCCGTAGCCCTGACCCAGTCGGTGAAATGCTGGGAGAACTGAGCTGGAAGCCACAGGTGCATCTAAACTAACGTCAAGTTCACTTTTCTGCCTTGTTATGGGAGATGAAGTTGAGGTCAGTTCCTTAACTTTGAAACGTCAATACGCTTTTGAGATGTGCTGCTCATCGAGTTTGTTTTCCAAATAAAACTCCAGCTTTCGAAGCTGTGCCAAGTGTTCAGGGATGCTCTTCAATTCATTCAAGTCAGTAATATAATTCTACCTAAAGTCCTGTACTATAAATTATTGATTCCATCAAATCCACTGAGGTAGAACTGTACTACTCAAAATGGAGCAAATAGGAAAGTGTGAGTCTCTATTCCTCACTGCTGAAATTCTAAATAAGACTGGCAAAATTTACTCTGGAAGGACAAATTCTAAAAGAAGGAAAAAGGGATGAATACTTGATAAACTTTCCACCTTCCCTCCATCAAAGTACCATTTGTTTTTGTGTAATTTGAAACTTACAGAAAATTGGCAAGAACAGTACAAGGGCCTCGCAGATAGACTTGACCCAGATTCATGAATTACTGGCGCTTCGCCCGTTTGCTTTATTGTTGTTGCTCCTTCTTGCCTCCTCCCTTTCTTCCCTCCGTGTCTTCCAGCCTTTGGAGGGTTGCTGGAAACTTCTGCTCCTTTACCTCTAAACAGTTCAGTATATCTTTCCTAAGAGAAATGGTACTCTTTTACAACAGAACAATTGGAAAAATCAGGACTATTGTTATAATATTCAATATTTTACTCCTAAATACTTCAGTGTGTCTTTCCTAAGAGCAATTATATTCTGTTATGACAGAACTGTTATAAAAATCGGGAATGTTGTTATAATAGTCAGTATTACAGAAGCCATGGTTGATGTTCCAACCTGTCGGTGGATGCAGCGGTGCTCTCCCTAGCCAGGGTCAAATCTAGGACCGTGCGCTGCGTTTGCGTGAAGTGCGTTCTTTACGCTCTTACTGCATTTGCGTGAACTGCATTCTTTACTCTTATTGTACAGCAGCTCTGCGACCTTCATTTGTCTTTCTTTCCTTGACATTTGTGAAGAGTACAAGCCAGTCGCTCTGAAGAACATCCTGAGTTTGTGTTTCCGACGTGAACCTTGGTTGCTCTGCGTGCCCTGGTAGAACACGTCTAGGAAAAGGCATCTCACTGTGCTTCTTCACCGTGAGCCGCATGTGGTCGAATCACGTGCTTACGGGTGGCATGAGGTTTAGGCACATTACTTTACTTTGAATCCTTGCCACAACTTTTCAATCTTATTATCTTTTAACCCATTTCTCAGATAAGGAAACTTCGGATCAGAGACGAGTAATCACCCGCGTTGCACAGGCTGTTAGCTGGCAGCACTGTGGTGGGAAGTGACCTCTCTTTAGGTCAAAGACCTCTGCACGTTGTCCACATGCTTGCTCTTTCTTCCGAACATTTCTGCGGGTGTTTGTTGTTGCTGCTGTTTTTGTTCGTTTCTTTTTGTCACACTGCATGGCTGGCTTAGAGGCTCTGAGTTCCCCCAGCAGGGACCGAACCCTGGCAACGGCAGCGAAAGCCGCGAATCTGAACCCGGGACCACTCGGTACTCCCCCTGCCCGTGGTCCCTCCGAACCCGGGACAGCTCGGTACTCCCCCTGCCTGTGGTCCCTCTGAGCGCAGACTGTCCCATCCTTGGAGAGTATCCCTCCCAGTTCTCGTGTCGACTTTGGAATTCGTTACACTGAAATCTATTAAGAGGAAACCATAGCTGAATGGAATGAAATAAACCTAGCAGCTAACATTCTTTTTATCTGCTTGATGCATGAACATGTGAATCTTCCTAAATTCAGTAGCTTCTAAGGCTGTTTCAGTCTCACATTGCTTGTCTCCAAATCTAGTCTGTAATAAGAGAAGAAATTACCTTGGAACAGGAAACAAGATATTTCGTTGCTTCAGAATCTTTGAAATTGGCTTTTCTTCTTCTCTTCTTTTTTTGAAGGACCAACTGTAGAGCAAGTACTTGAGAAGAATTCTCAGAAGAAAGTGTTTATGAAGAGCCCCAGGGATTTTTTTTTTCCATTTGTGAAAATGTTTTCAGTTTTTTGCAGACTAAATTATACCAACTCCGGGTTGCAGTGAATAAAAGATACAAAAAGAGATAGAAAGTTGTGCTTCATATTTGAAAGAGTTTAAGCATGCTAATATTGGTAATTTTACCCTGGCTGATGATACTGGATTCATTCTTTACTCAAGATAACAACTTGAGGTGTGGGCCAACTGGACCATGGAACAAAACTGATACATCGTATCTAGAATAACGTCAATAGCAGTAACCATTCAAAAACTACTCAGCTTGTCACATTTCTGTTCTGAATTTGTCCTTTTATTTTGATTAGCATCATTGCCAGAACTACCATTTTATTTATATTTCATCACTTTTAGTGTATATCTTTGGAATCCTCGATATATGCACCTTTTCTAATTACCAAAAAGGAGAAATACACAGACTCGCATGGAGTGATCTCTTTCATTCACATTGTGTTATACCTCAAAGGCAGATGAACAGAGACATTATTTGACCGCCAGGGTCAGAAAATTATTAAAAAGTGTTTCTAGAAGTGGAATTTTGGTTGTATAGACTTTCAGAATGTAGATTCAACTTAGAAAGTTTTATATAAGTGAACCTATCTTGAGATGTTTAGGCAACAAGGGTATTGATTTGGATACAGATGGAAGCAGTGACTGGAAAAATCAATAGAGCCCCTTGCCCTCCCAGTCCTTACTGGGGCTTCCCAGGTGGCGCAGCGGTGAAGAATTGTCTGCCAGTGCAGGAGATGCAAGAGATGGAGGTTCGATCCCTGGGTTGGGAAGATTTTCTGGAGGAGGAAATGGCAACCTGCTCTCGCATTCTTGCCTGGAGAATCCCATGGACAGAAGAGCCTGGTGGGCTTTAGACCATGGGGTCGCAAAGAGTTGGACATGATTAAGTGGCTAAACACACACGCACCCTTAACTACTTTTCCATAAGCTATACGGGCTAGATCCCTGACCATCGTCTGAAAGGCTGTCTTAAGCACTGCTCATCCCCCTGGAGCCAACACGGCGCCAATGCCATCCCAGGGGTGACAGGGACCCGCTGGTGCCAACGCCATCCTAGGGCAGGGGTGAAGGGGACCCACTGGCACCAATGCCATCCCAGGGGTGAAGGGGACCCGCTGGCGCCAACACCATCCCAGGGGTGAAGGGGACCCACTGGCCAGGTGATAAACACCTCTGTCCAGATAATCACTGTAACAGAGTTGTGAGTGTTACCACCCAGTCTGCTCAAGCGTTAATAGCCAGAAAAGCAGATGAACAGCTCAAAGGATTTCCAGATTAGTCCTACTCAACCTCTTGGGAGAGGACTACTGTGGCTAATTTTCAAAGTTTTATTTTACTAAAATATAATATTAGAGTTAATTTACAACGTTGCGTTAGTTTCAGGTGCACAGCAGAGAGGATTCAGTTTCCTATACACCTGTATCATGCGTACATGTTATTTTTCACTGCAAGATATTGAATACTTTCCTGTGCTATACAGTAGGTCCTTGTTGTTTATCTATTTTAAAAAGTTATTGGAGTATAGTTGATTTGCAATATTGTGGTCACTTTGTTTTTTTAAGCCAGGATGGGACAACTGAATAAAATATACTTACCTTCTGGGGAAAGAGACTACTTTTTAACAAAGAGTTGCCTAAAAGGCAATTCATAGTTATAAGAGATTATCTTGGGAAAAAAAGTTTTGTTTTCAACTAACTAAAGAAATGAGTCATTATCCTATCCCCTCACACATTAGACTAACAGTAACTCTAAGGCATCTTGCAAAATCAAAATAAGTTTAACTTTGTTTAATGAGATATTTCTCCAGTACATATTAAGTTTTCTTCACCAGGAAACACACTTTTAAAACCACAAAACAATGAGAATATATGTGAAGCAAAAAAGGTAGAACATCAAAAAATAAAATGATCCTCAGATACAAGAAAAACGACCCATTTCCACAGAGGTCCAGACGTGTCACTGGCCAACGGGAGCAGCCAGTAGCCAGCATCAATATTCTGCCAGATATCCCCTGTGGGAGCTGAATTGCTGTACTCTATCACAAAGAAATCAGTACTTCCCAGGTTTATGTTCTTAAGAAACAGCTAAGGAACCCAATTTTCTGTACTGTTTACTTAAAATCTGAACTTGATCTCTTTCTGGACTCTGCCCTGCTTAGCTCTGAAATCCCTGTTCATCTGCATCCCTTTTGGTCTGCCACCAGGATTTAGGCAAATGCGTGCCGTCTCTTTCCAGCAATAGCCTCCGAAACATTTTGTACCTGATTTTACTTGCCGTCGTCTGTCCTCCCCACTTAAGTGAGGAGGATATGGGGGTTGTTCTTTTTGTTTGTTTTCCACTGAGCCTCTGTTTTCGTGTTCTTTTCCATTATGGTTTATTACATGGTATTGAGTAGGGCGCCCTGTGCCCCACGGTAGGGCCTTGTTGCTCTCCCGCCTCATATGAATAGCTTGCGTCCGCGGACCTCAGCCCCCAGCTCTGCCCTCCCCCCTTCTCCCTTGCCCTTGGCAACCACCCGTCTGCTCTCTGTGTGAATCTATTTCTCCTTTACAGACAAGTTCCCTCATGTCATATTTTAGATTCCACATATAAGTGATATCATATGGTGTTTGTCTTTGTCTGATTCGCTTCTAATGTGATAATCTCTGGGTCCATCCACACAGCTGCAGATGGCATTGTCTCATTCTTTTTAATGGCTAATACTCCATCAGGCATCTTCTTGGAGAAGGATCTTCGAAAAACAGTCCGTTGACCGTGTCTCATGCTCATTCTTCCGTGTCTTCGCTAGCCTGGCCCCCGGGACCAGGGTGGTCTCCAGGCGCCCCCGCTCATCTCTCTAGAGGAGACCCTCACTCTCACCCTCATCCTTCTGTGTTTTCACTGACCTGGCCCCCGGGACCAGGGTGGTCTCCAGGCGCCCCCGCTCATCTCTCTGGGGGAGACCCTCACTCTCACCCTCATCCTTCTGTGTTTTCACTGACCTGGCCCCCGGGACCAGGGTGGTCTCCTGGTGCCCCGGCTCATCTCTCTGGGGGAGACCCTCACTCTCACTCTCCTTCTTTAGTCTCATTCGTCTCCTTTGAATTTCTCATAAGCACAATGGGCCTCTTCATTTCAGGGTCCTGCAAATATTCCTCCTCTTTCAAAACTGTCCCCCCTCCAGTGAGCAATGCTCTCCCAGTAAATAATGGGTTTGTATGTGTCCTTCAGAACTAATGTCTCCAACAAAGTCTTCGCTGCCCCCAAATAGCTTCAGAAACCCCTGCTAAATAAGCAGTCACAGCCATCTGTTTCTATGCTATAGTATTGTCGCAATTTTCATCTAAGACTTAATTGGCTGATTCATTATGGAATGTTTGTCTCTCTAAGATTTCTCTAACAATTAAAGAAAGACAGGGATACTGTTTTTCATCAGTAAATCCACACAGCTTAAAACTGAGCAGCTGAATGAAGGAGCAAATTTTGGGTGAACGGATGGATGGATAGATGGATGGGTGTTTGGTGGGTAAGTGAATGAGTAAATTTTCTATTGCTTTTGTTATTCAACAATAATTTCAAAGGTGAGCTCTCTTTACTTCTCTTTATCCAAGTCAATTTACTGCAGAAATCTAACCTTTCTAGAGGATGGAACTATAACCTGAAGCTGTCCTTTCTTTACTGAAGAAATCTACCCTTTCTAGAGGATGGAACTCTAACCTGAAGCTCTCCTTCCTTTCACTGTTTCCATTTGCATCTCTCCTGTAGTCCAGTGCAAGGAGGCCTTACTTTCTGCTGCTTTCACTTACTTGGACTTCCTATGCCACTTCTGAATTTGGGGTGATGTTTTGGGGGAGAAGTTGTCTTTTCATTCAGAGAAGGCGATGACACCCCACTCCAGTACTCTTGCCTGGAAAATCCCATGGATGGAGGAGCCAGGCAGGCTGCAGTCCATGGGGTTGCTGAGAGTCGGACACGACTGAGCAACTTCACTTTCACTTTTCACTTTCATGCATTGGAGAAGGCAATGGCACCCCACTCCAGTGTTCTTGCCTGGAGAATCCCAGGGACAGGGGAGCCTGGTGGGCTGCCATCTCTGGGGTCCCGCAGAGTCGGACACAACTGAAGTGACTTAGCAGCAGCAGCAACATGTTTTCATTTGTTACCCACTGTCTGGAAGCTGCAATCAACTCACTTCCAAAATACTAGGAAATGAATTATTCATCAATTTGAATATAACAGTGTAATGATACAGCATGTGCAGCCCTACTTTAGAAATCTTATAGTTTTATTCAAATACAAGGCATTATAGTTCAAATGCAAAATAAACTTTTAATTTATATTTTAATTTCTTCCAAGGAAGCTTTTCCAGCAATGCCATCATTTGTTTCTTTGCATTTGAACCATTTCTACAGTTGCTTAGTATTTATAATTAAACTGACTTCTCTTTTGAAAGGATTTTTGACAAAATACCTGTTGTAAACCTAAAAGAGGAGAAAAAAAAAAAAAGCTAACTTTAAATTTTGTGAATTTTTGTATTCTGGAAACGTGATGTGAAGCTGGCCAGACTGCCAACAGGAATAACCCCTTACGGAGCCTTTGTTCATGATTCACTTCATAGCGAGGCACTAAGGCCCTTCCTACATGGGCAGACCCCGCTAGGGACCGGCAAGTGTGAACTGAAAACGGCGCAGGACGCTGCTGCTCTGCAAGGCGGAGGACGCTGCTGCTCTGCAAGGCGCAGGACGCTGCTGCTCTGCAAGGCGCAGGACGCTGCTGCTCTGCAAGGCGCAGGCCCTAAGCCGTGCGCCCCTTCTGTGTCAGAGCCTCTGCTTCGTCCTAGAGTGAAGGAAGCGGCAGATAAGCTGCCTTCCAGGGTGACCCTGTCCGTGGCTGTCGCACTGGCCCAAGACTCCCTTTCTCAGTGCCCATTCGGGGCCAGCCCTATCCTCCACGTGGGGACACGCCATGAGCCCCATCCTCCGAGGGGGTACACGCCGTGACCAGCCCCATCCTCCGCAGGGGACACGCCGTTAGCCCCACACCAGCCTGCTGGGCTGAGGACTTCACCTCCCGTGACTCAGCTCAGGGCAAGAACCTCGGATGGCTGTTTCCAGGGCCCTGAACACATCACACTGAAATGAGTCCCTTAATTGCCTGCACTCTGAGCTTGAGGCGAAGAAGGGAGATTAAATTTTGACTCTCTCACTCTTTCATCAAAAACACTGTGATATTTATAACTTTATGAATTATTTTCTCTTATCATTGTGGCCTGACTGGTGGAGGAAAATAAAGAATCCTGATGAGCAACTGCCTTCCTTTAACTGCTTTCGGCGAGTTCATTTGTTTCTCACTGTTCATTTCGTCCTATTTGGAACATGTCTTTCCTATCCATTGGAAGCATTAAGCTTAATTCTAATTCGAAATTTAAATAAATCTCTGAGTGATGAAAAGCACAGAAAGCTCACTTTGTTAAAACTAAATTTCCGACCCAGATATCATATGTTATTTGTGATCATGTAAGAGCAAACACATTTTTGTAACTGAATCGTTGGTGGCAAAAATCTCTTTAAAAGTGATTTTATTATGCAATGAAATACAAACAGCAAGTACGAGGAATCTGTATTTTATGCTGTAATCCCAGGAGGCACTATCTTGTAATGTTGTTTTATGAAATCTCAAGGCTTTAAATGGAGAACATTCTGGTTTCCATTTTTTTTCTCCTTATAGGAAACATTGCTCAGTGTTTCATTTACTTTCCATGGTTCCCTTTTCTTGGATTATTTGTAATGAAAACAAAAAATACTGGCACATTGTTGCAGTAAGAGAGAAAAGCAGTATTATAAACATACATGTTTTTTATTTATTGCATTTTGCAATCATTAAACCTCAAGCCATCTCTGTTTATGGCTTAATATTTACTTGGATTTTTATTTCACATATGAAACTTTTATAATAATTCAGAAATAAAGGTTATTGTTTTTGTATTATTTGCTAACAGACTCAGCTTCTACCATGAGAGTATATTAATATTACAGGTGAAAATGTTCATTTTCATTGACTAAGAGGAATTGATTTTTTATTAGATATACAGCTCCTTGTCACTGATAATAATGATAATAGCAATGAAGAAGAGCTGCCAAGGCAACACTGTATAAATAATGTCCTATTTGTTCTCAGAGCAAGTTTATTGAGAAAAGCTGTTATTCCCATTTTAGAGATGAAGATACTGAGGTTTTGACATGAAATTTACTCAAGTCCCTGTAACTGGAAGGGTGTCTCTGGTGGCTCAGACAGTAAAGAATCCCCCTACAATGCAAGAGACCCGGGTTTGACCCCTGGGCTGGAAGATCCCCTGGAGATGGGACTGGCTGCCGGCTCCAGTCTTCTTGCCTGGAAAATTCTATGGACAGAGAAGCCTGGCGGGTACCGTCAATGGGGTCGCAAAGAGTCAGGCGCGCTGAGGGACTAGCAGGCAGATTCCTCCCTTTTACTCCCCTTTTCACTTCCACTGCAGCTGGAAAGCAATGAAGTCTGAGCGCTGGTCTGTCTGACAGCAGAGCCCGTGGTCCTGACCTCCAGAGTCACTGCCCAACCACAAAATACAGGTCTTCTGATTGCGATCAGAACAATGATTTTACCAGTCATTTCCTTGAGTGGGTATTCTTAGGTAGGAAAGACGAAACATGATCCACAAAGCTTATTTGCGTTCGATCTGAAAACCACCAAGGAGACAGGGAGTTTTCAGAGAGAAGAGATAAGCCTTGTCTGTGTCCATTGGGCATTTCAGTGAATTAGAATAGTTTTATTAAAAGAGGCTGCCCCCACGGCTACGGTGCTCCCCCCACCTCCTAACCCCTCACGTGTGTGTGAGTCAGCCTGTTGCAAGCTCGCGGAACAGTGCTCGGGCGCGTCAGTGGTGATTGGGGAGTAAATGCTGCTTTAAATAGGGCTGTCTCTTAAGCACTGTCTGTGCCCTGTATCGGAGAAGGTGATGGCACCCCACTCCAGCACTCTTGCCTGGCAAATCCCATGGATGGAGGAGCCTGGTGGGCTGCAGTCCATCGGGTCGCTAAGAGTCGGACACGACTGAGCGACTTCACTTTCACTTTTCCCTTTCATGCATTGGAAAAGGAAATGGCAACCCACTCCAGGGTTCTTGCCTGGAGAATCCCAGGGACGGTGGAGCCTGGTGGGCTGCCGTCTCTGGGGTCGCACAGAGTTGGACACGACTGAAGCGACTTAGCAGCAGCAGCAGCAGCAGCAGCAGCCCCTGTATCCCCCAAATGGCGCCCAATTAAGACATTGACTGGAACTACCGTGTTTATCTCGGGGCCTTATATTTGCCCGCCGAGTGACGGTCCTGAGGGCCGGAAGCAGTCCTGTGGCTTCAGAATGGAGAATTGGAGGGAAAAGCGCCAAAGCCGAGCGTGGAGCAGGCGGACTGAGATGCGTTCTCTGTTAGCAGCGTCCAGGCTGTGAGGGAAAATCCTCGAGGGAGGAAACAGGACGGACATACAGGGAAGCCAGATGGTGATGTTCGGAGGCGGAGGGCTGGAGACAAAGCCCGCGGTGACTCCCTTAGCAAACAGCTCAGTGTCACCAGCCGCTTCTTATTGGCTTGCCCGTGCCGTGCTGCACGTCGGGTCCTGGTTCTCTGACCAGGGGTCAGGCCTGGTCCAGGCAAGCGAGAGCACTGAGGCCTCTCCCCATTCATCAGTATCTTATGCGCCTCCTCTGGACCTGTGCAGGCCAGGGCCATGTGAGATCATGGAGGCAGAAAGGAGCACAATTTACCTGGACAACTGTTGAGTAGGATTGTAGCAGAGAGCTTTTCCTTCTCCAGGAGCACCCTCCTCTTCAGACCTGGAGGAGAGCTATACGAACCCTCAAGGACGCTGCTGTTTAGAGGGTAGGAAGGTTCAGGAAGCTTAGTAAGGAGGCAGGAACAGGAGCGCTGGAAAACATAAACTAGTCTTGGACTCATTACCAGAACGAAGTCATCAAGTAGCAGGAGGATTTTAAGGGAAGAGTAGAGGTAGAAACTACAATCACTGAATTAGGTCGCTTGCAGACTCTGATGCAGGAAGCAATTAGAATATCAAGGCTAAAGATACAGAATTTCCAGAGATGCTAAGTCTTAAGTCAAGGTTAAGCTGGATCACAGGATAAAACAGTACAGATTGCTTTCTGTTTGAGATCCGCTTTCACTGGAGGGCTAGCACTGGCCCCTGCATCTGTCTCTCGGAAAGCGAGCTCATGTCATGATCATGTTGAGAGACCAAGCTTAGCATAGCACGCTCTCAGATGAGCGGAACCCTGAAACTCTCTTGCACGTGTTTCTTACAAGTGGAAGTTTCCTCCATCACTGGGAACAGGTTCCTCTGACATGTTAGTTGTTTTAACCATTTCACTCTCTCGACTGCAAACTCTGTCCTAATTACTAAAAAGCTAAGTAAAATGGAAGGATTTTAGTTTCATTTCGATAACTTAGTTTTCTCCCTTTTAAAAGTTTATAGTTAGGTCACTATAGAGGGTCCTTCTGTCTTTCCCATACCCAAACGTCATCATTTTCAAAGTTGCTTCCATTTTCTTTTTATTACTATATTACAATTTAAAAGTGGACAAGAATATCACATTTGTAAAACTAACTCCAAATGATAGGGTCAGACAGAATCAATATTTTTCTTGGGTAAAAGTGCAAACAGCTTTATAAAAATATAGAAGCAATTCCCCTTGCCCTCCTAGTCCATTAAGTATTAGGAAATTAAATAAATTCAATCAGCTTTTATCTTGAATCTATCACTATTTATCTTTACTCTAAAAGCAATGGTTTCGTGAAATCCAGATTGATAGGGATGTTTGGTAATTTTATGACATTTTTAAGGTGACAGATTCTCTGTTAGCTCACACTTTTCCTCTGCATCTGGGAAATCAGCCTTAAGTAAGTCAGTCAAGCTGGATCATCACCGTGCGTTTCAGTGTTTTAATAACCTTTTAGAAAGATTATTGTGCTGTGGTTTACACACGCCCTTAATTCTCAGCTGTAACTTTTGTATGTGTAGCAATGATTATTAAAAGATCTAAATCTTTTGGACCCATTGATCTTTTCAGAGCTGCTTCATTTTTCATGAGCCCTGGCAATCTGCTACCTATTTAATGATGACTTTAAACTGTTCCCACCATTTGCTTTAATTTATCTGTGACAAATTGGCCCTAATAAAGGCTATATCATTTAAATAAATGGGACACTTCGTCATCTCCTTTAAACAATTTCTGCCGCCCATCATGTGACCAGCGCAGCTGACGAGTAACAAAATTAAACGAGTTGATGCTTCGTAATCCACCCGCCACCTGGTAGGTTATCAAAGCTCTCATGTCTGAGTTTTGACCTGTGTGCTACTTGCTTTGATTTCAACAGATGAAAATGTTAGATAGTCTAATACTCTTTATTAGCAACAACATTGCTGATTATTGACTTTTTTGCTCATTTACATAAAAGTTTCAGTGGCTCGGGACCTCCCTGGTGGCTCAGACGGTAAATCGTCTGTCTGTGTGAGAGACCCGGGTTCGATCCCTGGGTTGGAAAGATTCCCTGGAGAGGGAAATGGCAACCCACCCCAGCACTCTTGCCCTGAAAGTCCCATGGACAGAGGAGCTTGGTGCAGGCTACTATCTGTGGGGTCGCAAAGGGTTGGGCACGACTGAGCGGCTTCACTTCAGTGGTTCAGGTTAGACTTTTTAGCTGTAACTAGACAGCACTAGGCCATGAGTTCCAATGCTAACTCTTAGAAAAACAAAAAGGAATAAATGCATCAACGGATATTGATGAATGCCACATATTACTATCGCTTTGTTTGAATGAAGACAACAAAGCACTGTTAATAAAATTTGTTTCCGGTTGTAGCACACTTTAAAAAAATGGAATGGAATGTGCTTTAGTGAAAAATTAACCTTTTTTAGATATAGCCATGCTAACTAAAATCCTGCCTTTATATAACAGTACATGAAGGGAAAATATAAAATACATCAGGATCTACTGCATAATTTTTAAATTGGCACATGTGACCAGAAATATATTTAATAATACAATGCTAGAAGGAATTCCTTTGAAAGTCAGGAGTCCTCTGGATTTGTTCACTATCAGTAATATCATCTAAAATTATTCTGAATGTTCTAGCCAATTCAACTAGAAAAAAGAGAAAAGAAGTATAAGTGTTACAAACAGGAACACACATTGAACAATAATATGATTACCAGAGTACTACTAGGACTGTTATAAATTCAGTAAAATGATTGGTTATAGAATAAATTTCAAAAAATCCACAGCACTCTCTATAAGTACCCCAAACAGGTTCAATTGTATTTTATAGAAAGAGAGTATGCTTCCTATTCTTCGTGGAGACCTTCCTTCTGGCATGACTGAGTGATCCCACCAGGCTTTCTTAGTTCGCCAATGTCCAGCCCTGGAGGCCAAATTGTGGATGCCTCATCTCTGGATCACATTGGAGTTGGAGACCAGCATCTGGCTTGTGGCTAAGACTTGGGCTGAATAAAGTTAGGTGCTTATCTACTTGTGAAAATCCTTTGAGGATATTCTCTTCTATGAATTATGGAAGAGTTAATTGTCTGTATAATTCCCGGGACACCTAGTGTGTGCTAACACAGAACTGACTTCTAGTAGATTTCTGTTAATGATAAAGTGAACCCTCCAACTAGCAAATCTGGAAGAGTGGATCCAGAATATTCAATTCTGTAAAATGTGACTTAATGAAATCACTACTATGAGCCTGAGAAGCTGGCTGAATTTTTGAATAGATGGAAAATTTTAGACGAATCTAAGTACTTATTTGGTTGGCACCAATTTGTGATGCCTGCTTGCCCTGATGTAAGTATTGATAGAGATGATTATAGATCAAGTGAACACCATCAGAGCCGATGCAGACTTAAAACATTAGATTGTGGAATCACCTGTTTAGTCACCGCATGCTGGCTCGATTTGGGAAGATGGGTACGGGAGCAGCATGGAGGTGAGACTCTCTCTCTCCATCTCCCTCTCCCTTTTTCTAATACTTGCAATTTCCATCCGGCCTCGTTCTCCCCTTCACGTCCTATCCCGCATCCACAGCAAAGTAGAACCGTTAATCTGCTCTTGGTGGAGAGCCTCCTTTACCACCCTTTCCCTATGGCTATTTTGAGAGCAGAGACAGGTTGAGAAGTCAATCTTCCAAATGTGTGTTATTCGGAGAAGAAAGGATTTCACGTAGTCACTTTCCTTTGTTTGAGTAAAAAGCTTGGCCTAGCTCTCCGCTGCGACGCTCTGCTCATACTGCCATGGAACTCAGGCTTGGCTCTAAGCTCAAGAATTCACTGCTGAGAGATAACGTAGAGTAGGAGGAAAGGCAGCTTTCTTGAGGACGCCAGCGACCCTGGGGAGAGGGTGGACTTACGCTCCAAAGAACCAACTCTCCCTTGCCATTTGGGGGCAGGGGCTTTTAGAGGGAGCTTCAGGGTGAATACGGGCTGGGGCTACGTGCAGAACGGCACAGGCAGCTCTGACAGTCATCTCAGACTCGGCCGTGGTTATCTGATCCGCGCCATCCTGGTTCTTTTTGAGCAGTTCATCTTTAATTCCAGGTTCCATTTGTTTCCGTTTCCTTGAGGCCATTCTCGGAAGCACATAAGATGGAGCCACGTACGTCCGGTCATTACTTCTTCCACTTACTGGGGGTTTCAGTATCTGTGAAACGGCTCTAAGGATATGACTCAGTATCACCTATTGTGTCTGAGGTGGAAATGAAGGCCCTACTTTGTTTAATTACTAAACCATTATTATTTTGACTGTTTCCCTTTAGATTTTCATGTTCTTACTTCTTTTATTAATTTTATTCTTTGGCTAAAGTTTTCAACTGATAAGAAGCAGACAGAGGACCTGAGGGTGTCTGTCCTGGGAGGGCCCCATAGGGCCCTGCTCCCTGATGGTGACAGGACACAAAACCCCCATTTATGATAATAAAAGAGCTTGAGTTTTCATGATAAAAATGTTTTTCAGGTCATAGTTCCCAAATCATATGCCCAGGTGGTTCAAAGCACTTCAGTAAGTTCACACGACTGTCACCAGATATTCTAACTTTTTAAAAATCCACACAGCCTGTCAGGCACTGTATGCAACACCTGATAGAGGCTGCTCACAGTCACAACCCTAGATCACATAATCTCTTTTCTGATGTCATAGTTTTGCAAGATTTAGCTTTTTGGTAGTTGCTGTGATTAAAGGCAAGTACAATACATAAGTCAGGGACAGACAGGAAATGATCATGGAGATGCTCTGTTGATCATTTTTCCAAAAGTTTATGAAAATGTTTCAGACAAATAGGCATTTGATCCCATTATTCAGTAATTATAGGAATTTAATAGTGAAGAGACGGGACTGGATGCTATGATCTTAGTTTTCTGAATGTTGAGCTTTAAGCCAACTTTTTCACTCTCCTCTTTCACTTTCATCAAGAAGCTCTTTAGTTCTTCTTCACTTTCTGCCATAAGGGTGATGCCATCTGCATATCTGAGGTTATTGGTTTTCTCTCCCGGCAATCTTGATTCCAGGTTGTGCTTCATCTAGCCCAGCGTTTCTCATGATGTACTCTGCATATAAATTAAATAAGCAGGGTGACAATATACAGCCTTGACGTACTCCTTTCCTGATTTGGAACCAGTCTGTTGTTCCATGTCCAGTTATAATTGTTCCTTCCGAACCTGCATACAGGTTTCTCAAGAGGCAGGTCAGGTGGTCTGGTATTCCCATCTCTTTCAGAATTTTCCACATTTTGTGGTGATCCACACAGTCAAAGGTTTTGGCATAGTCAATAAAACAGAAATAGATGTTTTTCTGGAACTCTCTTGCTTTTTTGATGATCCAGCGTATGTTGGCAATTTGATCTCTGGTTCCTCTGCCTCTTCTAAAACCAGCTTGAACATCTGGAAGTTCATGGTTCATGTCCTGTTGAAGCCTGGCTTTGAGAATTTTGAGAATTTTGAGAATTACTTTACTAGTGTGTGAGATAAGTGCAATTGTGTGGTAGTTTGAGCATTCTTTGGCATTGCCTTTCTTTGGAATTGGAATGAAAACTGATCTTTTCCAGTCCTGTGGCCAATTTGCTGGCATACTGAGTGTGGGACTTTCACAGCATCATCTTTCAGGATTTGAGATAGCTCAACTGGAATTCCATCACATCAACTAGCTTTGTTCATAGTGATGCTTCCTAAGGCTCACTTGACTTCACATTCCAGGATGTTTGGGTCTAGGTGAGTGATTACACCATCGTGATTATCTGGGTCATGAAGATCTTTTTTGTATAGTTCTTCTGTGTATTCTTGCCACCTCTTCTTAATATCTTCTGCTTCTGTTAGGTCCAGACCATTTCTGTCCTTTATCGAGCCCATCTTTGCATGGAATGTTCTCTTGGTATCTCTAATTTTCTTGAAGAGATCTCTAGTCTTTCCCATTCTATTGTTTTCCTTTATTTTCTTTGCACTGATCACTGAGGAAGGCTTTCTTATCTCTCCTTGCTATTCTTTGGAACTCGGCATTCAAATGGGTATATCTTTCCTTTTTTTCTTTGCTTTTCACTTCTCTCCTTTTCAAAGCTATTTGTAAGGCCTCCTCAGACAGCCATTTTGATTTTTTGAATTTGTTTTTCTTTTGGATGGTCTCGATTCCTATCTCCTGTACAATGTCACAAACCTCTGTCCATAGTTCATCTGGCACTCTGTCTATCAGATTTAGTCCCTGAATCTATTTTTCACTTCCACTATATAGTCGTAAGGGATTTGACTTAGGTCATACCTGAAGGGTGTAGTGGTTTTCCCTACTTTCTTCAATTTAAGTTTGAATTTGGCAATAAGTTCATGATCTGAGCCACAGTCAGCTCCCGGTCTTGTTATTGCTGACTGTATAGAGCTTCTCCTCCTTTGGCTGCAAAGAACATAACTAATCTGATTTCAGTGTTGGCCATCTGGTGATGTCCATGTGTAGAGTTTTCTCTTGTGTTGTTAGAAACATCACTTCATAGCAAATAGATGAGGAAAAAGTGGAAACAGTGGCAGATTTTATTTTTTGGAGCTCCAAAATCACTGCATTTAGTGACTGCAGCCATGAAATTAAAAGACGCTTCCTCCTTGGAAGGAAAGTTATGTTCAGCCTAGACAGCATGTTAAAAAACAGAGACATTCCTTTGCCAACAAAGACCCATCTAGTCAAGGCTATGGTTTTTCCAGTGGTCATGTATGGATGTGAGAGCTGGACTGTGAAGAAAGCTGAGCACCGAAGAATTGATGCTTTTGAACTATGGTGTTGGAAAAGACTCTTGAGAGTCCCTTGGACTGCAAGGAGCTCCAACCAGTCAATCCTAAAAGAAATCAGGCCTGAATATTCATTGGAAGGACTGATGTTGAAGCTGAAACTCCAATACTTTGGCCACCTAATGCAAAGAACTGACTCATTTGAAAAGACCCTGATGCTGGGAAAGATTGAAGATGGGAGGAGAAGGGATGACAGAGGATGAGACGGTTGCATGGCATCACGGACTTGATGGACATGAGTTTGAATAAGCCCTCGCAGTTGGTGATGGACAGGGTGGTCTGGCGTGCTGCAGTCCATGGGGTTGCAAAGAGTTGAACTCGATTGAGTGACTGAACTGAACTGACCTGAATAATGAAGTAAAAATAATGCTTCATTTTCATTAGCATCTATTATTTAGCCATTTGGCTATTAACTTGTTCAGTTCAGTTCAGTTCAGTTCAGTCACTCAGTTGTGTCCAACTCTTTGCGACCCCATGAATTGCAGCACGCCAGGCCTCCCTGTCCATCACCATCTCCTGGAGTTCACTCAGACTCACATCCATCGAGTCCGTGATGCCATCCAGCCATCTCATCCTCTGTCGTCCCCTTCTCCTCCTGCCCCCAATCCCTCTCAGCATCAGTCTTTTCCAACGAGTCAACTCTTCGCATGAGGTGGCCAAAGTACTGGAGCTTTAGCTTTAGCATCATTCCTTCCAAAGAAATCCCAGGGCTGATCTCCTTCAGAATGGACTGGTTGGTTCTCCTCGCAGTCCAAGGGACTCTCAAGAGTCTTCTCCAACACCACAGTTTAACTTGTTAGGACATATATATTTATTAAGTTCTTTGGACCCAACTGCTTAGTATATAGGACTCACATATTTTTTGACCTGAGAATATTATGTAAAAATTAATAAGACAGTAAAATTACCACAAAATGAAAAAGTTTGGAAACCTCTGAGTGGAGAAGTTACTCTAATTGCTCTTTAGATCTTTGTGAGTCAGTGAAATAACTGAAAAATTATGAGAATGTATCAAAAACTGCAATTTTGAGCAAATTGATCCCTATGTGGTTATTTGAAGCAAAAAGCAAAAGAACCAGAAGAAGAAAAGAAAGAAAGACATTTTTACTTCAAGACAAGTTCCAGCTGCCATGGATCTCTCTGGGAGGAATAAATATTTCCTTACTTTTCTAAATTTTTCTACCTGGTCTAACAATTAATGTGACATAAGACAGATTAACTGGAAAAAATCATATAAAAATTTAATAACTTATATCCATGGGCAAGACTCAGAAAAACTGAGTAACTTACCCAAATCCCTGAAACCCTCACTTTTACTACTGTCTTCTACTTAAGACAAAGAAGGTGTCAAGGACAGTGTTTTGGGACTTCAAAGGGTAGGAAGGAATTAACATGAGATGGAAAAGCAAATGTTTGTAGATAATGTTTGCTGGATTAGCAGAGACAGCGGGATACAGGAATTTTGACAAAGAGACTTTGGTAGGTTCCTCCCTCCCTACGCATGTGGTTGACCCTGCAAGCTCCCCATGGCGACAGCTCCCTTCCTGGAGTAGGACCTGTGAACGCTCTTAGGTAGTTAGTGGGGGAGGTCAATGCTTCTTCCTGAACTTTTGAGTCTTGAATCTTTTCTACCCAAAATGATCAGCATACAAAAAAGACCTTTATAGTGGAAAGCTTTGTTCCTTTAAGGTAAAACATCACCCAATAAACCATGTTAAAACAGAATATTCAGTCTTTGAAATTTTCATTATAATTTCAAGACTGTTGTCATAGCAGACAAACTGAAGAGAAGAGAATTCTATTTGCACAGCAAAGCCCCGAGAGCCATTGTGGCTCAGAATTCTGGGTTTTGATGACACCGGGGCTTCCCAGGTGGCTCGGTGGTAAAGAACCTGCCTGCCCACGCAGGAGATACAGGTTCGACCCCTGGGCGAGGAAGATCCTCTGGAGGGGGAAGTAGCATCCCAATCTAGCATTCTTTCCTGGGAAATCCCATGGATAGAGGAGCCTGGCTGGCTATAGTCCACGGAGCCACAAAGACTCGGACATGAACGGGCACACACGTGATACCAGTCGTGGCTTCATTATTCCCTAAATGAGGAGGGAGAGCGGCTCTTGTCTTGTAATTAAGGAAGCTAAGCGCTAGTCTGACCTTTTCCTGAAGGAATTCAGTCGCTCTGACGTGTGCCATGCTCAGTCACGTCTGACTCTGTGTGACCCTCCGACTGTAGGCAGCCAGGCTCCTCTCTCCGTGGGATTTTCCAGCAAGAACGCTGGCGCCTCCGCACAGAATCAGAGGTGCCTTAAGAGTGCCCTCCCGCGCTCGTCTCCCATTCAGCTCCAGCTCATAGTCGCCCGCCTATTACAAGCACAGCTCAGTGGAGCAAGCTGTGGCCGCCTCGGTGTCTGCCAAGACTCGCTGCTGTCTGTGCTGGGCCTTCGTGGCTGCGCGGCGGCTCTCTCCAGCTGCGGTGGGCAGGGCCTCTGTGGTTTGGCGCGCGGGTCTCTGACTGCAGCGGCTTCTCTTGTGGCGGAGCGTGGGCTCTTGGTGCGTGGGCTTCGGTATTGCCGTGTGTGGGTTCAGTGGTCGCAGCTTGCGGGCTCCAGAACGCTGGCTCGGTGGCTGTGGTGCACGGGCTTAGTTGCTCCGTGGCAGCGGGGTCTTTCCAGGCGGGGCACTGAATCGGTGTCCCTTGCACTGCAGGGTGGATTCTTAACCAATGGACCACCAGTGAAGCCCAGAAGTTTTCATTTTTAAGACAAATCTCTGGCAGAGGTTTTTGCTGCAGACCACAAGTGCCTTCATTGTGAGTGTGTGTCTGTGCACATTCACTATTTTAATAGAAATCGCATGTCCTAATTGCCTTTAATGTCAAAATGCTGCAGAGATATCTTTGTGAAAGCCTAAATAAATTGCTCTTTCAGTCCTCACACCCATTTAAGTCACAATTTAGAAGTATGAATGACTGGGTATATTATTTGATAAAATTAAATGAAATTGCAAAAAATTCTCTGTATCCCTTGGATATTTAGAAAATACAGCATTGTGGCAAACCAAAAATATAAGTTCCTGTCATTTTCTTGGAACCTATATGGTTTGTAAAGATTCACTGATAACCAAAGCTATTTCATAGATTGCATTTTAGCCACTTGGTGAAATGGCTTAAAAAAAGTTTTACTTGGAGGTAACTATTCAATCTTGCTGAAGTTATATTTATTCAGGAGGCTCCAAGTATAGCATTATGAACATAGTCATGAATGGTGAGTTACAGGATCATGATGTCAGAAAAAATCAGAACAGAACTCAAGGAGTCACTCAATTTCAGTGTTTTCCAGATGTTTTACTGCCATTAGAAAACTAAATAGTTACCCACTGAGCTTCACATGACTTTTGAGAGGAAAAAGATGTAAATTCTGAGCCTCTCGTTGGTAACTGCTACTGCTTGAAATGTGCGTTTCCCACATGACCTTTACAGACTTTTATTACATTTCATTAGACCGAGATGGGGGGAAGGAGGCACTTGAGGGAAATTCAGACAGCGGCAGAGATAACATTGCAGGGCATTCAGGTTTGCTAACTGTGGTAGTTTGTAAGCCAGTGAAGAACATAAAGTTAGAAAATACAGAAGTTGGCCACTTGTAATCTTATTTTTGTGCTGGCTGAATGTGTCCACTGGGTGCAGAGGAAGAGGATGTGTCTAGCACACCATGGGGCATCTCTGGAGGCCTCAGAAATGAGCTCCTGAATCATTACATTTTTCATGTGTCCTAGCAGTCCTACCTCTGGCATCTAAATGTCTTTCCTCGACTTAAGCTGATCTATGAAAATGCAAGATAAATGGATATGATTATTTTTAGAATTCTTTGGAAAGCATCATAGAAGATAATAAGAATTGTTTCTGAACTCAAGTTTGCCTTCTTATGGCTAATAAGACACAAGTGTTAGTTGGCAAAGGAAATGCTACTTCAATTGGGAGCAGCCTATCTGGGGAGAAGGACTCAGGTCCCAAAACCAACTCCAAAGAGTCTGAGTAGCCATGGAAGGTTTTATAGGGATAAAGGGGAAGCTGTCTCAGTTAATCACTAAAGTAGTGGGTCACATTCTTCATCATCCCCCGTTGCACAGAGACCTGCTGACTCTCCTGGTCTTTCTTAGGATGCTTTATTGTCTGCATGGTCTGTCTGCAAATTTGCTAAGGGAGAAGCTGGGGGTACAGTTAGTCATTGATTAACTACTCAGTTCTTCATTTTACTCCCTTTAATCTGGGCAGGGAATCAACAGGATAGGCGAAGTATTATGTACATTCAGTAGAGCATACATCAGGAAATAGGTCTAATGTTACCTAGTAATCTTATTTTTATAACTGAAGTCTGAGAAATGGAGATGGATCAACAGAAAAAGGGCAAAAGAGCTGCTTACAGACTAGGTCCATCTCATTATACTATTATACTGCAAGATGTTGATTCCTGAGATACAAAGGGAACATTTCATGCAAAGATGGGCACAATAAAGGACAGAAATGGTATGGACCTAACAGAAGCAGGAGGGATTAAGAAGAGGTGGCAAGAATACACAGAACTATACAAAAAAGATCTTAATGACTCAGATAACCATGACAGTATGATCATTCACCTATAGCCAGACATCCTGGAATGCGAAGTCAAGTGTACCTTAGGAGGTATCACTGTGAAAAAACCTAGTGGAGGTGGTGGAATTCCAGTTGAGCTACTTAAAATCCTGGAAGATGATGCTGTGAAAGTGCTGCACTCAATATGCCAGCAAATTTGGAGAACTTAGCAGGGGCCACAGGACTGGAAAAGCTCAGTTTTCATTCCATCCCAAAGAAAGGCAATGCCAAAGAATATTCAAACAACACACAATTGCACTCATCTCACATGCTAGCAAAATAACACTCAAAATTCTCCAAGCCAGGCTTCAACAGTACGTGAACCGAGAACATCCAGATGTTCAAGCTGGATTTAGACAAGACAGAAGAACCAAAGACGAAATTGCCAGCATCTGTTGGATCATGGAAAAAGCAAGAGAGTTCCAGAAAAACGTCTACTGCCATATTGACTATGCCAAACTCCTTGACTGTGTGGGTTGCAACAAACTGGAAAATTCTGAAAGAGATGAAAGTACCAGACCACCTTACCTGCCTCCTGAGAAATCTGTATGCAGGTCAAGAAGCAAAAGTTAAAACCAGACCATGGAACAGCAGACTGGTTTCAAATTGGGAAAGCAGTACGTCAGGGCTGTATATTGTCACCCTGCTTATTTAACTTATACGCAGAGTACATCACGAGAAATGCCAGCCTGGATGAAGCACAAGCTAAAATCAAGATTTCTGGGAGAAATATCAATAACCTCAGATATGCAGATGACACCATCCTTATGACAGAAAGTGAAGAAGAACTGAAGAGCCTCTTGAGGAAAGTGAAAGAGAAGAGTGAAAAAGTTGGCTTAAAGCTCAACATTCAGAAAACGAAGATCATGGCATCTGGTCCTATGGCTTCACGGCAGATAGATGGGGCAGCAATGGAAACAGAGGGCGACTTTATTTTCTTGGTTCCAAACTCACTGCAGATGGTGACTGCAGCCATGAAATTGAAAGACACTTGCTCCTTGGAAGAAAAGCCACACCAAACCTAGACGGCATATTAAAAACCAGTAACATTTTATATCCTGCAACTTTACTATATTCATTGATGAGCTCTAGTAATTTTCTGGTGGAGTCTTTAGGGTTCTCCATGTAGAGGATCATGTCATCTGCAAACAGTGAGAGTTTTACTTCTTCTTTTCCAATTTGGATTCCTTTTATTTCTTTTTCTGTTCTTATTGTTGTTGCCAAAACTTCCAGAACTATGTTGAATAGTAGCGGTGAAAGTGGACACCCTTGTCTTGTTCCTGACTTTAGGGGAAATGCTTTCAATTTTTCACCATTGAGGATAATGTTTGCTGTGGGTGTGTCATATATAGCTTTTATTATGTTGAGGTATGTTCCTTCTATTCCTGCTTTCTGTAGAGTTTTTATCATAAATGGATGTTGAATTTTGTCAAAGGCCTTCTCTGCATCTATTGAGATAATCATATGGTTTTTATTTTTCAATTTGTTAATGTGGTGAATTACATTGATTGATTTGCGGATATTGAAGAATCCTTGCATCCCTGGGATAAAGCCCACTTGGTCATGGTGTATGATCTTTTTAATGTGTTGTTGGATTCTGATTGCTAGAATTTTGTTGAGGATTTTTGCATCTATGCTCATCAGTGATATTGGCCTGTAGTTTTCTTTTTTTGTGACATCTTTGTCAGGTTTTGGTATTAGGGTGATGGTGGCCTCATAGAATGAGTTTGGAAGTTTACCTTCCTCTGCAATTTTCTGGAAGAGTTTGAGTAGGATAGGTGTTAGCTCTTCTCGAAATTTTTGGTAGAATTCAGCTGTGAAGCCGTCTGGACCTGGGCTTTTGTTTGCTGGAAGATTTCTGATTACCATTTCAATTTCCGTGCTTGTGATGGGTCTGTTAAGATTTTCTATTTCTTCCTGGTTCAGTTTTGGAAAATTGTACTTTGCTAAGAATTTGTCCATTTCTTCCACGTTGTCCATTTTATTGGCATACAACTGCTGATAGTAGTCTCTTATGATCCTTTGTATTTCTGTGTTGTCTGTTGTGATCTCTCCATTTTCATTTCTAATTTTATTGATTTGATTTTTCTCTCTTTGCTTCTTGATGAGTCTGGCTAATGGTTTGTCAATTTTATTTATCCTTTCAAAGAACCAGCTTTTGGCTTTGTTGATTTTTGCTATGGTCTCTTTTGTTTCTTTTGCATTTATTTCTGCCCTAATTTTTAAGATTTCTTTCCTTCTACTAACTCTGGGGTTCTCCAACTCTTCCTTTTCTAGTTGCTTTAGTTGTAGAGTTAGGTTGTTTATTTGACTTTTTTCTTGTTTCTTGAGGTATGCCTGTATTGCTATAAACTTTCCTCTTAGCGCTGCTTTTATAGTGTCCCACAGGTTTTGGGTTGTTGTGTTTTCATTTTCATTAGTTTCTATGCATATTTTGATTTCTTTTTTGATTTCTTCTGTGATTTGTTGGTTATTCAGAAGTGTGTTGTTCAACCTCCATATGTTGGAATTTTTAATAGTTTTTCTCCTGTAATTGAGATCTAATCTTAATGCATTATGGTCAGAAAAGATGCTTGGAATGATTTCAATTTTTTTGAATTTATCAAGTTTAGATTTATGGCCCAGGATGTGATCTATCCTGGAGAAGGTTCCATGAGCACTTGAAAAAAAGGTGAAATTCATTGTTTTGGGGTGAAATGTCCTGTAGATATCAATTAGGTCTAACTGATCTAATGTATCGTTTAAAGTTTGCATTTCTTTGTTAATTTTCTGTTTAGTTGATCTGTCCATAGGTGTGAGTGGGGTATTAAGGTCTCCCACTATTATTGTGTTATTGTTGATTTCCCCTTTCATACTTGTTAGCATTTGTCTTACATATTGCGGTGCTCCTATATTGGGTGCATATATATTTATAATTGTTATATCTTCTTCTTGGATTGTTCCTTTGATCATTATGTAGTGGCCTTCTTTGTCTCTTTTCACAGCCTTTGTTTTAAAGTCTATTTTATCAGATATGAGTATTGCCACTCCTGCTTTCTTTTGGTCTCTATTTGCGTGGTATATCTTTTTCCAGCCCTTCACTTTCAGTCTGTATGTCTCCCTTGCTTTGAGATGGGTCTCTTGTAAGCAGCATATAGAGGGGTCTTGTTTTTGTATCCATTTGGTCAGTCTTTGTCTTTTGGTTGGGGCGTTCAACCCATTTACATTTAAGGTAATTATTGATAAGTATGATCCTGTTACCATTTACTTTATTGTTTGGGTTCAGGTTTATACACCCTTTTCGTGTTTCCTGTCTAGAGAATATCCTTTAGAATTTGTTGGAGAGCTGGTTTGGTGGTGCTGAATTCTCTCAGCTTTTGCTTGTCTGTAAAGCTTTTGATTTCTCCTTCGTATTTGAATGAGATCCTTGCTGGGTACAGTAATCTGGGCTGTAGGGTATTGTCTTTCATCACTTTAAGTATGTCTTGCCATTCCCTCCTGGCCTGAAGAGTTTCTATTGAAAGATCAGCTGTTATCCTTATGGGAATCCCCTTGTGTGTTATTTGTTGTTTTTCCCTTGCTTTCCTATACACGAATAATGAGAAAGTAGAAAAAGAAATTAAGGAAACAATTCCATTCACCATTGCAACGAAAAGAATAAAATACTTAGGAATATATCTACCTAAAGAAACTAAAGACCTATATATAGAAAACTATAAAACACTGATGAAAGAAATCAAAGAGGACACTAATAGATGGAGAAATATACCATGTTCATGGATTGGAAGAATCAATATAGTGAAAATGAGTATACTACCCAAAGCAATTTACAAATTCAATGCAATCCCTGTCAAGCTACCAGCCACATTTTTCACAGAACTAGAACAAATAATTTCAAGATTTGTATGGAAATACACAAAACCTCGAATAGCCAAAGCAATCTTGAGAAAGAAGAATGGAACTGGAGGAATCAACTTGCCTGACTTCAGGCTCTACTACAAAGCCACAGTCATCAAGACAGTATGGTACTGGCACAAAGACAGACACATAGATCAATGGAACAAAATAGAAAGCCCAGAGATAAATCCACACACATATGGACACCTTATCTTTGACAAAGGAGGCAAGAATATACAATGGAGTAAAGACAATCTCTTTAACAAGTGGTGCTGGGAAAACTGGTCAACCACTTGTAAAAGAATGAAACTAGATCACTTTCTAACACCGTACACAAAAATAAACTCAAAATGGATTAAAGATCTAAATGTAAGATCAGAAACTATAAAACTCCTAGAGGAGAATATAGGCAAAACACTCTCAGAAATAAATCACAGCAGGATCCTCTATGATCCACCTCCCAGAATTCTGGAAATAAAAGCAAAAATAAACAAATGGGATCTAATTAAAATTAAAAGCTTCTGCAGAACAAAGGAAAATATAAGCAAGATGAAAAGACAGCCTTCTGAATGGGAGAAAATAATAGCAAATGAAGCAACTGACAAACAACTAATCTCAAAAATATACAAGCAACTTATGCAGCTCAATTCCAGAAAAATAAACGACCCAATCAAAAAATGGGCCAAAGAACTAAATAGACATTTCTCCAAAGAAGACATACGGATGGCTAACAAACACATGAAAAGATGCTCAACATCACTCATTATTAGAGAAATGCAAATCAAAACCACAATGAGGTACCACTTCACACCAGTCAGAATGGCTGCGATCCAAAAATCTGTAAGCAATAAATGCTGGAGAGGGTGTGGAGAAAAGGGAACCCTCCTACACTGTTGGTGGGAATGCAAACTAGTACAGCCACTATGGAGAACAGTGTGGAGAGTCCTTAAAAAATTGCAAATAGAACTACCTTATGACCCAGCAATCCCACTGCTGGGCATACACACCGAGGAAACCAGAATTGAAAGAGACACATGTACCCCAATGTTCATCGCAGCACTGTTTATAATAGCCAGGACATGGAAACAACCTAGATGTCCATCAGCAGATGAATGGATAAGAAAGCTGTGGTACATATACACAATGGAGTATTACTCAGCCGTTAAAAAGAATTCATTTGAATCAGTTCTGATGAGATGGATGAAACTGGAGCCAATTATACAGAGTGAAGTAAGCCAGAAAGAAAAACACCAATACAGTATACTAACACATATATATGGAATTTAGGAAGATGGCAATGACGACCCTGTATGCAAGACAGGAAAAAAGACACAGATGTGTATAACAGACTTTTGGACTCAGAGGGAGAGGGAGAGGGTGGGATGATTTGGGAGAATGGGAATTCTAACATGTAAACTATCATGTAAGAATTGAATCGCCAGTCCATGTCTGACATAGGGTGCAGCATGCTTGGGGCTGGTGCATGGGGATGACCCAGAGAGTTGTTGTGGGGTGGGAGATGGGAGGGGGGGTCATGTTTGGGAACGCATGTAAGAATTAAAGATTTTAAAATTAAAAAAAAATAAAAATAAAAAGAGAAAGAAAAAAATAAAAAAAAATAAAAACCAGTAACATTGCTTTGCCGACAAAGATCCATCCAGTCGAAGCTACGGTTTTTCCAGTGCTCATGTATGGATGTGAGAGTTGGACCATAAAGAAAGCTGAGTGCAGAAGAATTGATGCTTTTGAACTGTGGTTTTGGAGAAGACTCTTGAGAATCCCTTGGACTGCAAGGTGTTCAAACCAGACAGTCATAAAGGAAATCAGTCCTGAATATTCACTGGAAGGACTGACACTGAAGCTGAAACTCCAATACTTTGGCCACCTGATGCGAAGAACTGACTCATTTGAAAAGACCCTAATGCTGGGAAAGATCAAAAGCAGGAGAAGAGGACCACGAGGATGAGATGGTTGGATGGCATCACTGACTCGATTGACATGACTTTGAGCAAGGTCTGGGAGTTGGTGATGGACAGGGAAGCCTGCGGTGCTGCAGTCCATGGGGTCTCAAAAGTTGGACACAAATGAGTGACTGAACTGAACTGAGCTGCCTTCAAGAATTAATTTACACTTGTAATAATTATATCAGTAATTAATCAATACATAACATCCATTGAGTGCTTCAGCCCAAGGTTTAACTTGACTTATTTTGCTTGATCATCACAGCCACCTCTGATTTAGGTTCCATTATCATCCCCATTTTAAGGATGATAAAACTGAGGTCCAGGGAGATCCCAAGACCACTGGAGAGTAAGTCATTGAATTGAGACTTGAACCCAACCCATTTGAGGCCAAGTTTATTTTTCCCCACATTTCAACATCTCAGAAATCAGATTGTATCTTAAAGTTAGTATAAATGATTATGCTTTATGATATATTTATGCTATGTTTTTAATGCCATCCCCCCATAAAGCCTTTCATTAAGGCCATGATGTGTCTTAAAAATATGCAGTATCTCAGACCAAAGAAATAGGATGTTAGAGGCTAAAGCAAAGAGCAGGAGGTCTTGGAGGTCTGGAAGCTTCCACGTAAGGAAACACACAGATCAGTAGGGAAATGAAAAAACCCACTGAGCACTTTGCTCAGGGGATCAAGTCCTGGGTTTTAAGTCCTAGGAGGGGAGGAGTCACCACTATCTTCTTTTCCTATACGAGGACTGAAAGCAACTTTATGGGATAGGAAGCAACAATATACCTGGTTGGTTAACACAAATCCCTTTCTTTGCTCAAGAAAAGTTGAAGTTTAGCCCAAAGAGGGTCCAACCTACTGAGGCCCCTCAGAGTTCAAGGTTCTTCAGCAGCCTGCGCTGGTTAGAGCTGGTTTGAAGTGTAGCCTTCAGCTTTTGTTTCTTTCTTTCCTTTTTGGCGGCACCGTGTCTACACGGCCGTCCTGGGCTTTCCCTAGCCGTGACCAGCGGGGGCTACTCTTGGCTTGGGGCGCACGGGCTTCTCATTGTGGTGGCTTCTCTTGGCCCAGAGCACCAGCTCCAGGTGCCTGGGCTTCAGCTGCTGTGTGAATGGGCTTGGTGATTGTAGGTCAGGGGCTTAGCTGCTGCCCGGAAAGCAGGAGCTTCCCAGACCAGGGTTCAGACCTGTGTCTCCTGCATCGGCAGTGGATTCTTAACCACTGGGCCACAACGCGAGTCCTAGGTTTCAGGTTTAATATTTCTAAGGCAAGCGCTACAGAAGTGAAGAGAAGGCAGTCATTTAGCATCATTGGAGATGAATACCTTTCAGTTATCGTAATACTGAAAAGGGCCACCCTGGTAAAATGTACGGATATAATTAAGAAGTGAGAAGAATCAACCCAACGAGGAAAAAGAAGAGCAACATGATGGGCTGACTGGTCACAGGCTTTAAAGGAATGGTAATTATCATAGTGTGCCAATGACAACGTAAGTCCAATGTCAACCAGTGGGACGCATCGGAAAGCTCAGAGTCAGACACAGGCGCATACGGAAGGCGAGCAGAACTTTGACAGCAGCATTTTAAATCAGTAGATAAAGAGCACTTTTTTCATACGGTATCAGAACAAAAACCTAATTATGTTGATAATTAAAAAAATAATGATTGGCTATGTACTTCATATGAAACATGACTGAAACACTTGTTCAAAGGCAACAGATAAAACAAGATTCTAAAATTAAATACTGATATATATATAAAATTCTGGCTTTGGAAAGGCATTTTTAAGCCAAAGATTGAAGAGGCAAAGGAAAAGATGGTTAAATCGAACAGTAGTGGAAACAGAAGATAGACACATGATAGATACGTAGGTAGATCAATAGGTAGATGGTTGCAGAGATACATCATTACAACTGCCCCAAAATTCATGGAAATGGCGATTTGAAAATAACTTGAAACAATTTATAGTTGCTTTGAATATTATTTAAAAAATTAAATTGCAACATTGTGTAAATATATCTCTTCACCATTATAGACACTTCTCTACAGGTTAAAAAAAAGTATCAAAGAGCTCTGATGGCAAAAAAAGAGTAAATTTATTAAAGAGTTGTCAGTATAAGGCAAATTTGCCAACATTTATAAACAAGCAATTCAAAATTCTGAAAGAAATGGGAATAGACCACCTGACCTGCCTCCTGAGAAATCTGTATGCAGGTCAGTAAGCAATAGTTAGAACTGGACATGGAACAACAGACTGGTTCCAAATAGGAAAAGGAGTACGTCAAGGCTGTATATTGTCACCCTGCTTATTTAACTCATATGCACAGTACCTCATGTGAAATGCTGGGCTGGATGAAGCACAAACTGGAATCAAGATTTCTGGGAGAAATATCAATAACCTCAGATACACAGATGACACCACCCTCATGGCAGAAAGTGAAGCACTAAAGAGCCTCTTGATGAAAGTGAAAGAGGAGAGTGAAAAAGCCGGCTTAAAACTCAACTTTCAGAAAACTGAGATCATGGCATGTGGTCCCATCACTTCATGGCAAATAGATGGGGAAACAGTGGAAACAGTGAGAGACTTTATTTTCATGGACTCCAAAATCACTGCAGATGGTGACTGCAGCCATGAAATTAAAAGACACTTATTCCTTAGAAGAAAAGCTATGACCAGACTAGACAGCTTATTAAAAAGTAGAGACATTGCTTTGCCACCAAGGGTCCATCTAGTTAAAGCTCTGGTTTTCCCAGTGGTCATGTATGGATGTAGGAGTTGGACTATAATGAAAGCTGAGCATCAAAGAACTGGTGCTTTTCAACTGTGGTGTTGGAGAAGACTCTTGAGAGTCCCTTGGACTGAAAGGAGATACAACCAGTTCATCCTAAAGGAAATAAGTCCTGAGTATTCATTGGAAGGACGTTGCTGAAGCTGAAGTTCCAGTACTTTGGCCCCCTGATATGAACTGACTCATTTGAAAAGACCCTGATGCTGGGAAAGATTGAAGGCAGGAGGAGAAGGGGGCGACAGAGGATGAGATGGTTGGATGGCATCACCAACTCGATGGACATGAGTTTGAGTAAACTCTGGATGTTGGTGATGGACAGGGAGGCCTTGGGTACTGCAGTCCATGGGGTCACAAAGAGTCAGACACGACTGAGCGACTGGACTGAACTGAATTCGAAAATATGTTTAACCTATATGCTAAACCTATTATTTTGTAATAATTTAATAATATGCTAAACCTATTATTTTGTATCTATCTACTTGAGCTGTGTGAAGTTATATGTAAAATACTTTGTGGGCTACAATCAGAAAGAGTTGGACATGACTGAAGCGACTGAGTATACAGCACCTTTTAAAACAAGTGGTATATGAGCTGTTACAAAGTTTCATGAGGGCGTATTGAAATAGTCACATCACGTTTGGCCCCAAAATTTGATTTTAAAAAATGTGCTAAGGATTGAATCATAGAGATTTAAGAAAGGACTTCTCAGGGAATACTGAGAAGGGATACTCAAACATGTTTTGTCAGGAGGGTCAAATGGGCCTCAAATCACACACCAAGACAGACAGTTATTTACAGAATCATAGTAAATCTACCCATTGCAATATTATATGGCCTCTTCAAAAATTACTTTCATAGAAGACTCTTTACAAAGTTAAAATATTATTCTTAATATAGTTTAACAAAATCAACTTTTAGGAAATTCTATTTAAAATATATGTGAGAGAAAATACAGAAAAATTCAAAGCAGATATCTTCAGATACAGATAAATGCAGTTTCAACTTTGAGATGCCTGGAATGTAATAGGTGAGTGAGTAGGCTGAATTCTCTATTGGTTTTCTTGGTACCTGATACAAAATATTGATAGGTATAAAAACATTTATGTATAGAAATATGTTAAAAAATGAATAAACTATACATGATTCAGTTTCTCTAATTGTCTCATCTTAAGTAAAGAATGGAAATGGTGAATTTAAAAGAGAAAAGTTGGAAAATCAAGGAACTGGCTAGTACATCCTCAGAAGAAGTGATATTATTTTTGTGGTTCACCAGTGTATGACTTTGGAGAAGGCAATGGCACCCCACTCCAGTACTCTTGCCTGGAAAATCCCATGGACAGAGGAGCCTGGTAGGCTGCAGTCCATGGGGTCACTAAGAGTCAGACACGACTGAGCGGCTTCACTTTCACTTTTCCCTTTCATGCATTGGAGAAAGAAATGGCAACCCACTCCAGTGTTCTTGACTGGAGAATCCCAGGGACGGGGGAGCCTGGTGGGCTGCCATCTCTGGGGTTGCACAGAGTCGGACACGACTGAAGCGACTTAGCAGCAGCAGTGTATGACTTTGGAGAAATCTATAAATATGTTTCGTGAACTGATCCATAAACTGACCAGGGGTCGGCTCAGTGAGCTAATTTTTTCCATGTGAATATGTACACTGCATTAAGTAAAATTAAGAGGTGATTACTGGGTTCATCTTAAATTCATATGACTGTAAACTGATTTCTTAATTCTTGAAGAGCTATGAAATTTAGCAGCATAATGAAGATTGTGGAATTCATCCTTAGTGACTTGAGTTCCTTAAAGAAGAAATAAAGCATTGTTCCTAGCCATTCGGGAATAAGCACGAAGTACCTGCTCATAAATGGGATCAGTATACATACTTGAGTATCTTTTCTCCTAAGATGTCTCACTGAGCTTAGCAAAGAAACGCCATAGGTTACTATGAGAATTCTAGTTAAGGGTATGATTGAGATGGTGCGTCCATTAGGCCCGGGACCGTTGAGCAAACACACGTGCTATTCCAGGCATAAATATGTGTTTGAAGATGTGCGTTTGCTGTCAGGTAACACTGTTCGTTCAGGAAAACCACCATTTGTGCAACCTACTTTATGTCCTATCTTTGACAGAAGCAAAATAGTTTAATCTTGACAGCCTTCTGATTAGATGTCTATTTTATAGAAGTTGAAATTAAGCTTTTAAGTGAGTTGACAGTTCACACAGTTAATAAATAGAAGAACCAGACTTTAAATTTCTACCCTTCTATGCAGAATCCCTAAAACAAACACAAATCTTACCACAAACATGCTTTGACACACATGAATGGCCACATTCATGGAACAGCCAGATTATAAAAATTCTTTTGACGTCCAGACAACACTGAAGGATAGAAGTATAGTCATAAACTCTATCGAGTCAGATACCATTTTTCTGTCCCAGCCAGTGCTTAGCTAGCAGGAAAATCTCTCTCTTTCTCTGTCTACATTAGTCTGTATACATGTGTACGTTTGTATACAGAGTCAGTGAATATATGTATTCAGAAACTGAGAAATCTTAACATGATTATGTATATTTTCCAAGAGTTTACCTATGTATAAGTCAAAAATAAATAAGAATTTCAAACAATTCCTATGTATAATACACTTGTTAATATTTTCTGTATTGAAGAGCTTTCCCAAACTCACTGTGAACTAATCAACTCTACTTAGCTGTGAAATGAAGACGAGGATTTTGCCCTTCAATGTACTTTCCATATGTATCTAAATTTCTAGAATTCTAGTTATCAGTGAGTTTACTCATTTACTCTGAAAATAAATGTGTTCAGAAGATATTATAAGATAATCATTTGAATGTGACTTTCAAATAATTTCCTCGGGGTACCTTGGCGACATTGCCCCCACCTCACCCCATAAAGCTTAATGAGCATTTTCTCATCAATGATGGGAGCTGAGAAATCTCACTTTTCTAAATGACTTTTTAAACCCAGTTGTTCTACTACTCTGCAGCTGAGCAGCTTTGAAAATGCAATGTGCAAAGCTCCAGATTAACAGTACTTAGATGTCCGAAGTTGATGCGATTTCAGGCTGCTTGAATTAACTCTCTCTGACAAGCCCTCCCTTGCAAACTGCTAACAGCAAAGTGCCGCTTTGTCCGCTGCTAGAAACCAGGCTCCAGTTCCTGGGAGTCTTCACGTTGTCTCTAATATATTGGTGCTGGGCAAACTCGAATCAACCCCCATGAAAGCCTGCCTGCCCAAAGGGAATCAACTCGATTGCCAGTGGTTTATTCAGCTTTGACAGTTCTCAGTGTGATCCTAACAGCCTTTGGTAAAACAGGAAGACAGGGGAAAAGCTCCAGAGATTCCTCCTATTCATTTCTGTAATAGTTTTCTTGCCACAGGAGACTTAAGAAGATTTGTACAGCCTGCTCTCTTTTCATTAACAGCAAGTGCAATGCTGTTGGGTAAGTTAATGCATAAGACTATAAAAAAAGCAGAGTGCTATGTTTACATTTTTTTCCATTAAAGACAAAGTCCTTTTACTTAAGTAAGAAACAGCTAAAAACATAAAGAAATAGTAAATATACTTTTGTGTTTTCTAAATCATAGGCTTGGTGTCTGACTTGGTTCTGTTTGTTGAATGCAATATCATGGTTCACGGGGTTTTCGGTATAAACATGTGAAAATTATCGTTACTGAGCTGGCAAGGAAGCATGATTTCAGTTTCGGCACAGCCATAGTTCTTGCCTTGGAATGTGACAGTATCTAATGTTCTCTCTGTATCCATCTGTGAGAAAAGCATCGGCATTTTCAGGCTTACTTTGGCTATCGCACTCAACCGCCAGAGCTCAATTACTGTTTGCGTAGCGTCCTTCTTTCCTTCTTTCTAGAAAAAGAATATCTGGTTGGTGAAATCTCTGACTCTAGTTAAGAAAAATATGTACATTTATCTTGGATTCAGCCCAGCATACTAAACCGTGAATGTGTTTACATATGTGTATATATGAGGAAGGTGCTTTCCTGCTTCATGCAGGTAACATGCAGGTAACATGTAATTTCAATGGCAATATGATTTGTTGGGTTACATGTTGCTCTTCATGTCTCTTTTAGAATTTGTCTTTTTATCATGTGGATTAATTTCTGAATTAAAGGATTGATGAAATACAACATATGTTATAAATAGTATATATATCATTTATATACTTGTAGTTATTATTGTCCAAGTTATTAACACTTTAAAGTTTAGCATTTGATAATTTGGAGCACAGAGAAAGAGATAAGAAAAAAGAATGAATCACATATATAAGAGTTACTTATTTCAAGATAGAATAGACAGAACCAAAATGTGAAATGGGTGGACTAAACTAATTCTTTCCTGATTTTTAGGTCTTGAGAAATAAAACACTAAATTCAGCCTAAAGTTAAGACTCTTTTCTGGCTTCTCTGATGCAACCTTTATTATTAGAAATATATTTTTATGTGAAATATTGTGACAGATATGTGAGTGTTACATATTGAGAAGAGTCCGATATGAACTTCGAAGGGTTAAGTTGTAATGTCTCACGAGGAGAAATAAATGATGACTTTAACATAAGACAGATGAACTTGACATTCAGCTTTGGGGGAATCCTCATGTTTTATAGAAGCGGCAGAATTGCATGTATTATATACCCATGATTAGAAGCATCTCAAATAAGGACTTGATTAAAGAACCGCAGATAGAAATGTTCTTTTCTTTCTCTGCATCCTCAGATTTTTTTCCCCTGACAGTTTGTGATGGTGCGTTGACATTTTGAAATATCAAAGCAGAGAATAACCATTGATACAGCTGTCTGACTTACCGTGGTTCCTTATTATAGCAATCATGTTACCACGGGCCATACTTCTGTCAACAACACTTCATCACAGACGCCCCAATTGCCCATATATGCATGGAAGCTCGGAGCACTGCCTGCCAAAGAGGTAATAAGTCAAGAAGCAAATGACGTGGTTGCTTCTGCAGTGCTCAGAGCCTCCTGTGTTCTCACGGCCGTGTGCTCTGATCCGAAGTTAGTAAGTCCCTAAACAATGCACTCGCTGGCAGACGAGTCCCTGCATTCTGCTGGGATCATATTTTATAGCACAGGAGCATGACTCACTAGAAATTAGAAAGTGGAGCAGAATCTTTAAGTGCCCTTTACTGGCACATGCTTTTAGGAAAGGAAACTGAAACAACTATTATTTGCTTATTCTCATTTGACTACTCACAGAGTTACTTTATTTCAGATACAGGCTGCTAGAGTGCCAAGTGGGTATGAATTCTCTGAAAATGATGTTTCATTAGTGTATCAATATTGGTACATATATACGTGTATGTTGTACACATTTGCTTAATTAATGAAAGACAAAACTTAGTCGAGTAGAATTTCCCCAAATCAAAGAGCGTAATTATATATAACCTGATGGTATCTAATTATGTTACTTAGTAAAAGTACTTGAGTCTACAAAAGAGAAAGAAGCATGATATATATTTTTTATTTCATATTTCTTACCTATCACAGAGCTTATAGATTTAGTTGCCTCAAATTAATTGTAGAATGAAGTGGGCCATGATAAATAAATTAAAAACAATAGCATTAAAGGTGCAAAAAGACTACAGGACATGAGCAGCCTAACCGCTCTATGTATGTAGACCATCCTTTTCTTCCCTTGTTCTAGTCAAGCAGGAAGCTTTATTATCCTGACTTTTGATTTAGCTTTGTACATAATTCTACTTTATGTCCAAGGGCATCACCTTTTTGCCATAGAGTATACTGCTCTTTTCATAAAAATGGACTTTCCACAAAATGGGCATCATCGAGATGGTAATATGTAGGCCATATTAGCAAGCTCACATAGCTAAGAAAACCAGACCTTGAGGACCCGATATTTTGTTTCCTGAAGCTTCTCTTTTAATCACCAAACAACAGAGACAATACTCAGGTCTTTTTATTTAATAGTCTGTTGTTAAAATAGCAAAAAGTAGTATTTTCCTTAAAAGGAAATATGTCAATTTTCCACTGGCTGAAATTACCCTTTTGAAGGCAATTTGGTCTTGTTTTCTCATTGATTATTGTCAGGTGTTTGTTTCAAGCCCTTTAGATATCATATCCTTTGTCTTTCAGCCATTGAAAAAATACTGATTATCTAAAAGTGCTTGGATGGGTCTTTTGTGATGGGTCTCTATTTGAAGTAAGTTCTTATAAAGTTGGTACTGTTTTTGCAGTATTCAGCTAAGTAGAAGCTTTTCTGAATCATCACATTTTGTTTACGATTTCCCTTGCTGTGTCAAAACTTGTGATGTGATTAGGTCCCATTAGTTTAGTTTTGGCTTTGACTTGTTTCTACCTTGGGAGATGGGCCTAAGTAAAGGTTGCAATGATTATGTTGGAGGATGATTATGTCGCAGGATGATTATGTCGCAGGATGTTTGTTGTCTTCTGGGAGTTTTATGGTGCCATGCCATGTCTAAGCCTGTAATCTGTGTTGAGTTTATTTTCGTGTGCGGTCCAGCTTCATGGTTTACATGAGGCTGTCCGGGTTTCCCAGCACCACTTGCTGAAGAAACTCTCTTTTCTCCATTCCTGGCTCCCTTGTTGAAGATTAAAGCCTTCATTATTCTTACCTGCCAAATGTTTTTAACAAGTTCCTTGCTCTAAAACTCTCTTTCCTCACCCAGAATTCAGAGATAGGCATAGTGCCCGTGGTGGTGTTATTCGTTAGTGTCCCGGTTGGTAAATACACGGATTTCCCCACGGTTGCACCCTGGGGATGAGAGCACAACATGGCTGCTCCTCTCCTTGGCTTGCTGAGTCGATTTCCACGTCTTGCTCGGCTGTCAGCCTGGAAAACCAGTGCAGTGCCAGCTCTGTCCCTTCAGTGCGTCGGTCAGCTCTGCTCTACAGACGCCAGAAAGCTCAAAACACGGCCTGACCTCGGAGACCTCCCTGTCCAGTTAGATGAGGACCCGATGAGTTTGAAATAATTAAAAATAGCACACACAGGTATCAACTTCAAAATGATGCTTCAGAATAGAATGAAAATAGTTGAGAAGGGCTGACTTTGGATAAGGAGTCATGAAAGAAGTGACCTTGCTCTCCGCAGAGGGAAGGAAGGACGGTGCGATGCGTCCAGGGGAGGAGGACCTTTCACGGCGGGGTGCTGGGATGGGCGTCGATCGAGGAGGGGAAGCACGGTCGGCAGTGGCTGAGTTCGGGGTGTTACGGGTGAGGGGTATCAGCCGGGACTGCCGTGGCGGGGGTCTGGCACAGTGAGAGGGGAAGGACAGGACCGAACCACAGACGCGCTTGCAGGGTGACAGAGGCGCGCGGTGAGGTAGCAGAGCGAGGGTTGGGGCTCGCTCATCACCTGGGGCGGCGGGGTGCAGCGCGGTCTGACACAGGGCCGGTGCCCGGGCGCGCAGGCCCGGGCTGACTGGGAACGCGTCCCGCTGCTGTGCCTCCCGGGTCTCTGCTCTCCTCGGGGTCCAGGGGCCCTCAGGCACCTTCTTTCAGGCTTGTACCTGCTTTCCCCTGCTGCTGATAACTGACCGAACTGCCCCCAGGCACCTTCATCAGCGCTTCCGGCTGTTCTTCAACTTAAATGACTGCATTAAAAAGCATTCATTATATAAGTAAAATTACACTAAAAAATGAAGCTGTCTATAATGTTCTGTGCATTGGGATTTTGTTATGCTGAGTATTCCTTGAAGCAAATTTTAAAACTTTGACCATTTTTATTTGGAGTTTTGGCACTGTGTTAATATTTTTGTAGATTAAGAGTCTGGCATACAGAAACATTTGGACACTTGTTGCAAAGAAAAGAGATTTCTTTTGATCATATCATTTTCTACTTTTTGCTTGAGACTTTAGCAATTTAAAAATGCTTATGTTAGAGACTGCTTTGAGCTGTACACATAGTCTATATTGAATTTATTTTAGGAGAATGCTGGGATGATAAGAACTTAGAATATGTATAAAAAATGAAAATTACTGATGAATATTTCATCCATCAGAAGGAAAACACTAATTGCTTTCCTGTTGGCAAACCTGTGAGAACACTTTCGGGGAGAATTTTCCCTTTAATTCCAACAAAAAGAGTGTAATGATAATAATAATGTCTTTTGTGTTTTTATTTCTCAACATAAATGTAAAGATAATGCATCTTGGAAATTCAAACAATTATGAGAAATTCAATATAGTTGACGATGCTCCATCATCAATAACACAAAACATCTTTTAAGTTTCTTGATTAGATTTTATAAAGACTTATTAGTGTGGCTAAAATTCCCCTACATAAACAATTATTAATACAATGTCAAATAGGTCCTTAGGTGAACTCCATTACCATGGCACAATGGGACAAACCACTGTAGAAGTCGTCGGCATTATTGTTCTCTGAAGGTCAAAGGCACTGGAGTGGAGAACGGTGAAATTAGATGGCAGGGCAGAATCAGAGGCTGTGATTGAAGATGTTCTGGATCACAGACCTTTATTGCACTTTGATTTTTTAAAGCTTACTTTATTTTGGGTCTTTCATCTGTGAAAAAAAATTAGTATATGCTGTACTACTTTGATTGAAGTATTTGAACTTTTATGAACACACATTTTTTCTCCCATTTGAAGAAGTACTTTTTCTTTCCTGTAGCACTCCAGCTGGGAGGCTGACTTCTATTAGTTATAATGTAAATCTCTGTGATCCAGAGGAGTGCTTTTCTCTCTGCTTATTACAAGGTTTCATTACAAACTTTTGCATTCATAAATATTTCACATCCAAGAACCTAAAGAGTTGAAATGCTGATAGGGTTTAAGCACCTGGAAGGAGAATGTTTAAATTTGGCAATTCAACTATTCCTCATCTTTGATTTTTAAGCAAAACCCAGAAAGTTTATAGATTTTTATTTTATTTTTTAACATAGTAAAATGGATTGCATATTTCAGGTAGTACCTTAGTTTTTTTAGTTTGTAAAAACGTGGCTTTTAGCGAGGAGAAGAAACCTGGATCATGTATTAATATTTATTCACCTTCTGTGCAAAGCTGTGCTGATAACTGAGCATACTCTGCTGTAAAACGGCTGAAGTGGGTGACTTCACGATTCCAGTCTAGCGGAGGAAGCAGGCCTTCCACAGGCACGCGTGTAAATGGTCAAACATGCCCGTGGTGATCAGTGCTACGAAGGAAAGCATACCAGTTCCCCGGGAAAGTAATAGGAGATACTACTTTAGACTGCTCACTTCCCAGACAGGGTCAGTCACAGGGAGGGAGTTACGGTATCGGTCACAAGTTCCTCCACGCAGACCAGTGCTGGTAGCCCAGAACATCATGCATCTCACTAAGTCCTATTTTTACGAAGGTTCGGAATTTTTCGCCCCGTCGTGCAGAGCGGTGACTGGAATGAGCCTTGACGTGCGTTGTTCAGGAGTCGCGTTCCTCTTCTCTCCCAGCTTCATGCCGCCCTCTCTGGCCGGCTCTTCCTGACCGAGCCTGCTCTGGGCACCCATACCTGAAGCTCGGGGGCGGCCCCCGCCCTCTCTCTGCGTCTTGTCTTCCCTCTGGGCCTCCTCGCTCAGGTCACCCGACTCCCTGGCCTCTCCAGCCCTTCCTGCGTCCTCCGATTCTCTCTGCACCTGCCCGCAGACTGGTCCTCCCGGCCGGCCGGCCGCTGCCGTCGGTCTCTCCAGGACCCCGCATCGGCCCCCGCTCGTCTGCGTTTAGACCCAATCTCTCAAGCTGAGCGCGCGAGGTCCTTTCACACCGAATTCAACTCAGGCAACCAGCTTCTGATGACGCTGCGTTGTGACACTTTCCGAAACATCACAGGGTGCGAGGCCAAGCACTCTTCCGTGTCGAGGACCAGGAAGAGCAGCCGCGAGGCGCGTCCAGCTCAAGGGGAGGTGGCAAAGCCGAGCTGACACTCAAGTCCGGCGTCTCGTCCCCCCGGGCCGATGCTCGCCAGGAGCCCGCGTCAGCCCACGCGGCCTTCAGTCTAATGCTGGGAAAGTGTTGGTCCCTCAGTCGTTTCTGCCTTTCTCACCCCGTGGACTGTAGCCCGCCAGGCTCCTCTGTCCGCGGGATTCTCCAGGCAAGGACACTGGAGTGTGTGCCGTGCCTCTGCCAGGGAAACCTCCCAACCCAGGCGTGGAACCCAGACCTCCCGCATTGCAGGCGCATCTTTACCTTCTGAGCCGCCAGGGAAGCCCCCTGTGATGACGGCCCAAGTTCAAACCCACTTTCTAGCTTTGGGCCTCAGTGACCTGCTTCATACCCAAGTCTTGGATCCTTCATCATATGGGTTATTCCCTGATCCCAGGGTTATGATGAGGAAGAAATGAGTTAATATTTCAAACAATGCGTGTTGCTTAGTAAGTGCTATGTGAGTGTTCACTGCATAAAGTAAATGAATCTGTGTTTTATGAAAGCAGTGTTCTCATGAAGATGACTTTAAGGCCTGTGTAGGGCTGAAAACCAACTTATTAATCGCCAACACTGACAATGTCTGCTTTCCAGGATCAGAGGGCAGAGACTCCTCCCACACCTTTTCCTTCTGAACAATGTATTACTAGATAATTGCACATTTAACTACATAAATCATCTCTAAGGAGGACTTATTAGACAAATCAGGTAAATTAATTGTAGTGTAGGTTTAAGGACCATCCTGAATGATGATCATACAGCTAAGAACAAAACTGTACCGAACACCATGGACGGTGAAGTAAAGCGGCTTCTAGTCAACGTCTTCATCACATCATTTATGCCATAGTAATATTCACACAATCAATCTTCTGCATTTAAGTGGAGATGAGAATTATTTGCTAAATTAAAAAAAATGGAGAAACAATGTGTATAACAAAATTAATTATATTTAACAGATTTGTTTACTCATTTGCTGGCAAACCAAGTTCATCTGTTAGTACAGTCAAGCTGCCAGCCAAAGCAGCCTTCCTCCAGGCTGAAACTGCTTAATCATCTCTTAACTGAGGCCGTTTGGTCCCCAAATCTGAACTGTGACTATATCGCTAGGAGTCCCTCATGCTGTGTTATCAACCTGGAGCCAACTTTTGATCAAAATATTTTAATGTCGTTAATGATGGAGTTAGTAAATAGTTTAGGTCTTAGAAGTAAAAGCTACGTCTATTCTCTGAACATGTGATTACAAAAAGGGGTATCTGGTAAAAAGCTTTTTCCAGTTCTTTACTTGATGCTGAATATTTAAGAATGTGTTATAAATCTCAGTATAAATAATTGATGATGGATGCTAGTCATTTAAAAAGTGGCACCATGGATTTTTTGGAACTCATTTTCAGGTTGGTTTATTTATCTTTCTTGGTTCTTGTCTTGTCACAAGAAAAATTTGGAGTGATGGACTAAAGGGTGTAAAATAGCAGACAAGCTACAGCTCAGTTCAGCTCAAGCAGGCAGACCCTTCATTAGACAGACACTCCCACGACACTGGAGCAGCCGGAGCCCCAAAGTCCTCCTCATCCTCACCCATCCGTCTTGGCGTCCCCCTTTCATACTCCAGTCTCCTCCTTTTGGTTATGATGTGTACAAAGTAGCGCTTGTACCCACCACAAATCAATGGAAAGGAATGCAAATCGGCATATGCTCCGGGCCAAGTGACGACTGTAAATTATATAACAGCAGGCTGTGTTGTTTACGTCTCCCCATAATTCAGTCTGTTGTAGTTAGACGTAGATTATTCATGAGCCCTTGGGGGCTCCTAAATGCCTGAGGTTACTTGGAGAAGCCCTTGAGGTTGTTTTGCATCCACTGTGTGCCCAGGGTGTATGTTGTTGTCTAGAAGCATATCAGTGAGCTCTCCTGGGTGTGTTTGGGATGGAGTTTAGAGTCAGCTGGCATCCCTTCACACCAGGCTTCCCCTTGTTGCTCAGGTCTAACTTCCTGCCTAACATCATCCTCAGGCCATCTCTAACCAGCTCCTTGTTTGGAAGAATTGCACAAAGTATGGCGAGCATGTCAGCCAGATGCAGCCCCTGATATTCTAGGTTTGTAACTTTGGTGGTGGTGGTTTAGTTGCTAAGTCATGTCTAACTCTTGTTACCCCATGGGCTGTAGCCCGCCAGGCTCCTCTGTCCATGGGATTCTCCAGGCAAGAATGTTGAGGTGGATTGCCATTTCCTCCTCCAGGGAATCTTTCTGACCCAGGGATCGAACCCCTGTCTCTTGTGTCTCCTGCGTTGGCAGGTGAGTTCTTTACCGCTAACACCACCTTGGAAGCCCAGCTCTAAGTATATCCCCATCCAAAAAGAGAACTATAACAGGACAATAGTGATTTTCAGATAATTTTCTTTTTTAAAAAAATATAAATTTATTTATTTTATTTGGAGGCTAATTACTTTACAGTATTGTATTTGTTTTGCCATACATCAACATGAATCTGCCACAGGTGTACACGTGTTCCCCATCCTGAACTCCCCTCACATAAGAACCAACAAAACTAGTAATATTTGCCTCTCAGAGGCAAGAAAAACAATTATGGAGTATCTTGAATATCAGTTCATTTTTGTGTCTGTTTTTAATACCGAAAAGCAACATTCTCTCTAAATTTTCACTTCCAGTACTTTTCCTGTCAAAATTAGTTGTATTACCAATGAATTACTATGGAAATAATTAAAATATTTTTAGCGATGGAGATGAGGTTTATTCCTTTAAACACTTAAACATGCCTTGCATATATCTCAGGAAAAGTAGAATCCCCAATGCAATTAGTACATATGGATAAACTTGCATTGTTAAAAAATTATGAAGTCCTTAGTTATTCCTTACAAACATAAAAATCAGCTATAATAACGAACATGAACACTCTAATAATACATCACTGGTGGGAGTAAGAATTTTTATAAGCTTTTAATTTTTTTTGTTTGCTTTGTTTTTATGTTTTAATTGAAGTGTAGTTGATTTAAAATGTGTTATTTTCAGGTAATAGTTACTATTATAACTATTATAATAGTTACTAATTTAGACCCAACTTTGCAGAGTACCTTATGCACGTTATCTCATTAAAAAGTTCTTTGCAGTCATACAATCTAAGTGGAATTAAAATTGCTTTATTTTTGAACTTAAAACAGAGGTTAAGTGAACATCAGTGCTATATTTAGGAAGCCAAGAGATGTGAAAATTGTACATATTTTACTGTTTTAGGCATCTTTGAATTGACTTGGAAATATCTTGACTTTCTCAATAAGATTTTATTCATTCGAAGACTCACTGGTGGAATGAGACCCATTTATTGGAACTGTTTATCTATATTTGCTACATAAACAGTAATAAATAAAATTTCTCCACCTTCTTCAAATAAAAAGTAAAATATTATATTTTTGTTTTCCCTGCCGATGCTAAGAACCTGGTTATCCCCAGCAGATAGAAAACAGATCTAGTGGTTTTAGGCCTGACATACTAAGGAAATTATGATCCATTGGCCTTTCAGTAAATGGGTGAAATTCTGTATATCAATACCTTGCTTAGTTACTGTTATTACCAACTATGATTCTTGGTCTCCTTGATCAATAGGAATTGATCAGAGGACAGACACGAAATCCAGGAAAGGCTTTATTGGTGCCTCTGCTGCATAGGAGGGAGCAGGGACAAGTGACAGGCCCCCCGCTCCCTCACTTCCTGAAGGAGGGGGACCGGGTTCCTCACAGGGGGTGAGGGGTATAGGTGGGGGTATAGGTCGGGGTATAGGTAGGGGTATAGGTGGGGCCAGAGGTAAAGGACGCGCCTGCCGATGCAGGAGACGGTAGAGACGCAGGTTCGATTCTCGGGTCAGGAAGGTCCCCCGGCGGAGGGCGTGGCAGCCCACTCCAGTGTTCTTGCCTGGAGAAGCCCATGGACAGAGGAGCCTGGTGGGGCTACAGTCCACGGGGCACAAACGGTCAGACACGGCTGAGCGACCTGGCGCGCACCCGCAGCGGCGGGCCCGGGAGCGGCGTGGCGGGGCTGCCGGCGGTCTGCGGTGCCCACCGCCAAGGCGGCGCTGAGAGCACGCGGGGCTGCGCAGGACGCTGCTTCCCCTCCACGCCTGTTCTTGCTCCGGCTCTCCACAAGCGGCCGTGGTGTTTCTCGGCCTCTTTGTATCTTGTTGTCCATACCTTGCCAGGACTGTGCGCGCAGGCAGTGATTTTTAGTCCTTTACATAGTTTCTTTCTTCTTGTTGCTGGAGGAGATGTTTGTCCAGGCGCAAGCACTGCCGCAAAATGTCCCAGGTCCCGGGCCTGTCTCGCTGTCATTAGCCCCCTTACGTATCTACAAAGCAGCGCACTCTTACCTGATCCACATATGAATTCAGGCATGGGTGTTAAATAGCAAAATCTAGACCAAGTTAGAGAAGTACCTTTTGGGGGCAGAGAAACAAACGAAAAAAAGAGCTGTGATGAACGTTTTTAATCCTTTAGGTCAAAGATCTGGAGAAGATCATGGTGTGGAGGGAAAGGAGGAAAGTAACCAGATATTTGTGGCCTTTATCTTAAGTCCCCAAGTTAAGGCACAGGTCGATATTATAAAGCCCAAAGAGTCTTAATAGCTCCTGGGGTGAGTGGTGCCCAGGGATGAGTCCAGAGCTGCGACGTTCAGCACATTTCTCTTTATTTCCCTTGGGTTCAGAACCTGGTCACCCGTGGAAGCGTTCTCCCAGCCTGGTTTGGAGAAAGCCAAGTGTCTGCTCCAGTCCTGACAGCCTGTGTCTACAGCCCCTTTCAGTAAATACTGCGCCGTAGGTCCAGGTAACCATGCGTGAGCAGCTACGGTTGCATAATCACTGCAGACCACAACCCTAGCCATGGCTGCAAGAAGGAGCTGGCCTGCTTGTAGACTTGGCTTTAGGTGCTGTTATTCTGTGGCATTTTCTAGCGCAGATATGACTGGATGTGGCTGATCCTGAGATGTTCTTCACCTGCTCTTTCTGAGAAACCAGGAAGGCAAGAAATAAGGTTTGGGGTGGTTTTCAGTTTCAGCATGTATTCCCCCCCCAAGCTACTTAACTTTCTCAAGAAAAGAGTAATCCTGCCGCCAGCTCAATTGACCGTTAAAGCTGATGGCTCCCCCACCTAACCAGCCTCACAGAATAACTGCACTCCAGATACTTGTCAAGGATTATAGCCGCAACTCTCTGCTATTCAACATTTAATCAAAAGCTAGGTAGAGAGAGGTAATACCTGCGGCAGATAGCCCAAAGGAGGTGCTGCCTGAATCTTCAGCATAAAAAAATCTATCCCTGAGCAAGCCGCAGCCAGCGAGCTGCACCCTCACATGGAAACGTGCCTCCACCCGCTCCATCTCGCATTGTTGCCGTAGCCCACATCTAGGCCATTTAAAATGTCAGCTAAGTCTGGTATGGGAAGGACGTCACTCAGACTATTGTTTCCTGTATCCTAAAGGACTTTTCCCTCTTTTACTCTGATCAACTCACATTCAAAATTTTTCCACCTTTATGGAGGTATCATTTACATACCGTAACACTCACCTATTTAAGGCTATAATCCCATGACATTTTAGTCCCTTTACAGAACTGTGACAATCCCAACATAGTACAGTTTGAACATCTCCATCATCCCCAAATATCCCTCTTGTCTGTTGCAGTCAATTACTGCTCGCGATCCCAGCCCAAGGTAGCAACTGATAAGTTATCTGTCTCTACAAATTCTCGTATAAATGAAGTCATATCATGCGTGTGTTTCTCCTTCCACCCATCATCTTTCAGCAGCACAGTGTTTTGGAGGTTCATCCAATTTGGAGCACGTTTCTATTTATTGCTGGATCATATTCCACTGAATGAGGAGAATAAAAATATTTTGTTTATCCATTCACCAGTTGGTGGAAATGTTGGATAGTTTCAAAGTTGAGTTATCATAGACAATACTAGAGTGTGTACCTGTTTACACGTCTTTGCATTTTTCTAATCTAGAAACCTAGAAATGTGATTGCTTGGTCATCTGATAAGTTTAACTTTTTAACCTGTCAAGTGGTTTTCTAATGTGGCAGTGTCATTCACACTCACACCAGCCGTTCATGAAGGTTCTAGTGTCTCTGCATCTATCCAGCACTTGTTGCTGTCTGTCTTTTTGATTGTAGCTGTTCTATTGGGTGAAAAATCATCTCATTGGATTTTTAATTTTGCGTTCCCCTAATTACTAATGATGTCAGGCATCCTTCCTATGGTTATCAGCAGTTTGCATATCTTCTCTTGATATTCAGATCAGTATCCCATATTTACAATTGAGTTGCCTTTCAATATCTGAGTTGTAAAGCTCTTTATATATTCTGGATACAAGTCCTTACCCATCATGATTTGTGTATGTTTTCTCCCCTCCTCTGGCTGGCTTTTCATTGTCTTAATGTGGTTATTTAAAGCACAAATGTTTTATACTTTGATGAAGTAAAAATCATAATCTTTAATAGATCATGTTTCCCATGTCATATTGAGGAAATATTTGCCCAGTCACAAGTCCTGAAGATTTTCCCTACATCTTCTTCTGCAAGCTTTATAGTCTACATTTTACCTTTAGGCCACTAGTAAGTTTGGGAGACAGGGTTGTGTGTGTGTGTGTGTGTGGTGTAATACAAGGGTTGAAATTTATCCTTTGCAACTGGATTTCCAATTTTCCTAGTACACACTTTTGAAAGATTATCCTGGTCACACTGAATTGCCTTGGCATCACTGTCGAAAATCAATTGGCTATAAATACAAGGATTAATTTCTGATCTAAATTCTGTCTGCCGCCTCTCCTTATGGCACCATCACACTAGGTATTAACAAGGCTGATGTCAAGGCTTTCTGTAGTATTTATAAAACCTTAATATTCATGTCTACTATGCAATTTCCAAGAGCAAAAATGGGCAATGGAAAGAAACAGTCCCCCCAGCTCTTTAACCAAGGGCACCCCTCCCACACAGACATATTTTTTCTCTTGAAAACCTTTTACTATGGAGATATAATTACATAAGAAATTAAGTGGGTCTTTTTTTAAATTTTTTGCTCTTTATTTTATTTTATTATTATTTTTCTACTTTACAATACTGTATTGGTTTTGCCATACATTGACATGTTAAATATACAGTTCAATAAATATTGAAAAATGCCTTTATTCATATAGCCCGCAGTACTAGCAAGACCGAACATTAGTTCTAGAAAGTAAGTCAGGCTCCTTTTTCTCTTCAACTTTTTATTTTTTGTCAGAATATAGTTAATTAACAACGCTGTGCTAGTTTCGAGTGTATAGCAAAGCGACAGTTACCCACATGCTTGTATCTATCCTTTTTCAACTTCTGTTCTCATTCAGGCTGTTACAGAATGTTGAGCAGAGTTCTCTGTGACATGCAGTCGGTCCTTGTTGGTTATCCATTTTAAATAGGCGGTGTGTGCACAGGGACCCCGAAGTCCCTAAATATTCCTCCCCCTGCCCTTCCTCCCGTGAGTTTGTTTCTATTTGTATCATTTCTTTTTAAAGTCCACCTATCTGTGATAAACGATATTTCTCTTCTCTGTCTGAGTTACCTTGCTCACTTTGACAGTCTCTAGTCCGTGGCAGGGAGATTCTTAGGGCCATTTTATCACCACCCTGGGAGCCCAGAGCCTCCAGAGCAGGTAAGGTGCTAAGCTGCTGTAGTCGTGTCTGACTCTGTGCAACACTCTGGACTCTAGCCCTCCAGGCTCCTCTGTCCGTGGGATTCTCCACCAAGAACACTGCAGTGCGCTGCCATGCCCTCCACCAGGGGGTCTTCCTGACCCAGGGGTCACCCATGCCTCTTACTTCCCCTGCATTGGCAGGAAGGCTCTTTACCACTAGCACCATATTCTGGCCCCAAATCTGGTTCTGCAGATTTTCCTATAGTCAAGAAAATAACAATGTTTCTCAACAGCAGCCATATAATTAATCACTGACAGCTCTGTGGGTAAGGGTGAGGTTTGTCTGAAAATCAGTATTTTTCAGGAAAGAAAAACCACTGGCCCTGAGGACTTTGAGCTGATTCCAGGACTTTTGGGTGAAGAAGAGATGAGGGGTCCTTACAGCACCTTCGGGGAACCCCACTTGTGTGCTCTTCCACAGCTTAGCTGGGAACATCAAGTGCTCACTGCTAAAAGGGCAGCGTGGCAGCAAAGGCTTACGGCCCTGAATCAGAATACCCATAGCCTCGGGACTGGATAATAAACAGTGCATGCAGACTGACCCTTGAAAACAGTTCATTCTTTCTCAGGCCACAATTGCAGATTAAGGACTGTCTGTCAGAGCCCAACTACTACCTTTTGCTTCTTTACCAGGAAAATATCTATAGAAAAGTAGAGATTTTATATGTATGTTATCGTGGTAAAGAACATGCCTGCCAGTGCAGGAGACGTAAGAGATGAGGGTTCGATCCCTGGGTTGGGAAGATTCCCTGGGAGAAGGGGATGCGACCTGCTTCAGCATTCTTGCCTGGAGAATCCCACGGACAGAGGAGCCTGGAAGGCTATAGTCCATGGGGTCGCAAAGAGTCGGGCAAGACTGAAGTGACTTAGCATGCACTCAACTCATTGTGTCATGTAGCTGAGAGGATTTTCCAAGGTGAATTTTCAGATTGCTTTTTTAAGCACTGATGAGCGTGGTTTTATTTCTGGGCTCCCTGGGTTGTTCTACGACTATGCTTGACAGTTTTGTGCTGGTTTTAATGTCTTCGTGGCTGGGCTGGGTCTTTGCTGCTGGCAGGCTTGTCTCTAGCTTCAGCGAGCAGGGTTCTTCTCCGGGAGTGGTGCACAGGCGCCTATTGCTGTGACTGCCTTGTTGTCAGAGTCGTGGGCTCAGTACTGTGGCTTGTGGTCTGAGGGGCCCTGCAACATGTGGGATCTTAGCTCCCAAACCAGGGATCCAACCCCTGCACCCTGCACTGGCACGTGGATTCTTAACCACTAGACGCCCACGGAAGTCCCTGATCCACCGCTATTAACCTGTCTCATACTGTATCCGTCCTATCCACTCTAACCTGCCGCACCTTCATAATAACACCTGCTGTCAGATAGGGCACGCCTGGCCATTCTGTCCATCTGCAAAACTGTCTCCATTATTCTTTGTCCTTTTCTCTTTCACACAATTTTATCATCATCTCAAATGCCACACAGTACTTTCTGAGAGTTAGATTGAATTTGAAGTGAATTTATAGTTTCATTGTAAGGGAATTCACGATTTATGACATAGGGTGCCTTTCGTTATTTAGGCCTTGTTTAATGTCTTTTAATAAACTTTTCCCTGAACGAGGTACTGCAGAGTTTCCATCATGGCTTTATTGATAAGTTATTCATATTGAAGTTGCTCTTGTCTTTCTTTCCTTATTTTATTTTCAGCTCTTTACTGCTGCCATAGGGGAACAGATTGGTTTTCGTGTTGATTGCGAGTCTAGCTGCACCGCTGAATGTTCCTAGTATTTTCAATAATGTAGAGATTCTTGTGGTTTTCTGAAGTACGTTTGCAAGCAGTGAGCTTTATTTATTTATTTTTTCTTTTGCAAACCCTTGAGCTTCTGAAGTTACTGTTCTCACCAGTGTTATTGACCCAAATGCAATGTTCGTGTTAACTACACGTGGTGCACATACTGAAGTCATTGCTGGAAAGGTTTCTGCACTAAATATGATGATGCCTCAATGTTATCTTCAGTGACTATATCAATGCCTAGCCCATCATTGAGATTTAATATTTGTAAAGGAGTGAGCTTGAAATTGGTTATGTTTCTTAGGGAGTATCATATTTCATTTGGAATTATTCTATTTCTGATGAGTTTGTTTGCCTATTTTTGTTACTTTAACTTGTGATAACTAAATTTTTCCTCTTAAATTGTATGCTTCTATAAAAACCTGTTGTCCCCCCTTGTATTTCCTTTGGTGTCCCATTGATCAAAATTTATTCCTACATCCATGCACAAATGGAAATAATGTCCTAGGCTGACTGTTACTCTCTGACACCCCTTTCCTAGAATACTTGTGCGTGTGAGCACAAGAGTGACACTCAAAAGGAAAAGGAGTTTGAAACATTAACACAGACTTTATGTACAGGTTCTCAGGCTCACTTTTGATTAGTCATTTTTCACTCTACACAGCTTAAAACTGTAGAAGGGTTTGTAAAAGAAATGAAAATGGTTGGGGTATAGATTTTATTTCGGCATGAACATGTCCTGAAAACACTTTGGACCGCTTATCAATTAACTTTGAGAACAAGCGTGCACACGCGCCAAGTTGCTAACTCATGTCCGACTCTTTGTGACCCCGTGGACTGTAGCCCACCAGGCTCCTCTGTCCATGGGGTTCTTTAGGCAAGAACACTGGAGAGGGTTGCCATTTCCTTTTCCAAGGGACCTTCCCGACCCAGGGGTAGAAAGCACATTTCCTGTCTCTCCTGTATTGGCAGGTGGATTTTTACCATTGAGCCACCAGGGAAGTTTGAATACATAGACATATATAACAGCTATATTTTATAATTTTAGTTGACTTATGCTCAGTCTAAAAAAAACTGGAAGGAATAAAAAGTGTAGCCACTATAATGTAATAAAACCTGTAACACTGGGAATCAACTCCTCTCAAGTTTGTGATGATTTTTCTCTGTCTTTTCTTTATTCTTAGGATTGTTCAGCAGGTACATTTTGGTATACCTTTAAGCATGTTTCTAAATCAATGCAACATTTTAATTGATGCACAACACTTGACTATACAGCAAGTCCCCTACAAACAAACCTTCAAGAAGCAAACTTTCAAAGATGCTAACATCTGTTCCACCGACGTCAAGCACGTTGCTGAGGGTCCTTCAGCTCTACCGCCTCCTGCGTCCCTTCCCTCCTCCAGGCAGTCAGGCTTCGTGCCTGCTCACTCGATGCCTGCCCCTGGATGCCAGCTGGTGCCCTGTACTACTGTACTTTTTGTACCTTAAGATTAAGAATGTTTTCTTTATTTTTTATATTTGTTATTATGTCTTGTGGCTCAGCTGGTAAAAAATCCACCTGCAATGCTGGAGACCTGGGTTCAATCCCTGGGTTGGGAAGATCCACTGGAGAAGAGAAAGGCTACCCTCTCCAGTATTCTGGCCTGGAGAATTCCATGGACTGTATAGTCCATGGGGTCACAAGGAGTCAGACATGACTGAGCAACTTTCACTTTCACTTTTTATTTGTATGAAAAGTATTAAAAATCCATTATTACTATGTAGCCAGTTGTGTTAGTTGGGAACCTAGACTAACTTTGGACTTACGAACCAGCTGGACTCACCAATGCGCTCTCAGCACAGCACTTGTTTGTAGGGGACTCACTGTACAGAGACTGACAGCTGTCTGCAGCTGGAAGGGCCCACAGACTGGTTTTGCCCAGTCCATCGGCAAAAAATGGAACTTAGATGGTTTTAAATATGTGCAAATATCAGCATAACAGTAATAACATGATATGTTGTAACATGTAACATTTATAAAATTCAACTTTGATCCTGTGAGTAGCCTTTTCTTGGAGCACAGCTGTGCCTGGTATTCTGCGTCCTGTCTGCAGCTGCCTTCCCACCACCAGGACGGAGCTGAGGAGTGATGGAAACTCGCTTGACTCCCAGAGACTGAAGCATGTATCAATCATCCTTCACAGCAGAATTTGCCAACCCCAGATACAGGCTCACAGTGCTTTCTGTAAACCTGCCCCATTTTGTTTAGCAGTGACTTGGTTCCTATTTTTTAAATTTTATTTTGTTGCAGTATAGTTGGCTTATAACGTTGTGTTAATTATTGTTGTACAGCACCATGATTCAGTCATGCACATGTATATATGTATCCTCTTTATATTCCTTTCCTTCTGGTTTATCTCGGGATATTGACTACAGTTCCCTGTGCTATGCAGAAGGGCCTTGATGTTTATCCATTCCATAATAGCTCGTATCTGCTAATCTCAAACTCCCGATCAACCGCAGCCCCTCTCCCTGAGGACAGGTTCCCAATCAACTCCTCCCCCCACCCCAGGACAGGTGACCAGGGTTCCTATTTTTTGGACCACCCCGCCGTGCTGTCTCACCCCTCCATGCTTCAGTTCTAGCTTTTTCCTCTGTCTAAAGCCCCTCCCACCTTGTCTCCTTCAAGGTGAACTCTTTATCCCTAAAGTAACAGCCTCCCCATATTAAGAAACAATGTAAGCCCTTCAAAATCCAATATTCCAAAGGCAATATATTTCATTATCTTATTAATGGTGGCAATGTTAGTATGATAATAATTTATATCTATTGAGTGTTTACTGTGTGCCCAAGTTTATGCTAAACCCTTTACATCTGTGCTGTTTAACCCTCTTGACAACTCCATCGGTTATGTCCAGCTGCCATTATCATTTTCCGTATTTGACCACAGGCTTAGGCAAATTAATTTGCCCCACATTACACAGCTAGGAAATAGAGGGGGAGTTCCCAGGGTTGCACTTTTCAAAACGCATTACAATTGAAATTGCCTGTGTCTGCAGCTGGGATGCCCACCTCCTGAGTGCCAGGCAACATGGATAATACAGCTTTGGACTCCCAGTGCCAAGCTTGGTTCCTGATAGTGGTTGACAGTCATCCACGCTTGCTGAATAATGAATGAATGAGGACCGACTCCTGACATTATTCCTCAATGTTCTCTAAATCCCTGGACAATTTTACAATGAAACAAAGACAAGATATCAGGGACAACTATTCGAACAGATGTTATTATAAAAGACCACGTTCCTGATACCATTTAATACATTATGAAACCATTTGATAGCAGTGAAGAGATTTTTAAACCAAGGCTGTCTTTATTTGATAGAAGTAGGAAGGATTTGAATATTTCCTCTTAGATATCAGGATCTAGGGTAAGCATCTGAAATAACCCTGGAGCTAATAAATAGCAAAGGCTGGGCCTGACGATAATGACATTGATTAATATCACAAGATCTCTTGGTCAAGAGTCATTGCAAGCTGGCAATTTAGCTTAAATGATTAAAACTTAAAGGAAGATAAAATGATTTAACCATCACACTCTTCAGCCAATACAAAGAAAAAATATTGTACAATTATAAAATGATATTGGGATAAAGAGGAAGAGAGGAAAAATGTCAAAAGAAATGAATAGTTTTTTATCTATTGTGTCAGATATGCTGATTACTAAAGTTATTGACAGAAGTGTCAAAATGACAATCATGAGTGTTTCATATGTATTCTCCAATCTGAGAAATAAAGATATTTCTATCATTCAGACAAACCATCTACAATTTCCTGAAATATCAAGGAAAAAAGTTTAGAATTACAAACTCTACTGAAAAAGTCGCTGATTCTAATTGCTACATTCTTAAATAAAAGCACCAACATAATTGTAACATTAGTAACAACTTCTTCCAATACACAAATATCACACAATGAAAGACTGAGTAGATAAATTTTTGTAGAACTTTCCAATAATTATTGTGAATTAATTGAAGTTGCTTTTGCAGAAAATGTTTACTTGAAAAGACTAGCAATTGAGTGTTCAAGTTAAAAATAATCTTAGTAAGCACTATACGTGCTATATTGGAAAAATGTATGCCTAAATATATATGACTGAGTATATACAAGCATATTATTGGTGGTTAAAAGTTATTTTGGAGTTTATGCATATATGTATCTTTTTGTTATTCTTTTGCTAATTCTAATCTCTAAATTGTGAAATAGGTATTATTTTATTAAATATAATATTTTAAATATAAACATACAATTAAAACTATGATCAGAAGCAGCCAAGGGCAGAATGAAAATCGAAAAGAAAATTAAATAAATGATGTGGAAGATGAGTTTGAAGAGCTGACTAAAAATTAAGTGAGGTTAAATTCAAATAGTACCGAAATGTGTACACAATATTCATTACTTAAGCTAATGACCTCTAATCAGGAAAGCCTTTATTATTTTCCAAATATTCTACTTTTTTATTCTTTTTCTCAATAACATTTTATTATTATTATTTTTTTTTACTTTACAATTTTGTATTGCTTTTGCCACACTTTTTTTGTGTTTTGTTACAGATTTTAATCTTTGTTTCCTTCAAGTAGTGAAACATTACCTGACTACAGAGGTTTAACATTTTGATGTATATTAAGCTTTGGTGTGGCCTAGAATAACTTCAAGATTCATGGACACTGAGAAAGAACCATTTCTCATAGTAAAGTAAGAAGTCTGAAAAAAAGCCCAGTCTGTACTTGGTTATCTCTTTTGGTTTTAGGTTAGAATCTTATGGAACCAGTTTAGCTTTTAAGCTGCTGCTGGCTGGTATAATAGGAAACATAGTCAGTGGACCCAGCCGGAAAATCTCATCTTAAAATCATCCCTCAATGTGCATATTGAAACTCATACAGGAGGGACACTTTCCAAATAGCCCTCGGTTCACCGAGTCCCATGAAAGTCGCGAAGTGTGAACAGTATCTTCCTCTGTGCTGCCTCAACCTGACCCTTGCTACTCCACCTTCCTAAAGCTCTGCTCAGCTGGGCCTCTGGTTATTTGTGGACAGGTATGTGCCCCACGTTTGCTGTTTGTCTTGTCATTTTCTCCTTTTATTGTGTGTGTGTGTGTGTGTGTGTGTGTGTGTGTGTGTGTGTTCAGTCACTCGGTCGCGTCCGACTCTTTGCGACCCCATGGACTGTAGCCCGCCAGGCTTCTCTGTCCACGGGATTCTCCAGGCAGCAGTACTGGAGAGGCTTGCCATGCCTTCCTCCAGGGGCTCTTCCCAACCCAGGGACGGAAGTGACTTCTCCCATGTCTCCTGCGTTGCAGGCAGACTCCTTATGGCTGAGCCACTGTGGAAGCCCACTTGTTTCTTGGGGGGGCGTTGATTTCAGTTCCCTTGAAAGAACCAGCTGCTTTACTGTGACCACTCATGTAAACCACCGATACAGACAGTGTGTAGGGAGAAACTCCGCCTTATTCATTTTACCTGTTAACGGGCAAAAGAATGAAACAAGAACATGGAAAGAATGAAAACAAGGGCAGTCGGCTGACACTGAAGAAGGCGTGACAAGTGGCTCGAGCCACAAAAAGCTGCTCCACGTTTATGCTTAGAATATCTTTGCATTGTTTACCCCTGGCAAATACCTGCAATAGCACTGATGCCAATCTTAAAAAAAGAAATGTAGCGTCAACCCGAGGTGCCTTTTGGGAGATGAGAAGCAGAGTGTCAACAGTTCTAGAGTGGGTAGAATTTTAATGACCTGTACACCCTTTCTCTGAGATTCTGAAAGTATTTATCTTACACCCAGATAACTAGAGTACTGTCAAGGCAACCATCTCAGGTCCCTGGGTGCTAAGAAAAATATGCTATATAAACAGAATGACAGAGATATGCATAAAGTGTTTAGAAGCTTACAATCATCTGTGTTTTTACCAATTCTTAGGATAATTTTCAGTATGGTTTTCTATTGAGTATGGTTGTGTTGATTCCCATGAACTGGGTCTCAAACTTCTCACCATGTTTGTGATATATGCTCACATACTAATATGAAAATACTTTTTATTGCCATTTTTACCATTCATTTTTTTAATGTTCAAAACTATTCATGCTAAGTCTCAGGATACTTTATTACAACATTGTTAGATTTGATAGAAACTCTTCATAAAAGAAGGACTTTATCTTCCTTTGAACACAAACAAACCAAAGGCCTCTAATATATTTTAAATAAACCTCTTTTGTTTTAAAGATGCTATAGAGTTATAATTTTATATCTCCTTTTATTTTTAGCAAAAATACACAGTTTTTATTGTAACTTCCAACACAATGGAATGATGTAATGTAAATAGATGCCTCTCATCATAATCTTTGGTTTCTAGAAATGTTCCTAATTTAAATAATTCTGTATCTTGACTTCATGCCAATTAAGTTTGCTCATCTAGGGACTGAATTTTAATGAGGTCTTTGAATGAGTTTTCATTGATATGATCTTTTGGCCGGGACACAATCAAATGAGAAAAGGTTTAATCTCTTATATTTTCATTTCTTCAATATTTGAAAAAGACAGATAAGACCCTTCTCCCCTTCCCTGCCCCCCAGGAAACATCACATAGAAGCAATGAGCAGAAGACGGGCTTAAGTACATTCAAAGATCATTTACTTCCTAACACTTGAAGTCAACAGAGTTCACCTTGAAAATACAGTATAAAGTGTTCACCTACCCTCTTTCAGAAAATTAAAATAAGAAACACAGTGGCCAAGCTTGGTCTTGCTTGAATTAGCTAGTTTTAGGGAGGCTGTCCACCAAAATCTGGAGCTGGCTGCATTAAAATAAACAAAACCAAACCAGAAGGTGCATCACTCGCAGTGTTAAACTGTAAGCTGCACGTGTCTCCCTGTGCCTGGACAAAGCACAGATCCCTGGAGGAAGAGGGTTTCATTAACTAAATGCCTAACAGCTGCCTTGCAAGGCTGAGCCTAGGTAAAGTAAACAGGCTGCAAATCTGTGTGCCCTGCATGAAGGCCACACAATACAGGCTGGCCACTTCAGGGCTTGTGCCACTGTGACTGTGAATAAGAGCAGCCGACCAGCAAACCCTTGCCGAATTTCCGCTACTGATGAGGGAGTCGAAACAGGTGGATCGCTATGACATGCGGGCTCATGATGAGTTAGCGTTGTGATCGAAGGCTGCGAGGAGATGGAATTACTAATCCCCACCAAGGAGGAGTTCTCATCTCTCTCTAGAAAGCCAAACATTTGGTCCTTTCATCCCAAATTGATAGAAACATGATAAACTTCATATGAGCAAAAAGAAAGGCAAACAACTTTGGGTTTACATTTAATGCAGACAAGATTTTTGATGTAGAAGCTTCCCAAAGATAAACAAAATAAACAACTGATATGAGTAACTGTTTGGAGAAATCCCCCTTTTCGATAGGAATGTGAGGAGCCATCACTTTAAGGATGGCAATAATACCTGGAACGTGGCTGCCATTTAGTAAATGCTTTTGAATGAATTCGTGTCATGAAATGCAGAAATCCATGTAGCTGGCTGCTTCTAACATGAGGCTGGGTAAATGGAGTATGCTGACTTTTTCCAGTGTGTGCCATACGAGAGCGGACATGTAAACCGAGGAGACAGTTGTATGTGTGGAAGATAGAGGTGCAAGAATCTCAGCGTGTAGGTCAAGGTCAGCACATACTGCAGCGCTGTGTGGTATTTCTCCTCACCTAGACCTTCCCTTGGCATAACTCTGGTCGATACTGTGTAATATAATAAGCTGGATTTTCTCCTGTGTAAGTTCCAGAAGAGTGGGGAAGTTCCGCTGGTTTGTGTTTCCTACCGATGCACAGTCAGACAGCTGCCTCTGGGTTTCATGCACTAGGCTGTGATCCCCTGGATCACCTTGAATCGGACACGACCCCTAGATCAAAGCCTGACTGTTTCATTTCCTCTGCACATATTCAAACTTACCTGTCCACCAGTGGGAAGCACACTTTACCTTTTAACATCAAGAGGACATATGATATCCTTGTCTTGTCTCTCTAGACACCATGATGTGCTGAGAGTGTGAGCAACGTACTCACGCTCAGTCGTGCCCGACTCTGTGACCCCATGGACTGTAGTCCCCAGGTCTCCTCAGCCCCTGGGATTCTCCAGGCAGGAACACTGGACCAGGCTGGCGTTCCCTCCCCCAGCGGATCTTTCCGCCCCAGGGATTGAACCCTGTCTGCTGCATTGCAGGTGGACTCTTTACCTGCTGAACCACTCGGGAAGCCCCCCAGCTACCATGAGTGTTGTCTTCAAGCTTGGTGTCAACGCTCTGAAAGTCCACTAGAGAAATCTGTCAGTGAGGCAAAGCTAAGTTTCTTAAGACTTCCTGCAGCCAGGGAGGACCTCACCGAGAGTTAATACCTTCTCAGAACAGGAAATGAGGCCAGGTATTTAAGCTGTGGTAGGGACAGGATGTGTAATTTTGGCAGGTCCCACAGAGGGGGTAAATGCTTTTGTGTGGACAGCAGTACTGGGGCCCTGAGATGCGTGTCCACAGGCAGGCTGAGTCCTGATGAATATGCTCTTCAGCTGACTTATAGCTTTAGGTGCCAAGTGCATGTATTCCTCGGAGCAAGAAACTAGCTTAATTTTCTTTAGTCCATGTCATGTATTAATACAGAAATAAGACCTCATTTCGGAGAAGGCAATGGCACCCCACTCCAGTACACTTGCCTGGAAAATCCTATGGACAGAGGAGCTTGGTAGGCTGCAGTCCATGGGGTCGCTGAGGGTTGGGCAGGACTAAGCGACTTCACTTTCACTTTTCCCTTTCATGCATTGGAGAAGGAAATGGCAACCCACTCCAGGGTTCTTGCCTGGAGAATCCCAAGGACGGGGGAGCCTCGTGGGCTGCCGTCTATGGGGTTGCACAGAGTCGGACACGACTGAAGTGACAAGACCTTATTTTGGTTTCAGTTCTCACTAATTATGTTTTCAAAGTCCTATCTCTCAAGTTTATTTTTAGTTTGGTATATTGATAAACATCCATTTTGCTGTCTTCTATGATTTTGGAGAAACTTAACAAAACTGATCATACTATAATTTTTCTTAGAAACCCCTTATAAAATACAATTTTCTCCAGACCTTGGCATGATTTCCAAGTATAATAAATGCCTACTTATAGAGACACAGTGAATCCTTCCTATGTCTCCAATTTTAATAGACTGACTAGTTGACTGTTAGTTAAATAAGGGAATATTTAATGATTTTTTTAGTGGAAATAAAAATTGGACAAGGCTAAAAAAGTCTTCAATGTTCTTAACATACACACACACAGTTATTCATGGAAGTGTTCACTAACCTTTTTGCGGTTATCATTTCACAGAGGATGCCTGGATCAGATCATCACGTTGTATACCTTAAACTTACACAACGTTAGATGTCATGGTATCTCCATACATCTGAAAAATAAAGAAAATCCAAAGTATTAAAAAACAGCAACAAGAAACTTCAGCTGCACAGCTCTCACTTTTCAGCAAGAGCGCTGGACTACTTTGAGTGTTTCCAGCTCGTCCTGTTGAATGATTTATAGTGGCATTTCAGATCCTTTGATTCTCAAAACAACATTAGGAGGTCAACATTAGGGATATGTCGTATTGCCACTGCAAGGCGCTAGGGACCGATGTGCCTTTCCTAGCCTCACATCGCTGGCGTGTGGCAGAGTGTGAGTGTGAGCGTGCTTCCAGCCCCTCACACGGTGACCTTGCCACAGTGACCGGATTGTCACCATGAAACCACGGACTTCCAAAACACTTTACATTTTCTTTGATTTCACTGAGCATCTTAACAATAAGCTTCACTAATATTTCTTATAGCATGTATTACAAATAAGAATGAGAGCTAACAAGTGCACATAAAATCTTATATTTTTTCAGTTTATTTAAAAATAGCAATTCTGTTAAAGTTGATCATTACCTAAATATTTCCAGTTTTAGGAGGCATGGTGGTGGTGGTTTAGTTGCTAAGTCATGTCGGATGGTTTGCAACCCCTGGACTGTAGGCCTCCAGGCTCCTCTGTCCAGGGGATTCTCCAGGCAAGAATACTGGAGTGGGTTGCCATGCCCTCCTCCTGGGGATCTTCCCGACCCAGGGATCGAACCCAGATCTCCCACCTTGCAGACAGGTTATTCACCAGCTGAACCACTGAGGAGGCATAAGTGTCTACAAATTCGCTTGGAGTTTCAGAATATTTCCAATATGATGCACAGAGATTGATAAACTCTATTGTTTCAAAAACACGGCGTACACAGTGTGGACTCATGGCTGATTCATGTCAAGGTATGGCAAAAGCCACTACAGTATTGTGGGGTGGTCAGCCTCCAGTTGAAATAAATAAATTAAAAAAATAAAAAATAACATGGAGTATATCTATCTATCTATATATATTTACATAAATAATTATTCTCATTGTTGTACAGCAGAAACCAACATAATATTGTAAAGCAATTATCCTCCAATTTAAAAAAAATAATAAAAACTAGTGTTAAAAAGGGAATCAAACTTTAAAATAATAAAATATAAAATAAAAACATGGAGATAACCGCTTTCTCCTCCTCACATAGCACGATGCATACACGCATTTCATTCTTAGGGATTTCAGAAAATAGGATGTAGTTCTCCAAACACTAATTAAAGACGACTATGTTTATTTTTTATTTCAAACAAATGTATATAGACATTTAGTCATCAAATATGATTAAATTCTACAACAATATTGAATTTAAAGCCTGTTTGCTCTACACTCTGCAATTATGAGTTGTATTTACCTTGCCCCTCACGTGCCGCCATCTTACACTCAGGGCGGGCACGTGGTGTCCGTGTGCTCTCTCTGGCTCTCCCCAGAAAACCCTTCCTTGTTCCCCTGCCCCAGCTGTGTCACTCCCCACATTTCCATATTCAAATTTTGACCTGTCAATCGTATCTGTATATGAATACTATTATCTTGGAGATGCTGCGATTTGGGGCTCAGTGTGATGGAAGTGCTGGTTGGAGTTGAAAAGGATTTTAACTCACTGCACTGAAGTAGCGAGATATTATTTTTTAAATAAAAATTTTAATAATTTCCTGAAAGTAGTAAATTCCATTTTTTTTAGTATTTATATTTTTAGCAGCAAGCAAAGGAATTTAAAGGAAGTGAAAGTTCTGTGTATTTTGACATTTTAAAAGATTATTGAGCTGAGAAATCTAAAGATGCTTATTTTAACAGTTTTTAACAGTATCTTACCGATTGCAGAGATCTGGAAATAACATAGGGTAGATATAATGTCTGGCAAATCTTATCATTCCCAACGGTGAACTAAATGGCTGAATGAAACTACAGCCACATTAACACACTGCTGTTACTGGCAGAGCGGTCCTGCTAGGGAGGGAAATAGGATGATGATGGCTTACGGAGGAGAAAGACAATTGGCAATGTGTGCGTGTGTGTGTGTGCTAAACGCATTTTTAATCCATATCTAGTAGGGTCTATACGCATTTTGAAACAATTGGCAATGTGTGCGTGTGTGTGTGTTAAGCATACGTTGGACCCATATCTAGTAGGGTCTATACGCATTTTCAAATGCAGCACTTAGTTGCAGTATAATACTTTCTCCAGCCATGTTTCGTTTTGTTTGTTGTCAAAAGCTAAAAAGAAATTTGTTGTAAATTCTTATCCCATATGAAAATAATGCTGTATTATTCATACATCATTTATAAAGGTGGGTTTCTAATACTTGATAATTGATGAAAGACTGGTCCTATATCATGGCACCCCACTCCAGTACTCTTGCCTGGCAAACCCCAGGGCAGAGGAGCCTGGTGGGCTGCAGTCCATGGGGTCGCTAGGAGTCGGACACGACTGAGTGACTTCACTTTCACTTTTCACTTTCATGCATTGGAGAAGGAAATGGCAACCCACTCCAGTGTTCTTGCCTGGAGAATCCCAGGGACAGAGGAGCCTGGTGGGCTGCCATCTCTGGGGTCGCACAGAGTCAGACACGAGTGAAGTGACTTAGCAGCAGCAGCAGCAGCAGTCCTATATCTCAGAGAAGGCAATGGCAGCCCACCCCAGTGTTCTTGCCTGGAGAATCCTAGGAACAGGGGAGCCTGGTGGGCTGCCATCTATGGGGTCGCACAGAGTCGGACACGACAGAGGCGACTTAGCAGCAGCAGTCCTATATCTAGTCTCATTTCCCCTTTTGTGCATAATATAGTCTCATTTGTGGTCCCATTCTGCATTCAAAGACATGGAAACCCATTCAATTTTAGTAATTTAAAAAAAAAAAAGTTGTCAGAATTACGGGCCTGGAGCACGTCTTCCTACTCCACATACAGTGCTCTCTCCAGCTGACAGTGGCCACCAGACTTGTGCTAGTCCCGTATGGAAATGGGGCCGAGATTCCAGGGCACTTCCTTCAAAGTCTTGACCAGGAGGTCCCAAGGATGAAATAGAATTGGAATGCCCACCTATCAACCTTGTCTCTCTTTAAAATTGACTGTGGAGCCCAGTGTTCAGCTATAGTTAGAGATAAAATGATTGTTACAAAAATTCTATTACCAGTAATGATTCCCACCTGCATATAAGCCAGAGGACAAATGTTTCTAATGTTGTTATCAGTAATATTTGGTCCCTTTTCATTCTGACATAATGGAAAATGAAATGGTGCCAAATTCTCAGAACATCAGAGTTATTTTGCGTTGTTAAGCTGAATACTTGCTGCATACAAAAAAAGAAAAAAACAAAAAACAAAAAAAGTTGGAGGCAGGGGGAAGGTTATATTTTGTGCAGTGTTCTGTCAAATCCTTCCAAAAATAGGATGTGATTGCTTCCATATGCAATGCATATTCTATCTGGATGAACTTATATCTCAGAGGATGAGGCCATTCTGTAGGAAGTGAAGTTATTTAAAGAAATGGAACATCTGTGTTTTCTACACTTGAACTATCAATGAGCAATTAACGCTTTGTTCAGACCCTGAGACCTTTAGAGAAAAAGCAATTCAAATATTGCAAACTGTACTTCTGCTTTGTCTTAAAATATTTTTAAAAGATTACTAATTTGAGTTTTCAGTAACTTTTTAATCAGCTAAAAACTTGAGATTATTTACTATGTGATCTAGAGCTAGCCCATGGAAAAAACAAGCCTCATATTTTGTAGTAATAGAATCCTTTCTTAGCAGCTGTGATTGTCATAACTTTGACTCATGGGTGTGCAAGTTTGTCCAGCAAAGGTTATTTTAAGGACCTAAGATGATCCCTCATGATGTTAATACCTGGTACACTGAGAATTTGCAAGTCCAGGTGGAGACAAATTCAAGAGCTTTGCCCAGGCTCTCGTCTTCCCCTGGTGTTCCCCATCCCTCGCAGTCTGGCCAAATCTGCCTCATTCACAGGTTCTCATTCACCTTCCTGCAGGTCACACCCTGCAGGGAGACCCCTCACTCTCTGGAGAGTTAATCCTTCTGTTCTTGTGTTCCAACAGCTCTGTACCAGCCTCAGGTTACAAACAGCCTGTGGCAATGTTTCCAGTTATCCTCCCCTCCTGTAGACAATTCCTTTATAAACTGGAATTCCCAACATTTATCTTCAAATGTTCATATTCATAGTAGGTATGCAGAATTGTTTGCTAGACTAAATGAATTCACAACATAACACCATTTACCATAGAAAAGGTACTGCAAATAAAAGTTTAAAAAAAGAAAAAAAAACCTGCCTGCTTCCCAGGCAGCATCAATAGAGAGGACTCTTTCCTTTTCCAAGGCAGCTTTGCATCCTGTGATATTTTAATTTTCCTTATAGTTTTTCATTATCCACCCTTCTAAATTTCAACACATTTACTTTCATCTCATTGTCATCTTTTTTCCCTGTTTCTGAAAGTCCTTGTTTTCATAAAATGAATTAAAAAGTAAATGAACTATTTTCCCCAGTTTTTATCAGTAATGTTTTAAACATTTTTTCCTCTTCGTGATGAATATAATGTGTCTGTTCTTTAAATGTTTCATCCTTTCACAGTCCCTTTTTTTTATCCTTCCATCAGAAGAGGTCTCTCTGGGCATGTTGTTCTGACAGGAACGTTCATGGACTGCTGTGTCCTGCTAGGATTCTCGGCTCAGAGCCTGAGTCGGAGGGTGCAGTGATGAGCATACCCTGTAGCAGCATTTTCTGTTCCTGGGGTAACAGTCCTTTCTGATGCTTCCATAAACTTTTTCCAACCTGACTAATGCACATTTATGATCAAAATTTTCATTGCAGTGCTCTTTATAATTGTGAAAAGATGAAAATTACCTAAATTCCAACCTTGAGGAATTTCTCACATAAATATTGGTCATCTATACAGTGAAATGCAGTTTAGTTATTTAAAAGTATATATATTGACATGGAAATGGATTTTCTGATATGAAAAAAAGATTTCAAAGGGTAGTACAATGCCATTTTTCACAGTCATGATTTGTGTTTATGTACTGTAGATGGAAAAATGTGAAGTATATGCCATGCTGTTAGTATTGTTTGACTCTGGATGGTACAATTATGGCTACACTACTTTTTTAATCTTACTGAGTATATATACATGTGTGTGTACACATAAGTGTGTGTGTGTACACATGTGTGGGTGTGTACGTACACACACACACACACACACATAGGCTTGCCGAGTGGCTCTAGGGGTAAAGGACCTGCCTGCCATTGCAGAAGATATAAGGGGCACAGATTCGATCCCTGGGCCACAAGATCCCCGGGAGGAGGAGATGACAACCTGCTCCAGTATTCTTCCCCAGAGAATCCCATGGACAGAGGAGCCTTGTGGGCTATGGTCCCTAGAGTCGCAAAGAGTCAGAAATGACTGAAGTGACTTAGCACACACACACACATTTCACTAAAGTGAAATTTATTGCATAAAAAAATGAAAAGTAAAAGAAAAGTTAAGATTAAGAGACCACAGTGTTGCCTAAGGAAGAGACGTGAGTTCCAATAAGCATTCGTGATGGCAAATGCAAGGCGCATTTTCCCATCATCTGATGGGTTACAGGACGATGTTGAATGGATGCTGGTACGTGCAGCCTGATCTGGCAGCACTCTGGCGAGAATGGCCACATCGCTGGCTCTCCAGCAGTGGGAAGCAGAGTGGGGCAAACTCTAGAATTAACACAGAGCTGAAACTGACCTCCTGTTGCTGAACTAAGGTCCAGCTGCCCACTGGAAAGCCAGCACTCAAAAAGCAGGTGTTGGTAGAAAGAAAAGTTTGCTGGAGACTTCTGAGGAAACGTGGTCATTGGGGAAGGGAGTGGCAGGCCGCTTAATGGTATAGACCTAATAGAAGCAGAAGATATTAAGAAGAGGTGGCAAGAATACACAGAAGAACTGTACAAAAAAGATCTTCACAACCCAGATCATCACAGTGGTGTGATCACTCACCTAGAGCCAGACATCCTGGAATGTGGAGTCAAGTGGGCCTTAGGAAGCACCACTACCAACAAAGCTAGTGGAGGTGATGGCATTCCAGTGGAGCTATTTCAAATCCTGAAAGATGATGCTGTGAAAGTGCTGCACTCAATATGCCAGCAAATTTGGAAAACTCAGCAATGGCTGCAGGACTGGAATAGGTCAGTTTTCATTCCAATCCCAAAGAAAGGCAATGCCAAAGAATGCTCAAACTACCACACAATTGCACTCATCTAACACGCTAGCAAAGTAATGCTCAAAATTCCCCAAATCTGGCTTCAACAATATGTGAACAGTGAACTTCCAGATGTTCAAGCTGGATTTGGAAAAAACAGAAGAACCAGAGATCAAGTTTCAAACATCCACTGGATCATAGAAAACGCTAGAGAATTCCAGAAAAACATCTACTCTGCTTTTTTGACTATGCCAAAGCCCTTGACTGTGTGGATCACAACAAACTGTGGGAAATTCTGAAAGAGATGGGAATACCAGACCTCCTGACCTCCTGAGAAATCTGTATGCAGGTCAGGAAGCAACAGTTGGAACCAGACGTGAAACAATGGACCGGTTCCAAATTGGAAAAGGAGTACATTGATGTTGTATATTGTCACCCTGCTTATTTAACTTCTATGGAGGGTACATCATGCTAAATGCTGGGCTGGATGAAGCACAAGCTAGATCAAGATCGCTGGGAGAAATATCAATAACCTCAGATATGCAGATGACACCACCTTAATGGCAGAAAGCCAAGAGAAACTAAAAAGCCTCTTAATGAAGGTGAAAGAGAAAAGTGAAAAAGCTTGATTGTTTTAAGTGCAGTTAATCTTTATTTCCAGGGTTGGTTGTTTCCATTTCCCTGAGCCCAGATCTCAGAGCTGTGTAAGACAGAACAGCTTACGTCATGGCTACAGTGTGCTCGTCATGTTCTTAGCTTCTTCCACCTACTGGGGGCCTCAGCATCTGCAAAACAGCTCAGACAACATGGCTAAGAATATTATGTACAGCCCTGAGGAGGAACGGAGGTCCTTGCTCTTGTTTAATGACTAAAGTATTATTATTTTGTTCTATGGGACTGCTCTTCTTTGCTTCTGCATTTTTGAACTTCTCTGATTAAATTTATACTTTGGCTAAAGTTTTTCTGCAGACAGAAGGCAGACAGGAGACACCTGTGTTGGGGGGAGATGGGTGGCCATTTCTATTCTAGGAAGACCCCGTGGGATCCTGCTCCATTTCACTGGCAATGGCTGTCCGAGGGTGTCGGGAGGCTGAAGACGGAAAACCGTAAACGCAGGGACTCGGCATTCATCCTTCATGCATCTATTTTTATCTGGGGAATCATCAGTCTACAGTGTCGTGTTGGTGTGTGCCTTCCACCGACGTGGATCAGCCACAGGTGTACACAGGTCCCCGCCTTCTGAGCCTCGCCCCCGCCCTCTGGGCAGTCGCCGAGCCGGGCTGAGCTCCCTGCGCTTCAGCGGCCCTGCCCTCGCGGTCTGTCTCACACACGGTGACGCGCAAGTCTCCGACCTCCTCGGTGCATCCCACCCTCTCCTCCCGCACTGCGCCCACAAGTGCGGTCCCTGCACCTGCACCTCCACTCCTCCCCTGCAGACACTTCATCAGTACTGTTTTTCTAGACTCCATATATATGCATTGATATACAGTATTTGTTTTCCTCTTTCTGACTTACGTCACTCTGTATAACAGGCTCTGGTTCATCCACCTCACTAGAACTGACTCAAATTCCTTTCTTCTGTGGCTGAGTAATATTCCGTTTTGTGTGTGTATGTATGTGTATATATATATATATATATATATATATCTCACATCTCCTTCATCTGTTCAGCTGTTGATGGACGTCTCGGCTGTCCCTGTGTCCTGGCTCCTGTAGACAGCATTGCCAGGAACGTTGGGGCACACGTGCCTTTCTCGGCGAAGCATTTCTTGGGGGGTAGGCGTGGTCCTTGGGTTGCTTGGTCATACAGGAGTTCTGGTCTTAGTCTTCTAAGGCATCTCCACTCTGCTCTCCAGAGTGGCTGTGGCAATTTACTTTCCCACCAACTGTGCAAGAGGGTCCCCTTTTCTCCACACCCTCTCCAGCATTTATTGTTTGTAGGTTTTTTTTTTTTTATGATGCCATTTGACCAGGGCAAGGTGATATGGGGAGCCACCTCTTGATCCTGGGTCAGAAGTCCTTTCAGGTGTTCAGACTGGTGTCAGCTGAGCAGGGGACAAAGTACTGTGGCAGATACATGGGGCCCAGGGTGAGAACAAGGACAGTATCCCGAAGCCAAACCCCTCAGTTAGCTGTTGATCACCCTGAGTCTCTGGGCAAACCTGTGGTCTGGGGGCCCAGCTGGGCACAGGAATAGAGTGGTGCTGTCCAGGCCTGTGGGGGAAAAGCCCACGGACGCCAAAGAGAGCAAGTGAGGGCTAGGTCAGTTCAGAAATTAGAAGCGAAAGAAGAAAGCAGAGGCGAGATCCGCCGGCAGCCTGAGAGCTCTGTCAATGTTCTCCAGGTCAGCGGTGGCAGAGCACCCAGGGTGTCCTGAGGTCATCGTATTTTTAGGGTTTTGTCCTTTGCCAACAAAGGTCCGTCTAGTCAAGACTATGGTTTTTCCAGTATGTATGGATGTGAGAGTTGGACTATGAAGAAAGCTGAGCACCAAAGAATTGATGCTTTTGAATTGTGGTGTTGGAGAAGACTCTTGAGAGTCCCTTGGACTGCAAAGAGATCCAACCAGTCCATTCTAAAGGAAATCAGTCCTGGGTGCTCTTTAGAAAGACTGATGTTGAAGTTGAAACTCCAATACTCTGGCCACCTGATGCGAAGAGCTGACTCATTGGAAAAGCCCCTGATGCTGGGTAAGATTGAAGGCAGGAGAAGACAGGGACGACAGAGGATGAGATGGTTGGATGGCATCACCGACTCAAAGGACATGAATTTGAGCAAGCTCCAGGAGTTGGTGATGAACAGGGAGGCTTGGTGCGCTGCAGTCCATGGGGTTGCAAAGAGTGGGATACGACTGAGTGACTGAACTGAACCTCCCTTGAGAGGGCAGGGTTGATGCTAGCCACGATGAAGCTCCACTGGGATGTGACCAGCTTAGAATCTGCAAGTCAAGGAGCAAGACTGCTCATCTTTCAGTGTTCACCTTTGTCCGGGCTGGGTCAGTTAGCTGAGGGCGTACAGGAGCTCAGAGTGCCCATGAGCTGAGACAGAGTCGCGGTGCCCTGTGAGCAGGTTCATGAGGATACAGAAGGGCACGTGCTGTGGAGAATGAGGAGCCAGGTGCTCTGAAGGAAATCCCTGTCCTTGGGGGGACGCTGACACTCTTGCAAAGGCAATGGTCATTTTCTGGATTGTGAGGGCTGAGCTGGGTCTGGGAGGGGACGTGCTTTCCAACAGAAGGAAATGCACCCTTCCATGGGGTTGACACTGATTTCCTGACATTTCTTTGGCAGCTGTGATTCATATAACCTCCAGTTATATGTCTCAGACTTTCTTTAAAAAAATTTTTTTGATTTCCATTTAACATCTTGATGCTCCTGTTAAAATTTAATCTTTAAAAGTAAGATCATGATTGTCAGGTAGATATAGAATAAACATGTGGATTCTTTTATTTCATTTAATTCATTTGTTAGTGACACAAAAAGTAAGATGTTATGACTAATTTGGAGAGCCCTTGCCAAGTCAGTATATAACCATTTAACAAATTTTAGCTTAAGATAATTAAGTTGTTTGTTTAAAGTTATAGGTAAGGGTCCATAAGGCCATACATTTTGGAGTTATCTGTTTCAGAGGGAAAAATAGTTGCACTGCTATCAAAGAAAAATAATGAACATACAATTTGAAGGGCAGGAATAGAGACGCAAACGTAGAGGAGAGACTTACGGAGGACACAGAGGTGGAGAAGGAGAGGGTGGGATGGACTGAGAGAGGAGCGTTTCTGTATCTGTACCACCACGTGTGAATAGACAGCTGGTGAGAAATTGACGTGTAACTCAGGGAGCTCAGCTTGGTGCTCTGCACTGGCCTGAAGGGATGGGGTGTACACACACACACACACACACACACACGGCTGATTCATGTTGTTGTACAACAGAAAGTCACACAACATTGTAAAGCAATTATATTCCAATTAGAATAATTAAAAAAATAATGTGTAACAAGTCAACACGTAACTGTACCAAATTTGATACTTTTAATCAATAGTAAATAAGGCACTGAACTGAGAATATTCCTTGAGATGATTCTTGAGTGGTCTTTGCCCCTGAATGGCATTGGAACGACAGACCGCCGCCTTCGTACCGTGTGTCCGTGTTTTTGATGGTTTTCCCGATGCTGTGTGCTCCTGCCATTTGTTTTCCTTACTTTATGTCTTATCCTCCAGCTTCCATGGGGTTTAGACTCCCCGGGCAAATCTGTTATTCTATCAGCTCTTCTTAGGGTGAGAAGTGTGTTCTGGTTTGAAATTGAGAAAGATTGCCTGATGCTGACAAGTTAGAGTGTGTGAATAAATGCAGCCTTGGATGAAATTTAGCCTCTACATGATGAGCGAAAGCCCTGCTGCTGTCTGCGAATATTCACCTCTACAACAGTAATCACAGCCTGGCCTAAACGTGCAGAGTAGCAGCTGTGTGAGGCTGTTATTTCGTTTCTTTGCTTTTTCGCCTTTGCCTTTACAAAAGTAATATAACCAAGACAGATTTAGTTATTTTTGTGTTTTTCATTAAGATACTGGACCATTCTGGGACTCTGAGGGGGGACACTATCATTGATGATCAAGGTCCTTTGTAAATCCAAAATTTCCTAATGTCATAATTTATGATATGTATGGTTATTTCCACAAAAGACAAAGATAGGTTCAACTTGTTCCAATGAAAGATATTTTAATCTAGTATAGATCTTTTGTTGAAATATTAATGAGATGAATCATAACTCCATTTCCTTTATATTTTCCCCTCCTTAATAGTTCTTTTCCTTCCTAATGTTTTCCTAAAAATTCCAACTTCTAGAACATTCCTTCTATCAAATCCAGTCTACTAGAAAGAAGCTAGTATCCTTTCAGTGTCTGCTTTGTGTCTTACTGAGATAGCCAAAATTTTTTCTCATTGTTCCATTAGCACCATAACTTTCTCCAAATCTAGAACAGCCAAAGAAAAGAAGGTATTGAAGGGGGCGACAGAAGATGAGATGGTTGGGTGGCATCACTGACCCAATGGGCATGAGTTAGCAAATTCCGGGAGACAGTGAAGGACAGGGAAGCCTGGTGTGCTGCAGTCCATGGGGTCACAAAAAGTTGGACGCAACCTGGCGACTGAACAACAGGAACAAAGGCAGTAATGAAGAGAGAAAATTTTCAGTTTATAAGGATAGAGCTTCAAATCCTCGAGCTGAGTTATGTGGTTTTATGTCATGGGGCATTATCTGGGCTAACCCCTTCATTACAGAAGCAAAATTAGAGATAGTGCCAGAGAAATGATAGTACTTTGCCAAGGTCACACAATCAAGGTAGTGTCTAGGACTATACGTTGCCTCTTAGTACATACAGTATTACATGTTACATATTTAGGAAATTAACCTTCATAAGGAATACTTCTTAGATGTATTTTCAATGTGTGTGTGTGTGTGTGTGTGTGTGCGAGCACGCTTAGTTGTACCCAACCCTTTGCAACCCCATGGACTCTAGCCCACCAGGCTCCTCTGCCCGTGGAATTTTCCAGGCCAGAATACTGGAGTGGGTTGCCATTCCTCTTCCAGGGGGTCTTTCCACCCCAGAGATCCAACTCACGTCTCTTGCGTCTCCTGTATTGGCAGATGGATTCATTACCACCTAGCCACCTAGGAAGCTCTATATTTTCAAAAATCCCGGAGAAACGTGCCGCATTTTGTTTTCTTGGAATAACAAGAAGATGTTCTATTCCTAGTGAAGATGCACGTACAGGGATATAAATTTTAGAAACCATCGAGTGTGCTAACACACTCTGATTGGGCTGATAAAGGAAAAAGCAAATTCCAAAGGCTCATGTTGAGAGTAAGATGACGTTCCCAATAGAGCTTCAACTGCCAGCCCCAGTCTCTGACCAGGAGGCCCTTCTGCTCGTGACGGCGCAGGTCTTGAATGCTACCTGTAATCTGTATCTGTGTGCACCCAGAGCTGACTCCGTGGCCTTCATTCCTTTTGCCAGAGAGGCATGTTCATGGGCAGCATGGACAGCTGTCATTTTTTAAAATCAACTTTATTGAGGTATGATTTCCATACAATGAAACATACTCATTTAAAATGTATGGTTCAATGAATTTTGAGAATATTTACAACCAAATAACCACTACCACAATCAAAATACAGAAAGATTCCATCAACCCATGAAGTTCTGGGACAGCCATCAGTTTTGATTTTCACAGAATGCCTACTTAGATACTTGGCCTATTGCCTGCCTGAGATGGTGCTGGTAAGCCAGCCTTGCAGACTCCGAGCATCTTTTTAAAATAGAGCACAGTTGTAAATGTGATACAATAGACAGTGGGTCCTATTTTAAGTGACTAATCACTGCATCAGATATTGTATTTGGCCCCTGGCAGTGGTTCTTATTTGAAGTGAGCCTCCTCACACACACATATCTAATTCTGTGATGCTGTTCTTGAAAGAGGAAGAAATGCCGTTCCAAATCCGTCTAACAGTCAATGTCTGCCCAAAGGCTGAAGAGCCTGTGCACGTTGCTAGGCATGAAAATGGGTCATCCCTTTTTAGAAGATGACGATGGTCTGGCTTATCAGATGGTCTCAAGACCTCGTGTCACAGTGTGACAGCTGCCATCATTTTTTTAGGTGTGGGCTTGCAAAGCCAGCTCAGTGAGGTGGTTTTTGGACGTAAAAATCACCATGCTAGAAACTCAGTTACTGTTCCACTAGGCCAGTGATGAACTTTGAATCATGGTCTTAAAAACTAAAGAAACAACTTGTATCGATGAAGCTAAATTAAAGGACAAAGACCATTATAATTCTATAAAAAATAAAGTAAAGCAGCTAATTATTCCTATTAAATAACTATATCACAAATATTTTTTTTAATGTCATTTTTATTCAGATACTATTGCCTTGCTTTCTAGAAAATAAAACTAAAATGTTAAAAATAAATACATATAGCAACCCAAGGAAAAATAAATTTCGGTGGTATCCTTTGGTTGATTATTGAATAAGCTCCACTAATTCCTCCTTAAAACTCCATTTAGTTCTGCTTCCTTTCATTTTGTTTTCATTATAAATGATTTTATCCTCTAAAATGAGGAAAGAACAGAACATAAAGTCAGATAATGGGATCTATTCCCATCAGATTAAAAGTTATTTCTTGTTGAGTGATCAAAAGTTTGAAGACTTTATGATTGTTGTGACCTGTGCACAAAATTGTGTAGCCTTAAAGGTTTTGCACAGAATTTAAAATGAATGTGTGATGAATTAAGTTTTAAAGGCAAGTGGATAGCATGTCCCTCTACAGATATCCTGGCATGGGGAAAAGTACCTTTGAGTCTACCTGTACAGGTCTGGCATTGGGTTTAACTTGGACATCCTTCTATTGAAAGGTGAGACTTGACGTTTAGAATAAAGCCTGTTAGCCAGTGGAGTGGGACACACATCGCCTAGGACAGATACCTCTGGACACCCTGCCATTCTTGGGAGCTGACCACGGTGTGATGAGCTACACCTGGAACTTTTAACTCCAGGCTGTAGGCTCATCAGGGCCTTCCGTCCTTTTGCAAAGCCCTTTCATCTGTGACCAAAGTCTTCCTATCTTCGTCTCTACCCTAAAAATAGCCTGCTGCTCTGGGCCTTTCTCTACTAACCTGTGTCCTAACGATTTTCACTCTCACCACGTCCTACAAAGCTGTTACGTAGTTTAATACACTGGGTGCGCACACAGGCTTTGCCACTATATAGGTAGGGAACAAAATCGTAACTCTACCAGTCACTGGAAAAGACCCTGATGCTGGGAGGGATTGGGGGCAGGAGGAGAAGGGGACGACAGAGGATGAGATGGCTGGATGGCATCACTGACTGGACGGACGTGAGTCTGAGTGAACTCCGGGAGATGGTGATGGACAGGGAGGCCTGCGTGCTGCGGTTCATGGGGTTGCAAGCAGTCGGACAGGACTGAGCTGACTGGCTGACTGACTGACTAGTCAGCAGGGTACCTACCCATTCTAGACCATCCCATCTCGCAAGCATCCCTTAGACTGCCTTACCCATCACTTCCCTCATCTGTGAGATGGAGACAATGGCTTGCCTTGAACTAAACGGCCTAGTGTCCGGGGCACACAAAAGGCAAGCCAGCCGTTGGTATCAGTCTGTAATTACCTTACGTGCGCGGTTAGCGCATCACCACGTAGTGTATATATCACCATCTATTTAGTGTACTTTTTAAAAGTTAAAGTTATTTTTAATTTTTTTTTAAATTAACTGATTTTGAAAGTCGTGGCCGCCTGGGTCCTCGTCGATGCCTGCGCTTCCTCTGGCTGCAGCGGATGGGGGTGCTCTCTGTCGCAGAGCACAGGCTTCCCATCGCGGCGGTCTCTCTTACTGTGGAGCGCAGGCGCTGGGCGCGGAGCTTCCGTAGCTGCCACGCGCAGGCTCAGCTGTCCCACGGCATGGGCCATCTCCCTGGGCCAGGGATCGAACCCGTGTCCCCGGCGTTGGCAGGCGGGTTCTAGGTTTAACCACTAGACCGCCAGGGAAGTACTTAGTGTTCTCTGTTTGAGCGAATATTAAGGACGGTTGTGAGTATTCAGATGTGATTATCATTTCCTGTCCGTGTGCTTACTGCAGTGAGACAGTGAAATTACATTGGGGATTTTTTCATTTACAAGATCTAATGCAAAGTCTTCACTGGCAGCTTTTTAGATCTGTAGTATTGACTGTTTCATCTATTTCTTTTACGGTTTAAAAGGGTTTTCTTATTTACTGTTAACTTCAGAGAGTGTGTTTTTCTGATGGCTATTGGATGCTTGCTGGAATTCAAGAAATAACACTGACCTTATTCAAAGAAAGAAATACTTTAGTAAACAAACAAACAAACAAACAAACATTTAAATTCCCACCTTTCACTCTCTTCCAAACTTTAGAGAGTAAACCATTGATGAATTGAATAATGAAGATTGTAATTTAAACCAGAGTTTAGGGTTTGGCGATGAGGGTGGAAATTAAGAGCCAAATCAAGGTGGATAGTGTCTTCACACAGGGGCCTTCATTTCTAACAAAGTGCCAAATCCACCTTTCAAAGATGGTCATCAGTAGAGAATTTTTTTCTCCCTCTGGACTTTTTCCCCCTATTTCTTTTCTCCTATTAAAAAAATAAAATTAAAAGTTATTTTAAAAAACAAAATAGGAGAAAGCGGTTTCTGTGCAGGCTTTGAAATCATGCCCACGTGGTTGTGGGAGTTCCATGACCCTGAACATATCCTCCTGCCTTTATCATCTACAAATGGAATAGATAACAGGATTATACTGAGAACTGAATGGGATAATGCAGGCAATTTGCTTAGCACAGCACTTGCTACTCAATAAATGTTAGTCATTAATGGCATGATGTTTATTGTCACCATCCAAGGGCAATGCCAAAATCATAGTGGAAAGAGATAAAGGAGAGAGAAAGATGGTAATGGAGAAGGACACGGCAGTCCACTCCAGTATTCTCGCCTGGAGAATTCCATGGACAGAGGAGACTGGAGTAGTAGGAAGGCTTTGATGCCAGACAAGGGTGCGCTGGTCAGCTCATCTCCCTGGACATTAGTGTCTTCTTCTGTAAAATGGAGATATGATGCTTTCCTGAGATGGTTGTGGTGTGCCCTGAATTCGATGATATCCATAGTCACAGAAATTTAGTAATCACCAGCCCTTATCGCTGTTCAAAACAATTATTACAGACATTTTACCAGGCCTACCTAGTGAACAAATGGGTTTCTTTTCTTTTTACATGTCTGTATTGTCAGCCAAAAAATTAATCAGCTGATCTAAAAAAGGAATAGAAAATGTCATTCGAGCCAAACTGAAGACTATAACCCAAAAAGAGCAAGCATCTCTGAGAGCTCTGAGAGCTGCTCACCCTCAGAAGCCAGGGCATGGTTACATAAGCTTTCTGAGACAGAGGGCTGTACCTTAAATGACGTATTATTGACAGCTTACACAATCCAGATCTAAGTGTCGTCGTGGCCCCTTAAAAGATCAAGAAAGAATATGATTTTTAAGGAGTCATCTTGTTGATGCTAGGAAAATGTTGCTTTCTATGGTTAAGCCAGTTTTTCTGCCTGTGGGGGAGGTTTGATCCATGTACCGTGCAGATGGGCCACACACAGCAGGGATAAAAGAGGGGATCAAAGGGCAGAGACACAATCTTCTGTTCAAATGTTTTCTGGTCTTGCGATAAAATGTGAATTTTTTTTCACACCATGTGTGTATGGAAATATACCAAGCACAATGACCTGAGCCTAATACCACTGTTTCCATTTTTTCAGTTTACCTTTGGCTTTCAGTTCCATAGTATAGCTCATCTCGAGTGACTTTGGTTCTCAGTTTTCTATCTATTGTTTTGTGGTTTTTCCTTTTCACCTGAATGAGCACTTCTGAAGTATGCTTATTACCTCCTTTCCTGACGTATTTAAATGAATGTTTTTCCAATATTTCTTCCTTTTCCTTTCAGTGTGTTAATGAACCAAGGTAGATTATCATCATAATGAAATAGCTAAATATTCTTCCATGAATCTAATGGCCATCTCATTTTATTTCCTGTTTGGTTTTTTCCCCTCATTTGATCTGTCTTCTGATCCTGTCTTCCTTCTACAGTGAAATCTGCCAAATAGTGTCAGTCGTGTGTCCAGCATCGTCCCCTGATCACCAACATCAGGGGTTTCCTTTTTGTCAAAACAGAGAGAGTATACCTCTTGGTCCTTTCAACTGGCATTCCTCTGTTAGTTAGGTTGAACATGCTCCCACTAGCAATGTGCATTTCCTGGTGTGGAAACAGCCCATTTAGACCCTTTGTGCAGTTCTCACATGCTGTATCTGACTAGAGGGCAGTGATAAGAACCTTACCAGCTGTCCAACACGTGAAGTTCCACTGTTTCACCTGGTATTAACGCTGTGACATTCACTTAGAAGAATTTCAAGTGTTCTGTTTTTTCTTTAATATGGTTCAAATTTTACTATATTTTGAACACAACCTTCCACTGTTTTGATTTTCTATGACACAGTACCAGTAACACGGGCGTGGTGGTGGGGGGAGGTATGAGTCATTTCAATGGGAAACTTGGTTAAAGCAATATGCCTTTAGTTAACTGCCTGTTTTGTCAATGAGAAGGCAGCAGTAACCCGGCGAGGTTAAGCTAGTTGCCCAGTGTCGCAGTCTCATGAATGCTCACTCGTCTCCTGGAGCATAATCTGACACAGTGGTTCTCAACGTGTGGTGAATGGGCCAGAAGCTAAACATCCCCGGGAAACTTGATAGAAAGGCAAAGGTCTGAGTCTCGACCCCAGAACTCCTGAATCACCATCTCTGGAAATGGGAACCAGCAATCTGGGTTTAACAAGCCCTCCAGATAACTCTGACATTTTCTCAAGTTTGAGAACCACTTGAGAACCACTGTCTTACAGATTCTTTTTCCTTGTGGGAGAGACTATTGATTTATTGCTAACAGAACCTTCATTTTGTTCATGTAACAAAAGGCAAACCAACCAGGGAAGGTGACTGAAATCCTGGGCAGGGTTCTCAGCTTCATCACTACGGATGCTCTGGGCCAGGTAGTTCTGGGCTGTGACTGACTGCCCTGTGCGTCGTAGGGCTCACACCTGTCCTCTGCTCCTAGGCTCTGGCAACACCTCCTCCTAGCCCCGCCCCTCCAAGCTGTGACGGCCAGAAATGTCCCCAGGTAGTGGCCGTTATCAGCTGGGGGCCTGCCCCCTTGTCCTGGTGGGATCACTGGGGGGACTCACTAGAGGAAGGAAGAGTCATATCTGTTCTAATCAGAGCATCCTCATCCTCTCTTGATTGTCTGTGTTGGCATTGGAGCCACAGGACTTCCTCTGGTCAATGAGACCTGAGGCAATGTCTTTTGAGAGGCCCTCAGTGAGGCTTAAAACTGGAGATTCACAGTTGGGTTTCCTTTATGCCCCCTCTTTGGACCTCAGCTTTCGCATCGGAGATGCTTGGAATTGTGGCCGCCCCACAACTGTAAGGGAAATGACTGAAAGATCAGAGGAAACCTGTCCTAACTGAGCTCTTACATCAGTCAGCCTGGAACACAGCCACCGTTAGGACTGCTGTTATTTGATAAAATCCCCTATCCTTTTTGCAATCGTTAGTTCGTGTTACTTGGCGCTAAAACATTGAAACTGGTGTATGCTCGACAATTGGAGATATTGCCAGTACAAATTTTGAACTACGTGGAAAAGAGAGTCTGGAAGTAGTTTATGCATGAACAACGTTTTCTTCTGTGTTTATGGATGAAGTTTGTCTTCCAATAGCAATGAAAATGAAACTCTCCAGAAATTACATTCAAATATCTACATTAGGAGAATTCCATTACAGTGAGCTATGTGAGTAGAGTAGTGCCCTTAGGCTAGATCTCGGGGTGGGGTGGGGGGTGGGGGGATGGGGGGGGAGGCGGGGGCAGAGTTATTAGTGGATATGTGCCCAGGTGTCTTTGCTGTTCAGTGATGATGAAAATTTTCTGTGTGATTGAACATCTTTGAAATGTAGTTTTATCTCTTTATTGATCATTGTTCCTTTTTTCAGTTTTAAAATAATCGTCCTCGAAAGTAATACTTAAATACTAGAGGAATGGAAAGTTGTACATTTTGAGGCATATATTTCATAGTCTAACATTTCAATGAACTTAAATACAATTACTTATGCTTATGATTTAGTTGTCTATATTGTAAAATGAAACTTTAGGTGGGTAAAAATGAGGAAAGAATTTTGACTGATGCAAAGATAGAAGCTAGATGGTATAGCTTGTTTAAAGCTAACAGACATTAGCACTGAAAACTAATAAATCCATTTTGGATTTGAATCAGAATTTAGCTCCCTGCCTTCCTACACACCCAGTGGCCGGATCTAGTTAAACTACCATGATGTCCATAGATGCAGGTGTTGTTGTTCAGTCACTAAGTCGTGTCTGACTCTTCTGTGACCCCATGGATTGTGGCCCGCCAGGCTCCTCTGTCCACGGTGTTTCCCGGGCAAGAATGCTGGAGTGGGTTGCCATTTCCTTCTCCTGGGGGTCTTCCTGGCTAAGAGATCCAACCCGGAGACCCGGGTTGGAATCCACTGCGGGTGGATTCTTTACCGTCTGAGCCACCGAGGAAGCCCATAGTTGAAGTTGTACACGCGTAATTCCAGATCAAGAATCTCCGCTGCATATTCATTTCTCCTGCTCAGCCACTATCCTATCTCAGTATACTGAAATCTAGGAAATAAGTTACAGATTTAGCCATAACCAGCACACCCTGTATACAGTTGTCAGGGGAAGCGAGGTAGGAAATGGTAATTAACTAGCGTATCTAAGGGAGAAGGCAATGGCAACCCACTCCAATGTTCTTGCTTGGAGAATCCCAGGGCCCGGGAGCCTGGTGGGCTGCCGTCTATGGGGTCGCACAGAGTCGGACACAACTGAAGTGACTTAGCAGCAGCAGCAGCACAAGCTATACACAGTTGTAAGGGGAAGCGAGGTAGGAAATAATTAGCATATCTGAATGAATACGTGATGCAGTAAGGAGGGGGAATATTAGGAGAGTTGCCACAGCCCTGATTTCTGAAAATGAGGCCACAAATACTCAAAAGAGTTACTCTGGATCTCCTGAGTTCAACATATAATTTTCTTTCCTAAATGTGCTAAAGCACTCTACTTTCGCTTGATAATGAAGGTCAGTCACCCAGGTAATGTATTAATCCCCCTTTGCCTGTGTTTTTCAATAACATGAGTACTCTGAAATGGCCATATGGCCTAAGAGAACCACTGTTATACTCACTGGGCTAAGCATTCATATTCAGGTATTTAAAAACCTCTAAACCAGCAACGCCCGAAGCGGCAGGCCTACTGGAGCCTCTGCATAATCAAAGCCTTGCCTTCCGTGGGCTCTGTGTGTGTCCTTGGACGGTCATCACAGCAGCTGTGATGCCGTTCATGACTACTGAACTGAACTGTTCATGAACAACTGTTCATGAATTACCGTTGCTCCATTCTCTGACAGCAACTGTTTCCTCCCTGCTTATCAACCCAACCACCAGGACACTAATCCCAGCTTCTTGTTTCCTTAAGATTCTGCTGCTTTCGATGACGTGTAATACTCTGTGTGATGGTCAACACTCTTGGTTGCAGACCACAGACTCACCTCTTGTCTAGGTTAAACACAACATTTTTAAGAATTCGTTGGAGAAATAAAAGAAACAGACTCCAAGATGAGTGTTGAGAACATTTTCCTGTTTCAGGTCACTCACCCCCCGAACCCTCACCACACGCAGGAGGGAACTTCGGTCCCTGTTGCAGCCTTGCCTTATTGATAGCCTCAGAAAACCACTGCTCACTCTCTGGCTCCAAAACCACTCAATCTCTGCTCCAATCAGGGAGCTCCCAAAGGGCAGCTGCTCCCGCAACTCTTGGTTCCAAAGACATGCTGTCTCTTCACATCTCAGTTTAAAAACAGAGTCTTCCGTGAATGACGTCTGGTTGTAGAACCCGACTCACATGTATGTGTCTTAGTGTCAGGGGAAGCTGTGAAAAGTAAACGTTTTTTCACTCTACTTTGGGAAGATGTCACGTACGCTGTGGGGACTATAAATTATGGAATTTGGGGGCAGCCATGAGTGGGATAGATCAAAACCTCAGCACTTCCCGAAGGCCAGCCACTGTCCTCTCCCACTCCACCAGGTGCTGGAATGCAGGCTTCCCAAGCCTCTCCCTTCCTGGTTTACACCAGCAGCCTTTCTAGTAGATGCGCAGTGTCACAAAATTTATTTTCTCAACAAGGGGACGATGCTTATTCCCAATGTTAAAGAGAGGAATCCCTCAATCGGCCCCCAACTTAATCTTAATATGGTCCAGATAAGCTATTTTGCTTGATAATGCAATTGCCATTGATGATATTACATACATTTCCAGTGTCTTAATTTTAGACATTCTGCAAGTTGGATATTAGTTTGAATATAATGGAAACCAGGCTTCTAGGAGATGTCACAGACACATTCTCCTCTCTCTGGCATAAGCTCAGACTCTAACATTCCTTGACTCCGTCTGCCCATTTCCATTTTACAGCCTCTGGCATTCACGTCCCTCTTATCATTTGTTTGTTTGTTTTTGTCTAAAAATGACCGGGCTGAACTCCCTGAACTTGGTTTCTGTCCCTGTTCCTGTTCGCTTCTCACACACCACCACACTTCTCCTTCTTCACATGGAAGTATGCGCATCTCACGCCCTTTCTAAAAACCCTTTGGTGTTCACCCATACCAGGAACACTCCAGCTACATCGTGGAAACCTGGTGTCCTTCACATTCTGACCCCCCATATTCCTGTAAATTCTGTTACAAATTAGCAAGGGCATCTATAAGCAGTCAAATGGAAATACTTAAATTCCCCTATATTCTCAACTAATGTATGAATCTGGGCCTTTGACTATACTTTTCCTTTTCCCTGGAACGTCCTGCCTTCCAAACAGTGCAACTGTTGAGAAGTCGTCCCCGGTCTTCCTGCCCAGGGTCCCATACCCACTCTCCGCCGTCTCCTCTCCACCCTGGGTTTCATTAGGTGGCACTCGGCAGTGTTTACACACATCTGTGTCACCGCTTTAAACAGAGCTTCTAGGCTGAGAGGAGCTTCCCTGGTGGCTTGGTGGGTAAAGAACCCACCTGCCGATACAGGGGATGCAAGAGACTCGGGTTCGATCCCTGGGTCAGGAAGCTCCCCTGGAGGAGGGCATGGCAACCTTCTCCAGAGTTCTTCCCTGGAGAATCCAATGGACTGAGGAGCCTGGAAGACTACAGTCCTTGGGGTCACAAAGAATCGGACACAACTGAGCCGCTAAGAATGAAATTGGGAAATTGGGATTGACGCATACACCCTATTGGTACCATGTATAAACCGGATAATTAATGAGAACCCGCTGTATAGCACAGTCAGACACGCAAAGAGTCAGACACGACTGAGCAAATTCACTCACTCACTGCATAGCACAAGGAACCTAGCCAGCGCTCTGCGGTGACCAGACGGGAAAGAAATCCAAAAGAGGGAAAATGTGTGTGCGTGTGTGTGTGCGTGTGCATGTGTGTGTGTGCGTGTGTGTGCGTGTGTACATGTGGCTGACTCACTGTGCTGCACAGTAGAAGCTAACAGCACAACATTGCAAAGTAACTACACTCCAACACAATTAATTAAAATAATTAAGTAAATAAATGGAGTTCTGAGAGAGAGGTTGCCTTAGATACAGAATCTCCAGAGCTTGGTGTGGAGCCTAGCACATGTTTTAAGCTCTGCCATTTTTTTTAAACGAGTAAACAGATGAATAATTTATGGCTACATGCTCACCTGATACTTACCGTTCCAAGATTTAAAGTCAGAGATTTTGAAACCATGGCTGATCGTCGCTTGTACTGGTATAGTGATTTAAAATGACCGTTCCAAGAGATTCGTGGATGCTAAATTAGCCACTGGAGGGAGCCCATATACCATGGATTTAGAGAATTATTACCATTTACGAGCTACATTATTTAAAAATAATTATAAAATAGACATTTACATTTAAAATAAAGTGATTTTGTCAGTTCTAAAGTAATAACTATTCTGTAATCCCAAGGGAAATCATATAAGCTTCTGAGTTTGTTTTTATCACAACAAGTTATATTATAGAAAAGGGAGAACATATGAGAAAGAGGATATCCAAAAATCACGGGTGTTTGGGGGCTCAGAACATTGGTTTAGCTATTTTGTTTCGCATTCATGATAGTATAATCTTCCAACTTATTTATTTTAGAAGCATGTTTTCCAAGCCATGATATTAGACAAATAGAGCAATTAATTATGACATATTAGTTCTTAAGACAATATTAGTGATATTAGGAATGTTTCATTAATAAACTTAGTGGCCTGAATGTTTTCATTTTAATTGATTATTATGTGTATCAAGCTATTGTCTTTCCTTTTAAATTGTTCAAAGGGAAATATGTCAGAGATTTTCTTGAGTAAGGCATTTTTAAAATGTGATTTGATATATAAGAATATACAAGTTCAAAAATTTTAGAGATTTTTAAGAAATGCGAAACACATGTCTTATTGTTTAGAAGCATACATACAAATGTTCTATCACTGGGTCTATCAGAGCTAAGTCCACCAGAACTAAGTCTAGCAGAAAGCTTCAAATATATTTAAAAATTGCTTTGGTAAATTATCTAAGGCAGTGATTATCTTAAGATTGATCTACAGCCTGTACAATCAAAATAATTTTCCTTCTGGGTGATAAAATCAAAAAAGAAATTCAGTCTCAAATGATGTTCTTATTGAAAATCCACATAGAGGAGACACTGATGTTTGCCTTAGTGCAGGTCCTAAAATTTGTAGCCGTGGCTTTGATAAAATGTAGTGTCTCTTCACTGATTCTGTAAGTTTTAGACCTAAGAACCAGACTTCCAATTATTGTTAGCTCTCAGTGTCAATTCTTTTTATAAAGCAACTTTCAACCTTTGGGATGCTAGCAAGGCTTTCTCTCAAGGCGCATTATAATTTCAGATGGACTTCCCAAGATAACTAATTTGAATGAGCTCAGTGGAAAAACTTTCAAGGAGCTAAATTATCTGAGGACCCATTAAAACATTTACAGGGTTTTATATTTCACATAAATGCTAAGTTATTTTTCGTCTAGCCTTTTAAACTGTTATTCACGGAGATCATGACTCACTGGTGTGTATCTCAAGCGCCAGCTCCCGACGTGGTCCAGTGCAGTAAAACGGGTTGATGACTTGGGTGCCATTTAAGAGGAGGTTGTCTTGCTGCCACGTGCGAGACACCTTTTCTTGTTGTTGTTGGTTGGTATTTTCACCAGTGCTTCAAATTTTGTGCCATATATCCCTTGCCTCCTAAAATCTGCAGTTCACATTTGGAATCTTGATGATAAAGCAGATATGAATGAGATGTGAGGTCAATTGAATTTGCTCTGTCTCATGCTCAAGGTGGTTCTGAATCTACTGATATTTTTCCATTTCACCACTTGGAATTATCACTGTAATTTCAGATGAGGAATTTGAGGCTCCAGAGGTTACTGAGTCAGTGTCAAACGGGATGTTTGAGCCAGCTGCAGCTGGTGTGCCTCTCGGTTCCGTGCTCGGCTCCACCCCAGTGTTTCCCAGAGTTTCATCTTTGGAAGCTCTTCTAAAAAGCACACTTTGCAGCAGACCAGATGTAGATACACACCATCAAGACGTTTCCCAAAAGTCCTTATCTTTACAACATAGGACCGACTCTGCTCTTCTGCATTTTATTCTAATCTAGTTCGCTTTGTAAGACATGAAACACCAAACTGATTTACCGATCCACAAATTGGTCTCAACCAGTGGCTAGAAAAACACTGATTTTCATGTCTGGACTTTTCTGGCTGTGCAAATAGCTAGTTTTTGGAAATTAACCTCAGAGGGTCATGGATGCAACGAGGTAAAAGGACTGAAAGTTGGTGGAGAGAGTCAGTGTCTTTTCAATTATATTTAAATTCCATTAAAACTCTGTGTTTAGCTCCTTTGAATATAAATAGCACTTGTCAAGGAAGAAAACCACCACAGCTTAATCTTGATGCTTATTCAAGTGTATTTTTGAAAGAAGTCAATGCTTATAGTCCCAACAGTTTTACCAGAGTAAATCAGTAAGTATAACAGTAGTTTTAAATCTAATGAGAGCAAAGCACAAATGAGCCAGCACTGAGTGAAGGGTAAGAGTGCATGCTGATAATGGTGTTTCTGACTTGCTACATCCTCAGAGAGTCCGTGAGGAATTTATCTGGGCAACCCTGAGGCAGTCAATCACTGTTGTTTTTCCTGTGAGGTTTCCATGCCTAACCAGCATATCCCTGACACCGTAGGTTTTCAAGGCTGTAGACTGCAAGGTCTGAGAAATTTGGGCAACCATCTCTCTCCCTCTCTAAAAACTTAGCTTCTTCCATTTTCAAAGTGTTAAGATAAAGGGCCATCCTAGGTGTTTTCCACTGTTTTTAGCCATGCTTTCATTCAGACTGACTCCTACCCCCTGAAACAGGCATTGGTACTTCAGTCTTTAAAGTTTGTGTTTAGTTTTGACTTCGCTGGGTCTTTCTGCTGCACGTGCGTCCTCTCGGTTGTGGTGAGCGGGGGCTCCTCTCTCGTTGTGGGGTGCGGGTTTCTCCGCAGGGTGCCTCCTTCTGCTGCAGAGCGCAGGATCTGGACGCACAGCGTTTAGTGGTTGAGGCCCACGGCTTGGTGGCCCCGTGGCATGTGGAATCTTCACGGATCAGGGTTCAAACCCATGTCCCCTGCATTAGCAGGCAGATTCTTAACCACTGGAACACCAGGAGTGTCAGTACTTATATTTTGAAGTAAATTGCAGTCACTCTTGAAATGAGTAATACTGTATATATTGCAGTTGAATTAAAATAGATATTTTACCTGCCCATATGGAAACCAAAATCTTTGTTGCCGTTGATAGTATTCTTTTGATTCAATATGTTAAGATCAGCTTAGATCTCTATTTCCAACCACTGTTAAGCCCACAGACTGGACCTTTGCTAAATCACATCAATGGCAGATAATCCTTCTATGGGGATTACTGAATTCAGGAAATTAGTATAGATTTAAAGTTAACAGAAACTTACTCTGTCTTTAGAATTTTACACGTGTACCACTTCTTAATACTGATAGTAGAATATCACCTCGTTGCAATATGTAACTCAGATAATTAGGAAATTTCAAGGCCTCTCATCTTGATTTCAAACTTGATTGAGCCACTTAGGTAGAGCATTAGCTGGATATTCGCTATTGCTCTGAAGTCACGGCATTCACTTCCTCAGCGAGCATTTATGTTTCCTGTGTGCTGGATTCTGTTCTGAGCACTAGATACATACAACGAAACAGAGAAAATCCGTGCTTGCCTCGTTTACCTTCTTGTTAAAAAGAAAGATGATAAACAGCCACATAAGACAGTGTCCAGTTGGGATAAGGACTTTTGGGAAAAAACAGACAGGGTGATGGGGTTGAAACATGAAAGTAGGGGGGAAGTATTTTAATCAGGTTGGTGGGGGAGACTCCTCTGAGGAAAGGATGTTTGAACAGTTCACCCCCTTTTCTTGTATTAGTGCTTCAAGATGTACAGATGGACTTTTCTTTTCCTTGCCCACCTCTGTCTCCACGTCACTGCCCTGTGCTTTTTGGGCAGCAGAGTTGGAACGGCATGCACCCAGGCCTTCCCCTTACACATCCCTACTTGCGGATTTCCATATAGTGTTCATCATCACCTATGAACAGTGCAGAGGAGCTTCCTCTAGAAACTGCCTAAGGTGATTGGATTAAATAAGGGAACACTAATATTTGGTGGGCTTTCCATTTTATATGCATATTGGCCTCATTGATACCTAATTTTTATCCTCTGAATGCAATTAAGTTTTTGTTTTAACGTGGGTTTTATGACTTATAAGTTTACCTTGATTGACCATTCTGGTTGGTTACTTGGTTTGGGGGTTTTCTCCTTTATAAACGTTTACACGGTTTTACTCGGTGTTTTGCTGTGCTACGTCTTCACTGCCGTGTGCGTGGGCTGCTCTCTCGTGGTGGGGCTTGGGCCTCCCCCGCGGCAGCTGCTCCTGGGGCAGAGCCCAGCCCCTAGGATCCACGGGCTTCGGTAGTTGTTGCGCACGAGCTTAGTTGCTCCACGGTGTGTGGGATCTTCCCAGACCAGGGGTCGGACCCGCGTCTCCTGCATTGGCAGGCGGATTCTTCACCACCGAGCCACCTGGGAAGCCCTGGCTTTGTTTTTAAGGGACGTTTGCAACAAGTGCCATTCATACCGTGTTTCTCCTTCCCACCTTGAGAAGTACAGCTGACAGGACTGTGGTTAGCAGTCAGTGGCGGTATTTATTCACATTCACTATAGACAAATGAGGGACTCGCCAGTGAAGTCGAGCAGGGTGTGGACTGCCAGCTCACTGAGGACTCCCTGGTGTGGCTGCGGCAGATGAACCCTAACGCAGCCTCCAGCTAGCCCTGCCTCTTGGCGTCCTCACCTCTGTGCTCAGCCATGGGCTGCAGCCCCCCAGGCTCCTCTGCCCACGGGATTCTCCAGGCAAGAAAACTGGAAAGGGTCATCATGCCCTGCTTCAGGGGATCGCCCCAGCCTAGCGACCGAGCTTGAGTCTCCTAGTCTGCCTTGGCAGGCCGGTTCCTTGCCACTAGTGCCACCTGGAATGCTCCTTGTGTGCGTGCATGTGTATCTGTATATGTGCGTATCTACGTGCAGACTGTAAGAAACGCCGCGGGAAGAAGGAGTCACCCCTATGGACCATTGATCAGGGCCTTTTATTGGGCGGTCGCTCCGGGGCAGAACTCCCGGGGGCGGGTAAGCGAGGGAGCGAGGGGTGTCTGCGAAGCAAAGGGAGTCTGCAGAGTCTGCGAGGGTGGGGAAGGGTTTTATAGCCTGGCCGGGGCTCCCATATAAGGAAGAAAACGCGGGCTCAGCGGTGATTGGTGTCCAAGGGCTCCATGTCAGCTCCTGATTGGATGGCAAGGGCTTCATGTCGGCTCCTGATTGGTCGGCTTGGTTGCTGGCCCGTCTCCGGGGCGTGTCTGCAGCGCCCTCTGCTGGGGCATGTCCCGACATGCCTGGGCATGCCTCAACACGCCTGACCCTGCCCTGACCTTTCATCCTGACCTTGCCCTGACCTTTCATCCCGGCCTTTTTGATATAGGACAAGGGGCGCCGACTCTCTCTGGCTACTTCCTGCTGAACGGGGGCGATGAGGGGTAGGGTACAGCCGGGATGGGGTAGGGTATGGCTGGGATGACAGGGGGCGTCTGCCGTTAATCTTGCCACAGAGTGCTTGTTGGAAGCCCTTGTTACTGTTGCATCACCATCAGCTGGACCGTGTCGAGCCTCTATTTGATGAAGGCCAAAAGCTTGTTTGGGATACAGGGCCCGAAAGTCAGGAGCAGCAGGAGAATGATGATCGGTCCCATCAGGGAGGATAGCAAAGTTGTCAGCCAAGGGGAGCTCTGGAAGCTCTGGAACCAGGATTCGAACCCGCCCTGCTGGGCCTCTCTCTCTCGCCGTTTGCCTTCCTTCCTGGCAGTTTCTGCCTTCGTCTCTCTCTTTTTCCTTCGATTCTGTCTCTCTTTTCTGCTTCTGTCCTTTCTCTTCTGTCACACTCTCTAATTCCTTTCTGTCTCTCACTCTTTCAGCTTCAGTCTTTCTCTTCCTTCCTTCCCTCACTCTCTCCGCCACTCTATCTCTCTTTCCTACTTTCTTTTGCCTTCTCTCCTTTTCGCTCTTCAGCTCTTCTCTTTCCTTTCTCTGGCTTTCTTTTGCTTTCTCTGACTTTCTCCTCTTTCCTTCTCTGGTTCCATTTCCCTTGGTTCTTTCCTTCCCTCATCTTCCTTCCTTTTTCTGCGTCTCCTCCTCTCTGTCTTACTCCTTTTGTCCTCCCTCTGTTGCTCTCCCTAAGGTGTTCCTCCCTCTCCTCTTAATAAAAGATTTGGACGGTGGTTCCTCAGTCACTCAGGAATCGGCGACAGAGGGGTTCGGGTAATGGTCAGTTTGGTCGGCCCCGTGAGGGTGGAGCGGTAGGAGTGATCGGGAGGAGGGATCGGGGCCGGGGCCACCCCTGTCTCTGGGAGACCCGGGGGAGCCCGTTTGAGTCAGATCAGGTGGTACCAGGGCTCGTGTCCCAGGAGTTTGGCTGCTGTAGGAGTGGTGAGGATTACAGTATGGGGTCCCGTCCAGAGAGGCTGTAGTGGGCGGGGACTCAGGGTTTTTAGCAGTACCTGATCTCCTGGTGCTAGAGGCCGGGTGGGCCCCTCATCGTCTGTTGGTTGCGGCAGGACCCGATCTGCGTGTTCCCTCAGCAAGGATCGTAGGAGGGAGAAGAGGGGGAGGTACCCCACGAGTGGGGGAGCCTCTCCCTCGGGGAGGTGAGTCAGGAGATAGGACCTGCCGTAGAGCAGTTCAAAAGGGGTCAAACCTGTTTTGGAGTGTGGTGTGGTGCGAATGTGAGTGAGCACCAGAGGAAGGAGGTCGACCCAAGACAGCCGCAGTTCTGAGGCAAGCTTGGTCAGATGCGTCTTGATGATGCCGTTCACCTGCTCTACCTTGCCTGACGATTGGGGCCGATAGGGGATGTGAAGATGCCAGCCGATACCTAGGGCCGCAGCCACCTGCTGAGAGATCTGCGAGATGAATGCAGGCCCATTGTCAGACTGGAGAGAGTTTGGCAACCCAAATCTGGGAATGAGATGGGCCGCCAAGACCTCCGCCACTGCCGCTGCCGTCTCCCGGGCTGTGGGGAAGGCCTCGACCCATCCTGAAAAGGTGTCCACCAAGACCAGCAGATAGCGGTAGGTTCGATGTCTGGGCATGTGGGTGAAGTCTATCTGCCAATCCTGCCCGGGCATATGTCCCCTCAACTGGTGAGTCTCCTGTGGGAGTCGGAGTCCTCCTTGAGGAGAGGTGGAGGCACATGTTAGGCAGGAGCGGTGGACAGTATATATGGTCTGTCTGAGATGTGGGGGAGAAAAGACAGGGCTGAGAAAGGAAAAGAGAGCTCTTGGTCCAATGTGGAGGGTATTGTGGATTTGGGATATTATGGTCTTAGCCTGGCGCTCCGGAAGCACCGGTTTATTATGGAGTACTATCCATCCCGACAGGTGCCTCTGAGCCCCTTCTTGCGCCAGCAAGGCTCTGGCTTCCTTGCTCGAATAATCTGGGTTGAGAGTGGATCTCAAAGGCAGCAGGGGCTCGGGGGCTTGTTGGAAGGTGATCTGTCGAGCCACTTGATCTGCCGTGTTGTTACCCAGAGCGACAGTGTCGTGGGTGTTCTGGTGTCCCTTGCAGTGTATGATGGCGACCTCTTTGGGCAGGGATAAGGCATCCAACAGTCGAGTAATGTGGGGGGCATTACAGATGGGGGATCCTTTAGTGGTCGGAGTGATTTGGAGACCCAGATAGACGACAGAAGTCTGAGTCAGTTGGGCTTTGGATTGTGAGGCTCTGTAACCCTGGGAACCAAGGAAATTGAGGAGGGTTGCAGTATGTTGTCGGGAGGTCTCTTCTGAGGGGCTGCAAAGGAGCAAGTTGTCTACGTATTGGAGGAGGGTGCTAGGGCGAAGCGAGCACCTAGCCAGATCCTGGGACAGAGCTTGCCCGAAGTAGTGGGGACTGTCTCTGAACCCCTGAGGGAGTACGGTCCATGTGAGTTGTGTGGTCAGCTGGGTGTCGGGGTCAGTCCAGGTGAACGCAAAGAGGAATTGGCAGTCGGGGTGGAGTGGGATGGTAAAAAAGGCATCCTTGAGGTCAATAATGGTGAAATGAGAAGTCTGAGGAGGTATGGAAGAAAGGAGGGTGTAGGGGTTAGGGACAAGTGGATGGGAAGGGATCACCGCCGCGTTGATCAGGCAGAGATCCTGCACTAGCCGGTAGTCTCCTGAAGCCTTCCGAACAGGGAGGATAGGCATGTTACAGGGGGAGGTCGTGGGGATCAGGAGACCCTGTCCCATGAGACGGTCGATGATGGGCTTTAGCCCCCTGAGGTTGTGAGTGGATAAAGGAAACTGGGACCGGGCTGGGAAACAGGTGGGGTCCCTTAGCTGGATGAGGACTGGAGGCTGGTGTCGAGCCACCACCGGGACTCAGGTGTCCCAGACCTCAGGATTAACAGAAGGGGTTGGAGGGTCAACCAGTAGCATTAGGAAGGCCCCTGACGTGGGAGCGGATCCTGGAGCTAGCTGAAGAGTGGCCTTCAGTTTAGCAAGTATATCTCTTCCCAAGAGAGGAGTAGGGCAGGAGGGGATGACCAAAAAGGAGTGGGTAAGTAGACAGGAATCTAATTGACAGGATAGTGGTTGGGTTTGGAGCGGACATGAGGGTTGGCCGTCAATGCCCATAACCGAAACCTGGGAAGGACGTAGAATGCCTCCAAAAGAGGAAAGGCCCAGTAGCCCAGGATAGGTAGCCCCAGTATCAACCAGAAAATTGATGGACTTACCCGCTACCTGGAGCGTTACCCTGGGCTCGGCTTGGGTTATTGGGGTCCCCGAGTCCGGGCGGCATCAGTCACCATCAAAGTTCAGCAGCTCCAAAGCCGAAGGAGGGCAGGAGGTCTCCCTGGGGCGCTCTGGTCCCCAGCCCCTAGAGGTCGAGGCCCGAGAGGCCTGGGGACAGTCACTAGCCCAGTGTCCTCGTCGTTTGCACAACAGGCACGGCTTGGAAGGAGGCCGTGGATTGGGGCACATCCTGGCCCAGTGCCCTTCTTGGCCGCACTTGAAGCAGGCCCCTGGAGGGGGGTTTTGGGGCCCCGAGCCTGCCGCCGGCCGCAGGGCCACTACCAAGGCCTGGGTTTGCTGGTTTAGGAGGCTTGCCTGAAATTCGGCCTTTTGCTTGAGCCTTGCCTTTCGGCTGGCCTCAGCAGTTTCCTCGCGGGCATGGTAGACCTTAAAAGCCATTTTTACCAGGTCTCAGATAGGGATCTGAGGGCCGTCCTCAGCCTTGGCCAACTTTTTCCGGATATCGCGGGCAGACTGGGAGATAAAACGATTGGCCAAGGTGGCCGGCCCGATAGGGGACTCAGGTGACAGCCTGGTGTATTGGACGAGGGCCTCGGTCAGCCGATTAAGGAACATGGCTGGGTTTTCGTCAGGCCCCTGGGTCACCTCATCTAGTTTGAGGAGGTTTACAACCTTGTGAGAGGACGTTTCCATCCCGTCGAGAATACACTCGATCATATAGCGTACTCGCAGCTGGCCGCCACCCCTCTCCTGGTAGTTCCAATCAGGGTCAGTGTCAGGAACCGCCTGAGCCCCTGGGGGGTGCTCGGGGGAGGGGTTGGCATAGTGCTGCTGGTCGGCCTGAGCCTTGGCTGCTGTCCAGATGGCCTGCCTCTCCTCGGGGGTGGTGGCAGACCCCAGGATGACATATAGGTCCTGCCATGTCAAGGCATAGGCACGGGTCAGACCAGTAAACTGCTTAATGTACTGAGCGGGGTTGGAGGAGAAGGAACCCAGTTTGGCCTCAATCTGTGCTAAGTCTTGGAGGGAGAAGGGGACATGGACTTGAGCTAGACCCTCAGCTCCGGCTACTTGTCGGAGAGGGAGTAGCGGGGCTGGGGGAGGGGGAAGGGAGGCTCCCGGAGGGTTGCTGTGGGAGCGAGTGTGGGAGCTAACCGGGGAAGGGGAGGGAGTGACGGGGGGAAGAGGAGGATACAAGATAGGGCTAAGGGCCGGAGGATCCGGGACCGGCCGTGGAGTCTCGGGGGCGGGAGCGGAGGTAGGAGAGTCCGGAGTGGAGGGGGAGGTAGCAGAAACCGGAGTGGAAGGGGTAAGGGCCATGGGAGAGGTATAGGGAGGAGGGGCCACCAGATCTTCCGGGGGAACAGAGAAGGCAGAGGACTCAGAGGCGGGAGGAGCTGGTTTGGCCCGGGAGGGTGGAATAGGGGGAGCCGTGATAAGCAGGATTTGGCGGGGAGTGCACGAGGTGCACAGGGTGGGGTGAGAGCGCAACGCCCAAAAGGCCTGAACATAGGGGGCCTCAGACCATTTTCCCATTCTCCGGCAGTAGTTATCTAAATCACGGAGGACGTCAAAGTCAAATGTCCCTGTGGCTGGCCATTGTGAGCCATTATCTAGGGGATACTGAGGCCAGGCTTGTGAACACAGAAAAGTGAGCTGCTTGGAGCGGATATATTCCTTTAGTTTTAGGGTCCGCAGGTTAGCCAGCAGGCACTCTAAGGGGGTGGAATATTGGGGATCGGGTTTGGAGGCCGTCGAGCCCATGGCAATCACCAAACGGAGACTAACCCTCGATGCGCGAACGTCTTCGGGTGCCAAGGGAAGCCAGAGATCTGCACAGCTGTTCGGAACGTCTTCCTCCCGTGCTGGGGGACCGGAGAGGCCGAAGCTGGGGGTCTGTACAGCCGTTCGGGACGTCTCCCTCACAAGCTGGTGACTGGGAGGGCCCAGTAAGTGGCCACTGGTTACTGGGCCCTAGGAAGTGGTCGCCAGGGAGGGCGGGCCCCAAAGCCGAAGGGACTTGCCCTGTATCCTGCCGTCCGGGGGGCTGGTCAGCCGCCTGGGTCCGGGGGGCTACCGCGGCGGTGGAGCTCGAGGGGACCTCTACGGCGAGTGCCACATTGGGCGCCAGATGCAAGAAAGGCCGCGGGAAGGAGGAGCCACCCCCGTGGACCCTTGATCAGGGCCTTTTATTGGGCGGTCGCTCTCGGGCAGAACTCCCGGGGGCGGGTAAGCAAGGGAGCGAGGGGGTCTGCGAAGCAAAGGGAGTCTGCGCGGTAAAGGGAGTCTGCAGAGTCTGCGAGGGTGGGGAATGGTTTTATAGCCCGGCCGGGGCTCCCATATAAGGAAGAAAACGCCGGCTCAGCGGTGATTGGTGGCCAAGGGCTCCGTGTCAGCTCCTGATTGGACGGCGAGGGCTTCGTGTCGGCTCCTGATTGGTCGGCTTGGTTGCCTGCCCGTCTCCAGGGCATGCCTCAACACGCCTGACCCTGCCCTGACCTTTCATCCTGACCTTACCCTGACCTTTCATCCTGACCTTGCCCTGACCTTTCACAGACTAAGCACTTCATTGTAGACTCGAAACTAACACATTGTAAATCGACTGGATTTCAGTAAAAATTTCTGGAAATAAAACAAAAAGTAAAAAAGGGAGCAGGGCCTCAGACACACACACAGAGTTGCCCGTGAAGACGGAGAGTGCCCCGCACCAGAGGACCCCGGAGAGGAGAGAGTGGGTCAGGGCCTCCCCTGGCGCCCCCGAGGACGCCCTGATCGCAGACGTCTGGCCTCCAGAACTGAGACCATCAGCTTCCGTTCTTTCGGCCCTCAGCCTGTGGTCCTGCGTCCCCCAGCCCTCGGGGAGGGCGCGGACGGCCTGAGAATAAACGCGGGTGACATGAGAAAAAGAAAGGCCCCTCCTGCTCCCCTCCGCTCCTTGGGTTTTGCCTGTTTCTGCCTGGAGTCGCTCCAGCGCTCTCCCAGGAAAGTTAAGAGGCCACCGAGGTCTCTCTGACCACCAGCATTGTAAAGTGCATTTTGTACGGCCTGGCAGACAGGAAAAGTGCTTCTGTGGGGGCAGGAGAGAAGGGTTTGCCCCGACAATCTCCCAAGAGCTGAGGGCGGCAGTTCCGATGCAGGCCAGGCGGCCGGGCCCCACTCCCGGTCTCGTCGCCGAGGGCTCGGTGCCCATCGCGGACAGGCCCTAAGGCGAGCCCTGCGGCGCGCCGCACCTGCCGTCTGTCCTGTGCGTCAGGCCGACCCACGGACACGCCTCCCGCTGGACATCGGCGGGGCTGCGGGTCGTGCAGGCCTCCTGCTCGGCCCCTTCGGGTTCTCCTCTGCCGGCGCCTTCGGAGCCAGAGGCCTGTCCTCAGGGCCTCCCGGTCTCTCGCACCGAGAATTGTCCTCACCCGTCTCTCGCGGCAGGCCCGCGGCCTCTGCCACCCGCCCGGGAGGGGAGCTGCAGCAGCTTTTCTGGCTCCGTCCTGCGGGTGTTTCTCCTTCATCAGGGGTTGGCTGGAGGCAGGTGGTCGGGGAAGACCCCAGACCTGCCCGCTACCACCTTGGGGCCTGACTCAGGGGAACCGGCATCTCCCCGTGGGAAGACTCACCCTCTGCTATTTTGCCATGAGTTTGAGGTCTTGGAGGATCTGAAATACAAGTCCAGCCTTAATACCCTGTCCTCACTGAGTCTGTCCCCCAAGCCCACCCTTGCCTGTCAATTCTTTTGCCATGTCAGCCAGCCTTCCTGAGAAGAGCAGCTGGACACTTGTGTTCATTGTGCTCCACTCACTCCTCACTCCTCGGTTCTACCTTCTTTTGCTACAGTCTCAATGAGAGGTGTGTTTGAAGAAATTGCTGCTAAGTTCGTGACTGCATCACCCAAACTTCAGAGCTCAGAACGGAGCACTCCTTGGATCTCACTGGACCACTGGGAACACCCCCTCCTTCTTAAAATGAACCCCAGCCCCACGCCCCCAGCGTTCTCTATCTTCATCTCTTCTTTTTTCTCTTGCCTTCTCCATTTCTTCCAAAAACTCCTCTTCCCCTGTCCTTCATTAAATGTTTGTGGTTCACATCTTTCTTCCTTGACAACTTTTTTTTACCTCTTGCTCTTGGCCATATAGCCCAAGATAAAATTTTCTTCTCTAATCACTTGCAAATCTAAAGGTCCAGACTAGCTCACTTTCCTCAATTCCAGATCTTTATTTTACTACCTAATGAACATTTTTCAAGTTAGACAATTTTTAACTGTTATTCTTGATGCAAATTTTTTTACACCTTCTTCCGTTGTAAGGAAGAAGAATTACCTGGAGGAAGAATTACCTGGGATGAAAGATGTTGAGGAGATGATCGCCCCAAAAACAGAAGGAGTATTTACTGAGTTTGAATAAGAAGGAAGAAAAAGGAAGAGGAGTAAATTTTAATCATTTCATCACTTTATGTTAAAAGTAATTTTATTCACTGTGATGTAATTTTCTTCACTAAATGCTTGTTATTTTATAATATATTAATATGCTTTCACTTGAAATATGACATCCATCTGGAAACATTCTGTTATAATTTTTTAAAGCAACATTTTAAGTCATTTTAGCAATTTATTCATTATACTTTTTTCTGTCTCTTCAATTTCTTATATTGTTCTGGATGATAAAGAAAAAGATAGTAGCCATTTTAGAAGTATCTTTTCTATACATTTTCTATCTGGAGATCATCAGAGCCTACACCAAACTTTAACCATTTTGCTAGATGTTTTAAAATCGTCTTGCTCCCCTTGCTGAATGATTGTTATTCATATTACTTATTTTATTTTTGCTTTTATCACACTGTTTTGCCCTAAACAACTTGCAGGAGAGCAAATGCCATCTGTGTTGTCAATTTTTGTCTCCCTCCCACACAGCAGCTGATATATAACTGTTATAAAAATGTTTCTTAAAAACTAGAATATCTTTTTAATGTTTATTTCTAAAGCATTTGTCAATCTGCTCAACTTCTAAGACTTTACGGTTTTAGCAGTTGTTGTTGTTTTTTGCTCTCTTAAATTCTCCAGCCACAAGTGTTGTCTCTTCATTCCACAAAATCACTTTTATAAATTTTGTCATTAAACAGTGCAGTTATGGTTCCTTGAATGATTTCCAAAATGTTAGAATCAATTATTGGTAGTAGATAGCTGAAGGGCACACTCAGAAACAAGCTTGGTATTTAAAATTAAATCCACAGAAATTAAACATAGTTCATCACATTTCAATACATGAAATAGATTGTCATGCTACAACTGAGAATTTACAAACTACAACAACCCAAGTTAAAATCTTGTCCTCATAAAAGTTTCCCCCAAATGCAATTTTTATGTGAGCCCCACCCCCACCCCCTGTGCAGAGGGTGGGGCCCATTTCTTTCCTCCAGTGGGGAGTGCTGTGGAGCAACTTGAAACATCCGTGGAAATAAATCAATAAATGCTGCTTCCAGAGGGACATCCATGGAGAGGTGAGGAGAGGAAAGAGGCCTTGCCAAGTCTTTTGAAAAAGTCTGGCATCAAATGGGGTGACAGACGTTCTAGCCAGGTGGCCCACACATACAAATGAAAGAATATGCTGGAAGAGGCCTGTAGGGACACTGGATCCAACCATGACCACTGCTCAAGATTAAGTTAATGCCATTATGTAGGAAGAACTGTTAGAAACACAGATACAACCCATCGTTAGGTTTGCTTATTCAGAGCCAATGCTAATCATGCATTTGAACTCAGGCCTCATAGGCTGATGGTTCTCGCCAAAGGTAAACCAGAGGGAGTTCCGTCAATAGGTATGTATCAACTGCCCATGTTCCCACTTCTTTGTGTAGAGTCACTCCAGTTCAGTACAGACAAGGAAGCATTCTACAACTTAACAACACTAAGCTCAAGAGTGTACACATTGCTGGGGGGTTCTGAGCCTTGGATCACACTTCTAGCCGAGGCCCTATCTCTTCAGAAGGGATACAGGATAGAGCTAGTCCCGGGGAGGTTGTGAGAGAGGGCGATGGTCAGGGAGGAGGTTGGAGGGAGGTCAGATGCAGGCAGCTCACCTTGGAAGGTCACTCAGTTCTGTGTACAGCTCCTCCCCTCTCTCTTTGGCCCGTGTATCAGTTCCTCCCAGGCCCAGCTACTGCACCCACAGTCACAGCGCTATGAATTAAGTGCCCTGGGACAAGCAGAGCTGGTGGGAAAGAACTCGCCAGCCAGTGCAGGAGGCCTAAGAGAGGTGGGTTGGCTGGGGAAGATCCCCTGGAGGAGGGCATGGCAACCCACTCTGGTATTCTTGTCTGGAGAATCCCATGGACAGAGGAGCCAGGTGGGCTGCAGTCCATGGGGCTGTGGAGTCAGACAAGACTGAATGTCTTAGCACACACGCAAGACACATACCATGCCTCCTAGCAGGGGGGCACTTCACCCACCCTCCAGCCGCACCTCTGAAGTAGCAGCAGGAAGCTGAGCAGCTTGATGAAACAGACGGACAGCTGGGGGTATGGGCCCCAGTCATGTGCTCTGGTGATGCTGACGTGTGCATGTGTGATACATGAAGATAACTTTATAAGTCAACTTGTGTGGGCCATGACGGTCAGATAGTTGATCAGCTTTACTCTGGATATTTCTTTTTCGTTACTCACCTATCTAAGTGTTTCTTTCTTCGTTTTTGGCTGGCTGGGTCTTGGTCGCTGTACCCAGGCTTTCTCTGGTTGTGGCGAGAGGAGCTGCCCTCCCTCCCCCACCATGCATGCGCCCTGCCTGCTGTGCGTGCCCCCTCCCTGCGGTGGCCTCTCTTGCCAGAGCCTGGCTCTCGATGCCCGAGCTTCAGTCCTTGTGGCACGCGGGCTCGGTAGTTGTGGCACGTGGGTTTCCTTACCCCGCAGCCTTTGAAAACTTCCCAGACCATGGATTGAACCCATGTCCTCAGCATCGGCTGGTGAGTTCTTGTCCACTGTACCACCGGGGAAGTCTTTATTCTGGATATTTCTATGAAGATATTTTTTGGGATGAGATTATCATTTAAGTCAGTGGACTGTGAGTAAGAAGATTACCTTCTTTACTGTGCCTGGGTCTCATCTTATTAGTTAAAGTCCTTAATAGAAACAAAGATGGACCTTCTCGAGCAAGGAGGAATTCAGCCAGGCTGCGTCTTTTGGACCTGTCCTCGGGTCTCCAGACTGCCCACCTACTGTGTAGATTTTGGTCTTACCAAGCCTCTACAAGTGTGTCAACTGAGTCTTTAGAATCAACCTGTCTCAGGCTTCTGGGGTGGCTCAGTGGTACACAGTCCCCCCTGCCAGTGCAGGTGATAGGGGTCCGATCTGAGGGCTGGAAGATCCCATACGCTGCAGAGCAACCGAGCCCAGGCATCGGTCACTACCGAAGCCAGTGCGCCATGGAACCTCCCATGCTCCCCAACAAGAGAAGCCGCCATAGTGAGAAGCGCACATTCCCCGACTGTAGAGTAGCTCTGTTCGCTGCAAGTAAGGAAAGAGCAAGCTCAGCAAGGAAGATCCAGCACAGACGAAAATAAAGAAATATGTAAGACAAAATCAACCTTTCTCTCAAAGTCTCTCTCACTCACCTGCCAATCAACAATCAAAGAAACCAACCCTTGATTTTTAGCGTTTGCTGATGATCCCGGTGTACATTTCCCCATCAGCGCTGATTTCAAGCTCCGAACACGTGTGACTGTCCCTACAGTTGCAGAGATTTGTGGAGGACCACACTGCTGTATAGTGTTTCCACCATGCGGTCAACAGTACATCAACAACCTCAAGAGAAGAGGTACTAGTAAAATAGTAAAAGAATGAAGAGCTAGTGAGTTCCAACCATTTATTACCTTTATTTTTAATATCACTTAATTGTGAGCACTTTTTATTTAATATCACTTAATTGGAAGGACTGATGCTGGAACTGAAACTCCAATGCTTTGACTCATTTGAGAAGACCCTGAGGCTGGGAAACATTGAAGGCAGGAGGAGAAGGGGATGGCAAAGGATGAGATGGTTGGATGGACTCAATGGACATTAGTTTGGGTGGACTTTGGGAGTTGGTGATGGACAGGGAGGCCTGATATGCTGCAGTCCATGGGGTCGAAAAGAGTCGGACACGGCTGAGTGACTGAACTGAACTGAACTCTAAGCGTAGATAATTAATATTTAATGTTGGCTATGTAAAGCAACTGGAATGCAAAAATTCCTGAATATTTAAAAATTCGCTCTTATGAACTGGTACAAACTGGCTCCAATGCATCACAAACCAGGGTCAGGAGCCAGCTTAATATCTGGATCAAGGCCATGAAACTATTCCAAAGGATAACTAAGGGTTAGAAGCAAAGATGAAAAATGTAGACTTTAGAAGGGAAACTCAGTAAGAGCAATAAAGGAATACTTTACTTTGGCAATAGGGCTTATCTGGTGGCTCAGATGGTAAAGAATCTGCCTGCAATGCAGGAGACTCAGATTTGATCCCTGGGTCAGGAAGGGACCCACTCCAGTATTCTCGCCTGGAGAATCCCATGGACAGAGGAGCCTGGTGGGCTATAGTCCTTGGGGTTGCAGAGAGTCAGACATAACTGAGTGACTAACACTTTCATGCTTTTTTTTTGCTTTGGCAAAGCTACTTTCAGAGTTGTCTTCTGATTTTCGAGGCACACTCTGTACCAAATGCTTGATAATTTCAGTTTAGCAACATGCTGAGTTGAAAAGGATTTTCAGATTTGACCAGAGAATATAATTATCATGTAAAACACTATTTCTATGGGAAAATATATCTCAGGATCCAAACAACCAGCTTGAAAAGGACGGTTTTAGAACACTGTGTTCATCACTTATAGACTGCCTGCGCGTTTACAAACGGCAGGGTCAGCTCTGCGTGGGTAAAGTGTACTCTGCTCAAACAGTAGCAAATAGAATTCATAGTAATAGTTGTACTACGTGTTTAGTTTAGCAGTCTGAGTTTTTTTTTTTTTTTTTTTTTCTTACAAAACGGTAACGAGCAATCAGGTAAGCAACCTCGGTCTTCCTAGCCTGGTGTGGACCCACTGCATCCCGACCGAATCTCGTGCTACAGACCCGCGCTCGAGTCTGAGTGTTCCTCCATTAACCTGCCCTTGGGACGCCATGAAGCGATGCATGAATTGATTCCCTTTGAAAGACAAGAAATGTGACTTTGTAGCTATGATTTCCTGCTGAGGATGGGAAAATGGATGCGATGGGATAACTTGTCTCCGTCTGAGACCAGCTGCTCTTACCTGGGTTCAGCCTACGTTAGCTGCTGAGAACACCTCAGCAATGGTGCTAGAAATGCCATGCCTCAGCAAACAGCCGCATTTCCCACATACATAAACCCCACTCTTACAGGGGCAGCAATTGGATGCAACACAATAGAAATGAAATGACCTTCATTTCGTAGTCAATACGCTTTATTTTGCTCTGCTGAAAGCATCTGGTTTCACTGAAAGACATTTCTCATCATTTCCAGTAAATTTATTTACAGCCTGCATCATTTCAGATTTTAGGAATCTCGGCAAAGTCTGCTAACTGTAGGTGTTCCTTCATGCCATGAAATAGCATGAGTGAAGACAAACGGTACAATTGTGTCATCGTAGTTTTTTATATGAATGAATATTATAAAACCTCACTTCAGGTAAAACCTTCTCATTTTATAGATGTAAAAACAAAGACTTAGAATGTGTAAGTGGCATGATCAGTTTGGCTAGATACTGTCTCATTAGAAAGATGCTTTTCCTTTTTATGAAGGAAAAAGGAGTTTGCTAGTATATTTTTAAGCATACAAAGGTTATTTTAAATGATAGTAATACATGTTTCTAACTTTAAGTTTGACTTTTCCCTCATGGATTAATTCTTGTAAAACAAATAGTTGTAAAATAAAAAATAGAGTTCTTGATGGGGAGACAGACTGCCAAGACTTTGTCATAAATCTGGACAAAAGGGTGAGATAACAATCTTTTATGCAAACTAACCCATCAATGATGTATGGCGTTTTCTCCTGACACTTTTTTGTTAATGTGGTAGGAGACAAAGCATAAATCTGTCACCTTCAAATAACCATAAATAACATTTTTTTTCAGAAGAATCTTTAAATGAGGATTTTATTAAATGGCAAGAACTGTTCAGTTGTACTCCATGCTCCAGAGTAAATATTCTAAATGTAAACACTATAAGTACAATTTCCCTTAATCACTGTTTACTTTTATCTCAAAGTTCCTGCACACTTTTTTGAGGACAAAGTAGAGAAACTGGAGAAGTTTCCAAAAAGGCTGTGCTTTGTACCAAAAAGTCCACGTAATTAGCTAAACAAAACACCATGTTGCAACTGCTCATGTACTTGGTCTAATAAAAATTAAAAACAAAATTAGTACTGACTCTATGATACAGAGCATCACTTCTCAAATAATATATGAGAATCAGGGGATCTTGTTAAAGTGCAAATCCTGATTTATGAATTCTGGAACGGGGCCGAGCTTCTGGTGTTCTAACAAGCTCACAGGTGAGACTGTGCTGATTCAGATCAGATTCAGGAGCAAACTCCTGCCGTGCGAGTCATTTTTATATTTCTGGAGCCTTGAGTGAGGGCTGGGGTGGAAAGCCACATGCACAATGGAAACACTTTCCAAGGCCTTATTTACATGTCATTCACATGCCCTTCATATTGTTATATTTTTATGTATTAATTTAGTTATCATTTTTGACTGTGCGCTTGCCTTGCCGGATCTTAGTTCCCCGACTTGGTAATAAACACGGGCCCTGGCAGTGAGGGCGGGGAGTCCCGACCCCAGGACAAGCAGGGAATTCCGTTTATTACTTCTGTTCCCACCGGTTTGGCCAAACCAAAGTGGACTGACTTAAGGGTTCAGCGGAGCACAGGGGAAGGACTTGCTTGCTTACTGCTGCTTTGTTTCCCCTGAAGGGTGCAGACATTAACGGGGAAGAAAGATGGTCAGCTCGCACCCCCTCCACCAGTGTGATAGCCCAGGGGAAATGTGACGCCAGCTAACAGCCCGCATGCTCCTGCGTTCTCTGATGCTGACGTTTGTAAGCAGCTTCCCAAATGCGGGCCCTCTGGGGCCCTTTTGAGTGTGGCACCCAGTGGCTCAGAGACAACTATTTGTGTTAAGTTTAGTGCTTCCTGAATCATGTGGCTGTTGTTTCATCGAAGCGCTTCTGTATGTCACAGCAGCTGTGAGCTGAGTGTTGGAGTTAGACAGCGTGTGAAGGACTTGATACTTCAGTTAATAAATTCATCTTCATAGCTTCCTGCCTTTGAAGAAAGTTTGGTTTGGAGCCGATCACCTAATACACACAAGCCTACACCGTTTCAGGATCACAGTCCTGCTCCTCATATGAGGGGCTAAACGACTGTCTTAAAACCAGAGACTGGAAGCAGCTGCAAAGCAGAGCGAGCGTTCTGACCCCAGCAATGGCAATAAACCGGATACTGCGCGCCCTTTCCCGAGCAGACTTCTGTCCTTCAGATCACACTGCAGTTTGGCAGGGATCATTCCTGAAAACAAACACTTTGGAGTCAAAAGGACTAACCTCTCTGTGCTGAAAGAATATGAAAACCAAGATTTCTCCCCATTTATGATCTTGTTGATTCCATAAGAAGTAAATGATCATGTCATTTGATTTCTTGTTAGCGTCATTTGTAACAAGCAAAGTGTTGCTGTCTTGCCAGGTTTTACAAATTTGAGAGGACTTTGAATGATGAAAAATAACAGGGGTACCTGCTTTGATTCTGGTGGTATGTCACAAGAGAACTACTCTTGGCAGTAAGTCTTGTTCCAGCCCTCTGCTCTCCAAGTCAACAGGGTTCTTATTACAAAATATCTGTAGGGTATGTATGAACCTAAATAAATATGGTAGTCTGAAGCAGGGATTCCCCAGCCTCCAGAATCTAATGCCTGACTATCTGGGGTAGAGCTAATGCAATAATAATATACATAAAATACACAATAAAACAGTGCACTTGGATCATACCAAAACCATCATCACCCCCACCTGCGGGAAGCTGTTTTCCAAAAAACTGACCTCTGATGCCAAAAGGGTTAGGGACTGCTGTGAAGGACTCTCTGCGCAGAGAAGCAGTTCAAAGGGGTTTCAGAAATAATGAGATTAATAAAGAGTTAATCTTAGGAACAAAATGCTATATAACAGATTTGGTACATCACAGCTAAAATATTTAAATCCTCTAAAAAGCAAATAGAAGGGTATCCATGACCCAGTAATTACAATTCTTGGTATATATCTAAACAGTAATTTGTTTAAATGACAACATTGAAATGGTTCATTACACGGCTCTTTATAATAGTGTAAACATGGAGATCGCTCATATGTCCATTCATGTAATGAAATCCTATTCAGCAGTTAAGAAGGAAGTTACCAAGTTAAAAGAATCCCATGCAAAAATTATTGTTGAATGATGAAAGGAAAACAGAAACATTGCACAGGGTGGTAACATTCTTCTGTAAAAGCACACAGAATACCCTGTATTTTCTATTTTACACACATAAATGCCATCTTCATACTGATGGGGTCAAAGCAGACTGACAGTGGTGGTTTCTTATGACACGGTCTTGTGAAAGTGGCGCTTAAATCATATCTACATGAGTCCCCGGGACAACACCTCATGGGAAGGAAGAAGTTCAATCTGGAGCCAGATTGCCGCTGCTGCTGCTGCTAAGTTGCTTCAGTCGTGTCCAACTCTGTGCAACCCCATAGACGGCAGCCCACCAGGCTCCCCCGTCCCTGGGATTCTCCAGGCAAGAACACTGGAGTGGGTTGCCATTTCCTTCTCCAATGCATGAAAGTGAAAAGTGAAAGTGAAGTCACTCAGTTGTGTCCAACTCTTAGCGACCCCATGGACTGTAGCCCACCAGGTTCCTCCTTCCATGGGATTTTCCAGGCAAGAGTACTGGAGTGGGTTGCCATTGCCTTCTCCAGGAGCCAGATTGCTTACATTTAAATCAGAGCTCTGCTATTTACTAAATATATCACATTGAAAAGTTACTTAAGAGATCCTTGAGCTTCAGTTTCCTCAAATATGAGATGGGGCTAAAAGTACTTCCTTTAGAGAGTTTCTTAGAAAAGGACATCAGTTGTCCTGTTTTTTTGAACCTAAGAGGTCACTGGGTTTCCCTGGTGTCGCTAGTGGTAAAGAACCTCGCTGCCATTGCAGGAGGCAGAAGAGCTGTGGCTTCGGTCCTTGAACTGAGAAGACCCCCTGGAGGAGAGCATGGCAGCCCCCTCCAGTATTCTTGCCTGGAAAATCCCACGGACAGAGGACCCTGGCTATGGCCCACAAGGCTGCAAAGAGTCAGACATGACTGAAGTGCCTAAGCTCGCATGCACACAAGAGGTCATCAGTTCTAAGATATGTGATCGAGATGCATCATTAACTTCAAAGATGCCAAAACGGGGAAAGATGATCGCCTTAAAATGGAAAAATATATGTAAAGCATCTGTAAGGAGTAATTTATACATGTTGCTTATCATTGTGTTTTGAAATTGTCATTTATTGTTGTGATAATTTCAATTGATGAAATATTATGCATAAACTGAGATAGACTGTAATAATCCATCTATGGCTACAAAAGTAGGTTTATTTTGGGAAGCCATGAAACGGGTTACAACCACCTCCGTGAATTATCTCCACAAGCAGGCAAAACCAATGCCTCAGCTCTAAACATCAAGCAGCATTAGCGGAGTTAATTTTCTTAGGTTCATCCATTGCAAATCCCAATTCCAACAGCATCTGACACGCCAGGTCATGCATTCTACTGCAGGACCCTTAAGGAAACCAGGTTTATTAACTAAGTACTAAAAATAGTTTATAATCCAGAGCAAACAAGAACTGTTACACAGCCCAGCTGTGTTTTCCTTGAACCATTTCAGAGGCTCTCCAGAATCAATTATCACCAGTAGTCTATTGTGCCTTACAGTTCCAGGGAAAGGTCAAGTTAAATTAATTAACTTTCAATAACTACCAAAGTCTGTACGTCGCCACCGCCATCCTTCTAATCTAACACGTTTCTGGAAACGTGTGTGCTACCTAGAATCACTGGCTCAGGGAATGGGTCATAGATTGAGGGTGTCTGCTCTTGAATTGATTTCCTCAGTGGATCAAAATTCTGAGCCACTGTGCTTTTGAGACCTGACTGCAGGCTGCAGTAGGTATCTGGACATAGGGTTGCTGGGTTGATTCTCAGCTTCACAGAGAGAGGAAACAGGATAGCTATTATAAGGTGTATTCCTATGCAAACAGAACATCCAAAATGACCTTGTTTATAGGATCTGAGTGCTTTGATGTCCTCCATGGGAAGCCTCACCTTCTTTCTGCATAGGTCACACAGGACAGAACAAACCGGATCCCGTGACATGTAAAACCCTCCAGGACCCACAGTCGTGGCGTTTTATTGCAAATGCAAATGGAACGTAGAAATTAAACTGAGCTTTAATTGTGTTAACAGTTCCTCTGAATTTTCCTCAGAGTGGGGAAAGGGTGGGAAAAAAATGCTCCTCTGGTTAATGGGCAAAGGCATAATGTAAACAATGATTCTTTGGAAGATTAGCAATCCTGAAGAAAGCAATTAGAGGAAGAAAGACCATTTAGGCAGAAGCTAATGCTTAGTAGCTTGCAGCATGCTGTAGCTGTGCAGAATTTTATTTCCACATTAGATGGAATCCTTTCAAAGCTTTTTTTTTTTAAACTATGAAATAGGAAAATTGAGTTTCCAATGATTTCAAATGACACCTAAAATCACATGAAACATGAGAAAACTTTTCAAAACTCCTGGGTTACTTTCCACCTGTGACTCGTTGTAACTGTTTCCTTCTTCGTGTATACCCAGCTGGGTGCAATGCCTGGGATACAGTAGGTGTTCAATAAATGGAATAAGTGTTAGTTACTTGAAAGGATAAATGGATGGAAAGAGTAACTCTCACTAGAGAGAATATATATTGTATTCATTCATTGTCTTGAAGACAAATGCTTCATTAATTTGTATTAATAGCTGAGTGAAACATTTAAGTGGCCAGGAGCTGTTGAGTGGTCCACGGTGAACTACTCTGTCTATCCCATTCCATCCAGGCAGGAGGCAATCACTGGGCAGCTCCCCTAGAAACAAGTAACAGAACAGAGAGGAGGGGTACCCAGATTCAAAACAGAAACTTTCACCACTATCAAAATACATGTTCTGGTGAATCATATACATTTCCTGGCCCTCATTTTTTTGCTTTTATTTTTACATTTATAAAATGAAAACGATACGTATTCATGATATCTCAGCATAAATTGAATACTTTATGTGTGAATATTTTTTGAAATACTACAAAGCAAGACTTCTCAAACCATGTATGACGAAGGATCTGCTTTATATTTCTTGGTTTTTACCTTCCAATCCATTGAAAATGGATCCTTTTAAATCTCCACATGTTCATGTGACACTAATGTTAAGTTGATGTCAAGGGTTTAAATACTTTCTTTCAGTTTCTACCTTATCTTAATGCAGAGCAGTAGGAAATGGTTAACTAACCGTCCAGGGTCTCCCACAGTTTACTTGTTGAGTTGTTGTTGTGTTGAGTCGATAAGTCCTGTCTGTCTCTTTCGCAGCCCTGTGGACTGCATCCCGCCAGGCTCCTCCGCCCATGAGATTTCCCAGGCAAGAACACTGGAGTGGGTTGCCATTTCTTCCTCCAGGGGATCTTTCTGGCCCAGGCATTGAACCTGTGCCTCCTGCATTGGCAGGGGGATGCTTTACCGCTGAGCCGCCAGGGCAGCTGCTCTGTGAGTAGCGGTGCTGTGATCGTCTGTAGGAGTGGAACGGGGATGGCGGGGATGACGAGACGATACAGCAGAGAGAACGACACTGCTGCTTTGACTCAGAGCGGACCCGCAGTTGGTGATCAAAGGCTGGACCGGTTTGCGCTGGTTAAGGGCGAAGGGAGGAGGCTTTGCCGTGTGAGGAAGTCTGAGCGCAGCTGAGCTGAGACCCGCAGGCACCGTGAAGGCAGCTCACAGTGGAGCCCGTCAGTGCCTGCAGAAACCAAGACCGCAGAGTGAGACCCTGAAAGACGCGTTGACCTCACGGGTGAGCAGTAGATGAGGTGGTATTGCGAGATGCCACACTTGGCGACTCCGCAAGCGACATGCTGAAGGTGGAGTTCAGTTTAATGTTCAACCCGTGAAGCGAAAAGGGTCTAAACCAGAGTGACCAGGGTGGGACCCAAAAGGAGTGAGCGGGTGTGAGAAATGCAATGGAGGGTGCGCCGAAGAAAGCTGTGCTCTGGTGGGAGGATGAGGACAACAAAGGAGCGGAGGGTCTGCGACCACGAAAACGCGGCTTAGTTCACACGTAGAGGAAGTGATTACCACGGTGTATTTCATAAGCAGAAATGTACAGAACTCTGTGTGGGTTGTAACTGTGGAAATTTCTTCATGAGATGCGGATATCAAAGCGCTTTACCTGGTTCTGAGAGACCTGTCAAGAAGCAACAAGTTAGAACTGAACATGGAACAACAGACTGGTTCAAAATTTGGAGAGGAGTTCATCAAAGCTGTATATTGTTACCCTTCTTATTTAACATATATGCAGAATACATTGTGTGAAATGCTAGGCTGGATAAATCAAGCTGGAATCAAGGTTGCTGGGAGAAATATCAACAACCCGATATCAATAACCTCAGATATGCAGACGACAGTGCCCTAATGGCAGAGAGTGAAGAGGAACTAAAGAGCCTCTTGATGAAGGTGAAAGAGGAGAGTGAAAAAAACTGGCTTAAAAGCCAACATTCAAAAAACAAAGATCACGGCATCGGGTCCCATCCCTTCATGGGAAATAGATAGGGAAACAATGCAAATAGTGACAGACTTCAACATCACTGAGGATGGTGACTGCAGCCATGAAATTAAAGGACGCTTGCTCCTTAGAAGAAAACCTATGACCAACCTACACAGCATGTTAAAAACCAGAGACAACCCTTTGTCGAGAAAGGTCCTTATAGTCAAAGCTATGGTTTTTCCAGTAGTCATGTATGAATGTGAGTGTTAGACCATAAAGAAGGCTGAGCACAAAAGAATTGATGCTTTTGAACTATGGTGTTGGAGAAGACTCTTGAGAGTCCCTTGGACTACAAGGAAATCCAACCAGTCCATCCTAAAGGAAATCAACTCTGAATGAAGATTCATTGGAAAGACTGATGCTGAAGCTCTAATACCTTGGCCACCTGATTCAAAGAGCCAACTCATTGGAAAAGGCTCCGATGCTGGGAAAGATTGAAGGCAGGAAGAGAGTGGGATGACAGAAGATGAGATGTTTGGATGGCATCACCGACTCAACGGACATGAGTTTGAGTGAACTCTGGGAGATAGTGAAGGATACGGAGGCCTGGCGGGCTGCAGTTCATGAGGTCGCAAAGAACTGGACGTGACTGAGCAACTGAACAACAACAAAGAAATACTCAGAACAGGATAGTATCAATATATGTGCGAAAAAGCAGAGTTGAGAGTAGTATGTCCTGTCTCTGCCTCTTTCTAGCTGTGTGGCTTTGGATCTTCAACTTTAGGAGATTAGTTCATCCATAAAATTCCTTTAACAAATATACCTTGGACTTCTCCAGTGGTCCAGATTAAGAATCTGCCTGCCAGTGCAGGAGACACGGGCTTGACCCCAGGGGAGATTCCGCATGCCCAGGCCCCTGCACAGCAGCTGCTGAGGCCCGCCCTCCACAAGAAGAGGAGGCACCCCCAGGAGAAGCTGAGCCCCGCACCTGGAGGGCAGCCCTCTCTCACAGCAGCTAGAGAAAGCCCTGCACAGCAGCAGAGGCCAAGCGTGGCCACAAGGAAATAGTAATAGCATACACACATGTAGCTCCTGGGCTCACTGTGGCTCTGAAAGTGACGACATATGCAACATGCCTAACATAGGCGAAGTGCTTACGCACACGCCTGCGTTCATAAACCCCAGCATTCTCTTTCCGTCAGCTAGCTGTCTGCAGAAATGTGTGCACTTTTCCATTTCAAAATGTATCTAAAGTTATCAAGATCCATTAGATACGAAGACAGGTCAACTTTAAAAGATGGAGTGAGACTAAGTTGTGTGGTGCAGTGACCTTGGTTTGACCTGGACCTCTGCTTTCCGTTCACACAGATCCGCTGGTAGGAAATAGGGTCACAGTTTTGGCGTCCTGTGTTGGCTGCAGGACAGTCACTTGACTGTAAATAAAAGTTACAACTGTTCTGTGGGCATCCTGTTAGTAATACTGACGTTATCAATGTGTACGCTCAATACTCTGAGTTATGCGGGTCCAGGTGCATCTTGAGAGGAACCGTGTTATCAAGGCAGGAGGCACGTGGCTGTGGAATTTGCTGAAGATCCGCTAGCATCTTTGTGATAATCCTGCCCCTCCTTCACTGTTGGTTTGCACACTCTGCAGACTTTCTCTCGGGCCATTTTACTACCCAGTGAAAGCAACCGCTTCTTCATACCCTCAGAGTCTGGTTATATATATATATACATATAAGTTCTAGTGGTGCAGGGCGTTAGGAATATGCATATAAGAAAGATAATTCTTGCCCTCAAAGAGTTTGCAGTCTAGTATAGAAAGCACTATGGGAAAATGCGGTGTCAAGCACCCTTAAATAAAAATAAACCTTATTACATCTGCATTGCGAAAAGGAGCTATCTCCAAATATATTTAATCATGCATCAACACCAGTAAATTTCTATATTGTTTTTATCATGTTATACATATTTATGCATTTATACCATGAATAATTTACTCTGATAACAACGTATATAAATATCTTCAAATGCAGACATGGAATGCTGCTGCTGCTGCTAAGTCGCTTCAGTCGTGTCCGACCCTGTGCGACCTCATAAATGGCAGTCCACCAGGCTCCCCCATCTCTGGGATTCTCCAGGCAAGAACACTGGAGTGGGTTGCCATTTCCTTCTCCAATAGGATGTCTTAAAAACACTTTAATATGTGCACTTTATTTACATTGTATAAGAAAAATATTTTATAAAAAATAACCATTAATCAAAATAACAGCATAATTTAAAAATCTGTTTCTCAGTTTAGTTAAAAGAAACTCTTGGCTGCAATTGCTACTTTACTTAAATCTCTCACAAAGATACATAGTTCTAATAGAAGACATAACCGTTTACCAGACTGGTAATCATGATGCTTATTCATGTCTTCACACACTGCTCGGTTTACCAAGTATTGATTGAGTGCCTACTACATGGCAAACCTTGTTTAAAATTATGTGAGTAATTGCAGCAATGCCATCGCCATCACAGATAGGAAAGAGAGAGGAGACCTGAGGGTTACTCTAAGAAAGTGCGCCAGCAGATGCTCACATGCAGCTCACGGAGGAAAAGCTGGCATATACGCTCGTGATACGTAGGTGCAATCATACAGAATCGTATACATGTATAGTCACGCGCAGGCAGCTGTGTGTGTATATACAAACGACCCTTGAAGAACACAGGTTTGGCTTGCAAGAGTCCACTTACATGTGATTTTTTTCAATAAATACGTACTATGCTACTACAGGGCTCCCCAGGTGGCACTGGGCACCCCAGGCAGGTAAAGAACCTGCCTGCCAACGCAGGAGACATAAGAGACAGGGATTCGCTCTCTGGGGAGAGAAGATCCCCTGGAAGGGGGCATGGCAGCCCACTCCAGTGTTCTTGCCTGGAGAATCCCTGGGACAGAGGAGCCTGGTGGGCTGCAGTCTGTGGCGGCACACAGAGGCAGACATGACGGTGTGACTCAGCCTGCATGCTCACTACTACATGTTTCATAGTTGGCTGACCCCATGGATGTGGGACCACAGATATGCAGGGCCAACTGTCCAGTTATAATGGGGATTTTGGACAGTTTGGAGGGTAGGCACCCTTAAATTCCTGTGCTGTCGAAGGTCAATGGTATAACAGTACATGTGTGTATGTGTAAAGCTGAAAGATTTTTCATTTGGATTATTGATAGCCATTTTTAATTTTAAGTTGACAGTAGTAAATATATATTTTTTTAATTACTAAACTTCACTGTCCAGAAGTTTCAGGTTTGAAGAACCATTGAGCAGATTTGTTGTTGTTACTGTTTAGTCACTAAATCATGTCCAACTCTTTTGCGACCCCGTGGACTGCAGTCACCAGGCTCTTCTGTCCATGGAATTCTCCAGGCAAGAATAGTGGGGTGGGTTGCCATTTCCTTCTCCAGGAGGGCTTCCTGACCCAGGGATCAAACCCGTGTCTCCTGAATTGGAAGGCAGGTTCTCTACCACTGAGCTACAGGGAAGTCCATCAAGCAGATAGTGTAGCAAATTCCCAGATTTTCCCTATTATCAACCTGCTGCATCAACCTAATACTTTGTTGCAGTTAGTGAACCAAAGATGATACATTGCTAAAGCCCACACTGTACATTAAGTTTCACTCTGTGACCCACAGAGTGTTGAGCAATGCATGACATGTATCCATCATTACAGTAACATACATGAGGTTTTATCACGTTAAAAATTCCCTGTGCCTCACTTATTCACCTGTTTTCACTTTCCTGAGAACTCCCAGTAACCATTTCTCTTTTTACTCTCTCTATTGTTTGTGCCTTTATTTTAAAGACTGCCGTAAAGTTAGTGTCACACAAAACGTAGCATGCTGTTTGGCTTCTTCCACTTAGCGACATGCATGTGAGTTTCCCCTCTGTTTCTGATGCCTTAGTAGCTCATCTCTCTTATTCACTGAGTAATATTCCATTGTATGGATATGCCACAGTTTGTTTATTAATTCAGTTCTAGAAGGGCATCTTGGTTACTTACAGATTTTTCTTGTTATTAATAAAGCTCTGTGCAGGATTTTGTGTGGACATAAGTTTTCAGTGAACTGAGTAATATATAGGAATGTGATCACTGGATTGTATGATAAAGACTATACTTAACTCTTGAGAGTCCCTAGGACAGCAAGGAAATCAAACCAGTAAATTCTAAGGGAAATCAACCCTGAATATTCGTTGGAAGGACTGATGCTGAAGCTGAAGCTCTAATAAGTTGGCCACCTGATGCGAAGAGATGACTCATTCCGATAAGACCCTGATGCTGGGAGGGATTGAAGGCAAAGGAGCAGGGGGTGGCAGGGGATGAGATGGTTAGGTAACACCACTGACTCAATGGACATGAATTTGAGCAAACTCTGGAAGTTAGTGGAGGACTGAGGGGCCTGACGTGCTGCAGTCTGTGGGGTCACAATGAGTCGGACACGACTTAGTGACTGAACAACAACATCACATTTAACTTTGTAAGAACCTGCCGCACTTTATGAAGATGTGACTGGTCCGTTTCACAGTCCCGCCAGCGGTGAAGTCTTGCTGCTCTACGTTCTCACCAGCGGTCGGTGTTGTCAGATTCGGGGATTTTAGCCGTGATCATAGGCGTGTAGTTGTAGCTCACTGTGGCTTTACTGTGGCAATTTCCTAACGACTTGATACTCAGTGCTTTGCATACACTTGTTAAACATCTAGATCCCTTCTCTACTGAGATGTCTGTTCAGCTCCTTTGTCCATTTGTAATCAGGTTGTTTGTTTTCTTATTGTTGAATTTTAGAATTTTTTGTGTATTTGGATACAAATCCTTTAACAGCTGGGTGTTCTGCAAATATCTTCTCCAGTGTGTGGCTTGTCTTTCAATTCTTTGAACAGTGTATTTGAAACAGCAGACATTTTAAATTTTAACTAAATCCAACTTATTTTTTCTTTCATGGCACACTTTTGCTGCCTAAAGTCCAACTTTCAGACCGACAGTCACCCACACTATCTCTTAGGTGGTCTTCTGGTTCTACAGCTTTGCATTTGGCCTTTACGTCTATGATCCGTTTTGAAACAACTTGCGTAGGAGTTGTGCGGTTGGCATCTAGACTTGCTGTTCTGCGTGCTGCTTTCCCGTTGTGTCAGTCGCCTCTGTCACGGGACTTCTCAGCTAAAGTGCCTTCGCCCCCTATCAGAGGTTAATTGTGTGTGTGTGAGTGTATTTCTGGGGTCTGTTTATTATATGCCGTTTACCTATGTGTCTATTTCTTCACCCATCCCATGCTGCCTTGACTGTATAGACTTTGATTACTTGATTGCATATTATGTATCTTGAATTTAGTACACATATCATACATGATGTGTGTACACATATGCATACATGAATTGGTGTGTCTTGAAGCATGTCAGCCCTTCAGCTTTCTTCTTCAGTGTCCTACTGACTCCTGTGGGTCTTTTTCTCTCCATATAAATTTTCGAATCAGTTTGACAGTGTCGAACAAACAAGTTGCTGGGACTTTAATTGCGATTGTGTCATAATTCTAGCTCAGGTTGGAAAGAAATACAATATTGAGTCTTCTGTCGGTATTGCCCCTTTCGCGCAGTCATTCCCCTTCTCCTTCATCAGAGGGGTGGTCTCTTCCGCATACAGACCCTGAGCACGGTGTCCGTTTTGCCCTCATGCACGTTTCTGTTATCCTTGTTATTAACATAAAAGGTGCTGTGTTTTCATTTAAGATTCCAACTGTTTCTGACTGGTGTATAGGAAAGCAAATAACTTTTGTATATTGCCCTCGTACTTTGTAATCTTATTGTAATAGTTAATTTACTCCTAAGAGCTTATATCTTCTATATTTTGTTTCATGCCAGTGAATTCCTTGGGATTTTCCGCATATACAGTCACAGCATCTGAACCCAAAGACAGCTTTGTCTCTTCCCTCCCAATCTGTATACGTTTTATTTCCTTTTCTTGTCTCATTGCATTAGGCAGGCCTCCCAGTATTTACTAACTGAATAGAACTGGGAAAAAAAGAACTTGTCTTGCTCCTGACCCTAGTGGAAAGGCCACCCCTTAAGCTCACTATCTTTTCTCACCATTAAGTCTGATGTTAACTATCAGGTTTTCTGTTTGTTTGTTTGTTTGTTTTTGTAGATTTTATCAATTTGAGGAAGTTCTCTATTTTTGGTTTTCTTACAGTTTTTGTTGATGGATGTTGTATATTTTCAAATGCTTTTCTGCATTTTTTGATATGATCGAGGGATTTTTTTCCTTCTATGGCCTGTTGGTGCAATAGATTATATACATTGATTTTGAATGTCTAACCTTGTATAGAACTTCCCTGGTGGCTCAAACGGTAAAGCGTCTGCCTACAATGCGGGAGACCTAGGTTCAATCCCTGGGTCAGGAAGATCTCCTGGAGAAGGAAATGACAACCCACTCCAGTATTCTTGCCTGGAAAATCCCATGGATGGAGGAATCTGTTAGGCTACGGCTCATGGGATCACAAAGAGTCAGACACGACTGAGTGACTTCATTCAACCTTGTATACCTGAACCAAATCTCATTTGCTCATGATGTATAATTCTTTTTTATATGCTGTTGGATAAAATTTGATAAGTTTTTGAGAATTTTCACAGCTAACTTTATAAGATATTCATCTATACTTTTTCTTTCTTATAATGTCTTTGTCCAGTTTTAGTGTTAGGGAGATGTACATCACAAGCAATGAGTTACAGGTTTTCTTGTTTCTGTTCTCCAGAAGAAATTATAGAGAAGTGGAATCATTTTTTTCATGAATGTTTGGTATACTTCACCAGTGAACCCATCAAGCATGGTGCTTTCTTTTAGAAGGTTAATGATTTATTCAATTTCTTTAATCATTATAGGCTTGGTTAGCTCTGCATTTTTCTTTGTGAGAGTTTTGGTCATGTATGTGTTTCAGTAAAGTGGTACATTTCATCTAAATTATCAAATCTGTAGGCATAGAATTGTTCATCATATTCCTTTTATTTTCATTTTTACCTCTGTAGGAGATAATATTTCTGCTAATAGTAATTTGTGTCTTCCATTTTTTCCTGGCTAGCCTGGCTAGAGATTAACCAATTTTGATGATGTTTTCAAAGAACCAAGTTTCAGGTTTGTTGATTTTATTCTCTTGATGTCCTGTTTTCAATGCCAATAATTTCTAACTTTTATTATTTCTTTTTTCTGTTTGCTTTTGGGTTGCATTGCCTTGCTTTCTAGCTTTCTAAAGTGGAAGATTCAGTCGCTCAGTTGTGTCTGGCTCTTTGCAGCCCCATGGACGCAGCACGCCAGGCTTCCCTGTCCATCACCAACTCCCGGAGCTCACTCAGACTCACGTCCATCGAGTTGATGATGCCATCCAGCCATCTCATCCTCTACCTTCAGTCTTTCTCAGCATCAGGGTCTTTTCCCTTGAATCAGTTCTTCGCTGGAGCAGGCGATGGCACCCACTCCAGTACTCTTGCCTGGAAAATCCCATAGACAGAGGAGCCTGGTAGGCTGCAGTCCATGGGGTCACGAAGAGTCAGACACGACTCAGCGACTTCACTTTGATTTTTCACTTTCATGCATTGGAGAAGGAAATGGCAACCCACTCCAGTGTTCTTGCCTAGAGAATCCCAGGGATGGGGGCGCCTGGTGGGCTGCCGTCTATGGGGTCGCACAGAGTCGGACACGACTGAAGTGACTTAGCAGCAGCAGCAGCAGCAGTTCTTCCCATCAGGTGGGCAAATTATTGCAATTTCAGCTTTAGCGTCAATCCTTCCAATGGATATTCAGGCCCGATTTCCTTTAGGACTGACTGGTTTGATCTCCTTGAAGTCCAAGGGACTCTCAAGAGTCTTTTCCAATACCACAGTTCAAAAGCATCAATTCTTTGGTGCTCAGCTTTCTTTTTCTTGGGAAAATTAATAATCTAATTATTAATTAATATAATCAATTTATATTATTAGTTAATCTAATATAAATAAGCTAAATTAAATTAGTCTAAATTTATTTGTATTATTACTTAAATAATCTAAATTAGTTTATTAATTTTAGAATTAGAAATTGTAGATTATTAATTTAGTAATAATTTAATTTAGAATTTCTAATCTAATTTCATTTTAATGGAAGATTAGATTTTCAAATTAAATTTTTTTTTTCTTTTCTAATACAGGCCTTCTCTGCTATAGAATTGGGGCAAAAGTTCAACAGAGTCCAAATTTTTGTTGATCAAAGCCAGGATGGTCAAAATCGTCATTCCACCTTCCACCTGGGCGGGGACCCTTGCTCCTGCAGAACTCTAAGCTGCGCTGTTAGATCTCTTTCTTGAGGACTGAGGGCTGTGCCCCAAAGCCGCACTCCAGTTTCTTGCCTGCTGCTTCCTTACTTCTTTACTCCCTCCCCTAAGACCTTTAATCACTGAGAGTCATTCCGGGTTCTCTTTCTCCGGGAAACCCCTAACTTATCTGCTTACACTACTTTTTACATGAATCACACATATGTACACTTGCAAGTTTTATTCAGCTTTGCTAGCAGTAAGAATGTATTTATTTAATGGTAAATTAATTTATTCACTGTGTAGAAATGCACTCAGATCTTGAATCCAGCCTTTGGTTACCATGATGAAACCAGAGCTAGGGGTTTGCCCTTTTTTACGGACTAGTGTCTAAATAAAAAGAAATATCATGGAGGCATTTGTCTCTGTATAGCCTGCCCAGCATGCATGGACATTTTAAATTATAGCTGATAAAAAGGGTCAACGTGTTGAGCCATACTTATTGAAAACTGTGATCTTGGTCAGGAATGATGCTGAGAGCTCAGCCTGTGTGCACCAGTGAAGCGAAAGTGAAAGTAAAGTCGCTCAGTCGCATCCGACTCTTTGCCACCCGTGGACTGTAGCCCACGGAGCCCTTCCGTCCATGGGATTCTCTAGGCAAGAATTCTGGAGTGGGGTGTTATTTGCACCAGTACTGAATCAAATGTCAAAGACAGAGTTTCGGGTGAAGTAGAAAAGAGGAGCTTTCCTTCATTGCCGGACAAAGGGAGACATAGCTGGCTCCTGTCCTCAAAGCTCTGTGTTGCAACCGAGAGGATCTGATGGGGGTTATGTTCCCGGGGAGCTTCCCGGGGAGCTTCCCGGGGAGCGCAAACAGTAAGAGTCTGCCTGCAGTGCGGGAGACCTGGGTTCCATCTCTGATCGGGAGGATCCCCTGGAGGAGGGCGTGGCAACCCACTCCGGGATTCTTGCCTGGAGAATCCCATGGACAGAGGAGGCTGGGGCTGCAGTCCAGGGCGTCAGGGAGCGTGGGACTGACACTCGGTAGCAGTGGCTCAAGGGCGCGGCTGCTGATCAGCTCAGGGCCTGAGCAGGGCCTCCGCTCCCAATGTGGCCTCTGGTGGTCTTCCTGAAGACCTGCTCTGCTTCCTTTACCGCAGCCTCAAGCGGCCTCTCGCTGGTATGAAGAACGCTAAGGTCCATGTGTATCCCTCGGGCTGGACCAGGCCCCGCCTGAGCCTGCGCAACTGCTTCCCGTCTGCTCCGCCCTATTCTTGGCATCCCTGCGTGGGTCGCCGTTCCCTTCTCCAGGAGATCTTCCCAACCCAGCGATCGAACCCAGGTCTCCGGCATTGCGGGCGGATTCTTTACCGACTGAGCTATCGAGCAAGCCCTCTTCCCTTCCCAGATTGTTTCAAATCTGACCTTTGGGGCTTAGGGAAGGTGATGGAGGCTGGAGTCATGAAACATGGGACTGAAAGTCCTCCATGGCCAGGAGCTCCACAGGGTCCTGTTTGATTTTAGAAAGAATATAAACTTCCTATCTGGAGGAATTATCACAAAAATATTTAACTCTCCACCAGTGGAAATGTTCTTTAAATTTTCAGCTGTAAATTATTTAGGGAATATTTTTGGGTTGACTTCAAACTTAAAATTGGGAATGTGTATTCTGTGCATTTGACTTTGTTTTAATTCCACAATAGCATATATAATCAGTGTCTTTTTGTTTTATTGTTTTTACTTACAAACCTTCTTTTACCAATTTTGACCTTACCTGTTCTCATCTAAGGGAAAGGAAAATTTGCCCTAATGTAAATTGCAAGTCTCTTTCTAAGAAACCCACATCTATTTTATTGAAAACTTTTGATACTCTGCTCTGGGAACAAAGTATTGAAATAACATCTTAGATTGGTTCTGATGCTGAAAACTTGGCTCTGTGCACCAGTGCCAAATTGAATCTCAGAAACAGAGCTTTGGGTAAAGTAGAAAAGAGAGCTTTATTGCTTTGCCAGGTGAAGAGGCACATAGCAGGCTCCAGCCCTCAACTATGTGCCCCAACCTAGGGAGGGGATTTGATAAGGGGATTTGTAACAGTGGTTCCAAGGTGGAGTTACTGATAAGATGAGATTGGCTACAGGGTTTGCACTTCCTTAATCTCATCTGGACCATAACTGAAGGCTGAGCACTGAAGAATTGATGCTTTTGAACTGGGGTGTTGGAGAAGACTTGAGAGCCCCTTGCACTGCAAGGAGATCCAACCAGTCCATCCTAAAGGAGATCAGTTCAGTTCAGTCGCTCAGTCATGTCCGACTCTTTGCGACCCCATGAATCACAGCACGCCAGGCCTCCCTGTCCATCACCATCTCCCGGAGTTCACTCAGACTCACGTCCATCGAGTCCATGATGCCATCCAGCCATCTCATCCTTGGTCGTCCCCTTCTCCTCCTGCCCCCAATCCCTCCCAGCATCAGAGTCTTTTCCAATGAGTCAGCTCTTCGCATGAGGTGGCCAAAGTACTGGAGCTTCAGCTTTAGTATCATTCCTTCCAAAGAAATCCCAGGGTTGATCTCCTTCAGAATGGGTCCTGAATATTCATTGCAAGGACTGATGCTGAAGCTGAAGCTCCAATACTTTGGCCACCTCATGCGAAGAGTTGACTCATTGGAAAAGACTCTGATGCTGGCAGGGATTGGGGGCAGGAGGAGAAGGGGACGACCAAGGATGAGATGGCTGGATGGCATCATGGACTCAACGGACATGAGTTTGAGCAAGCTCTGGGAGTTGTGATGGACAGGGAGACCTGGCGTGCTGCGGTCCCTGGGGTCACAAAGAGCTGGACACGACTTGGCGACTGAACAACAGCAGCAGTCTCACCTCAGGTCTCTGGGCTCCTAGTCTTGCCGCACTTTTCCGCTTTTCTGGTCCCTTAATCCTGGCTGCTCTTCCTCTGATTAGTCCCTATTCAAATCTGCCCTTTGGAGCTCAGGGAAGGTCGTGGAGGCTTGAGTGTTGCAAAAGGCTTCTGGAGTCTACAAAAAGGCTTCTGTGCCCAGTAACCCTCACTTTTAGGCTTAACTTTCTGTTTTATAGTATAAGAATCTAATCTGGATTTAAAACAGGGGACATTAACAAATTACTATAATACATGCAAATTTTCTTTTTCTCTTTATATAGCATCAAAAGCTAAGAATATTATGCAATCTTTTTCGCTTAAGGGTCCATCTGAAATGTATCATTAAGAGCATGCATTACTTCTTAAGCCTGTATTTAGCTTGTCAGTTGTTCATTATTAATCCTTCAGACGGTAGCTTAATGATGCTTGTTCAAGTTAGTAGATTTTGCTGAACTGGAAACCTGGCAATATCAGGGTTGCTCTCCAAATGTGGTATATACTCCTGCTTTAGGAAAGATACCTTTGTGGGAGGTAGAGATGTCCCTTGTTGAAGAGATATTTAATATGAAGGTTTGTGATAATTTCTATGGGCATTATAATTAATAACAATGACTATAATAATAATTTTTAAAAATGGGTTGATGACTTCGTGTTCGGGAAGTTGATAATAGAATGCATGTATATTGCCTCTGAAGAGGATTTCAAGTCTCACCCAACTCTTGTACTATTTAACACTGCCCCCCTCCCTTGTCAAAATGCTCCTACCCATTAGCACAGAGATGATGAAGTCATCTCCGTTACTGTAATCTATGTGCTAATGGGTTTTTATAGCATTGTTTCTGGGTCCCTCAAAGCATTTTATGTAACACACAACTTTTGTAGGAGGGAAAACAAGCCCTTTAAATGTAAAATAATAATAATAAACTCCCATTGAAATAGAAGTAAAATGAATCTTGTTTTTCTTTTTCATAATTCTTGTGTGCTGATGTGTGATCTTTTAATGTTCCATATTTTAAGCAATCTATAGACTATGAAAGAACCTAAAACTTCACCTCTGAAAATAAAGTTTTATTTAGGAAAGTGTGGTTTGCCTTGAGCATCTATGTAACAGATGGATAACATGTCCTCAAGGAACTAAGCATGCAGTTACAGAAAGTATTACTGCAATTGAGAACATGATGCATTATTCAGGTGAAAATATGCCATCTTCTGTTAGCCTATTCAGAGGCGGAGAAAATAGTTTTACTTGTCATCTGATTTACATGTGTGGAATAATGAGCTTTACCTGACCATGGTATGTTAAATAAACATTTTGGGTTAATGACAGCATATTTAGAATTAACTTAAATGGCAAAGAAAAAAACTGTCTAATCAGGTTACCAAGCAATTCCTGAAAATGGCAAAATGGCTCATTTAAAAGGAATGGTGAGAAGAGAAATGCAGTGGAGGAAGAGAAACAAGTGTATTGTTAGTACACTGAGTTTACAGAAATACACTGAGGGCCATTTTGTACTGCGGATGAAGGATTAGTGAGAGTCTGATGGGCTTCCGATTGCCATTACTGTTTCTTTCCTGTTGACTGTCTCTGCTCTGCTGAATTCTGTGTGCCTTGGAGCAGGTAAGTGCCGGATTGTCCAGGACAAGTCCTCACTGGTGGTGTGAGCATCCTTCACGTACACACAGTCACCATGGAAGTCTTCACCTTAGGCATCATGCAGCTCCGCTCGGGCTCTAACGTGTCTGTGCTGCCTCTACGTACTTTGGCGTAATTATAGATCATACAATGTCAACGCCTGAGGGTCCTTGACCCTATTGACTTCTAGGAGATAGCTACAATCCTTTGACCTAAAACTATATTTTAGGCTCTTCCTATTAGGTGGCCAAAGCACTGGAGCTTCAGCATCAGTCCTTCCAATGAACATTCAGGACTGATTTCCTTTAGGATGGACTGGCTGGATCTCCTTGCAGTCCAACGGACTCTCAAGAGCCTTCTGCAGCCTCCTGGCCTGCAGTGTATTTCTGTAAATTCAGTATATTAACAATGTACTTGTTTCTCTTCCTCCACTGCAGTTTTCTTCTTACTGTTCCTTTTAAATGAGCCACATGGCCATTTTCAGGCATTGTTTGGCAACCTTATTAGAACTTTTTCTTTCTTTGCCATTTAATTCTAAATTAACGGCAATTTGGAGAAGACTGGAGAATAAATGACGCTTTGAAGCATCAGTTCTTCAGCGCTCAGCCCTCTGTATGGTCCAGCTCTCACATCCACGCATGACCACTGGGAAAACCATAGCTTTGGCTATACGGACCTTTGTTGGCAAAGCGATGTCTCTGCTCTTTAATACACTGTCTGGATTTGTCACTGGGCTTTCCTGGTGGCTCAGATGGTAAAGAATCTGCCCAAAATGCAGCAGACCTGAGTTCGATCCCTGGGTCACGAAGATCCCGTAGAGAAGGAAGTGGCAGCCTACTCCAGTACTCTTGCCCAGAGAATTTCATGGACAGAGGAGCCGGGGAACTGCAATCCATGGGGTCGCAAAGGGTCAGACACCAGAGCCACCAGCGCCACCGCCAGTGGGTCAGAGCTTTCCTTCCAAGGAGCACGTGTCTTTCAATTTCATGGCTGCAGTCACCATCTGCAGTGAGTTTGGAGCTCAAGGGATTAAACTCTGCCACTGCTTCCACTTTTTACGTGGTAGAGATACTTCTGAAGCTAGGCCCTTGGAGCGTCTTTTGGTTGTTTGAACAGTGTGTTCGTGCTTTTCCTCCTTAATATCCTAAAGTAAGGAAAGGAAGTATCTTTGTTTTATTTATTTTTTCTGTATTCTGTCAGAAGTCTCACACAATTCTGAGCAAAGTTAGTAGTCTGCTGACAGTTAGTAGTAGGGGAGCATTAACTGAATTGAACCGAATTGAATTTTAGTGAAAACTGATCTCTAGCTTCTCCAAAATGTTAATACATAGGATCCAATTCTCTTAAATCAACTTACAATAATTTATGAACATTACATTTCCCTGCTGAAGCTCTGCATTTGCTGGAAAGAATCACGCCACATTATTCTGTATGTCACAACGGTATACGCACAGGACCTTAAAAATAACAGCCATTTAATTTCTGTTAAATAAATTCATAAGCATATATGCAGATGAGCATTTTGTACTTGGATTTAACAATAATATACATGCACTTGCATAAAGGTTTAACTGCTGCATCATAACTCTCCCTTCTGGCCAGTAGCTAGACCCAAGCGCTGCCGTGTAAAGTTCCAGCTGATGAGACTCTTACAACAGTGGGCCGAACAATAATATAAGGATATTTGTCTCTGAGCAGATAACCAGGAGGGAATGTGTGGGAAAGAGTTCTTTATTATGGATGATACATGTCAAGAAATAGACTCTTTAGGTTCCAATAAAATAATAATTAGGGAGGGGAAAACTGAAGTGTGTGTGGTAGAAATAAAACCTTTGTTAGGAGTGGCCCTGTACTCACTTTCTGCTTAATTGTCTAGGTGTAATGTTATATAATTATCATGAGCAGGGGTCTACAAATTATGCCCCTCAGGCCAAAGCTCACCTGCTGCTTATTTTATGAATAAAATGTTTTGCTACACAGCCACACTCACTTATATATGAATTGCCTGGGATGCTTTCAGTGCAGCAGCAGAGTTGGCAATCTGAGACAGAGATCGCATGACTCAAATGCTTAAAATATTCTCTGGCTCCACAGAAAAAAACGTACCAACTGCTTATCATGAAAATCAAATGAAATAATAAGTGCTCATTCCTTAACAGAGTCTAGCACATAGTAAATCTTCAAAAATTTTATATCTGCCTACCCATATATCTCGGAGCAGGAACTGGCAACCCGCTCCAGTATTCTTGCCTGGGAAATCCCATGGTCAGAGGAGCCTGGCGGGCTACAGTCCATGGGCTCGCAAAGAGTGGGACATGACTGCTGACTGAGCGCAGCACAACATTTTAGTACATATATGTAATATTAAAAGTTTAGAAAATATTTCCTAGTATTCATTGTACTCTGGTTTGGTGGGAGATTCAGTTTATCGTTCAAGGCTGTGCTGTCCAATACAGTGGCTACCAGCCACAGGGAAAGTCGCTCAGTCATGTCCGATTCTCTGCAAACCCATGGACTATACAGTTAATGGTATTCTCCAGGCCAGAACACTGGAGTGGGTGGCCTTTCCCTTCTCCAGGGGATCTTCCCAACCCAGGAATAGGGTCTCCAACCAGGAGACCTGGTTCCCAACCAGGGTCTCCAGCATTGCAGGTAGATTCTTTCCTAGCTGAGCTACCAGGGAATCCCACAGAGGGTTATTTAAATTTAAATTACTTAAACAAACATAAAGTTCAGTTTCTTAGGTGCAATAGTCAAACTTTAAGAGTACAAAAACACAAATGACTATTTAATATATGGAGCAGATACAGAAAATTTCTATCAACCCAGAAATTTCTAGTGGTCCAGCTCTGTTCTAAGCTCTCAAAAAACACTAAAAAAAAAAAGTCTGTTGAGGTTGTTTTCCTCCTAAAATGTATTTCCTCTTGGCATTAAGTGAGGAATTTACAGATATTGCAATAAGCTAATGAAATAGCATAACTTTAAAAAAAATAGACATTGAGATATATGCCTTTCTAGTAGAGCATTTATAACTATCTAAAAACTAGAGATTTAAATCCTAAAAGATGATGCTGTGAAAGTGGTGCACTTAAATTTGGAAAACTCAGCAGTGGCCGCAGGACTGGATAAGCTCAGTTTTCATTTCAATCCAAAGAATGGATTGGAATTCATTGAATGGATTTGGATTTCATTCCAATCCAAAGAATGCTCAAACTACTGCACAACTGCACTCATCTCACACACTAGGAAAGAAATGCTCAAAATTCTCCAAGGCAGGCTTCTACAGTACGTGAACTGAGAACTTGCAGATGTTCAGGCTGGATTTAGAAAAGGCAGAGGAACCAGAGATTAAATTGCCAACAGCCGTTAGATCATCAAAAAAGCAAGAGAGTTCCAGAAAAACATCTACTTCTGCTTTGTTGACTATGCAAAAGCCTTTGACTGTGTGGATCACAATAAACTTTTTTGGAAAGTTTATTCTAAAAAGTGGAAAATTTTTCAAGAGGTGGGACTACCAGACCACCTTACCTGCCTCCTGAGAAACCTGTTTACTGATCAAGAAGCAACAGTTGGAACCAGATATGGAACAACAGACTGATTCCAAATTGGGAAAGGAGTACATCAAGGCTGTATATTGTCACCCTGCTTATTTAACTCATATGCATATTACATCATGTGAAATGCTGGGCTGGATGAAGCACACGGTGGAATCAAGATTGCAGGGAGAAATACCAATAACCTCAGATATGCAGATGACACCACCCTTATGGCAGAAAGCGAAGAACCACAGAGCTTCTTGATGAAAGTAAAAGAGGAAAGCGGAAAAGCTGACTTAAAACTCAGCATTCAAAAGCTAAGATCATGGCATCTGGTCGCTTCACTTCATGGCAAGTAGATGGGGCAACAATGGAAACAGTGAGAGACTATTTTCTTGGGCTCCAAAATCACTGCAGATGGTGACTGCAGCCATGTAATTAAAAGACGCTTGCTCCTTGGAAGAAGACTATGACCAACCTACTCAACATATTAAAAAGCAGAGACATTACCTTGCTGACAAAGGTCCACCTAGTCCAAGCTATAGTTTTTCCTTAGTCAGGTATGAATATGAGAGTTGGACTATAAAGAAAGCTGAGCATCGAAGAACTGATGCTTTTGAACTGTGGTGTTGGAAAAGACTCTTGAGAGTCCCTTAGACCGCAAGGAAATCAAATCAGTCAATTGTAAAGGAAATCAGTCCTGAATATTCATTGGAAGGACTGATGCTGAAGCTGAAATTCCAATACTTCAGCCACCTGATGCCAAGAACTGACCTATTGTAAAAGACCCCAATGCCAGGAAAGATTGAAGGCAGGAAGAGAAAGGGGTGATAGAGGATGAGATGGCTGGATGGCATCACCGACTCGATGGACATGAGTTTGAGTAAGCTCCGGGAGTTGGTGATGGACAGGAAGGCCTGGCATGCTGCAGCCCATGGGGTCGCAGAGAGTCAGACACGACTGAGTGCCCAAGCTGAGCTGAACTAGAGATTTAAGTGTTAGTAGAGAAAATGCAAATATGTGATCAAGTCCAATCGGCCTCTTAAAAGAGACAGATTGGTTTGCATGTGATTATAATCCTCCTGCGCAGAGTACCATAGAGCGTGCTTTGGAACTCAGACCCTTACACAGCAGTTCTCAAGGGTAATGTTTAGTGTTAGCTTTGGCCACACCTTGGAATCACCTTGAGATGTAGGGAGACCTGAGTCCTAACCCCAGAGGTTCTGACTTCACTGGCTCAGGAAGCAGCCTGGGCGTCAGGACTTTTAATAAACTCCTGGTTGTTTCTAATAGCCAGCAAAGTTTTAGAACCACCAAGGGAAAGTCACTTGCCCCACCTGTAAGCTAAAGATGGGAGGCCCAGGTATTCTTTTTTTTTTTTTTTTTAATAATCAGTCGACTCTGGTGATGGATTTAATGAATATGATGATAACAGGATAGTAAATTCTATAAATCTTTGTCACAATGAAGAAAAATAAGACTCAAGAGAGAACCTCTGGCTACTTTATAGTCCAAATAAAAATGAGGTATTCCAGAGCAGTGGGCCTCAGAGCATGCCTCCCAGGCCCAGCAGCAGTAGCATTAGCTACGTTACTTGTTAGAAAGCCACGGGCTTGGGTTTCTCGTCAGGCCCTCCTGCATCAGCAGCTCTCTCAACAAGGCTGCCTGCCATGGAGTCTGAGGCCGACTCCAGTTTCAAAATCCGTGCCCCAAGAGCAGAACGCTGTATTCAGGAAGCCTGAACAGTACATTTTTAAAATTCCAAATTATAAAATCAGAATAAAAGTGTTTGCTATAGTTGTTCAGTCGCTCAGTCGTGTCTGACTCGTTGCGACCCCGGGATCTACAGCACTCCAGGCTTCCCTGCCCATCACCATCTCCTGGAGTTTGCTCAGACTCGCGTCCGTTGAGTTGGTGATGCCATCCAGTCATCTCATTTTCTGCACATACTAATACACAATAATATGACACCAGCATACTCTAGGCTTCCCTGCTGACTCAGACAGGAGAGAATCTGCCTGCAGTGCAGGAGACTGGGGTTCAGTCCCTGGGTCGGGAAGATCCCCTGGAGAAGGGAATGGCAACCCACTCCAGTATTCTTGCCTGGAGAATTCTATGGACAGAGGAGTTTGGTGGGCTACAGTCCATGTGGTTGCAGAGAGTCTGGACGCAACTGAGGGACTAACACTTTCACTTTCAGCGTATTATAATTTTACATGATGAAATGATAAAATCTAGTATCATTTTCTAAACTACGGTTTGGTCACTTGAAACCCAATGATGTAAATTTTATGAATGCCCTTTGCACTGTCATAGCATCTGGTAGCTCAAGCAGGATAAATTATAGCTCCAAGCTGCAAATGAAATATTTATTTTTGCACTTAAAAGTCTCTTGGTAGCATTGAAGTAGTAAGGTGGACACATTTGAGTAAAATGACAAGATCAAATATGCAATATTTGAATTTCATGGATCTTAGTATTGAGTAAAGTCAGTTTAAAGGGAAAGAAATTCCTTGTAAGTGAAAGCTCAAGTTCTTCACCAAAGTAAGTTCCTCAAGGTGTAAGTTGCTCATTTAACAGCATACCCAGCAGTGTTCAGCTCTCTTCCCTATGTTAGCAAGTTCTCAATAAAAACATTCTGAGTGACTTCTAAAGATTTATTTTGTCATATGCAAGATTGTAAATACACAATCTTGTCAAGGAAGACGTGCAGATTCCACTTTAATGAACTGAAAGCAAAGCCGGTATTTGTCACAATGAACTCTCTGAGGTCCATTAACATACCTTAATAATAATAATCTTTGAGAAAGGTAAATGACCTTGTTAAATCACCTTGCAAAGTTTGTTTTCTCCTTCCAAAGATAACGTAAAAGCACATTCTGTCAGACCTATGTCCCATAAATCACAGACTCTAAACTACCATGGAATGAGCTTTTGAGGTTTCATTGTGTATTGATTCCATCCATTTATAAGTTTGGATAGCAGATTCATGGTGTTTCTTAAGGGCTCCAGAAGCCCACAGTGTGCAGCAAATGCTCTAATTACTTGCAGTTCTATCATAAGCAAATCTTATAAATAATGACTTGGAGAAAAACAACAGTATTATACCATGTGAAGCTAGATATAGCAGGGGTAGGCTCTTCTGAAAGTGAAAAATGCCTCCCCCCAGCCGGGGGACTTTCTGCAAAAGAGCAGTGAGGCATCATTCTGCCAAGGTAAGATGGCGCCTCTAGGCCGTGATAATAGCTAACAATGTCTGCCTACTTGGTCAGTAACACTGTTGACTCTGAAGGCTTCGTTTCACACACCGCCTGTATTTACGTGACCTACCCTTCTGAGTTATTGGCGTAATAAAAAATGATACTTTACGAGGACTTATTTAGCCTCAAATACCAAGCTTCTCAGTAAGAAGATACAATGGATAGAATTAATCTATGTGACAGGAGAGAATAAATAGAGTGGAAAGCTGTATAGTTATCTTCAGACACACCCACAGCTGAAAAGCTAATTTTAGAGTCATAACAGTAATAATAAGCCTGTATAGACCTTTATAAAATGGATAATAATATTGGATTATTTTACTAGTGTTTATGACAGTCATTTATGAGCATTCATGCTGTGCCATTCATGACGTTCACTTTAAACATACTGGCCTGTTTGATCTACGGAAGCACACGTATTATCCATCATTGAAAAGTAGTGGAAGTGGGGCTCATAAGGATGAAGCAACTTTTCCAGCCATTCAGCTAGAGGGGAAGGACTCAGAAAGCCGAGGCAAACAACCCAGATCACAGATGACCTAGCTGACACTCAGAGGATATGTAAATTTCCTAAGCCCTCCTTATCCAATGCATTTCATTTTTATCATGAATGGGGTTCATATGCAGGAAGCTTACCTGCCCAACTCATCAGACTTCATGACAAAAATCAAATATCATGGTCAGTTCGGTTCAATTGCTCAGTCATATCCAACTCTTTGTGACTTCATGGACTGCAGCACACCAGGCCTCTGTGTCCACCACCACCTCCCGCAGCTTGCTCAGACTCATGTCCATCAAGTCACTGGTGCCATCCAGCCATCTCATCCTCTGTCGTCCCTTTCTCCTTCTGCCTTCAGTCTTTCCCAGCGTCAGGGTCTTTTCCAAAGAGTCAGTTCTTCACATCAAGTGGCCAAAGTATTGGAGTTTCAGCTTCAGCATCAGTCCTTCCAATGAATATTCAGGACTGATCTCCTTTAGGATGGACTGGTTGGATCTCCTTGCTGTCCAAGGGACTCTCAAGAGTCTTCTCTAACACCACAGTTCAAACGCATCAATTCTTCAGCACTCAGCTTTTTTCACAGTCCAACTCTCACATCCATACATGACTACTGGAAAAACCATAGCCTTGACTAGACAGACCTTTGTCAGCAAAGTACTGTCTCTGCTTTTTAATATGCTTGTCTAGGTTGGTCACAACTTTTCTTCCTAGGGGCAAAGGTCCTTTAATTTCATGTCTGCAATCACCATCTGCAGTGATTTTAGAGCCCCCCCAAAATAAAGTCTCTCACTGTTTCCATTGTTTCCCCATCTATTTGCCATGAAGTAGTGGGACCAGATGCCATGATCTTCGTTTTCTGAATGTTGAACTTTAAGCCAACTTTTTCACTTTCCTCTTTCACTTTCATCAAGAGGCTCTTTAGTTCTTCTTTGCTTTCTGCCATAAGGGTGGTGTCATCTACATAACTGAGGTTATTGATATTTCTCCTGGCAATCTTGATTCCAGCTTATGCTTCATCCAGTCCAGCGTTTCTCATGATGTACTCTGCATATGAGTTAAATAAGCAGGGTGATAATATACAGCTTTGATATACTCCTTTCCCTATTTGGAACCGGTCTGTTGTTCCATGTCCAGTTCTAACTGTTGCTTCCTGACCTGCATACAGATTTCCCAGGAGGCAGGTCAGGTGGTCTGGTGTTCCTGTGTCTTTAAGAATTTTCCGCAGCTTGTTGTGATCCACACAGGCTTGTTGCTGGTGAATCAGATTCTTTTTCATGATGGATAGGACATCTGCATGTAGAGCTAAGAAAGGTGTGAAGCACAGCGGTTACTCTAAGGAGTAGAAGGCGTGCTCTTCTCCTGCGAGAACTCCAAAACTACAACTCGCTGCTGAACAGTCAACTGGAGAATATTGGATCCCACCAAAAAAAGATGCCCCACATCCAAGGGCAAAGTAGAGGCCTCAGCAAGATGGTAGGAGGGTGGAAATCCCATTTAGAATCAAACCGCTTACCCACCAGAGATGCTCAGAGGGCTCAAACAAACCTTGTGTGCACCAGGAGCTGTGTGTGAGTGTCTCCTGCGAAGGTGTGGGTCAGCATGGGCCGCCACAGGGGCGGGGGCTCCGGGTGCAGCAGCTCTGGACGTGGCATGAGCCATCTTGGAGGAGGTCACCATCAGCCCAGCGCAGAGCAGCCAGAACTTCCACGGGACCGGGAATTGGAGGAGGTCGCCATCAGCCCAGCACAGAGCAGCCGGAACTTCCACGGGACTGGGAAACAGACCCTTGGAGGCACAGACAGCACCTGTGAGCACCAGGACCCAGGAGAAAGGAGCAGTGACCCCACAAGAGACTGGCCCAGACTCGCCTGTGAGTGTCCAGGAGTCTCTGGCAGAGGCGTGGGTCAGCGACGGCCTGCTGCAGGGTGGGACACTGAGTAGGGCAGTGTCTGCATGGGGCCTTTTGAAGGAGGTCGCCATTATCCTCATTATCTCCACCTTAGTTTGGCCCCAGGTCAGATAACAGTGAGGAAACGCAGCCCCACCCATCAACAGAAAATTGGATTAAAGATTTACTGAGCATGGCCCTGCCCATCAGAATAAGACCCATTTTCCCCCTCAGTCAGTCTCTCCCACAGGAAGCTTCCATAAGCCTCTTATCCTTCTCCATCAGAGGGCAGACAGAATGAAAACCACAATCACAGAGAACTAATCAAACTGATCACATGGACCACAGCCTTGTCTAACTCAGTGAAACTATGAGCCATGCCATGTAGGGTCACCCAAGATGAATGGGTCATGGTGGAGACTTCTGACAGAATGTGGTCCACTGGAGAAGGGAATGGCAAACCACTTCAGTATTCCTGCCTTGAGAACCTGATGAACAGTATGAAAAGGCAAAAGGACAGGACACTGAAAGATGAACTCCCCAGGTCAGTAGGTGCCCAGTATGCTGCTGGAGAAGAGCGGAGAAATAACTCCAGAAAGAATGAAGACACAGAGCCAAAGCAAAAACAGCACCCAGCTGCGGATGTGACTGGTGATGGAGGTAAAGCCCAATGGTGTAAACAGCAGTATTGCATAGGAACCTGGAATGTTAGGTCCATGAATCAAGGCAAATTGGAAGTGGTCAAATAGGAGATGGCAAGAGTGAGCATCAACATTTTAGGAACCAGTGAACTAAATGGACTGGAATGGGTGAATTTAATTCAGATGACCATTTATATCTACTACTATGAGCAAGAATCCCTTAGAAGAAATGGAATAGCCATCATAGTCAACAAGAGTCCAAAATACAGTACTTAGATGCAGTCTCAAAAAAGACAGAATGATCTCTATTCATTTCCAAGGCAAACCATTCAATTTCACAGTAACCCAAATCTATGTCCTGACCATTAACGTTGAAGAAGCTGAAGTTGAACAGTTCTATGAAGACCTAAAAGACCTTCTACAACTAACACCCAAAAAAGACGTCCTTTTCATTATAGGGGACTGGAATGCAAAAGTAGGAAGTCAAGAGATACCTGAAGTAATGCAAATTTGGCCTTGGAGTACAGAATGAAGCAGGGCAAAGGCTAACAGAGTTTTGGCAACAGAATGCACTGGTCATCGCAAACACCCTCTTCTAACAACAAAAGAGAAGACTCTACACATGAACATCACCAGATGGTTAACACCGAAATCAGATTGATTATATTCTTTGCAGCCAAAGATGGAGAAGCTCTATACAGTCAGCAAAAACAAGACCAGGAGCTGACTGTGGCTCAGATCATGAACTCCTTATTGCAAAATTAAAACATAAATTTAAGAAAGTAAGGAAAACCACTAGACCATTCAGGTATGGCCTAAATCAAATCCTTTAAGATTATACAGTGGAAGTGATAAATAGATTCAAGGGATTAGATCTGATAGACAGAGTGACTGAAGAACTATGGATGGAGGTTCATGACATTGTACAAGAGACAGTGATCAACACCATACCCAACAAAAAGAAATGCAAAAAGACAAAGTTTGTCTGAGGAGGCCTTACAAATAGCTGAGTAAAGAAGAGAAGTTAAAGGCAAAGGAGAAAAGGAAAGCTATACCCATTTGAATGCAGAGTTCCAAAGAATAGCAAGGAGAGATAAGAAAGCCTTCCTCAGTGATCCATGCAAAGAAATAGAGGAAAATAACAGAATGGGAAAGACTAAAGATCTTTTCAAGAAAATTAAAGATACTAAGGGACTATTTCATGCAAAGATGGGCTCAATAAAGGACAAAAATAGTATGGACCTAACAGAAGCAAATGTTAAGAAGAGGTGTCAAAAATACACAGAAGAACTATTCAAAAAAAGATCTTCATGACCCAGATAACCATGAAGGTATGATCACTCACCTAGAGCCAGACATCCTGGAATGCGAAGTCAAGTGGGCCTTAAGAAGCATCACTATGAACAAAGCTAGCTGGAGGTGATGGAATTTCAGTTGAGCTATTTCAAATCCTAAAAGATAATGCTGTGAAAGTGCTGTACTCAGTATGCCAACAAATTTGGAAAACTCACCAGTGGCCACAGGACTGGAAAAGGTCCATTTTTATTCTAATCTCAAAGAAAGGCAATGCCAAAGAATGTTCAAACTACTGCACAATTGCACTCATCCCACATGCTAGCAAAGTAATACTCAAAATTCTCCAAGCAAGGCTTCAGCAGTATGTGAACTGTGAACTTCCAGGTTTTCAAGCTAGATTTCGAAAAGGCAGAAGAACCAGAGATCAAATTGCCAATATCCGTTGGATCATCGGAAAAAATACCATGGTACCCTTCCTTTAGAGATCTTGGTTGTTCAACTCTAGGTTTTCAAAATGGGAGCAAAAGAACTGGTTGAGAACCAAACTATGAAATAAATGCTCTCTGTGTTGCTGTATGCACGCACACACACACACACACACACACACACACGCAAGCAAATCATATATACAACTTTTATATCATCGAGGCATAGTCATTATCTGGAACTCTTGTATTCATTGTGAGGGTCCTGTTTCTTTGTTAAAAATCTAAGGTCCATGACCCAGCAGCATGGATGATTTTTGGTAGCTCCTTGGAAATGTAGAACCTCCCCTAGACGTTGTGAATCGGAATCTGTTTTGCGTTAAGATTTCTCGATGATTGGCGTGCACATCAGAGTGTGAGAATCACTGTTAACTCAGTATGTTCACGTCATGCTGATGTCTGGGTCTGGCTGTCCACTGCCTTGGATCTGCACAGATGCACTTCATTTCTTTCTCAGGCAGCTTGAGTCCTGTCTTCGAATTCTGGGCTTTCTGCACCAATCATCCTGACGTATATTTGCTGTGTTCCTTTGCAAGCCCTTTTTGTTTTCTGAGTTACATCCTTGTTGATCTGGTGTCTTCTAGGCTCTAGTAGAACCTCCTTAGCTTCTTACCTTATCTGCTCTATTAAATTTCCCCAACTCCAGAGTTAAATGCTTCTTGGTTAAACATTGGTTTGTTCTGGGAAATATATGTTTAAAGACTACGATTTGATGGCTATTCTTTGTGTGTTGAATGTGAAGACTCTTTATCGATATTTCTTCGTATTTCAATGTGAATATCTTTATCAATATTTCTCATCACCAAGGGAGAATTCTCAAAGAATGAAGACAAATGTTTAAGATGAGCATTTTGACATTTATTTACTTATTCATCCATCTAAACACTTAACAAGTAATGAGCATCTACGATGGTAGAAAATAAAAGGGATGTTGTGCAATATAATCAGATGCTGACATTTCTTTTAAAAAAGACTTAATTATTTTCAACATTTAGTTTGATGACATTGAAAGAAAGGAGACAAGTGATGACATGTATCAGCTGCCTCTTGAATGTTCTTCCCCTCCCCCTCCCATCGCCTAGGTCAGCACAGAAAGAGCACCTTTTAAATGATACTTTCTAATCCACTATGAGAAAGTTATTCTGCCTTAATGTGGATTCCCAAGATGATTTTATGCTACAGGCATCTAGGATTTTGAGAACAGTGGACTCTGAATATTTATGTGTGTGTTTTTAAATATGGACACCCCTTTGCAAGCATATTATTTGCATATATTTCACATATTTGTGCACAAAGTGAGGGAAAGTCAGAGAATTAAGAGTAAACTAAGTGGAGTGGGAGGCAGGATGATATTCCTCCACATCCATTAGGCTCCAGAAATTCTGGAAACAACCAAGGCCCATGGTAATGGAGCTAACGGTTCAGTCTGACTTGAAGTTAGCTGTGTCTTAGGTCAGGAGAGCGCTTGGTACAACACTGTCTGATTTGTAGTGACAGATGCTACAGGGCCCTTGCAAATAGGAAAAGGGCCTTTAGAAAGAAACACGGCTGCTTGCCTGGACACAGGATGGGCTGTAGGATGACACACAGCAGAGGAGAATGGGGAGAGAACTCCTCCTTTAAACACGCCAGGTCTAGAGTCAGCGGCAGAAGGCACCTGCAGCCTCCTCGTCAAAGCGTCGGCTCATCTTTGGTCGGCAGCGATGGTGAAGGAAACTCTTTCTCCTGTCTCCCTTATCCACTTTCCATCCTTATGATCCCAGTGTTAGATCAGGAGATCAGATTGGTCCACATTTCGTACCGATTTGTACCACTTTGATCATGTTTCCAGTATCAGATCAGTTGTGCTTACTGCATTTTTTAGACTTTTAACCACCCCAGTTTGCTCCTAGAGTTATCCTGCCTCTAGGATGCAGAATTCATAAATACTTCTTTCCCTGGTGGTACTGTTCCTATTTCTAATTACTTGGATGCTGAACTATGAGTTACGACATTCTACAACAATTTCAACTCTTTTTTTAAAGGGATTATCTGTCCGTATAGAAAAGTATCAACATTTCCTAAAACAGCTTCATATCTGTCCTAGTATTCACCCTACTTTCTGTATGCTTGAAACACGTTGTATTTTTTTTTTTACTTTTTAGTTTTTTATTTTTTAAATTTTAATATCTTTAATTCTTACATGCGTTCCCAAACATGAACCCCCCTCCCACCACCCTCCCCATAACATCACTCAGGGTCATCCCCATGCACCAGCCCCAAGCATGCTGCAACCAGCGTCAGACATAGACTGGCGATTCAATTCTTACATGATAGTATACATGTTAGAATGTCATTCTCCCAAATCATCCCACCCTCTCCCTCTCCCTCTGAGTCCAAAGGTCCATTATACACATCTGTGTCTCTTTCCCTGTCTTGCATACAGGGTCGTCATTGCCATCTTCCTAAATTCCATATATATGTGTTAGTATACTGTATTGGTGTTTTTCTTTCTGGCTTACTTCACTCTGCATAATCAGCTCCAGTTTCATCCATCTCATCAGAACTGATTCAAATGAATTCTTTTTTATGGCTGAGTAATACTCCATTGTGTATATGTACCACAGCTTTCTTATCCATTCATCTGCTGATGGACATCTAGGTTGTTTCCATGTCCTGGCTATCATAAACAGTGCTGCGATGAACATTGGGGTACATGTGTCTCTTTCAATTCTGGTTTCCTCGGTGTGTATGCCCAGCAGTGGGATTGCTGGGTCATAAGGTAGTTCTATTTGCAATTTTTTAAGGAATCTCCACACTGTTCTCCAAAGTGGCTGTACTAGTTTGCATTCCCACCAACAGTGTAGGAGGGTTCCCTTTTCTCCACACCCTCTCCAGCATTTATTGCTTGCAGATTTTTGGATCGAAGCCATTCTGACTCGTGTGAAGTGGTACCTCATTGTGGTTTTGATTTGCATTTCTCTAATAATGAGTGATGTTGAGCATCTTTTCATGTGTTTGTTAGCCATCCGTATGTCTTCTTTGGAGAAATGTCTATTTAGTTGTTTGGCCCATTTTTTGATTGGGTCATTTATTTTTCTGGAATTGAGCTGCAGAAGTTGCTTGTATATTTTTGAGATTAGTTGTTTGTCAGTTGCTTCATTTGCTATTATTTTCTCCCATTCAGAAGGCTGTCTTTTCACCTTGCTTATATTTTCCTTTGTTCTGCAGAAGCTTTTAATTTTAATTAGATCCCATTTGTTTATTTTTGCTTTTATTTCCAGAATTCTGGGAGGTGGATCATAGAGGATCCTGCTGTGATTTATGTCTGAGAGTGTTTTGCCTATGTTCTCTTCTAGGAGTTTTATAGTTTCTGATCTTACATTTAGATCTTTAATCCATTTTGAGTTTATTTTTGTGTGCGGTGTTAGAAAGTGATCTAGTTTCATTCTTTTACAAGTGGTTGACCAGTTTTCCCAGCACCACTTGTTAAAGAGATTGTCTTTACTCCATTGTATATTCTTGCCTCCTTTGTCAAAGATAAGGTGTCCATATGTGTGTGGATTTATCTCTGGGCTTTCTATTTTGTTCCATTGATCTATATGTCTGTCTTTGTGCCAGTACCATACTGTCTTGATGACTGTGGCTTTGTAGTAGAGCCTGAAGTCAGGTAAGTTGATTCCTCCAGTTCCATTCTTCTTTATCAAGATTGCTTTGGCTATTCGAGGTTTTTTGTATTTCCATACAAATCTTGAAATTATTTGTTCTAGTTCTGTGAAAAATGTGGCTGGTAGCTTGATAGGGATTGCATTGAATTTGTAAATTGCTTTGGGTAGTATACTCATTTTCACTATATTGATTCTTCCGATCCATGAACATGGTATATTTCTCCATCTATTAGTGTCCTCTTTGATTTCTTTCATCAGTGTTTTATAGTTTTCTATATATAGGTCTTTAGTTTCTTTAGGTAGATATATTCCTAAGTATTTTTTTCTTTTCGTTGCAATGGTGAATGGAATTGTTTCCTTAATTTCTTTTTCTACTTTCTCATTATTAGTGTATAGGAATGCAAGGGATTTCTGTGTGTTGATTTTATATCCTGCAACTTTACTATATTCATTGATGAGCTCTAGTAATTTTCTGGTGGAGTCTTTAGGGTTTTCCATGTAGAGGATCATGTCATCTGCAAACAGTGAGAGTTTTACTTCTTCTTTTCCAATTTGGATTCCTTTTATTTCTTTTTCTGCTCTGATTGCTGTGGCCAAAACTTCCAGAACTATGTTGAATAGTAGCGGTGAAAGTGGACACCCTTGTCTTATTCCTGACTTTAGGGGAAATGCTTTCAATTTTTCACCATTGAGGATAATGTTTGCTGTGGGTTTGTCATAGATAGCTTTTATTATGTTGAGGTACGTTCCTTCTATTCCTGCTTTCTGGAGAGTTTTTATCATAAATGGATGTTGAATTTTGTCAAAGGCCTTCTCTGCATCTATTGAGATAATCATATGGTTTTTATTTTTCAATTTGTTAATGTGGTGAATTACATTGATTGATTTGCGGATATTGAAGAATCCTTGCATCCTTGCATCCCTGGGATAAAGCCCACTTGGTCATGGTGTATGATCTTTTTTATGATCTTTTTAATAGCAAAAATCAACAAAGCCAAAAGCTGGTTCTTTGAAAGGATAAATAAAATTGACAAACCATTAGCCAGACTCATCAAGAAGCAAAGAGAGAAAAATCAAATCAATAAAATTAGAAATGAAAATGGAGAGATCACAACAGACAACACAGAAATACAAAGGATCATAAGAGACTACTATCAGCAGATGTGTGCCAATAAAATGGACAACGTGGAAGAAATGGACAAATTCTTAGAAAAGTACAATTTTCCAAAACTGAACCAGGAAGAAATAGAAAATCTTAACAGACCCATCACAAGCACGGAAATTGAAACTGTAATCAGAAATCTTCCAGCAAACAAAAGCCCAGGTCCAGACGGCTTCACAGCTGAATTCTACCAAAAATTTCGAGAAGAGCTAACACCTATCCTCCTCAAACTCTTCCAGAAAATTGCAGAGGAAGGTAAACTTCCAAACTCATTCTATGAGGCCACCATCACCCTAATACCAAAACCTGACAAAGATGTCACAAAAAAAGAAAACTACAGGCCAATATCACTGATGAACATAGATGCAAAAATCCTCAACAAAATTCTAGCAATCAGAATCCAAGAACACATTGAAACACGTTATAAAGTGAAGGTGTAACTCACACTTACAAAGCAGTGAAATGGTTATTCAGTTCATGTGTTCAGACAGTCTAGTTTCAGGGTTGGTTTAAGTTAACTGCAGTTCTGTCTTCCAGGTATGGTGTGGCTTTCCTCTTTTTCACAGAGTTGCTGGACTTTTTCTTGCCTCACTTGCCCTGATTATGTGTGAGGCACCCAAGGAGTGCTGGGTGGTGATCAGCACATCTCAGCCCACCCCTGCAGCAAGGTGATGAGGTCACCTTGATAGGGGCAGACGTAAAGATTCTGCCCCAAATTCGCCCACTCTGCAGAGCAAGAGGAGGGACGGCTCTTGAGGAGGCGACACACGTTCTCTCCCTTCTCCGCTGAGGCCACATGCACCCGGGGCTGCTGGGTGGATCGCCCCACTGTGCTCTGTCTCACTTTCCCAGCTAGACTTTGGGAAGCGGTGCTGCCTGGCTAGTGGTTTTGGTGTAAAACTGCTTCCAATCATTTCTAATTGGTCAAATTCTCCCTGCTCTCATTTTAATTGATTGCGCTTACCTAAATGTCCACTTTTCACATGAGCATTTACCTGTTTTCCAGGTGATATTAGAAATGTCATCAAATTGAAGCACATTGAGTGGTGTGCACGAAGGCAGTTAGATAAATGTATTCTTGTGAGCAGTGACCAATGCCCCTAAATGAAAATGTTCCCTTATTTCTGAACACAGCAAAATGGTAATTATTCTAGATTTTCCAGTTTATGATGAGAAAGTGTGTTGATAAGGTTCAAACACCTGTACTATGGTGTGATAAAAAAAAATATATATAGAGCTTGCTTTGAAAGCAGTCTGTTTCCTTGGGTTTTCCAGATGTACCAAAGCTCGTTCTGTGAATAGATTAGTGAGCTGCTCAACCTTATTGGCTTGGCAGCACGAGCTCAAATAGTTTAGTTTGACCTTGAACTGACAGTTCAAGCTCTGCTCTTTGCCTGCTCCATGCTGTATATTTTAAGCATTGTACTGTATGGAGTGTCTTAATCAAACCTTTACCATAAATCAGCCATAAAAATAAGCACTGGCAGATGTGCCTAGAGACTAAAAGAAATCAAGTCAACTAAATGAGAATCAAGCAGTGAGTCTAAAGGGATGTTATTACATTCTGCCCCTTTTCATCCGGTTTGACAGGAATATCCAAATAGAGACTCTGACTGAAGTTGCTACAGACAGATGTTCAAATTCCCTTAGCCTAGCCTTCCCTGGAGCAGCAAAAAGCTGTTGCAGTGGAATTGCCCTGGGTACCAATGGCTGAAATTAATATGTGATTTTGAGGCAAAATTTAGAGAAAATATTTGTGAGCCTGGCATTGAAAAATATTAAGATTTTATTAAACCTGATGATGAAAATGTTAAATCTAATACAGAGAGGGTGCTTGATCTGTTCCCAGGAGCACTTTGATGCCAGCCATGTAAATGTCTCCCCTCTTGATGCTGATGGGGGTGAATCTGTACTCATCCAGCTGATGAAAGTGGGCAGGGATTTCTTAGGGGAATAATCAGCTTACAAAAGTAGACAATATTGTATGTTTTTAAAAACTGAACTTGCCTGGTAAAAATTTTAACTAATCTGTAAAACTTTGTTCCACATCAGGGGTCGTTAAGCTGCAGCCTGCAGGCCAACTCTGTTTGACACCTGTCCTTGTAAATGCAGCTTAACTGGGACACGGTCCCAACCCTTTGTCCACACAGGGCAGATTTTGCAAGGACAGAGTTGGGTATTTGTGATGGGGATCATGTCCCCACAAACCCTAAGATATTTAATGTCTGGCCCTTGACAGAAAAAATACACTGAACCTTCATCAATAACAACCCTTTTCAGGAAGACAGATACCATGTGACATCACTCACATGTGGAATCTAAACTATGACACAAGTGTGTTTATCTGTGAGACAGAGCAACTTGCAGACACAGAGAACAGAATTGTGGTTGACAAGGGGGCGGGAGGGAGGGCTGGACAGGGAGTCTGTGATCAGCAGATGCAGACCATTGTGTGTGTGTGCTGTGCTGAGCTTAGTGGCTCAGTCGTGTCTGACTCTATGAGACCCCATGGACTGTAGCCCACCAAGCTCCTCTGTCCATGGGATTCTCCAGGCAGGAATACTGGAGTGAGTTGCCATGCCCTTCCCCAGGGGATCGTTCCAATCCAGGGAGCAAAGCCGGGTCTCCCGCATTGCAGGTGGATTCTTTACCATCTGAGCTACCATGAATGACAAGGTTCTACTGCGTAACACAAGGGATTTGTATTCAATATCCTGTGATGAGCCATGATAGAAAGAATATGAAAAAGAATATATGTGTATGTAAAACTTAATCACTTCACTGTACAGCAGAAATTAACACAGCCTTGTAAACCATCTACACTTCAACAAAATAAATTAAAAAAAATAACTTCTTTCAGAAATGCCTCTTTTTTTGCAGAAAAGAATGTACTTCTGCAGTTGTCAATGTGCTATTTCAGCATTCATAATTGTTAATATTAATTTCATATTTTTTACCCAACAGAGAGCCTCACTATTACTAAAAGTTTCTGAGTCCCAAAGAATGGGTTCCAAGTTTTGTTTTGTTTTTTTCCTCTTCTTTTTTGAGTTTTGATACTTTGTCAAGTCAAACTCTGTCTCAAATGATTTTCCCATTTCAGCAGGATACAGAGCGTGGCATCCGCCGTGTCCCGGGGAAGTGTGGCATACATAATGTATGAGTCTTCAGCAAGATCTGAGCCCTTGAATACGCAATTACACTTTGGGCTTAAAATGGAAAGCACCACGTTTGGAAGCAACTCGAAGTTTCCCAAAATATTTGTTTGCAGTTCTAATTTCAATAATTAACATACGGATTAAAACGTTTTTCTTATCTTCCAATTCCAGCAGTGAGGTCAACACCTCGTAGCTACAGGGGAAGAAAACGCCTTCAGAACTTCAAGAATCAGAGCCAGCAATAAACTCTCAGCAGCAGGATGTGTGCAAAGAGGCCTCAGCTGCTGAGCCGTGCATGGGCCTGCGCCCTGACGCGGCCTGAGATGTGCTTTTTCTTTCTTTTTTCTTGAGTGTCCTATTCAGCCAACTTCTGACAGGAGTAAGGGAGGAAACGCAGAATGTTCTTTTCATCTTGGACCATAAAATGGGCAATTCTATTCCCCCCTTTATTGTTTATCCGTCTTTTTCTATTCTTTCTTCCCAAACCCAGCTGCCTAGGAGGAAAGTTCTGGCCGCATGTGCATAGCCCCCGACTCTCCAACTGGTGGGCTTTCCAGTGGCTGTGTTTGCCCCTCGCTTTCTTCCTGAAGCAAAAGTATGTCTGCAGACAGAGGATAAAGGGCACTTTTGCTGAGAGAACTTCTTTGAGCTTCTGGGCTCCCTTGCAGCAGAAAGGCTCAGTTGCTGCTTTGCGGTTTTCATCTCCTGCCTGTGTTTCCTCACTATTAATATTGACAGGAAGCATCCATGCCGCTTCCAGGCAGTCTTGCTCCTGAAAAGAATCCCTTCCTCCAACCTCAGATATGAAAGTTGAGGTTTGCTTCTTTCTCGGGTCATAGGCAGGGTTGATGACGGTGATGCTGGCTATTCTGACATCAAATCAGTTCCCAGATCTCTTGACATAAAGCAGAGCTCGCCGCAGGTGGGATTGACCATCCAGGAATGCCGGCGCCGCGTGCAGTTGGCAGTGAGGTCCTGTGACTGGATCGGTGGTCACTGTGACGCCCTCGGCCTTGCCTGTGTGCTAGATGGTCCCTATGGCAGGCAGCTGATTAATAATCCAACCCACGAACGCCAGCCAGTTTAACAGAGAACTTAGGACTGTGAACTTGGAGGACATGGAAATATATCCACCTATTTTAATTCGATCAGTCTCCACTGTATAAATAGCCCTTCCTCAGAGGCTCCTGCTGGAGCATGTGAATCTGCCTCTTTACCTGAGCGCTTCTCAGACTTGCCTCTTCTGAGCTTTATTTGGATTTTATACCCTTGGCATTCAAACAGATATTATTTGGGTATAGTTGATTCACAATATTTCTGGTATACAGCACGGTGATTTGGTTTTACATGTATATATATTCTTTTTCGGATTCTTTCCCATTATAGACTGTTACAAGATATTGAGTACAGTTCTCTGTGCTCTAGAGAGGCCCTCCTTTGTGTTATATATACTAGTGTGTATCTCTTATTCCCAAATACCTACTTTATTCCTCCTCGCTTCCCCCTTTGGTAAGCATAAGTTTGTTTTCTATGTCTGTGGGTATATTTATGTTTGGTAAATAAGTTTATTTGTATTATTTTATAGATTCCACATATAAGAGATATCATATGATATTTGTCTTTCTCTATCTGGCTTCACTTGGGCTTCCCAGGTGTTGCCAGAGGTAAAGAACTCACCTCCCAGTGCAGGAGACATAAGAGATGCAGGTTCAGTCCCTGGGTTGGGAAGATCCCCTGGAGAAGGGCATGGCAACCCACTCCAGTACTCTTGCCTGAAAGACAGAGGAGCCTGGCGGGCTGCAGTCCATGGGGTCGCACAGAGTTGGACATGACTGAAGCGACTTAGCATGCATGCTTGCATCTGACTTCACGCAGCACGATAATCTCTAGGTCCACCCGTGTTTCTGCAAATGATATTCTCTAATTCTTCTCGTGGCTGAGTAGTCTCCCATCGTGTGTGTACTTTCATATCTGCCTCACATCTTCATCCGTTTGCCTGCTGGTGGACATTCAGGTCGCCTCCATGTTTCTGGTATTGTAAAGAGTCCTGCGATGAACATAGAGGTGCCTGGACCTTTTACACGTATTTTTGCCATATGTATGCCCAGGAGTGGGATTCCTGGATCTTATAGTAACTCTATTTACCCTTGGCAATTTTTTAAGGTCTCTGAGATGGACAGTCATTTGGGTTTAATTTCTAGATTCCTTTTACACTACATTTTGAGGAAATTGCCTTGCTTTGTTCCACGGCTATTTGCTAAGCTCCCCTGCGTGGTGTTTTCCGCTTGCCCCTCCAATCCGTTCCTGCTCTTCTCCCTAGTGCTGCACTGGGGGGCTGACCTCCGGCCTGAACTGCTGGGCTCCCTTGACCCTGGCTTTCCACGGCTTGGCCAGTGGATAACTTCAGCAGGAGACTCCAAGCAGGAGAGGACGGCGGTTGGGGCGTGTGGCCCCTGCTCCCTCCTGTTGCGGGCTATGTGCCCTGGGCCATTCCTTTTCCTCCTAGACCGCAACTCCTGGGGGTCACCCCCCCACCCCGGGGCCTCAGCCCTCCTTGACCTGGGGCCTCTGTGTGCTCCCACTTCTTCCTGGGGCCTCAGGACTGATTCTGGGCGCCCCCAACCCACTGTTAATTTCCTTTCTGCATACGGAGTCTGCGCAAAAACTAGAAGAAAAAAGGAAGAACCCCCACCCCACCCCCCAAAAAACCCCTACTCTTCGAGTTGAATTTTATTTTATGCTGGGACCTGAACCATACAACTAACTGTGTGCTAGGAACTGTAATAGCTCAGAATACAGTGAATACAACATCAAAAAACCCAGACCTTGTGTCATCAGCCTTTTATAGGGGAAAGGGACAATAAAAATATAGAAATAAATAAATCCATGAATAATATGTCAATGGTGCTATCAAGTGATGTAAAAGAGACCAAAGGGAGAGTTAGTGAAGGCTGAGATCAGGTTAGCAGAGTTTTAAATATAGTGAGGAGGGAAGGTCTAGATGGGAAATGGACATGCTATTGTATTTCTGTGTTAGTATTAAGTATTTAGTATTAAGTAGTCTTCTTAGGGGATATCAGGGAGAATGCCCAAAGGGCTCCTACTTCCCTTAGCTCCACCTAGAATTTCTCCCTTGAGAAATTTTGATTTTATATCTGTGAGTTTTGTTTTTAAGATTTCTGATGTGATCACTTGGAATCAATGACTAATTTCTTTTGAAACCATCGTTTAAGAACATTGCCTTGCATTTACTCAAAATGTGTCAGTGAGCAGGTTGTTCCTCATCTGTCTTCCCAGGGGCACAGGGGCAAGAGGGAAAGTGGGTCAGTTTGTTAGAATCTCAGCAAAACGTGATGCTGGCTTGGAGCGGGTGGCAATGGCGGAAGAGAAGAGACGCAGTTGATCCTGAATTTATTTCAAATTTGAAATGATGAGTTATATGCAGTGTGTGAAAAAAAATTAGGAAAAAACACAAAAGTCCGAGACTTTGTGCCTGGGCAGCTGATAGGATGAGACGGATTGCAGCTAGAGCAGGTTCTGAAGAGAAGAGCTGGAGTTTCCGCTTGTGTGGGCTGACTTGGCTACTGCAGTGAGATGCCTCGGGCGTGATTGAGTTTCAAGTTCACAGAAGGGGTACAGGAAGAAGAGAAAAACTACAGAGTGTAACGTAAAACCAAGGAGCCAGATGACGGGAGCGTGGAGGCCCGTGGAGAAGTAGAGAGGGCCACGGAGACGACCAACAGCGGCACTTCTGTTGTTGAAACGCAGTCAGTAAAGATGCCTGTGAAGAAACGATCAGTAAGAACGGCAAACGACTGGGAGAGTCTGGTGTCACCCAGGCTGAGAACTGCTTCCCACGACTGGCTGCTGCTGGAGAGTTTGTCAAGGAAAAGTTACCCGTGAGGAGCATTTGTCACGTCTACTCTTGCAGCTATACTTGGAGAAGAAAGACCCTTAAAAGCACGCGAAACACACACACACACTGTGCACATGTGTGTGTGCACACGCGGGCTTCCCAGGAGGCTCAGTGGCAAACAGTCTGCCTGCCAGTGCAGGGAAGCAGGAGACGGGGGTTCGATCCCTGGACCGGGAAGATCCCCGGGAGGAGGCAGTGGCAACCGGCCCTGGTATTCTTGCCTGGGCAATTCCATGGACAGAGGAGTCTGGCGGGCTACAGTCCATGGGGTTGCAAAGGGTCGGACACAACTTACTGGCTGAGCACACACTCACATATACACATAGATACATTAATTCGTATCTATATATCCATAATATATATAGATAAACATAAACTCATATATGTGTGTACTACCTATATCTGCATACATAAACCTATATATACAGTATGCATATAAATACCACTAACACTATATATGTGTGCATGAAATATATATATGCACACCTGCACCGTAACTCACGTAACAAACATATTTTATGTACGTCTGTGTGAAGAAAGATTGACTTCATCCAGGCCTGTGTTTGGTACTACGTTTTCATTAGCTACCTCTTCTCAAAATCTTTAACAAAATGCAAGTAAACAGAATTAACATCAGAGTATACTGGAGCTATCACCGCAGCTCATTCACAGGATCCTTCAATTATATTTACACTTAACAGGAGTTTACATGCCGTCACGTCACCTTTACTCTGAAAACAAGTCCTCGTTCTCTACCCCTTGCACAAACGGTAAAGAAAAGTCTGCGTGAAGAGACAGTTTCTGGAAGTAGGAGGCCTCCAGTTCTGTACTGGCCTATAACTCACGTGGATGGTTTTTCCTGAAATGCGTAGGAAGGAGGGAACTAGAAAAGCTGCTTTCATCGGACTATGATTAATGCAGCGACTGTAGTTTCCCGTAAAAACGGGAGAGAAATGAAATCCAGACTCACAGAGCTGAAATGTTAGAAATGGCAGGGAAAGCCTTGGTTGCACAGCGGGCGTGTGACATGGGCTCTGGTGCCTTATCTTCAGAAGAAGCACCGCTTCTGGGGGGACGTGGCCTGAGCATCTTGCCCTGCGCCGTGCTGTGATTAATGCCCTGGGGGGTGCAGATGCAATCTCAGCTTGAGCTAGGCGGTGTGCGATGACCAAGTGCAATGTTTCATCAGGCAAAACCTTAAAGGGAGGAAAACAAGTCATCCTGAGCCACTATAAGGACTAGATTATAAACAAATCCTAGAGTAACGGTATGCTAAATTACTTTCCAGGACGGATATGGGAATGGGTTTGGGGAGTGGTAATGTGGCTTTTGGCAACAACATTACTCATTTATTAAAAGACCTAGACTACTCAGCACTCTGTAATGGCCTATGCGGGAAAAGAACCTAAAAAGAGAGTGGATATATTTATGTGTATAACTGAGTCACTTTGGTGCACACCTGAAATGAAACAGCGCTGTAAATCAACTATACTCCAGTAAAAATTTAAAACAAAAATTCGTGCAAATTAGATAAAAATATCTAGAAGCCATTGAGAAAGGCTCAGTGAGAACTCTGGTGGAGCTTGGGCATGGCAGAAATCATGGTGTCTCCAGTAGCTGCGCTATAGGGTTTCCTCTGAAACAAATGGTTATTGCAGTGTGCCCAGCACCGCTGCCTGAGCCACTTTCTCCTGTTTCCTGTCTCTCACTCCACTGACAAGGAGTAACTTGCCAAATGAGTTGCTGAGGAATGATTTTATGAGGTTACACGATAATCAGTGTTGAGAGGAAAATTAGACAGAAAGCCTGAAAACTACACGCAGCATGCCTAAAACATGTTTACTCTGCCCTGCTGCACCTGCAGTTCCCATCGTGGTCTTTAGAGGCAGATGAGCTGCACAGGGACAGCGGTCTCTCTTGTTTTGGTCCAGAAATATGAGAGGAGAACAGTCAAATCAGACTGTCAAGGAGGGGGAATGCTAGCTGGGATTGCCAGCCAATCAAGTTTTCTGGCACAGAGTAGGCACCTAACGTTTGTTGATGAAATTATAGATCTGACCAATGAATGATTGCAGCGTTGAATTTACTCCTCAACTCTTTATGTTTCTTAGTTTACCCATATCACTCCCTTGCTCAATAACATTAATTAATTCACTCTGATATTAGTTCATTCATCCGGTTAGTGGGTTAGTTAGTCTGTCAATCAACAAATACTCACTAACTGCCTATTAAATGCTAAGGGTTAGACTAAGTTCTTGGAATAGAAATGGAAAAACCATAGTCACAATGTAAGGGGTTCTTGCTAAATCAAAGACTCAGAGAAATAAACAGTAATTCTCAACAACAAAAAGATGCTGATACAGGTACAGCAAAAGGCAGAGGAGCAGAACTGGGAACATGATTCCAGGACCTAGTACAAAATGGAAATGCATGTTCTTCTGTTGAAAAATTAAAAATTTCAGGTTGGCTATAGCAGAATGTTGACCAAGTACCTTCCAGGAGACACTGGGCTGCCTCTGAGGTGGCATGCCACAGTGCTAGGCCTGGCAAAGGAGGACTGGTTATCTCTGTGTAGAACATTTCTGGAAGAGTTTTGGAGTGTCATCGGAGCATGTTTTAGAGAAGACATGGAGTTTGCTTGGCGAGTTTGGGATAAGATATAAATAACTAAAGAAGTGAAACCCTTACATTTCTTTTCAACTGTGTAAAGGCAAATATTGTGGCCAGAACAGAGTTGGTTCAAAAGTAGACTGAAATCAGAGACTGGAGAGGCCACACTTTACCATAGAAAAGTAAATAAAGAGCAAGTCATGACTGTCCTTGTGGCCGTGCTAAGGAACAAGGCTATCTTTCTTCTATTTATTTTATTGAGGGGTGTGTGTGTGTGGGGTGTGTGTGTGTGTGGGGGGTGTGTGTGTGGGGGTGTGTGTGTGTGTGTATGTGTGTGTGTGTATGTGTGTGTGTGTGGGGGGCGTGCGTGTGTGTGTCGGTGTGTGTGTGTGTGTGGGCGTGTGTGTGTGTGTGTGGGGGGGTATGGCTGTGTGTGTACTCAGTCACTCAGAACTGTCTGAGTCTTTGTGCCTCCCTGGACTGCAGCCCGCCAGGCTTCTCTGTCCATGGAATTCTCCAGCAAGAATATTGGAGTGGGTTGCCATTTCCTCCTCCAGGGATCTCCCCAACCCAGGAATTGACCCCACATCTCTTGTATCCCCTGCATCGGCAGCTAGATTCTTTACCACTGTGCACGTTATTACGACTTTTAATATTGCCCGTAACAGTTTTGCCACTGGCAGCATACATGTATAGAACACTTTGTCAACCTAGAATGTTCCCGAATATTCCTTTCCAGTCAGCAGCCTAATCTGTCGTAATCACTCTTCTGATTTCTATCACTATCCTTTTGCTTCGCCTTTCTTAAATTCATATAAATGGGATTATACAATACATACTCTTCCTTTTGTTTTGAACCTTTTTATTTTAGTAAATGACTTCACACCAATTTTTCAGTTAATCTTCACAGCAATACTGTGAAGATTTTTTGCTCCTCCTTTTAACGGGGGGGGGGTTGGGGGGATTAACACTCAGTTACAAAATAACACATTAGGTCATGTGGTTAACAAGTATTAAAATCAAGGCTCAAAATCCATTCTTCCAACTCTAGGCTAGAATTCCCTTCCATTTTTTCCCGTAACTGCTGATCTGGACATTTATAACTGATAAAGTAACAGAACAGAACTCAAAAAGAATAGGACTGTACATTTTGAAAAATTATGTTTTAAAACACTTGAAAATTTTAGCATTTTCATCACCAAACATTATGTTGGATTTTAACCATCATCATCCTATAGATATGAAGGTGAAATGACTTACCAAACATGATTTCTAAGCTAATAGAGATGACTACCCTTTTTTTAATTTTCAAAATAATGTTTTTAAAACTCCAAAAAGGAAAGAGATAGTTTAAAAAAAAAAAAAAACAGTCAGCCTTGTGGATCATTTTTTAAAAAACTCTTTTATTTATTTATTTTTTCACTGAAAAGAACTTAGGAATTTCTTACCCATAATGAGAAAAAAATTCATCTCCGTAAGTAGGTAAGACTATATAACTTTAATGACACCTAGTTTTAACATATTTTCTGTGTTTTAAGACCAGTACTCTGATTATATTTTCTCATTGTTTGGTTAGCTTTATCACAAACTGCTTTAAATTACTTTGGACGTCCGATTTTTTAAATGCATGCAGAACTTTAGTTGGTTTTGACCACTGGAAAGGAAATTTAGAAATAATTATAAGCAGATTTTGCATTAGTTTGTGGAGGGAACAAATATACAAAATTAAAACTGAATTCAGGGATCCCACAATATTTCTGAGCACGGATATTGGATTTATTTTCCTCATGGGATTATCCTTTTGTTTTTTGTGATGACTTTATCAGGGACTTGAGGAGGGGGGGGTCACATTTTCTCATTGGATACAATTTCCTCCAGGTCTCATCATCTTTCAACATCCTGTTCTATTTTCATTAAGGTTTGATTATATCCCACTGACCTTGATCCCTTGAAATAGTTCCTCAATTTATAACTTCTCATCCACTGTTAGATTCCTAGTCAATTCCTAGTAATTACAGCACCATCCAGTCCTAAATACTTGTGTAGGAATAATAGAACCTGCTGCTCAGCTCAAGACAGTAATTACCACCTAATCGTACCCTATTCAGAATCGCAACGTTTCTTGAGAATTCTTCTGAGAAAATAATCCCTTTCCAATCAACCATTTAGTATGATAGTCATTTTGTTTCTGACTTTGATGCCCCCAAAGTAAAAGCGGTGTGGAAATCAATAAAGTCACAAGTCTAGAAGTGACAGTTTTCGAAGGAATACTATCTATTACAGTCACTTAGGGAGGCTCTTTTATGAATAAGATCTAGCAATGATGTTGGAAATTTGCTGAGGGAGACTACTATGCAATTAACCAAACGGGCTGAAATTTCTACCTGCTCTAAATTGTCCTACAGCCAACATTTCCTTAGAGATGCACAGCCAAATGAGGGATATACGGCATGCATGCTATAGGTCTAGGAAACAATCATTCATGTTGGAAGACTGAGCAGTTCTTTGGTGATTGCAAAAGGTCTTTTAAACAGGGATGCTTACAAAAAAACTTGTATTCATTCACTGACTCATCCACCAATTAAAAAAATATGTTTTGAGCACCTATCAGGCACAGTTCTAGGTAGTGGAGAGAAAAATAAAAGACGAGAGGTTTTGATCGCACTGCCATGAAACACGTTAGAAGAGGGAACAAGGCGACAGCAGCAGACAGTGGCAAGTGGTGGGGAGCAGGACAGAGCGATAAGACGGGGGCGCCTGCAGGGCTGCTTGGGGTCCTGTGAATAACCAGGGGGCAACAACGTACGTGGAGATGAACTTGACCAGTTTCAGAAACAGAAGGGCATCTGTATCAGGAACCAAGAAATGGAGAAGGGTAGAAGTGCCAGGTCGAAGAGGAGAGAGTGACCACCTTCAGAGCTGAGGAGCCTGTAGTTTATTCCAATTGCAGTGCACACATGGGAGGGTTTTTTAAAAAAATAATCATTATCTTTTTTTGATTGAATTTATTTATTTTTACTTGAAAGATAATTGCCTTATGTTATTTTGTTGGGTTCCACTGAACATCCACATGAGTCAGACATAGGTGTGCTGTGTCCCCGCCCACCTGAAGCTCCTTCCCATCTCCTTCCCCATCCCGCCCCTCTCAGTTCAGTTCAGTTCAGTCCTCAGTCGTGACCGACTCTTTGCGACCCCATGAATCGCAGCACGCCAGGCCTCCCTGTCCATCACCCACACCCGGAGTTCACTCAGACTCACGTCCATTGAGTCAGTGATGCCATCCAGCCATCTCATCCTCAGTCGTCCCCTTCTCCTCCTGCCCCCAATCCCTCCCAGCATCACAGTCTTTTCCAATGAGTCAACTCTTTGCATGAGGTGGCCAAAGTACTGGAGCTTCAGCTTTAGCATCTTTCCTTCCAAAGAACACCCAGGGAGGGTCTCCTTTAGAATGGACTGGTTGGATCTCCTTGCAGTCCAAGGGACTCTCAAGAGTCTTCCCCAACACCACAGTTCAAAAGCATCAATTCTTTGGTGCTCAGCTTTCTTCACAGTCCAACTCTCACATCCATACATGACCACTGGGAAAACCATAGCCTTGACCAGACAGACCTTAGTCGGCAAAGTAATGTCTCTGCTTTTGAATATGCTATCTAGGTTGGTCATAACTTTTCTTCCAAGGAGTTTAAGTGTCTTTTAATTTCATGGCTGCAGTCACCATCTGCAGTGATTTTGGACCCCCCAAAATAAAGTCTGACACTGTTTCCACTGTTTCCCCATCTATTTCCCATGAGTGATGGAACCAGATGCCTTGATCTTCATTTTCTGAATGTTGAGCTTTAGGCCAACTTTTTCTCTCTCCTCTTTCACTTTCGTCAAGAGGCTTTTTAGTTCCTCTTCACTTTCTGCCCATAAGGGTGGTGTCATCTGCATATCTGAGGTTCTTGATATTTCTCCTGGCAATCTTGATTCCAGCTTGTGTTTCTTCCAGTCCAGCGTTTCTTATGATGTACTCTGCATATGAGTTAGATAAGCAGGGTGACAATATACAGCCTTGACGTACTCCTTTTCCTATTTGGAACCAGTCGGTTGCTCCATGTCAAGTTCTAACTGTTGCTTCCTGACCTGCATACAGATTTCTCAAGAGGCAGGTCAGGTGGTCTAGGTTGTTACAAAGCAGAGTTGTCTCCTGAGTCATACAGCAAATCCCATCTGTTTTACATAGAGCAATGTATGGTGGGTTTTGAAGGCATAGCAATGGAGAATGCAGTTTAAATCTGGTGCTCACTGCCAAGACTAACACTAACATTTGCTGCTGTCAGGACAGTAGACTACAGGAGGCAAGATGTACTGAGGAAATGCTGTTTGAGCACAGGTTCCCGCTGGGGAGGCTACTCCCGGGGGCGGGGGGCAGTCATTCTAAAGATGCCTGCGGCATGAATTGTTATTGAGGGGGGGCAGTCATTCTAAAGATGCCTGCGGCATGAATTGTTATTGGGGGGGGGCAGTCATTCTAAAGATGCCTGCGGCATGAATTGTTATTGGGGGGGGCAGTCATTCTAAAGATGCCTGCGGCATGAGTTGTTCTACGGGAATCAGTTTACAACTTTTCAGGTTTCAGATGTGCTTTTTTCTAGAGTTGGCCTTCCTGAATATGCATGTTCTATTTTGTCATTCCCCTTTCAAAATTTATAAAAGAAAATTTCACCTCCTACCCATTCAAAATCTACTGTGATGTCTAGTCTTGGTAAAAGCCTTTGGGACCCCAAACTGTGGGGCCAATTAGAAATACTGATACTGATTTTGCAAATACGTTCATTTGTATCATTTTTCTAGATTTCACATATCAGCATTAATATACAAAATCTGCTTTTGCTTTCTGACTCACTTCAGTCTTTAAGAAAAGGGCTTCCCAGGCAGCACTAGCAGTAAAGAGCCTGCCTCCCGCAGAGACACGAGACATGCAGGTTCGATCCCCGGGTGGGGAAGATGCCCTGGGGGAGAGCATGGCAGCCGACTCCAGTATTCTTACCCGGAGAATTCCATGGACAGGGGAGCCTGGTGGGCTACAGACCATGGGGTCGCAAATGAAGTGACTTTGGATGCAGCAAGCACAGACATCATTTTACCAACGAAGGCCGTGGCTTTTCCAATAGTCCTGTATGAATGTGAGCTGCACCATAAAGAAGGCTCAGTGCTGAAGAACTGATGCTTCCGAATCACGGTGCTTGAGAAGACCCTTGAGAGTCCCTTGGACTGCAAGGAGATCAACAGTCAATCCTAAAAGAAGTCAATCCTGAACATTCACTGGAAGGACTGATGCTAAAACTCCAACCCTTTGGCCACCTGATGTGAAGAGCTGGCTCACTGGAAAAGACCCTGATGCTGGGAGGGATTGAGAGCAAGAGAAGAGGGCAACAGAGGATGAGATGGTTGGATGGCATCACCGACTCAACGGACATGAGTTTGAGCAAACTCTGGGAGACAGTGAAAGACAGGGAGACCTGGTGTGCTGCATTCCATGGGGTCACAAAGATTTGGGCACGACTTAGTGAGTGAACACGACTACAAACATATAAAAGAGATAACTCATGAGAACCTACTATATAGCACGGAGAGCTTTACTCAGTGTTCTGTGGTGACCCAAATGGGAAAGAAATCCAAAAAGAAGGAGATAAATGTATGCATACAGCTTACTCACTTTGTTGTACAGCAGGAGCTAATACAACATTGGAGAGCAAATATGCTCCAAAAAATCTATTTTAAAAAAGAAATATTGATTTTAGTACTGAAACAGTGAAGGATCTAGGCATGAAACCCTTTTGCAAATCAGGTGATTCCCAATTCTTCACCTTAGCAAGACTGTTGAAGGTATTTTTGACAGATCACCATGTGTCTGCTGTCATAACAAGAAACTCCCGGATGCCAGTACTGTTGCCATTAGAAAACTCCCATTGTGTGGCTACTTATGCACATGAACAGAATACGAAGCTCTAACACATTAAAGTAAACATACAAATTCATTAAAATGTAGAAAGAAAACTGATGAGGAACCTTATATTATACTTAAACTTTCTAAAAGTTGTTATTTTTTGTTCTTTCCACCGCCTATTAACAATAATCACAAGACATTTTTAACACATGGAGTTGTATATCCTAAGACTGTCTTTGTTGCTTTTTATGTTGCTTACTTACATGATCCACTGGAGGAGGGAATGGCAAACCACTTCAATATTCTTGCCTGGAGAACCCCATGAACAGTATAAGACAAAAATATGTGACACTGAAAGATGAACTCCCAGGTCGTTAGGTGCTCAGGATGCCCCTGGAAATGAGTGGAGAAATGGCTCCAGAAGGAATGAAGAGGCTGAGCCAAAGGGGAGACAACACCCAGCTGTATACATCTGGTGGTGAGAGTGAAGTCTGATTCTGTAAAAGACAACACTGCATAGGAGCCTGGAATGTCAGGTCCATGAGTCAAGGCAAATTGGGAGTGGTCAAACGAGCGATGGCAAAGGTAAGCATCCCCATCATAGGAATCAGGGAACTAACATGGACTGGAATGGGCGAATTTAACTCAGATGACCATTATATCTACTACTGTGGGCAAGACTCCCTTAGAAGAATGGAGTAGCCATCATAGTCAACAAAAGAGTCCAAAATGCAGTACTTTGGTGCAATCTCAAAAACCACAAAATGATCTCGACTCATTTCCAAGGCAAACCATTCATTGTCACAGTAGTCCAAGTCTATGCCCCAAGCACTAACGCCAAAGAAGCTGAACTTTAAGAGTTCTATGAGGACCTACAAGACCTTCTAGAACTAACACCAAAAAAAAAAAAAAAAAGATATCCTTTTCATCATCAGTCAGTCAGTTTAGTCGCTCAGTCGTGTCCGACTCTTTGCGACCCCATGAATCACAGCACCTCAGGCCTCCCTGTCCATCACCAACTCTCGGAGTTCACTCAGACTCACGTCCATCGAGTCCGTGATGCCATCCAGCCATCTCATCCTCGGTCGTCCCCTTCTCCTCCTGCCCCCAATCCCTCCCAGCATCAGAGTCTTTTCCAATGAGTCAACTCTTCGCGTGAGGTGGCCAAAGTACTGGAGCTTCAGCTTTAGCATCTTTCCTTCCAAAGAAATCCCAGGGCTGATCTCCTTCAGAATGGACTGGTTGGATCTCCCTGCAGTCCAAGGGACTCTCAAGAGTCTTCTCCAACACCACAGTTCAAACACATCAATTCTTCAGCACTCAGCCTTCTTCACAGTCCAACTCTCACATCCATACATGACCACTGGAAAAACCAGAGCCTGATTAGACAGAACTTAGTCAACAAAGTAGCGTCTCTGCTTTTGAATATGCTATCTAGGTTGGTCATAACTTTCCTTCCAAGGAGTAAGCGTCTTTTAATTTCATGGCTGCACTCACCATCTGCAGTGATATTGGAGCCCCCAAAATAAAGTCTGACACTGTTTTCCCTTCTATTTCCCATGAAGTGATGGGATCGGATGCCATGATCTTCATTTTCTGAATGTTGAGCTTTAAGCCAACTTTTTCACTCTCCTCTTTCACTTTCATCAAGAGGCTTCTTAGTTCCTCTTCACTTTCTGCCATAAGGGTGGTGTCATCTGTACATCTGAGGTTATTGACGTTTCTCCCGGCAATCTTGATTCCAGCTTGTGCTTCTTCCAGCCCAGCGTTTCTCATGATGTACTCTGCATAGAAGTTAAATAAGCAGGGTGACAATATACAGCCTTGACGTACTCCTTTTCCTATTTAGGGGACTGGAATGCAAAAGTAGGAAGTCATGAGATACCTGGAGTAACAGGCAAGTTTGGCCTTGGAGTACAGAATGAAGCAAGGTGAAGGCTAATAGAATTTTGCCAAGAGAATCCACTGGTCACAGCAAACACACTTTTCCAAAAGCATAAGAGATGACTCTGCACATGGACATCACCAGGTGGTCAATGCCAAAATCCGTGATTATATCCTTGGCAGCCGAAGATGGAGAAGCTCTATACAGTCAGCAAAAACAAGACCGGGAGCTGACTGTGGCTCAGACCATAAACTCCTCATTGCTAAAATCAGACTTTAATTGAAGAAAGTACGGGAAACCACTAGACCACTCAGGTATGGCCTAAATTAAACCACTTAGGATTATACAGTGGAAGTGACAAATAGATTCAAGGGATTAGATCTGATAGACAGAGTGACTGAAGAACTATGGACGGAAGTTCGTAACATTGTACACGAGGAAATGATCAAAACCATCCCCCAAAAAAAGAAATCCAGAAAAGGTAAAACAGTTGTCTGAGGAGGCCTTACAAACAGCTGAGAAAAGAAGAGAAGTGAAAGGCAAAGGAGAAAAGGAAAGATACATCCATCTGAATGCAGAGTTCCAAAGAATAGCAAGGAGAAATAAGAGAGCCCTCCTCAGTGACCAATATGAAGAAACAGAGAAAAACAATAGAATGGGAAAGACTAGACATCTCTTCAAGAAGATCAGAGGTACCAAGGGAACATTTCATGCAAAGACGGGCTCAATAAAGGACAGAAACAGTATGGACCTAACAGAACCAGAAGATGTTAAGAAGGGGCAAGGATACACAGAACTGTGCAAAAAAAGATCTTAATCACCTGGATAAGCACTATGGTGTGAACAGTCACCTAGAGCCAGACATCCTGGAGCATGTGCCTGGAGTCAAGCAGGTCTCAGCATCATCACTACAAACAAGCCTGGTGGAGGGGATGGAATTCCAGCTGAGCTAGTTGAATTCCTAAAAGATGATGTTGTTAAAGTGCTACACTCAGTACACTAGCAACTTTAGACAACTCAGCAGTGGCCACAGGACTGGTAAAGTCAGTTTTCATTCCAATCCGAAAGAAGAAGAAAGCCATAACTAATCTAGACTGCATATTAAAAAGCAGAGACATTACTTTACTGACAAAGGTCAGTTATGATTTTTCCACGTATGGATGTGAGAGTTGGACCATAAAGAAGGCTGAGCACCAAAGAATTGATGCTTTTGAACTGTGATGTTGGAGAAGACTCTTGAGAGTCCCTTGGGCTCAAGGAGATCAAACTACTCCATCCTAAAGGAAACCAACCCTGAATAAATATTCATTGGAAGGACCGATACTGAATCTGAAGCTCCAATACTTTGGCCACCTGATGCAAAGACCCGACTCACCATAAAAGACCCTGATACTGGGAAAGATTGAAGGCAGGAGGAGACGAGGCGACAGAGGATGGTTGGATGGCATCACTGACTCGATGAACATGAGTTTGAGCAAACTCAGGGAGACGGTGAAGGACAAGGAAGCCTCGCGTGCTGCAGTCCATGGGGTCGCAGCGTCAGGCGTGACTGAGCTACTGAACAGCGGCCATGCTGCTTGCTATTCCTTCAGGTGAGTGTAGCACGGGTTGTTTATCCATTAGCCATTTAAGGATGCTTGGAGGGTTTCTGGTCTTCAGTATTTTAGGTAAAGTTTTTATGTCTGTTTTTGTGGAAATAGGTTTTCATTCCTCTTGTGTTAAACACTGAAGACTGGAATTGCTCTGTCATATGTTAAATGTATATTTAACTGTAAAAGAACTTGCCAAACCAAAGTGGTCATACATTTCACACTCGTATCAGCAAAGTGTTACAATTCTAACTAAGCTGCATCCAGTTATATTATCAATAGATTTTTTTTAAATTTTACTTCATTTTACTTTACAATACTGTATTGGTTTTGCCATACATCAACATGAATCCGCCACGGGTGTACACGTGTTCCCAATCCTGAACCCCCCTCCCACCTCCCTCCCCACACCATCTCTCTGGGTCATCCCAGTGCACCAGCCCCAAGCATCCTGTATCCTGCATTGAACCTAGACTAGCGATTTGTTTCTTATATGATATTATACATGTTTCAATGCCATTCTCCCAAATCTTCCCACCCTTTCCCTCTCCCACAGAGTCCAAAAGCCTGTTCTATACATCTGTGTCTCTTTTGCTGTCTCACATACAGGGTTATCATTACCATCTTTCTGAATTCCATATATATTTCAGAACTTAAAATTTTAGCCATTCTAGTAGAATGATGCTGGGGTCTTAGTGCAGTTTTAATTTGTATTTTCATGATTCTTAATTATATTGATATCTTGTCATGGAGTTATCTGTAGACTTTCATTTGTATGTGTTAAACTATTTTACCATTTTTTGAAATAGCTTTTCTTTCACTATTGAATGCATTTCTTTATAAATTTTGGATAAAGTTTTTTTTTGTTGTTGTTGTTGTTTTTTTTAGTTTTTTATTTTTTAAATTTTAAAATCTTTAATTCTTACATGCATTCACAAACATGAAACCCCCTCCCACCTCCCTCCCCATAACATCTTTCTGGGTCATCCCCATGCACCAGCCCCAAGCACGCTGCATCCTGCGTCAGACATAGACTGGCGATTCAATTCACATGATAGTATACATGTTAGAATGTCATTCTCCCAAATCATCCCACCCTCTCCCTCTCCCTCTGAGTCCAAAAGTCCGTTATACACATCTGTGTCTCTTTCCCTGTCTTGCATACAGGGTCGTCATTGCCATCTTCCATAAAGTATTATTGTTAGGTATACACATTTGAACTATTTTCTTTCAGTCTGTGCCTTGCTTTTCATTTTCTTAAGGAAAAACCAGACAATTTTAAAATTAAATAAAACCCAATTATTTTTTATTATTTTATGATTAAAGCGTTTCATGCTCTAAGAAATCTTCACCTCACCAAAAGACACAAAATTATCTCCACTGTTTTCGTCTAGAAATTTTGTGAAAAATGTTTTTCATGCATGGCTCTTTGATATATTTGAGTTCAATTTTGTGTATGTTGCAAAGAGTCAGACACGACTGAAGGGACGTAGCGTGCACGTGTGCACACACACACACACACACACAGAGTGCAAAGTAAGCATCAAGGCACATTTTTTCCCATATCTTTTCCCATTAAATAGCATTGACACATTGAAACTTATTGACCATTTATGTGTTGGTCTGTTTCTGCCGTCCCTACTTCATTCTACTAACCTCTCTATCCTCATTTTTGGTCCAAATGCCACTTTTTTTCATCAATGTAGCTTTATAATATGTGTAAGTCCCTCACATTTGTTCTGATTTTTCAAAAATTTTTCACTAATCTGTGTTTATGCATTTCTACATTATATTTAGAAGTGGATGGTCAAGTTCTACAAAGAAGCAGGCATAGATTTTGAATGGGGTAGTTTTGAATATGTAGATCCCTTTGAAGAGAATTTTGTTTAACAATATTGATTCTTCTAATCCGTGAACATGATATATCTTCCTACTTATTTTGGTTTCTTTAGTATTTATGAGCAGTACTTTGTTATTTTCAACATGTAGATTTATTAAATTTATCCCTTGGGGTTTTTAAGCTTTTGTATACCTTAAAATGATATTTTAAAGTATAATTGTTGGTCATATATATAAATATAATTCTTCTTATATTGATCTTGCTGCTACTGCTAAGTCACTTCAGTCGTGTCCGACTCTGTGTGACCCATTAAACGGCATCCCACCAGGCTCCCCCGTCCATGTGACTCTCCAGGCAAGAACACTGGAGTGGGTTGCCATTTCCTTCAACAATACATGAAAGTGAAAAGTGAAAGTAATCTTACATCCTATAATATTGCTACAATGCCTATTTCTTGTGTTTTCTGTATACTTGAAATGAGCATATATTCTGCACCTGTTGTTAGGGTTCTACAAATGTCTTTTAGGGAAGTTGAGTTATTTAATTGTAATGTTTATCATGAATATTCATACTTGTCTCTGATAGTGTGCTTATCAAAAATCAGGTCAGTTCAGTCCAGTCGCTCAGTCATGTCCTACTCTTTGCAGCTCCATGAATTGCAGCACACCAGGCCTCCCTATCCATCACCATCTCCCGGTGTTCACTCAGACTCACATCCATCGAGTCAGTGATGCCATCCAGCCATCTCATCCTGGGTCACCCCCTTCTCCTCCTGCCCCCAGTCTCTCCCACCATCAGAGTCTTTTCCAATGAGTCAACTCTTCACATGAGGTGGCCAAAGTACTGGAGTTTCAGCTTTAGCATCCTTCCTGCCAAAGAAATCCCAGGGCTGATCTCCTTCAGAATGGACTGGTTGGATCTCCTTGCAGTCCAAGGGACTCTCAAGAGTCTTCTCCAACACCACAGTTCAAAAGCATCAATTCTTTGGTGCTCAGCTTTCTTCACAGTCCAACTCTCACATCCATACATGACCACAGGAAAAACCATAGCCTTGACTAGATGGACCTTAGTCAGCAAAGTAATGTTTCTGCTTTTGAATATGCTATCTAGGTTGGTCATAACTTTCCTTCCAAGGAGTAAGTGTCTTTTAATTTCATGGCTTCAGTCACCATCTGCAGTGATTTTGGAGCCCCCCAAAATAAAGTCTGACACTGTTTCCACTGTTTTCCCATCTATTTCCCATGAAGTGATGGGACCGGATGCCATGATCTTCGTTTTCTGAATGATGAGCTTTAAGCCAACTTTTTCACTCTCCTCTTTCACTTTCATCAAGGGCTTTTTGGTTCCTCTTCACTTTCTGCCATAAGGGTGGTGTCATCTGCATATCTGAGGTTATTGATATTTCTCCTGGCAATCTTGATTCCAGCTTGTGCTTCTTCCAGCCCAGAGTTTCTCATGATGTACTCTGCATATAAGTTACATAAGCAGGGTGACAATATACAGCCTCGACGCACTCCTTTTCCTATTTGGAACCAGTCTGTTGTTCCATACTTTATCTGAAATTAATATAGTCACCTCAGCTCTCATGTTCAGCACTTTATGATACCCCTTTCCCATCACAGCCTTTTATCTTCTTCAGTGTTCACATGTAAAGTGCTTCTTTTTAAATACTGTTACAGCGTCTGCAGTGTATGTGGCATATTCAGACAATTTGCATTTAACCTAAGATCTGAGTTTCAGTCTTCCACCTGGCTATTGGTCTTCTCTTTGTCTCATTCACCCTTTTTTCCTTTTATTCTATCTTTATTTTTACATTTTTTGGAGTGAGTATGTTTCAGTGTTCCACTTTATATCCTTTAAATTGACTGAAAGGCTAAACTTCTATGTTTAGTTTTGTGAATTTCACTCTAGGGTTTACATTTTTTACTTTTAAATTGTTACGACCTAGCTTCAAATACCATACCATTTTCTATGTAGAGAAAAAACCTTTTAACTGTACATTTTAATTTTTATCTATCTTACCGTTTATTCAGATATTTTATTTTTATATTTTATGTAACCCTCACCAGTGTCTTTAAAGAAATGTAGTAATGAGAGAAGCATGTTTTTCTTCATGCACAGTGTTCATTACACTGTTTATTACACTGTTTATTATACTATTTATTACACTATTCATTACTTTAGATTGAGCCAAATTTCCATTTTGCATAATTGTCCTCCAGGCTAAAAAGCATTATATAGCATTTCTCTTACGGCAGCTCTGTTGGGGACAAAATATCCCAGCTTTTGTTTCTCTGAAAATATGTTTTGTCTTCATTTTTTAAGAATAATGTTTCCAGCAGTAAAATTTTAAATTTGCAGGGTTTTTTTCCCCTCAATTACATTATTTTTGTCATTTTATTGTCATGTGGCTTGCACTTGGTGTGATGAAAAACTTGGTGAGGTTATCCATTTCTTTATATATAATATACGTTTCATAATTGCTTAGCATTCTTTTAATTATTTCAGCAATTTTCTTATAATGAACTTTAGTGTCCTCTTTGGTTTATATACTTTTCTGCTTTATTTACTTTTCTGCAGCTTCTTTGAGCTTCTTGGATATGTGGGTTGATGTTTCTCGTCAAATATGAAACATCTTTGGCCCACTCTTTTCTTAAATTACGTCTCTTTCTTCTGTTCTAAGAGTCCAGTTACATGTGTTGGGGCATTTTGATATTGTCCCACACGTTGCTGAGTAGTTTTTAAAATTATTTCAACTTTTTTTACCTCTCTCTTCTTCTGTTCAAATAGCTTGTAAGGCCTGCCCATCAAGTCCACAGATAACTTTCTTCAGTCGTTTGTAACGGACTCCCAGGCCTACCCGGTGAACTTTTCATTTCAGACGAGTTTTTCATTACACCGATTTCATTTGCTTCAGTTTTTACAGCTTCTATTTACCTTTCTTTATGTTCATACTTTCATTTAGATCTTTCACCATGGTAACAAGAAAAACTGCTTTAAAATCCTTACCCTCTCTTTCATTTCTTAGTTTGTTTCTGTTGATTATATATTGCTTTTTTCTGCTTCTTTACATGTTAATTATTCTTGACCAGATCTCAGATATTTGAATGATACGTTGTCGTTTATGGATTTTGTTGTTTTCCTCTAAAGAGTGTTGCATTTTATTTTGGCAAGGAATCCGTTTAGTTTTGTGTCAGTGTTCTTGTCTTTAGCATGTCTTAATTTTTTTTTTTTTAGGACAGTTAAAGAATAGCTTTTATTGTAGGGCCAATTTATTCTTCCTTTTAAAGAATGGTTTTTCTGGAATCTCAACTGAATATCTCAAGTGTTCAGCAAGACTTGTCTGATGAGAACTTTTAATTTTTCCCGTAAACATTGGAATGAAATTTAGTCTTCTAAATTTTAGCTTCCTGAAACTTGTTGTATCTCCTAGTTTTCACTTGCCTTGTTTTGTGAATTTTTACCCTAATTCTATCTTTCTTTCTGTACATTATTAGAAAATAATTCTTTTAAAATAATTTGTCAGTTCTCTAGGCTCTTTATAAAAAGAGTCTGGAGTAAGTTACTCTATCATATGCAGAATCTTGATACTGTTAATATCATACTTTTATATTTATCATCCATTGAAACTTTGAAGGAAAGATATAATAGCTTTTATAGCTTTTAAAAGAGATAATATTTTTACAAGTCATTGTTGATGAGCACTTACAGATCACCATCCTTTGCAACTGTTTAAATTCCAAATAAAAAATTTTAGACTTCACTTAATATTATGCAAAGAGAACAATCCAGTTTCTCAAATGTTTGAGGCAGTTTGTAAGCAGTAAATTTAGAATACATCTACGTTAAGAGACATTAGAGAAGTCCAGGCAAGCACTGCTGGTGTGTGGGGTGAGGCTAGTGGTGAAAGTGGAAAGGGGGTGTGTTTAGCACATAGTTTAGAAACATAACTTCCACTTAGAGCATAATTGGAAGAAAATAATTAGGAAAACTATTCTTTCATTATTTTAAAGTCCATTTTGGGGTCTGTGCTGTATATTCTGTCCTTAAAAAAAAAAGGTTGTGGTATTGGAGAAAGAGCAGTTTGAGTATTTAAATTTCATATTCTCTTGTGTTTAAAAAGAAACATAAAACCAAGCTATTAGCACTTCATAAATATTTAAATATATAATTCATAAAGCATAAAATAATACTTAAGTATTAGCTCACTGTTTCGCATTATTTTACACTTCTCTTTCCTACCATACAAGAAGTTTCACTATTTTATTGAATATATAAAATGGCATACAGTTAGACATTCTGAAAAGAAATTACTTTGATGATGTTAAGAGATATAGTGTGTAAAAATAGTAAAATACCTTGAACAAAAAAGTGCAGATGTACCAGATACACACATAGGTATAATTCCCAAATGCCAATAACGCAGGCAACAACGGGCGCCATGTGGAGCTTGAGTCTGTGACAGAATGCAGACGTGATGAGGGTGATTACAGAGAAGGGTTTTTTCACTGTTAATAAAATCTTAAGTATGTTAAATGAGTTTATAATGAAAATTTTCATGGGAGATAATGTTTACGTCTCTGAAATAATGTTTATATTCTAAAACAGAATACCATGATCTCTATTCACCAAGAATATGTGATGTCCTTTGGCATTTTTTAGAGTCCCTTTCAGGTCAGAGAAAATGATCATAGGCTTCATAAATGCAATATGGTTAGTTATGTTCTGTTTTCTGATGGAAAAGAGAATCTATATTATGATAAAAAGAGCTTGACATGTCTGGCTTACCATGCAGTTTTCAAGGTTTCTAACTCATTTAGTGATTAAGTGTATGTGACTTTGGAACATTTCTATCCAGCTGCGCTTCAGCTTGATTAAAATACAAAACACTAGGTACCCAGATGCTTAAAATGAGATAGCAACATCCTGTTAGTACTTTAAATGCTAATCCCTATTGATAAGTCCATAGAAATCCACTTTAGCATGACTTCAATTCTTTAAAAAAACGTCATTTCCCCCCCATGAGATTTATGGACAATGTCTAGAATTCAAGAAGGAAAAAGCATTTAAAATAGTACTTTAAAAACTATTTGAAAGGTCCCTTCATCTTTTAAATGTCAAATAATTATTTTCAAATTTATTTTCATGTGACATCACATTACAGAGAAAAGTAGCCAAAAAGAACACAAAGCCTTTTTCAATTTATATTTGTTCATTGTTCAGTGAGATTAGTCTGGGTTAGAATCACCCATGACTGTAATAATCTGTCCACATCTCTGATACTCACTTTGGCAGCAGGGGACGTGAAAGCCCGGGGCATAAGTAGCTCTCGGGAGGGCATAATCAAATGGGCCTCTGGTTCAAGACTGCTGCTTCACTCCTGGCAGGCGTTTCCCCCGAGAATCCAAGCCCAATGGCTGAGCTATGTGGTTTTGCTTCTGCTGCAGGGTTCTACCAGCTGTGCACAAACGTATGGAGAAACAGGAGAAGGGAGGGGGAAGATGCGGGAAAATTGTTTCTTACGCAGGATCACATGATGAAGCGAACCATGTAGCAGCTTTCCTGAGTCAGATTCAATCTTTAGTAGGATTTCCCCAAATTTCACCAGCCAGTGCTCCTTTACTTCACCCTTCCCACTATTGACACGAACCGATATTTTAAAAAAGATGTTCTTCGATTTTTCATTTTTTTAATTATTCCTCTTGAAAAACAAACTTTTAACTTTGATGAAGTTCAGTGTATTCAGTTTTTCTGTACTTGGTGCTTTCTATAGACTATTTAAAAAGTCTTTGCTTAACTTGAGGTCACTATATCTTCCCCTTTTGAATATTAGAGAAGTTTTATAATTTTGTCTCTCACGTTTAAACCTATAATCCTTTGTCAGTATTTGTGTATGGTGTGATGTAAGGATCAAGTTTCATTTATCTAGCTTTTTTTTGCATATCGATATCCAATTACTACAGCACCATTAGTTGAAGTGACTATCTTTTGTCCATTGAGTTGTCATGGCACCTTGAAAAAAGTCACTTGGTCATGCATGTACGGCTGTATTTTTGGACTGTTTACAATGTTCCGTTCATCCATTTGTCCATTTCAGCCTAGCATCACATCGTCTTGATTACTATAGCTTTAACTGTAAAGTTATAATCCACAAAACCATGGAATATGACTCCTGAAATATTCTTCTTTTTTACCAGCTGTATTGCCCGTTCTAGGTCCTTTGTACTTATGTACGATATATATTCTCAATTTACACATTATATACTAATATGTATACATATATTTTCAGTTCAGATCAGTCGCTCAGTCGTGTCTAACTCTGCAACCCCATGAATCGCAGCACGCCAGGCCTCCCTGTCCATCACCAACTCCCAGAGTTCACTCAGACTCACGTCCATCGAGTCCATGATGCCATCCAGCCATCTCATCCTCTGCCGTCCCCTTCTCCTCCTGCCCCCAATCTCTCCCAGCATCAGAGTCTTTTCCAGTGAGTCAACTCTTCACATGAGATGGCCAAAGTACTGGAGTTTCAGCTTCGGCATCATTCCTTCCAAAGAAATCCCAGGGCTGATCTCCTTCAGAATGGACTGGCTGGATCTCCTTGCAGTCCAAGGGACTCTCAAGAGTCTTCTCCAACACCACAGTTCAAAAGCATCAATTCTTCGATGCTCAGCCTTCTTCACAGTCCAACTCTCACACCCATACATGACCACAGGAAAAACCATAGCCTTGACTAGACGGACCTTAGTTGGCAAAGTAATGTCTCTGCTTTTCAATATGCTATCTAGGTTGCTCATAACTCTTCTTCCAAGGAGTAAGCGTCTTTCAATTTCATGGCTGCAGTCACCATCTGCAGTGATTTGGGAGCCCCCCAAAATAAAGTCTGACACTGTTTCCACTGTTTTCCCATCTATTTCCCACGCAGTGATGGGACTGGATGCCATGATCTTCATTTTCTGAATGTTGAGCTTTAAGCCAACTTTTTCACTCTCCACTCTCACTTTCATCAAGAGGCTTTTTAGTTCCTCTTCACTTTCTGCCATAAGGGTGGTGTCATCTGCATATCTGAGGTTATTGATATTTCTCCTGGCAATCTTGATCCAGCTTGTGTTTCTTCCAGCCCAGCGTTTCTCATGATGTACTCTGCATAGAAGTTAAATAAGCGGGGTGACAATATACAGCCTTGACGTACTCCTTTTCCTATTTGGAACCAGTCTGTTCTTCCATGTCCAGTTCTAACTGTTGCTTCCTGACCTGCATACAGATTTCTCAAGAGGCAGGTTAGGTGGTCTGGTATTCCCATCTCTCTCAGAATTTTCCACAGTTTGTTATAATCCACACAGTCAAAGGCTTTGGCATAGTCAGTATTTTATATGTCTCTAAAAGGCCTGCTTGGATATTAATTTGCGCTGATTTTAGTCTATAGGTCATTGTGAAGAGAACTGACATCTTAACTATTTTGTCTTAGATCCCTAGGCAAGCATCAGTTCAGTTCAGTTCAGTTCAGTCACTCAGTTGTGTCTGACTCTTTGTGACCCCATGGACCACAGCACAGCAGGCCTCCCTGTCCATCACCAATTCCCGGAGTTTATTCAAACTCATGTCCATTGAGTTGGTGATGCCATCCAACCATCTCATCCTCTGTTTTCCCCTTCTCCTCCTGCCCTCAATCTTTCCCAGCATCAGGGTCTTTTCTAATGGGTCAGATCTTCCCGGCAGGTGGCCAAAGTATTGGAGCTTCAGCTTCATCATCAGTCCTTCCAGTAAACACCCAGGACTGACCTCATTTAGGATGGACTGGTTGGATCTTCTTGCAGTCCAAGGAACTCTCAAGTGTTTTCTCTAGCACCATAATTACAAAACATCGATTCTTTGGCACTCAGCCTTCTTCAGGGTCCGACTCTCACATCTGTATGACTACTGGAAAAACCATAGAGGTGACAGTATGGATCTTTGTCAGTAAAAGTTTCGTCTCTGTTTTTCAATATGCAGTCTAGGTTTGCCATAACTTTCCTTTCAAAGAGCAAGCGTCTTTTAATTTCATGGCTGCAGTCACCATCCACAGTGATTTTGGAGCCCAAGAAAATAAGGTCTGTCACTGTTTCCATTGTTTCCCCATCTACTTATGATGAAGTGATGGGACCACCTACCACGACCTTAGTTTTCTGAATGTTGAGTTCTAAGCCAGCCTTTTCACTCTCCTCTTTCACTTTCATCAAAAGGCGCTTTAGTTCCTCTTGGGTTTCTCCCATGAGTGTGGTGTCACCTGCATATCTGAGGTTATTGATATTTCTCCTGGAAATCTTGATTCTAGCTTGTGATTCATCTGGCCTGGCATTTCTCATGATGTGCTCTGCATATAAGTTAAATAAACAGGGTGACAATATACAGCCTTGATGTACTCCTTTCCCAATTTTGAACTGGTCTCTTGTTCCACATAAGGTTCTGACTGTTGCTTCTTGACCCACATACAGGTTTCTCGGGAGCCCAGTGAGATGGTCTGGTATTCACATCTCTAATTTCCACTGTTTGTTGTGATCCACATGGTCAAAGGCTTTAGCATAGTCAATGAAACGCCCATGGCCCAGGTGAAATGACCCACTGTCCATTCTGACCTTGGAGAAGAATTTTCCTGTTACTAGTGGCCTCCCTAGAAATCAGAACTGCAGTAGAGGTGTCAAAGCTGACAGGCTTTGGCTACTTTATGCTTTGTATAGAGTTATTTCCTGATCATTATCAATACAATTAATTTTTCTCCGATGGCCTGCCTCTGTGTGAATCTTCAGATGTTTCCCTGTATTCGGGTGTATTTTCTTGGCCTGACAGTGATGGAGAAGTTGCACTCAAGGTCTTCTTCAAAAGTCAGAGGTGCTGAATCTCAGGAGCATATTCTGTAACCACAGAAATCCCATCTGTGACAATCGAGTCTTTTAAGCCCTCTCACTGAACATCCTGGTGCTATAATACTGCAAATGCAGCTGAGGTTTTTCAGGTATCTTTTCAGAGGGTATATTTATCCATCAGAAAGCACTCACAGGACTGTGGAAATGCCCTTCCTTGGGCGAGATTGTGATGCTAATAGGTTTTCTGAATTAATGGAAACTGGCATGGTTTGTTCATTTCATCTTTCTAAAATTTAACACTGCACAAAGTTATTTTTGCTTAGAAAGATCTCCCCATCAGTTCAGAGAGTAGATTTCCTAACTTAATAGGGATTTAAAGAAGAAAGAGAAGACGGTGAAGGAGCAATAGAGACTAGGATAGCTCCGCTTATAGGAGCTTCTGTGTACTTGGTGCCTTTATGTGTGAATTCAGGCCACAACCAAAATTATCATCCCTATTGTATTTCTGCTACGCCAGAAGTCAAATTCATGCAAAAAATATTGCCACTAAGCAAATTTAAACCTCCACACTCTTTCCCCCCTCCATTTTTAATTTTAGGAAGTGTATTCTGTTACAGATAGCAAAGGCGCAGTATATGTGTAACCACTGATCTGACGTTCACAGAACGAAATGAGAGAGTAAATAACTAAAATGACTCCAACCATCTTAACTCTGAGTGATTCTCTGGGAGAAAGGGGCTGCAAAGTAGCGTAAAAGCCTGGGTCAGAGATTAGCAACGTCTGTTTCTTTTCCCTCCTTGTCGTCGTTTGCCCCTGTTGATGGTTTAGCAGTACATCAATACATTTTAAACTGTCAGGAATACAACAATGCTGTAAGTGAAGCCAGTGTCTGTGAAACCAATTCAAAAGTCGATCAGGAGCTCTTGAATAATCTCAGGATCATCACAAGGACACTGTACAACGATGTTTGTGCCTGAATTTGAATAAGGCAGCTCTGTAAAATTACAGTAAAATTGATCTTATTTGCCTTTCAAACCTTAGTGAAAATGCCAGCTCCGAGTAAAAGATGAATAATTTAGTGAATAATTTTGCTCATTGTGCCAAATTCCTCATAGATCTCGGTATTTCAGAATTTCAGCATCTTTCACTGAGTTGACTTTTGAAACTGAGGTGATGGTACTAAGAATGTGAACTATTAGTTCACATGCAGACCTGATGCCTTACTCTGGTAGGGCAAGCTTTGTTACCCACTCCCCCACCTCAGACACACTCAGCAACCAGGTCGCCAATGAAGAATGCCAAAAAAGTCAAGAAACCATCACCATAAGGCCCAATCACCTGACGAAGCAGAGTAAAATAAGTCCCGACTTGAGATGGAGCAGGCAATGGCACCCCACTCCAGTACTCTTGCCTGGAAAATCCCATGGATGGAGGAGCCTGGTGGGCTGCAGTCCATGGGGTGGCTAAGAGTCGGACACGACTGAGAGACTTCACTTTCACTTTTCACTTTCATGCATTGGAGAAGGAAATGGCAACCCACTCCAGTGTTCTTGCCTGGAGAATCCCAAGGATGGAGGAGCCTGGTGGGCTGCCGTCTGTGGGGTCGGGCAGAGTCAGACACGACTGAAGCGACTTAGCAACAGCAGCAGCAGCAGCAGCAACTTGAGATGAATTCCCTTCAGCGAGAATGAAACTCCTTTGACTCTTCAGAAAATACACGTTGAGAAGTGAAACAAAATGACAACAGAAGATAGCAAAACATCCTCCTTTTAAAACAAAAGCTGCAGTTGGCTAACAATGCTGTGTTAGTGTCAGCAAGCAACTGACTTATACACATGCCTGTGCGCTAAGTCGCTCAGCCGTGTCCGACTCTGCGCGACCCCATGGACTGTAGCCCGCCAGGCTCCCCTGTCCATGAGATTCTCCAGGCAGGAATACTGCAGTGGGGTTGCCGTTTCCTTCCCTGGGGTTTCTTCCTGACCTGGGTATCGAACCTGAGTCTCCTGCATAAGGAATCCTTTAGGAGGATACCTTATCACTGAGCCACCTGGGAACCCACTTATACACATACCTTTTTTTTTTTTTTTTCAGATTCTTTTCCTACTTAGGTTGAAAGTGAAGTGAAAGTGAAAGCCTCTCAGTCGTGTCCGACTCTTTAGTCCATGGAATTCTCCAGACCAGAATACTGGAGAGGGTAGTTATCCCTTCTCCAGGTGACCTTCCTGACCCAGGAATTGAACCGGGGTCTCCTGCATTGCAGGCGGGTTCTTTACCCACTGAGCCACCAGGGAAGCCTTGGGTTTTTTGAAACAACCAAAAGTACACAATGGACAGAGACGCTGACACGGAGGTGGCTCTGAGACCTCGCTGATTTAGTTTCTACTTCCTTGTCCTGCCCCATTTTCACTCACAGAACACATGTGAAGGTTGGGTGGGTAGGTCCTTTCTTCTCTTTGTGCTTCTGAAATACACTGGGCTCGGGCGTCTGAAGCCCAGACGCCTTTGTAGCTCTGTGTATCCAGCAGGAACTCCGAGTTCAGCGGACCTGGGGTTTAGTTCTAGGCACGCGACCTGGGCAGATACGTTTAACCCTTCCCCTCTGCAGTTTCCTCACTTGTAAAATGAGAATTCTATCATTTGGCTCATAGAAAGTGAGAGTTGCTCAGTCGTGTCCGACTCTTTGTGACCAGGCCAGAACACTGGAGTGGGTAGCCTTTCCCTTCTCCAGGGGATCTTCCCAACCCAGGGATCAAACCCAGGTCTCCGCATTGCAGGCGGATCCTTTACCAGCTGAGCCGCCAGGAAGCCCTTAGAGGTTCTTATGAGCAAAGCTCCCTGAGCTCTACAGCAGGTGCTTATTGGTTATCTATTTTGTCTTTAGTAATGTGTGTATGTCAGCCCCAAACAAAACCCTCCTCTCTTGACCCAGCTTCTCTCGTCTGTCAACTGGGGATAATAAGTCGAGGCCTGACTTGGATCCTCCCTCTCATGGAGCTTTTCAGATTACGGTTAGATGACATAGATGATGGTGACATAGATGATGATGACATAGATGACATAGTGGTGATGCTGCAAGATGCACCCATTTCCCCAAACGCTCGCTCTCTGGCCTCCTCGCATGGTGAACATTGTAAAGCAACTATACCTCCCGGCCTCCCCCCCCAAAAAATTAAATAAATAAAAATAATTTTAAAAGAATTCACCATCTGTTGGGATTTATTTTCTTTTAAAACTTGGTGGGGCTCCCCTGGTGGTCTAGTGGTTAAGAATCCACCTGCCAATGCAAGGGACACAGGTTGGCCCCCTGGTCCTGGAAGACACCACATACCACGGGGCAGCTCGGGCTGAGCGTCGCCACAGCAGAGCCCGCACCCCTGGAGCCCGTGGTCCTCAAGAGGAGAAGCCACGCAGTGAGCAGCCCGCCGCAGCTGGAGGGCAGCCCTGCTCCCGCAGCGAGGGAAAAGGCCACGCACAGCGATAGAGACCCTGCACAGACAAAAGTAAAAACGAACGCATAGAACTTTAAACATGAACACATAAATTTAAAAAATAAACACATACAATTTTAAAAAAGAGCTCAGGGAATAAAATATATATTTTTTAGTTGGCAATTCCTCGATTATCCCTCTGCGCCACACTCTGACTCCAATACGCAGGTGCCATTAGGGAGCCCTTTGGTTTTTCCTGCTGAGCTTAGTCCAATGACCTGTATATTTAAGGGTTCAGTCAATTTTAGTTGAATTGACAAACTGATATTTTCAATTGTTGCCACTTTCGAATCAGACTCGACCTCTTGATTTCTTGGACCGCAAAGAGTAATAAACTAAATGATCTTGGATCCCAGAGCTCACTTTTCTACAGTAACAGGCTTGCACTTCTCCTGTGCTGACACACAGCCTCGGGGGCAACTCAAAGGGCCAACACATAGCTGCTGAGCCTCCAGTGACACCCTGTGACCTTTTGGGCGAGGCACATTTCAAGGACCCGGCAAAGGGCAAAGTGAAAAGGAAGTAAGACTGACCTTCAAGTGCTTCTACCTGCGAGTTCTGAAACCTTCTCCCCGCACGAGAGAGCTAGCATCTTGACACCATCTTCTAACGGTTCCTAGCCCTCTACACAGAGGAGGTCCTGTTCAGCTTGTTCTGAATCAGAACCACCATCATTCCCTAGCAATTATCTGGGAACTACTTTCTAGGATAAACCACAGTTGTCAATAAAAGCCAGCCCAGCTTCTAAAGAAACTGTTCTTAAAAGCTTTCTACTCTAAACTATTTCAAACAAGAACCAAGCATTCTTCAGAAAACAGAATGCAGTGCAATTTGAAAGAGGACAGATTTTTAGAAGTGCCCCAACTATGTCTGGAAGAATACCATTTATTTGACATTAATGGGTAAGGCCATAATGTTCTTGTTTTGAATTCTGTCTTTAGTAATGGCCTTATCAAAATAATCCTCCTGCACCAGCTTAACTGCTGTTTGACAGGAGATCAAATGTGGAAGTAACCAAAGCTGAAAAGTATTGCATTTCTGCACCATTTTGGCATTCAAAATGTGATGGATTGACTATGGGGCTGAATTAAGCAAGAAAAGACTTTCATTCCACTTTCATTGTTTTACAACTTTAAACAATCCTTCGGGTGTGAATTCACATCCTCTGACTCATATATAAGCAACCATTTCAAAGCTCCAATTACAGCATTAATATTAAAAAGTGTCACCATAATCATCCACCAGGGCTCCAAAGGGGTTGATCAAATTGAGTTTGAACTTGTCTTTTGTGCCTACCAACTAATGCCTGGCTTTTCAAAAATGGGTCAAATCCAATTCAAAGTGCTGGAAACAAGGTGGTAGAAAATGATTCCCAGGTAGCTCAGTAGTAATGAGTCTTTCTGCCAATACAACAGATGCTGGTTTGATCCCTGGGTCGGGAAGATCCCCTCTAGAAAGAAATGGCAACCCACTCCAGTATTCTTGCCTGGGAAATCCCATGGACAGAGGAGCCTCCTACAGTCCCATGGGGTCACCAAGAGTCAGACATGACTTAGCAACTAAACCACACCAAGATGAATCAGATTTGATAGGGATCAGAATTTGAGCAGAATCTGAGATAAAATTCATTCTTCCTGTTTTACTCCATCTGCCAATCCTTTATTAGCACATCCATCCAAAAGGTGTGATATTCCAGGTTTCAGTCATATTATTCTACGTCGGGGTTATGTTAGCATGGACCCCAGGGCAAAGTAGAATGGAGTCCCAGCTGAGCTATAGGTGTGCAAAAGATCTAAATTTTAGAAATAGTGAAAGCATTAGAATAGACTTTCAATTCTTATTTGTGTTTCCTTGAGGTATAGGAAACTTTGTTGAGGAAGATCAGATACTTAAAAATGTATAAAATCACAAAAAAACGCATAGTAGCAAAACCCTGGAGGTAGCCTGAAGGTCCATCAGTGGAGGAACAGTTGAATATGTAGGATTCCTGTGAGGCTACTGGAAAGAGTGAGCTAGGGCTGTTAACCCTGATTAGCAGGCTGTGCATTGATGTGTGGTGGGAAACACACGCTGCAGGTACCATGGAGAGCTGGCAACATCCTTGCTCTTGAATGGTCTTGCCTCTTTGCCTTTCGCTTGCTTTACCCCTCTTCCTTACAAGCCATTTATCAGCTATCTTGTCTAGTTCTTACATTTTTGAAATATTCAGCAAGAGCCTCAGCCTACCAGGAAAGCTAAAACCAGTCAACCCAGGTGAGCTATATGTTAATCACCTTTGTTACCAAGTCATCCTGAACAGACCTCAGTCACAATCATTTATGCAACTATTGGTTTCTTTGAGACTACTAACTCTTTGAAACAAGGGAATAATCTCAGCATCCCCAGCATGGTATGTGATATAAGGGGTGATCCATCAAACTTTGTTGAATTGATGAAAAAGTAATAGGTCCAATTACGTTCCCCAGATTAGTATCTAAATAAGTAATGGTAGGATATAAGAATTAGATGGAACATCACTGGAAACTGGAGAGTGTCCTCTGCTAGGTACTTTCTTGCTTAAGTGGTCTTATTTCCTTTGAAAGCGAAGAAATCCCCAATACATTGTGCACTGATGAAGGCTGAAAACGAAGCCTTTCTTGAAAGTTCCCAAAGTTGCTCATCAAGGACAGAACTTACAGGATTTCTAATACAGTCGTCCGTATGCTTGCTAAAGTTTGAGCACTACTTCCTGGAGGATGATGCCCAGACTTTAGCAACCATAAGAGAAGGGGGAAAGGAAGGAGCCGAATGTCTGAATGAAGATGCCTGGGACCAGAGGGCATGCTGCTTCTGTGCAATGATCAAAACTCCTTTACCCTGCCCTCTGAGAGAGAAAAGTTACAGTGTTCCCACTGGCCTGTGGATTTTCTCCATTCTGTCTTGATTTTCAATCTTTGAAGTCTTAATTTGCCTTTTGTTATTTTTTATTTTACTTTACAATACTGTATTGGTTTTGCCTTGTGAGAGTTAACTGAGTGGTACCTTGCTACATATCCATGACCAATATGCAGAGAAAGTCAGCATACTGAGCAACAGGCCAGGTTTTGGTCTTCGAAAGACCAAGGACAGAGTCTTGGCTTTGCATTTATTGACCGTCTGATCTTAAATGGGCTTCCCTGGTGGCTCAGATGGTCAAGAATCTGCCCAATGCAGAGACCTGGATTCGATCCTGGGCCAGGAAGATCCCCTGGAGAAGGGAACGGCTACCTACTCCAATATTTCCACTTTGACTTTGAATAAATGACCAAATGTCTTGAGCCTCAGTTGCCTTGTTCATACACTAGGAATTAGAGTAATAGAAAGCCTCTCATAGCCTGTTAGGCATTGATGGGGGGAGGGGAAGCATGAAAAATACTTAGCAGTCTCCTGTGCTCATCATTTAGCTTGTGTTTTAGTTATTATTATGTGTAAACTCCATCAGCTCTAAAAAGGATCTTTACTCCCAACTTATCTCTGCAATCAGTCAGGATGCATCTTGTGATATCTGGGGCCCCTGATGGTACTGCACGTAGGTCAGGAGGCAAGTTGCAGTCAATGGCACCTCAGGTGTGAGGAAAGAGATTATCGCTAGTACCACTGACGGTTTCAGAACCGGGCTGTGTTGAGCATCGGGTTTCGATGGCTCGGGTCAGTTTGCCGTCCTGGAGCAGTACTATTCCTGACTGCATATCTCCTCCCCATCAACTGAACTGCGGAAACTCAGAGCCCCAGTGGTGTCCTAGTGAGCTTTGAGAATGTGCTTTTCAGTGTCACAAAAGATGGTGTGATAGTCTCAACAAAGAAGGTCTTAAACCTGAACTAAAAAGACTCGAACAAGGAAGCTGGTCACTTAACCATGGCTCACACCCAAGCTCACTAGGACAGTGTCTAGCAGCTCTTCCTGACCCAGCTTTGGCTGTGTCCATGACCAAAGCCATCTCACAATCTCTGTTTCGACCATCTTTACGGTGCATGGCTTCCTTTCTCCAAAACCCGGCTGGTACCTGTTCCCAAGCCTCTCCTCGCCTGGTTGGGGTTCCCACGAGGTTTCCTTTGTGGGCAGTCTGCGTTGTCTCCACCGGCAATCTTTCTGAGTTTTCCTTATTACCAAAACGACGAGGGCCAGGACAAACCAATTTTATGAATAAATCTAGTCTTATAAATGGTGTTCATCTGTGTTCTTCTTGAAATCTCATCATGAAGCTTTGTAACCATATCATAAGAGTGGTTTCTCTTAATATTCAGTCATGAAAGCTGGAATGATTCAAAATAAAAGGCATACCTTGCACCCATAGCTTCCACAAGCCCTGAAACAAGTGTGATGTGATAATTATGCAGTGGCCACAAACTCCCTGTTGAATCTAGACTGGGAATCTGCTGGGAACAATACAATTTGGAGAAAAGGATGGCATGTCATGGAAATTCAGAACCTGAGCTTCAAGACACTTTGCGTCTTCTACCTGTGGTCATGTCAGAGGCTGCCCCAAGCGTCCATCCACGGGGAACCCTGGATGACCCATCCATCCCCGGGGAACCCAGGGATTCACAGCTGAACCCAGTTTCGTGAATGAGCTCCGGAGAGACCAGCGGAGAACCACGGTCAGCCACCACACTGCAGACACCACAGACTGCTGTTCTTTGAAGACATCACATTTAGAGTGGATTTCACACACCAGTAGGTAGGACTGAAGGAAGCAAAGGCTTTCAGGAGTCAAAGCGCATGTGGCTGAATGAGAGACTGGGAGAAGGAGGCCTGCGGGAGGAAATCCGACAATGACACATGAGAAGATGTTTTACTTTGTTCTGAACTTTTGTTTCTGCACCCCCCCGACCCAGTGTCTGTGAAAGACTCTAGGCTTAACAGAGCTGTAAAGATGAATGCTTTGAATTTTTTAGGCATCTTTCATAAAACCGTGATCAGATGCTCTTCAGACAAGCTTCATGTCCCTATTTAAGATTTCTCATACTGTGACGTTCAAAATTGACCCGATCGGCTCAAGAAGCAGGAAGTATCCTGAATAAGGGGTGATGCTTCCTGGTTTTTTCCACTTTAAGACATTTAAGAAGAGAGTGATCTAGAACAGGATCAGAAACTGTGGCCCAGGGGCCAAGACTGCCTATCACATATTCTGTTTTGGAGAAGACTCCTGAGAGTCCCTTGGACTGCAAGGAGGTCCAAGCAGTCCATTCTGAAGATCAGCCCTGGAGGTTCTTTGGAAGGAATGATGCTAAAGCTGAAGCTCCAGTACTTTGGCCACCTCATGCGAAGAGTTGACTCATTGGAAAAGACTGTGATGCTGGGAGGGATTGGGGGCAGGAGGAGAAGGGAACGACAGAGGATGAGATGGCTGGATGGCATGACCGACTCAATGGACGTGAGTTTGGGTGAACTCCGGGAGTTGGTGATGGACAGGGAGGCCTGGCGTGCTGCGATTCATGGGGTCACAGAGTCGGACACGACTGAGTGACAGAACTGAACTGAACTGAAGCAAGTAATGATTTTTACAGTTTTTAAATGGTTGACAGACAAAATCAAAAGAATCAGAATATTTCATGATATATGGAAATTGTATGTAATTCCCAGTTCAGTGTCCATAAGTCATTATGGGGACCCAGTAATGCTCCTTCATGTATGCACTGTCTAAGGCTACTTGTTTACTACAGCAACAAGGCTGAGTGCTGTGAAGGAGGTTGCATGCCAAAGCGGAAAGGTTTGCTACCTGGCTTTTCATAGAAGAAGTTTCCTACCTCTTGGTCTAGCACGCAGATCTGAGCGTTTTCTTTTTAGATTGCTGTCATGTTATATCCCAAGGCAGTATTTGTGAATCCATAAATAAACATACTCAGCTGATTTCTCCACTTCATCCTCACAGGCCTCACAGCTTGCTGGTCTAATGTGGAGAAGCATAAAGGTGTTAACTGCCTAAACTAGGGGAAATGTGGAGGGTGGGAGAGGCAGAGCAAGAGAGGGGTGAACCGCAGAATAAGCGTTTGATGATAAAATTGAAGGAGTGACTTGGAAAAAACCTTCTATATGTTTCTTCTTGATGCTTCTTTTAAATACAGTTTTTGTTTATAGATCAGACCAGTTTTTGAAGAGTTGGAATAGCAAACCACTAAGAGCATTAGCCCCAAAGAAAGACTTTTTCTTTCATATTTGCTTCCATCGTCAGCAATTAAAAGTCTTCAATGGATCTTCTTGTGACAATGTCATTGACAATTGATAAATGAATACCTCAGTAAAAAGCCGAGACACATCTTGCCTGCCTGGCCTTCCCAGACTGCAAATTCCTCCTTCTCATCCTAACGTACAGGTGCTCCCAAATCATCCTGTGCATTATTTTAAAGTCATATTCAGATTCATTTGTACACTTGGCTTCTACAGCAGTTTGAGGCATTATGGAATGTAATCTCAGAATACCAAAGAGATTCCGAGGGACGCATTTGGTTAGAGGAACAATCGTTGTTAGACATGGAAGAACTTTTCATTGTTTTCTGGGAATGACACACCATAACACGGAATGGAAGAGAAGAAAGCAAGTGAGGTTCTCTCCGCACCACTATATAGTTTCAAGTACGATTTCTTGTTACCAAGGCACTTTCTAAATAACGTATAAAACCTCCCCTTTCCTGGGCTACACGCCTCTTTCCCCATTTCTTTTTAACTTCTTCTATTAGGCCATGTGCTGACACTTATTACTCGTGTGCTCTACCTTTGTGAACACATGTGTGGGTTCAGGTAGTTTTTGCAAGTAATTTCGCTTTGATCCACCTCCCAAATTACATTGTGTTTACCACATCCCGAATATGCTAAGAGTAGTTCAGCAGGAAGCATTATCCGACTAGAGAGTTTCGGAACAAGCATACATTATTATAATTACTTTCTAGAGTGAAAAGTGTTCAAATTTTACAATGGAAGGCACAGGAACAATTTGCTATGTAGTCATATAGAATCTTGGAGAAGGAAATGGCAACCCACTCCAGGGTTCTTGCCTGGAGAATCCCAGGGATGGGGGAGCCTGGTGGGCTGCCGTCTCTGGGGTCGCACAGAGTCGGACACGACTGAAGTGACTTAGCAGCAGCAGCAGCAGATAGAATCTATTAAGTACTAAGAACCACATCTCTTGTTGCTTCATTTCCCCCAAACCCAAGGAAGCCTGAAAGCTATAGATGTGCTCACTGCATTCTCTAAGTCTTAGCTGCTGAGAGTTTTTGTTTCTTGGTCAGGTCTCACATATGACACTACTTGTGTTAGATTTTAACTTAAATAATAACTGAATTGCAGTAAAGGGATGCTTATGTAAAGCCATGACTCTGAGTGAGCAAGTGGATTTATGTAGGGCCGTTTACCTAGCATTTCTTAGGCCAGCCTCTCACTTAGGATACACAGGTAATAGAAAGTAAAATACAAAATTGCCTAAGAGAAAAATGAACTGTTTTGCTGGCTTGCCTAGCTGAAGATGCGAACGTGGGGGGAAGCTCAGTGTTGGCTGATTCAAAAGGTCAGTGCTGGAGCCGTTATTCCTGTCCCCATTCCATGGTTCAAAGTGCCACCTTCTTCCGAAAGTGGCTCAGGAGGACAGAAGGGTCACTGGTTTTCACTCTAGAAGAAAGAGAACTCCATCTCTCTGACATAAACGAGAAGGAACTTCCCAAGAAGACCTCAATAAACAGGTCTTTTGTGTCCCGTTGGTCAAACTGTGACATTTATCTATTTCGGGCCAATCCCTGCACAGGGATGGAGTTTCCGTACTTAGACTTGAGGCTCAGGATGCGCAGAGGGCAGCTCTGAATCTCATGGGCTGTGCGCCTCTTTGAACATACTTCAGAAAGAGATGGGAATAGGTGTCCGGTGTCCACTTGACCCAGCTCTGTGTGTATGAAAATATAGTAACACTAATAGTACAGAACAACTGCACCTTTCCTCCTTTTTTGTCTCGTTTTTATACTGTTGTTAGACCAACAAAGTGGCAAATAGATGGAAGATGTTATAGGTATTAAGTTCATTATCACAACTAAAGCAATTCTAAAATGAATTTTCCTTATTTTCAGTTGAACTCTAAAGTAACTGTCTTATATAATTTTTAAAATGACTGCTGGCTGGATTGTGCAACCTTGACCACAACCAATTTTAGAACGTTTTCTTCATTCCACATCCATTAGGAATCACTTCCTATTTGCCCCAAACCACCAATCCACCTTTTTGTCTCTATAGAGTTGCCAATTCTGGACATTTCATATAAATGGACTCATGCAATTTGTCTTTTGGGGTCTTTTTATCCCATTTAAAAACGTTGCTAAAATTTGTATAGTGTGAAATTTACCATTTTAAAGTTTACAGTTCAATGGGATTAAGTACCTTCACATGTGCAATCATCACCACCATCCATCTCCACAACGCTTTCATCTTCCTAAGCAGAAGCTCTGTACCCACTCAGCAGCAGCTCCCCTTCGCCTCCAAGCAGCCTTCTCAGCCCCGTGCTACTCCTGTCTCTGTGAGGTCTCGTCTGAGTGGACGTGGCCTGACTTCGTCCGGTGTGTGGATAATTGCACTTGGCACAACGTCTCCAAGGTTCATTAGTACTGTCGCATGCATCTGAAATTCATTCCTTTCCCTTTGTGTGTGTGTGTGTGTGTGTGTGTGTGTGTGTGTGTGTGTGTGTGAGTTGCTCAGTTGTGTCCTACTCTTTGCAACCCCATGGACTGTAGCCCACCAGGCTCCTCTGTCCATGGAATTCCCCAGGCAAGATACTGGAGTCAGCTGTCATTTCCTTTCCCAGGGGATCTTCCCGACCCAGGGACTGAACCCCAGTCTCCTGCAGACTCTACTGTCTGAACCACCAGGGGAGCCCCCTTTCCCTTTGCCCATTCTCAAGGACAGCTCCTTGCAGTGGAGGGCCAGCCGTTCTGGACTTGGTGAGTGCAGTGGGTAGCAGCCATGAGACACTGGTGAGTGTCTCTCCAGGTTTGGACTTTTGTAATCCCCTCCTTTTTTTAACTGACATGTAGTTGACACACAATATTATGTGAACCTAGTAAAAACCACCAAACTGTACACTTACCTGGGTGAATCTCATGGTATCTGAATTATATCTCAATGAAGGTGTTGGAGAAAAGGGGGAAAGCTACACATGTTTAATATAACATTATTAAACATTCTTGAAACTTTTCAAAGAGGAGGTAAAAAGTTACGGCTAAGTAAACGACGGTAATTTTATGGTAACTCAATTAAATACTATATATGCATTAGAAGTAACCATGAGTACTCTTTCCTGGAGAATCCCATGGGTAGAGGAACCTGGCAGGCTACAGCCCTCGGGGGTCGCAGCTGCAGAGTTGGACGTGACCAAGCGACTCAGCACGTGTACACTGAAACCATATGGAAATGTTCTGTGATTAATGGTGCAAAAAGCACAAGACACCAAATTGGAAAAAAAGAAAGAAAGAAATAAGAATGTGCGCGGATAATGACCAGAAGGGAAATGGGGGGAAAGTAACAATGTGTTGAAGTATTTGGCTCGGAGGCAAATCTTTAAACATTTTTTCTCTCGTTATTGTTTTATAAAGATGGGGAGGGGACATCGCACTGACTGCAAAAGACTAAAAAATGAAATGGCAAGTTCATAACTTGGAAAAAGGACTGCTGGCTGTAATATCCAAATGGGTGAATTACTCTGTGTTCTTACTGTCTAGGCTTACCTCTCAAACACAAGCTACTTTTTTTAAAAATTTAAATTTATTTATTTTAATTGGAGGCTAATTACTTTACAATATTGTATTGGTTTTGCCATACATCAACATGAATCTGCCAGGGGTGTACATGTGTTCCCCATCCTGAACCCCCTCCCAGCACCCTCCCCGTACCATCCCTCTGGGTCATCCCAGTGCACCAGCCCCAAGCATCCTGTAATAGAAAGTAGACAGTGTCTTTCCATCACAGAAGAGGAAGTGATTTGCAAGGATCCTGCATGTTACTAGGCCGCTCAGCTTGGAGCAGGGTCGAAGGCTTAGGCGCCTCGGTTTTGACTTTCTGTGCTGTTTTGTTTCGGGGGAGCTATTGTAACAGCTGACTGTACACTGGGGACTTGAAACACTAGAAGCACCCTTCCCCCGTTCTGGAGGCCAGGTGTCCGCATGGCCACCCTCCCTGTCGCCCTGCTCGGCTCTGGCGGCTGCTGGCGTTCCTGACTTGTGAGCGTCTCGCTGTCTCTGCTGCAACTCCGCATCGATTCCCCCACTGCGTGGAGCTGGCCCTCCTTCTCTGTTAGAAGGATGCAGGTGACTCCACTTAGCACTCACCTGGATGATCCAGGAAAATCTCTCCCCAAGATCTCTGACGCCTTTTGCCACATGAGGTGATATTCACTCTTGCTGTAGAAGACAGTCATCATGGGCTCCAGAAACTCAGATCCAGACCTGTCTTTGGGACCACCTTTCAGCCAACTAAACATTCCAGGCTAAAAACCTGGTTAAAAGGAAATTCCTGTCTCTCTCGATCTCTGATGAGTTCCTAGTATCTAACACAAGACATTGTTTCACAGAAAGTGAAAGTGTTAGTCCCTCGGTCCTGTCTGAGTCTTTGCAACCCCGCCACCGTGCTTCTCTGTCCATGGGGTTCTCCAGGCAGGAACACCGGAGTGGACTGCCCTGCCCTCCTGCAGGTAATCTTCCCAACCCAGGGATCAAACCTGGTCTCCTGCATTACAGGCAGACTGTTTACCATCTCAGCCACCAGGTAACATTTGCTGAATGAATAAATGAATAAATACTTCAGTCTATGGGTGCAGAAAGTGTCCTGATTCTGGTAGGAGGTGCCCTACTGTGGAAAAGAAGCTATGGGTGAAAGGGCAGCTGAGGATGTGTGAACTGTTTTCTATTAGAATCGAGAGTCTCATAAAAAGTTTTGACCACAAGAATGCCCCAAGTGAAGTCAGAGGCGTAACAGAATAGCCGCTGTGTGAATCTTCTCCTGTGATGGCTGAGAAAGGAAAGAAAACGTTCAAGGAGCAGAGGACCTCCTAAAATCAGATTGTCTTCAAGTCTGGAAGGACCTGAAATGCTGTCTAGCCCAGCTTCACACCCAGTGACAAATAATCACAGTTGGGAAACAGAGAGCTTCCATTTAAATGCCCCAGAGCTGAGCATCACACCGCATGACTGTTCAGCCCATGTTATCCTTGGACTGGCCCAGGAGGGTGAAGATGAATGAAAGCAAGTATATGTGGTGGGTTACACAGGTGTCTGCAGCAGCTGCAAGCGCAGTCCTGTATTTTTTTAAGAACATGATATTTGTCTGTTTTTTAAATGAGGCTGAGCCGGGTCTCGGAAGCGGCTTGCAGGCTCTCCGCCGGTCATGCGCAGTCTCTCACTGTGGCGCGTGTGCTCTCCGGCCGTGGTCTGCGGGCTGGGTTGCCCCTCGGCGTACAGGATCTTAGTTCCCCGACCAAGGATCGAACCCTCCTACCCTGTGTTGCAAGGCAGATTCTTAACCGCTGGACTAACAGGGACTTTCCTGTAAGTTCAGTCTTGGGAGTGTTTCCTAGCAGAGAAGACCAGCTTCCCATTTTGTCAATTTCTATGAGGTTACTTGCTTTTCTAATCCATGAGAATGCTAGGCCCTCTATTGAATGTTAGGTAATTTCTACTCAGAAGAAAGGACCAGCACCAGTGATTTTCAAATTATTGATTGAAAGCAATGTTTATTTTTCATCCTAAAACCCTGACAGCATGTGAATGAACCTGACATAAAAAATGCTAGAAGGCAGACAACATTATAGAGAGGAGGTGATTTGCTGTAAGACTTATTACATTAAAGAAAAACACTGTAATTATTTTTCATATTTTTATTGAATCATTTTTAAAATGAAAGTAGATATGAAGAAAAAAGAATCGAATATGACATGTGGTTTATTAACACATGCAGCATTGTAAAATTTAATAAAAGGAAAAAATGCAGATATATAGGCTTGAAGGAGGAGACAAGACAGTAACAGACAGAAGATAAATTATTTAACAACACTGTCTAGAAAATTGACTGGATTGATTTTTGACATTTTTACAAGGAAATCTGGAACGTCAGTATCCAGGCTAGTTCAAGGGATAGTGCCTTTTAATGTCAAAATGCTTATAATTTAAGAGCACATTTCTCACCCCATTTCTCATAAGATGATGTTTAAGCATAAAGACATGCATTTAAGCTTCTTTGAATATTTTCAAACTGTAGGGTTTTTTGGCATGAGCGCAAACTTTTTCAGTACTAAACACATTATGAAGATAAGGTAGCTGAAATCCTTCATGGCAAAACCCGGTGGAAAGGTCCAGACTTCGTTGGAGGCAGTTGTCTGACTGCAGTGTTGGGACGCGGCCTGTGGCGGCATGGTGTGCACATTTACGCCCCTCAGATGGGAGGGCGTCCCTCTCCATGGTCAGGGCAGGGCTTCAGTTCTTTTGGGCCTGTGTTCCCAAAGGTTGCGTTTATGAACTGAATCGGGTTGATTTGAACCAGATTGAATCTCAGTCAATATTTTCTGACTAAACGAGTAGTGAAGTGGGTGAGTGACTTCTGAATTGAGTGTGGAAAGGTCTGGGTTTGTGTTCAAACAACTGTCACTAGCTGGGAACAAAGCTGAGGTTTTCTTATTTCCAGTCTCGGGTTCTTTCATCAAGAAGAATTTGTCAATGGACCAATTAACTATAAAAGGGCTGGAGCAATATTGAAAAAATTACAAATGCATAATGCGTTTGCATGCCTCTGTGTCTCTGCCACATAACTGTATATATTTTCTTTTGGGTATAGTGTCCTGGGAGGTGTGATTTCCGCCCCTTCCTGCCACCAGTGAGGTTAAATCAAGAAAGGCCCTGGAACAGTTAAATTTAAAAAATAATAAAACATAAGAGAAAGGGCATTCCAGGTTGCATGGGAGAGGAAATTTTTAAGAAAACTGTTTTTACACAGTTATTGAATTGTGCCTTGAAAAACAACCTCAAGTGTTGATTTGTTTTGAAAAAGAAATGTCAAGAAAACATTTCCTTTCATGCCCAGATCTGGTCTCCAGCCTCATTGTGTACATAAATTCTGAAGTCCCAGAATCTGCTTCCTTTAGTTTTATAAAACTTTCCTCTGGAAACCCAAATCCTATGGCTTTTTTGGACAGAATATTTCATGTATCAGGTTTTAATGCCAGTTTTGACACAGCATCCTCTGATGAACTTGGGTAAATACACGAGATCAAACTGCGTGAATCTTGTCCTCCAGATACATTCCAGGATTTCTGTCTATCCCAAGGAAACAGCAAATATGGACATGCTCTTTTTTCCCCCTCCAGGAGTACAAGGTTTTTTTGTACCCCAAGCAAAATTTCCAGACACAAATATTTGCTAAGGAAAAGAACTCACAAACATGGGACACCTACTTAAAACTTGCCAGGTGCATTCCAAAACTGCTAATAAAGATGCTATGAGCAGGATGTTGGCTAGAGCCTGTGCCATCGTAGGCAGAGAGGGGCAGGGGTGTGAAGAAGGGAACGCAAACAAACTTTTGCTTTGTCTGAGTAAGACTGGCTCTGCAAATAGGGTTTTGGCTACAAAGTCAACTGGACATCAAAGGACCATCAGGAAAAAATATATGTAGAGGCATTCCCCAAGTGTAGGCAAGAAAATATCAACCAAGATGCTTACAAGTGGCTTTATATCAAAGGAATGTGAGGTCAGAGCCCAGGATACCCCAGAGATGGTGACAGCATTCTCAGCATCACTGAAACAGCAGATCAGTCCAATCCATTCAGCCAAACGGATGGTCAACTCAGGTAAACAAATATCAGTCAAGTCGACTGCCAGACTCGGTTAACTGGGAAGCGATCCTGCTGTGTCTGTATGTAGCAGACACCGTGGCGACTTGGTGCGTGGGAAGGTCGTGTTTTCCTAGAGTAATTAGAGGTGTGAATGCAAATCTTTTAGGAGGTATTCCATATATTTCAGGGCTTCCCTGGGCTTCTCTTCAGCAGTGGAGAATCCGCTAGCAATGCAGGAAACACAGGAGACCCGGGTTCAGTCCCTGAGTCTGGAATCCCCTGCAGGAGGGCATGGTTACCCCTTCAGTATTCTTGCCTGGAGAATCCCGTGGACGGAGGAGTCTGCTGGGTTACAGTCCATGAGGTCTCAGTCGGACACCACTAAAGTGACTTAGCACTATATATTTTAGTAACTTCTCAGCATCTTCCCCAAGACACCCTGGTATCCTTCCTGGGTGCTGACGCTTCTCTTCCCAACAGCCCCTCACCGCTGCCAGCTTCACCCTCTGTAGTCCACACTTTTAAGTAACAGCCAAATTGATCTTCTTAAAGGATAAGCTATATCATGCCTTCCCCTTGATAAACATTCCCCTTTGCCTTTTCTTCTAATATGCATAAAACCCAAGCTTTTCAGTATGACCTGCAGAGATCTATCTGGTCAAAGCAGAGCCTTCCTCCAGCCCCACGGCCTCTCCTCTGTCCTGAAACACCCAAGCGTGTTACTAATGCTGGGCCTTTGCACTTGCTGTCTCTTAAACACCTGGAAAGTTCTTTCCTTCCCTTCTCATCACTTAGCTCTGAGGTCTCCTGTCTCAGAGGCTTCCTCTGACTGTCTCAAACAAAACAGCCACTTCCTCCATGCCAGTTACTCGCTTTCCTACCACCCTTTCCAACTCTCCACAGTACATTATTCATACCGAAATTATGCAGTTTCTTGACTTGGTTTCATATTTACTGGCTTTCTCTTAGAAGGTGAGCTGCTTTAGAGCAGGTACCTGCTGTGGGAGGCAGCATAATGTCTCAAAGATCTCAGCATCTTAATCTTCAGAAATGTAAGTATGTCCCCTTACGTGGCAAAGGAGCCTTTGAAGCCGTGATGACGTCAGCATCCTGAGATTCGAACAGTTCTCTGGGTTATCCAGATGGACCCAGTATAATTCAAGGGCCCTTGTAATGGGGAGGCAGGAGGATCAGAGTCAGAAAGAGGAGCTGGAAGAGAGAACGGTGGTCGGGGTGATGTGCTTGGCAGATGGAGAAAGACACAAAGAGCTGATCCCCTGAGCAGGTGGCCCCTGGGAGTCCCCAAAGGCAAGGAAACTGAACCCCACTCCTGTCTCCAGAAAGAGCTCACCTTGAAGCACCTTGAGTTTAGCCCAATGAAACTAACTTCAGACTTCTGACTTTCATGACCGTAAGATAACGAGTGTGTATCATTGTGCTTATTTTCAGGGCAGCAACGTGAAACTAATGCACACTCTTGCTTTGCCCCATGCTGATCTGTCCTGCCCATACCTGCCTAACACACAGCAAATAGTCAATAAATATTTGTGAACCAAACAAGCGGTGGGCTGCACACTGCAATTTCCTATGGAAAGATGTGAGTGCCAAAGTGACTTAGACTGTGTCCACCTAAGATCAGCGTTTCAGGCTCCAGCTGTGTCAGAAAGCTGCAACTGTCCCCCTCCCCATTCCCTTTTGGTTATTTCTCTTGGTGGGCAACAAAGCATAGTCAACTATGTGTTGATTGTATCATTCAGAAGACATTTAAATATGACCCCTGCCAACTTCAAGCTCTGCTGTGAGCAGCTGATGAACACTTACCTGACTGCTTGGAACTGACCCGCAGAGATTAGCATGTGCGGGATGAACATATGTGACTCTAAGGGAACAGACTTTCAGCGCAGGGGAACAGACTGGCTGAAGGGGAACGGCTGGGTCAGGAATATGGCTCTGGTTTATTTATGACCATCACTGGTGTGCATGGAGTTGGCCCTTTGGGAAATAGATGGTATCCATTATGTTTCTGACTAGTTTCTTGCCGTGGTATTCCCATGGGCTTATTTCCAGGTACAGGGAAGGAGAAATGCAATCAGAAGATGTATAAACTGCAAGTCAGGTTACTGTGAATATCCAACACGACTGACTCATAATGGCATTTATCCGGTAAATAAGCTGAAGATCAGTGTGGAGCCCTTTACCAATGCTCTTTGTTTTAATTAATTAATTAATTAATTTATTTTTTACCAATGCTCTTTGGTTTTTTTTATTTATTTATTTATTTTTACCAATGCTCTTTGTTTTTTTTAATTTATTTTTTTTTTTTTACCAATGCTCTTCGTTTTTTTTAAATTTATTTTTATTTTTTTTTACCAATGCTCTTTGTTTTTTTAATCTACTTTTATTTTTTTTACCAATGCTCTTTGTTTTTTTATCTATTTTTTTTTACCAATGCTCTTTGTTTTTTTAATCTATTTTTATTTTTTTTTAACCAATGCTCTTTGTTTTTATTTATTTATTTATTTTTTACCAGTGCTCTTTGAATATCAGAGAAGCACATGCTGCAAATGCTGTGTGCCTCCTCCTGCAGCACATACTCAGCTAGGGAACGGCAGACTCCAGAAGGATCAGGGATTGCATTTGAATGAAGAGCCAGATGCCACGCACATTTCAAAGCCTTCTCTTCTAGAGTTGCGACTCCTGGGAGAATTCATCTTTCTGTAATCTGTCCTTCTGAATTCAAAAAACACTTATAATGCTTCAAAACAGAGGCGCTCTAATATACTAAGATAAAGAGGCTGTGGGTGTGATCACGGATCTTCCTCTATGAGCTCTGAGTAAAATATAAACTATTTACGTGGATTCAGTTCAACAAGTGATTTTACTGACCTAATGTGGCATGCGGCATCTTAGACATAAAGCAAAAGTGAGAGTTGCTCAGTCGTGTCCGATGCTTTGCGACCCCGTGGACTATAAAGTCCATGGGATTCTCCAGGCCAGAACACTGCAGCGGGCAGCCTTTCCCTCCTCCAGGGGATCCTCCCGACCCAGGGATCCAACCCAGGTCTCCGCATTGCAGGCAGATTCTTTACCAGCTGAGCCGCAGGGAAGCCCTCTTGAAACATAAGCAAACTTTTATAAAGATTATTTAGCCACAGTGCCCGGCATGTAGGATCTTAGTTCCTCCACTGAGGATCAAACCCACACCCTCTGCATTGCATTGGACCACCTTACCTGCCTCCTGAGACACCTGTATGCAGGTCAGGAAGCAACAGTTAGAACCAGACATGGAACAATGGACTGGTTCAAAGTTGGGAAAGGGCTATGTCAAGGATATACATTATCAGTCTGCTTTTTTTAACTTAAATGCAGAGTACATCATGTGAAATGTCGGGCTGGATGAAGCACAAGCTGGAATCAAGATTGTTGGGAGAAATATCAATAACCTCAGATATGCAGATGACACCACCCTTATGGCAGAAAATGAAGAGGAACTAAAGAGCCTCTTTGTGAAAGTGAAAGAGGAGAGTGAAAAAACTGGCTTAAATCCAACTGATCTTAAAACAGATCATGGTATGTGGTCCCATCACTTCATGACAAATAGGTGGGGAAACAATGGAAACAGAGACAGACTATTTTCTTGAGCTCCAAAATCACTGTGGACAGTGAGTGCAGCCATGAAACTAAGAAGTGCTTGCTCCTTAGAAGAAAAGCTATAACAAAACTAGACATTGTATGGAAAAGCAGAGACATTACTTTGCTGACAAAGGTCTGTGTAGCCAAAGCTATGGTTTTTCCAATAGTTACGTATAGATGTGAGAGTTGGACTATAAAGAAAGCTGAGCACTGAAGAGTTGATGCTTTTGAACTGTGGTGTTGGAGAAGACTCTTGAGAATCCCTTGGACTGCAAGGAGATCCAACCAGTCCTTCCTGAAGGAAATCAGTCTTGAATATTCATTGGAAGGACTGATGCTGAAGCTGAAAGTCCAATACTTTGGCCACCTGATGCAAAGAACTGAATCACTGGAAAATATCCTGGTGCTGGGAAAGATTAAAGGCAGGAGGAGAAAGGGACAGCAGAGGGTGAGATGGCTGGATGGCATCACCAACTCAACGGACATGAATTTGAGCAAGCTCCGGGAGTTGTGATGGACAGGGAGGCCTGGCGTGCTGCATTCCATGGGATTGCAAAGAGTTGGACAGGACTGAGTGATCAAACAACAACAAGGATAGTGCTAATGAGCTGGGGAATACACAGGGAACTAATGAATCCAGACCTCTCATGTGGTTGGTGAGCCACTGAGAGAACCCTTGGACAACCTAGTGCTAATACCTTTTATTAGTTTCAAGCAATATAAAATGTTCAGCCAATTTTAGTTTCACAAAAGCAATTTGACTGATACAGGGAGATGAACCAGAAATACTAGAAATAATTTGAGAAGAATACAAAATAGTGTGTATTCAGGTGGCAAACTAGTGCTGGCAACACACGCTGTAGTTAAGAAAGGAGTTTGAAATAAGCTTCATGGAGCTCTGTGGAGCTTCCCTTAAGTCTCTTCTGACATTCTAGTAAGGAGAAATTGTCCTATTCTTTTTCTTGTTTGCACTGATGTATGCATTTATCGTGAAAGAGCAGGGAAGACTGGCATGCTGCCGTCCATGCGAGTCAGACATGACTGAGCGACTGAACACAGCAAAATGCACTCATCAAATACTGGCAGCGGGAAAAGACACAAATATCGGAAGGAAAATATGTCTTTATGAATGACGTAGGCGGTACTGTTAATTACAAACTTTGAAAAAGATCTCATATGGACAGTTGAATCAATATTTAAATGATATAGGAAAGTCTGTTAGCACCATAAAAATATGCATATATCAATTTCCTAAAAAGAGCTTATACATAACATTGTCAATGGAAGTAATTTTGTTTGAAATGCCACATTACCATATTATAGTTACCATCAGCATTATGGTGCAGAAAGGTCACTTCCCTGACACTTCCGTAGAGTGGAAAAACCATCGCCGAATCTCAGTTGTCAATTTTAGAAAATTTTCTAGTTTTTCCCTAAATTCTCTAATTCCTTTCTTAAGATATTAAATTGCTCCATTTTCATCCATTGCTAATATTTTTCATGTATTGGAGCATCTACTTTGGTGACAACCACTGAGGGGAATCATTTCCGGTTCATTTTAGTTCTTGTTCAGTCTTACTACTGCTCGGCATCAAGTTGTTTGCTTGTTTTTCTAATTGGAGGAAAATTGCTTTGGAGGAAAATGTTGGGTTGCTTTGGCTTTTGACAATGCCAAGCAGTCATACATATACTGCCGGTATCAAGTTCCTAAGGGACGATCCAGGATATATATAATATATATACATATATATATATATATATATATATAGCTACATAACTATACATATAACTACCGCACAATTGCACTCATCTCACATGCTAGTAAAGTAATGCTCAAAATTCTCCAAGCCAGGCTTCAGCAATACGTGAACCGTGAACTCCCTGATGTTCAAGCTGGTTTTAGAAAAGGCAGAGGAACCAGAGGTCAAATTGCCAACATCCACTGGATCATGGGAAAAGCAAGAGAGTTCCAGAAAAACATCTATTTCTGCTTTATTGACTATGCCAAAGCCTTTGACTGTGTGGATCACAATAAACTGGAAAATTCTGAAAGAGATGGGAATACCAGACCATCTGACCTGCCTCTTGAGAAATCTGTATGCAGGTCAGGAAGCAACAGTTAGAACTGGACAAGGAGCAACAGACTGGTTCCAAATATGAAAAGGAGTACGTCAAGGCTGTATATTGTCACCCTGTTTATCTAACTCATATGCAGAGTACATCATGAGAAATGCTGGACTGGAAGAAACACAAGCTGGAATCAAGATTGCCAGGAGAAATATGAATAACCTCAGATATGCAGATGACACCACCCTTATGGCAGAAAGTGAAGAGGAACAAAAAAGACTCTTGATGAAAGTGAAAGAGGAGAGTGAAAAAGTTGGCTTAAAGCTCAACATTCAGAAAACAAAGATCATGGCATCCGGTCCCATCACTTCATGGGAAATAGATGGGGAAACAGTGTCAGACTTTATTTTGGGGGCTCCAAAATCACTGCAGATGATGACTGCAGCCATGAAATTAAAAGATGCTTACTCCTTGGAAGAAAAGTTATGAGCAACCTAGATAGCATATTGAAAAGCAGAGACATTACTTTGCCGACTAAGGTCTGTCTGGTCAAGGCTATGGTTTTTCCAGTAGTCATGTATGGATGTGAGAATTGGACTGTGAAGAAGGTTGAGCACCGAAGAATTGATGGTTTTGAACTGTGGTGTTGGAGAAGACTCCTGAGAGTCCCTTGGACTGCAAGGAGATCCAACCAATCCATTCTGAAGGAGATCAGCCATGGGTGTTCTTTGGAAGGAATGATGCTAAAGCTGAAGCTCCAGTACTTTGGCCACCTCATGAGAAGAGTTGACTCATTGGAAAAGACTCTGACGCTGGAAGGGATTGGGGGCAGGAGAAGAAGGGGACGACAGAGGATGAGATGGCTGGATGGCATCGTGGACTTGATGGATGTGAGTCTGAGTGAACTCTGGCTAATGGTGATGGACAGGGAGGCCTGGTGTGCTGCGATTCGTGGGGTCGCAAAGAGTCGGACATGACTGAGCGACTGAACTGAACTGATACATACACGTAGTTATACAGATGGAGTGTAGAACTATAGGTGGTTATATAGGGCTGGCTGAAGAGTTCATTTGGATGTTTGTAACCTGTCACAGAAAAGCATATATGCATGTATATGTGTATGATGTGGACCAGGTGAGGCACATGTCATACACATGTGTATGCATGTATATGTATATGATACTGGACCAGGTGAGCACATATATGTACACGTGTGTCTATGAAGGTGTGTTCATATGCATGTCTGCCTGCCAATGAAGGAGATGTGGGTTCGATCCCAGGCTCAAGAAGACCCCTGGAGAAGGGAATGGCAACGCACTCCAGTGTCCCTACCTGGGAAATCCCATGGACAGTGGAGCCTGGCTGGCCACAGTCCATGGGGTTGCAAAGAGTCGGACATGACTTAGCAACTACACCGTGACAGCAACAGCACATGCATAGATACAGGGATGTGTGTGTGAGCTTTGGCCGAAGGAGCAGAATTCTGTGTTTCTCGATTGTGTGTACTAAGAATGTTTACAGCTGCACATACTCTTCCTCGTGCGTATAGACAAATGCATGTTTTTTTTTCCATAAAACACCAGTGCTGTATAGTCTTTTTAATAAAATCCTCACAGATATTTTGCTTGAAACATGAAGTTAATTCGAACCGCGTGAGGGGTGAGCCCTTGCTGTTTCTCTCAGAAGTTCCAGGGCCTCGGGTGGTGCTCTGTACTGTGATATGGTGAATCTCGAAACAAGTCGTGTTTTAAGTAGTCACCTTTTGCGGTCTCCTTTTAGGTCTAGGTTTGCACAGACGGCCGTTCTGTCTGTGGGGAACAGGCAGAAATGCAGTGTTTCGTATGCCTGACTCAGCCTGTACCCAACATGGTTTTCTTCGTGACTGCGTCTTGCTTTCATGCCTCGTTAAGTGACACAACAATTGAATGGCTTCTCAACAAAGTGCCACCTTCACGTCAGGCTTGATGCACAGGTGTGTGAGATCCACGATCACACGCTGAGTTTTTAAAACCTAAGAAGAAGAAGCCCCTTGGGAGTCACAGAGGCAGAGTGATTTTTTCCTACTGCAAACTTACCTGATACACGTGCCCCGTCAGCTTGCTCTTGCGCTGTTTCCTGTGCCCCATCTGCCTTAGCTGGTGTGTTCTCTAGGAAACATGCCCTCCGTGGTTAAGGGTTTTTCTGCTCTGATATTGCTATTGAATTTTGTTTCACTGGTTGAGTTTTCTGGTTCACTTCTGGGATATTGCTATTGACTGTGTGCAAAATTATCTCCTTGGGCCAGAAAATTCATCTGAACATAGAAACGCTTGACTGCATCCCAGGAGAGAGCCTCTAACATCTGACGAAAGGAGAAGTGAATTAAAACAAAGTGTGTTTATACGTTACATACGCGTAGTGTGTGCATTTCAGAGGGTGTAGGTGGTGGGCAGGTCATGAATGCAAGTCGAATACGTCAATGATTGGGGTAAAAATGAGAATTTCCATCACCCAAAGAAGTGTCATGGTGAAAATCTGGCTACAACAATTTAAGTCTGAAGTTGCCCCAAGTGGTATGTGACTCATGCGTATAACGTCAGGTTTGGCATGAATAAGTGACCACACAAAGTAGGATGTTTGAATTTTTCCTGCTCCCTCCCTAATTATACAGTGTTGGAAGGTTTTTATGCAAGACACCATTAATGCCCCCCAAACACACAGAATGCACGGATGCAGGGCAACAATGAAAAGGACACCTGTGTACCCGCACTTCAGCTTGGGAAGGAGGGAAGTCACAGGAATTTTGAAGTCTCCTGAGTTACCCTCTTTGACTGCAAGCTCCTTCTCTTGCTTGCACCCCAGGTAACTGCAAGCCTGGACTGTAGTGACCCACTTCTTTTCCTTTCTTTGTCTCTATAACATAGGCACATATCTCTAAACAACACTTTCTGCAGTTTTTGCCTGCCTTTGCCCTTTAGGCACACCCAGGGTTCCACGAGCATTCTTCCATGACTGCTTTTTTCCCTCAGTGCTATGTTTCTGAGACTCACCCTTGTCGATGTAGGTCACCGTGGCTTCCTCCCTTTCTTGCCTTTTTCGGATCCACGCGTGCCCTGCAATCCATTAAGCCATCTTACACACCTTTGACTTGTTTCCAGAGTTTGCTCTGTTGATAATGCCCCTGTCAACTGTCTTACGCTAGTCATCCCTTGCACCTTTGCACGAGTTTCTGTAGATGACATACCTGGGAACGGCATCACTGGTTATAGGATGCACACATCTTTCACTTTCCTAGGCAATGACACATTGTTTTGAAAAAATTATCATACAAATGTACATGTCCACCAGCAAAGTATGAGGGTGACCCTCAATTCACCAACACTTTTGTTTAGACAACTTTTAAATTTTGGCCAGCTTTTGAGCATGTAGTGGCATCGCTTTATAGTTTGAATCTGCATTTTCTTGCTTACCATGGGCTTCCCTGGTGGCTAAGACAGTCAAGAATCCACCTGCAGTGCAGGAGACGGGGGTTTGATCCCTGGGTCAGGAAGATCCCCGGGAGGAGGGCATGGCAACCCACTGCAGTGTTCTCGCCTGGAGAATCCCATGGACAGAGGAGCCTGGCAGGTAGGCTGCAGTGCATAGAGTTGAAAAGAACCAGGCAAGACTGAGCGACTGACACTTTCGCTCTCCTTTTTCTCTCGCTGATTACCCATGAAGATGAATGGCTTTGCACACAACCTGGTGGTATTTTTTTTTTCTTCTTCTTCTCTGGAATGCTCAATTAAATCTTCTGCCAAATTTTCAATTGGGCTTATCAGCATTATTATTTCTGTGTTTAAAGTGAATGTTTTGCATTTTGTTACTAAGTATGATGTTTGATGTAGATTTTTAAATACTTTTTATTGTTAGAAAGAGCTTCCTTCAGATTTTAGTAGGTTGAAGGTTTTTTTCATGTAAGTGTACTTAAAAATTGTCAAATGCTTAATAATTTTTCAATATTAGGATGAACATATGAAATTTTCACTTGAACTAATCTTGCTTTTTTGAGACAAAACCAACTTATTTATGATAGCTTACATTTTTAAGTACCCTCCTTGTTGAAGACTTTTTTCATCTAAGCTTACGACTGACTTTCCTGTAATACAAATGCCTTCTACTATCCTTGTCTTTTAAAATTACTTAGACTTTTCCCTGTAAAATATTATGTAACAGTAGAGTTTATACAAGATAGCAATTATCTACTTATTGAAGTTTGTAAGCAGTTTTGAGAAGCTATCTGTGCCCATTTAAATATCTTAAATGCCTGTTTCAATTTAGTTCATCGTCAGTTTATTGAGGTTTTTAATTTTTGAGTCTTCCCTAATACTGTTTGTTTATACTGTGATTGGAAAGAATGAATATTCTACAGTTTGTAAATAAAGTATTTTATGTATGTCCATTTCACAAAGCGTATTATGTTACTCACACATTCTACTTTTTACCAGTAAAAAAGAATCTGTTTTATATGTTAATATTAGACATATTAACGTTTTTGATATCTTTATATTTTATATTAAAGATATAAATTTATAAACAATTTTATATGTTTAATCTACTATTACCAAAAGGTACATTTATATAAAACATAGTTCTGTGTTATGGTGATTCATTAGTCTCTTCTTGTATTTGTTTCAACTTTTGATTTCTAACTCTAATTTGATATTTTGTGTTATCTGACTTGTTTCTTCCTGGGAAATTGTCTGCATCTGTGTAGTATGTTTTTACTGTTTATTAATATTTTTGTGTAGCATAATTTTCTTGCATTTCTATAAGAGCAGCAGCTTTCTTTGTGTTTAGTATTTGGCTGGTATTCATCTTACCATCCTTTCACTCTCAGACCTATTGTCTTGTCTTGTCTTAGGTTTACGTTTGCGTTGAGAAGCATACAGCGATTCCGTTTTCCAGTCTTGTCTGACGGTCTTTGTCTTTTACCTCTGTCTTCACTGCCTGTGGCTGTTGACACGCTCGAGTTCATTTCTAGCATCGCATCCGCATGCTTCTCGTTTCTTCTGCTGCTTTTATGTTTCTGTTCTTTTTGCCTTTTTCGGACTCTTTTTTCTTTATTGTATTTCTACCTTTTTTAGTGGTTACTTGAAAACAGTTTAACAGCATATTTACTACATGCCTACGTGTGCTCAGTTACTTCGGTCGTGTCCAGCTCCCCACGACCCCGTGGAATTTCAAACATGACCAAAACGTAGCATTTGGTTAATAGGTCTCTTTTATCCATAAGAGTTTCTTTTTTTTTTTTTTAATTAACAGAATCAGGTTATTTTTGTGTGTATAGATTGAGTGATTACATTCCCTTGGTGGCTTTTAATGTGCTCCTCTGTGCTCTGTGTGTCTTTTAAATGAGTACTTATATCTATAGAGTTGATGAGGTTTAGGACTGATTTTTTTTATTTTTTATTTTTTGGCCAAAGTATTTTGTAGATGCTTCTGTGTACTTTCTACTGAATTCTATCAGAAGGTATAAAATGTTTCATTGTCTCTTTTTCTGTCATGTTAAAATTGATTAGTGGGTTTAGTTTTTTTTTTTATTCTAATCCATTCATCATACATTTCATCATCAATCAATCTTTTTCTAGAGAATTTGTGAAAAATTGATCATTGTCTATGTATATAATTTCACTAGAGTTTGCAAAAAGGTACTGTTCTTTCTTTCTGCATTAATTAGCTGGAATTCCTTGATTAAGAGGTACCTTATCAATTGCTTGGTTTCCTGAAATATAGTTTATACACATACACCTCATCTTTTTTGAATTTCCTTCCCATTTAGGTCACCAAACAGCGCCAAGCAGCGTCCCCGGTGCTGCACAGCAGGTTCTCATCAGTTACCTATTATGTGTGTGCGTCTGTGTGTGTCTGTATCAGTCACTTGTCGTGTCTGACTCTTTGCGATCGCCACGAATGTAGCCCACCAGGTTCCTCTGTCCATGGGATTCTCCAGGCAAGAATACTGGAGTGGGTAACCATTCCCTTCTCCAGGGGATCTTCTCAACCCAGGGACTGAACGCAGGCCTCCTGCATTGCAGGCAGATGATTTACCAGCTGAGCCACCAGGGAAGCCCCATCTATTACACACATAGTATTACTAGCGTGTGATGTCAGTCCCAAACTCCTTTCCTTCACCAGTGTTCAGAGTAATTAATTAGTGCCATATATAAGCAATCTGGAAGTAGTGACAGATTTTATTTCTTGGGCTCCAACATCACCGTGGACAGTGACTGCAGTCATCAAATTCAAGAAGCGAGCTCCTTGGAAGGAAAGCTTCCAAGCTTTTTTTTTTTTTGGACAAACTTAGAAAGCATATTAAAAAGAAGAGACTTCACTTTGCCAACAAATGTCATTATAGTCAAAGCTATGAATTTTATAGTATCATATATGAATGTACGAGTTGAACCATAAAGAAGGGTGAGCACTGAAGAGCTGATGCTTCTGAACTGTGGTGCTGGAGAAGACCCTTGAGACTCCCTTGGATGGCAGGGAGATCTAACCAGTCAGTGGTAAAGGAAATCAACCTAGAATATTCATTGGAAGGACTGTTGCTGGAGCTAAAGCTTCAATACTTTGGCCACCTGATGTGAAGAACCGACTCATCGGAAAAGACCCTGATGCTGGGAAAGATTGAAGGTGGGAGGAGAAGGGGACGACCGAGGATGAGATGGACCCCATGGACTGCAGCACTCCAGGCTTCCCTATCCTTAACCACCTCCCAGTTTGCTCAAATTCATGTCCATGGAGTTGATGATGCCTTCCAACCATCTTATTCTCTGTCTCTCCCTTCTCCCGCCTTCAATTTTCCCCAGCATCAGGGTCTTTTCTAATGCGTTGACTTCACATCAGGTGGCCAAAGTATTAGAGCTTAAACTGCAGCATCAATCCTTCCAGTGAATATTCTGGGTTGATTTACTTTAGGATGGACTGGCTTGATCTCCTTGTAGTCCAAGGGACCCTCAAGAGTCTTCTTCAGCACCACAGTTCCAAAGCATCTATTCTTCATCACTCAGATTCTTTGTGGTCCAACCTTTAGTCTCTCCCGCCAGTGAGCTTGCACAAGCCTCTTATCCTCATCCATCAGAGGGCAGAGAGAATGAAAACCACAATCACAGAAAACTAACCAAAATGATCATATGAGTCACAGTTTTGTATAACTCAATGAAACTATGAGCCATGCCATGTAGGGTCACCCAAGATGGCTGGGTCATGGAGAGTTCTGACAAAATGTGGTCCACTGGAGAAGGGAATGGCAAACCACGTCAGCATTCTTGACTTGAGAACCTCATGAACAGTATGAAAAGGCAAAAAGATATGATACTGAAAGATGAACGCCCAGGTCGGTAGATGTCCTGTGTGCTACCGGAGAAGAGCAGAGAAATAGCTCCAGGAAAAATGGAAAGGTTGAGCCAAAGCAGAAGTGGTATCAGCTGGGGATGTGTCTGGTGACGTAAGTGAAGCCCCATTCTGTAAGGAACACTGTTGCATAGAAACGGTTAGGTCCATGAATCATGGCACATTGGAAGTGGTTAAAGAGGCAGCAAGAGTGAGCATTGACATTTTAGGAATTGGAGAACTAATGTGGATGGGAATGGTAAAATTTAATTCAGATGAACATCATAACTACTACCGTGGTCTAGAACCCCTTAGAAGAAATGGCGTAATCCTCAGAGTGAACAAAGAGTCCGAAATGCAATCTCAAAAATGATAGAATGATCTTGGTTCTTTTATAAGGCAAAGCGTTCAATATCACAGTAATCCAAGTCTGTGCCTAAACCACTCATGCTGAAGAAGCTGAAGTTGAATGATCTATGAAGACCTACAAGACCTCCTAGAAGTAACACCAAAAAAAGACATTATTTTCATCATAGGGGAATAGAATGCACAAGTAGGAAGTCAAAAGATACGTAGAGTAACAGGCAAGCTTGGCTTTGGAGTACAAAATGAAGCAGGGCAAAGGTTAACAGAGTTTTGCCAAGAGAATGCACTGGTCATAGCAAACACCTTCTTCCAACAACACAGAGATGACTCTACACATGGGCATCACCAGATGGTCAATGCCAAAATCGGATTGTTTATATTCTTTGCAGCCGAAGATGAAGAAGCTCTATACAGTCAGCAAAAACAAGACCTGGAGCTGACTGTGGCTCAGATCATCAGCTCCTTATTGCTAAACTCAGACTCAAATTGAAGAAAGTAGGGAAAACCAATAGGCTATTCAGGTATAACCTAAATATAATCCCTTGTGATTATATAGCAGAAGTGGCAAATAGATCCTTTGAATATATTCACCAGATATGTGTACTCAAAGCCCTTTGTTTAAAGTCACTGAAATAAATCTTATTGGCATAGGTAAGTGTCCAACTTGACATATAGCTAGTTTCCTTTGATTTATTCTGTTTAATACATCTGTAAAACATTTATGTGGATGCAAAACCAAGTTTGTAAACAAGGATAATTCAGATAATCCACCTTAATCTCTGTTCGCTCCACTGTGTTCCATTTCTTCCCCATAGGTAAGCAATTTCTTTAGTTCTCATATACATTTTCATTATTTAACACAGATACATATTTGTGTGAGTGTAGTATGTATATATGCATACATACAGATATATAGGCTTTTAAAAAATAAGAGTAGCACCTTTCTTTTCATCATGAATAACAAGTCCGTTTTCCACCTCAACTGATACAGCTGTGTCATTTTCATCTTTAGACTAATTGATCTGTATGTATGGTTCCTGCCTTGCATTCCTGCTATAAACTCTACGTTATCAGACGGTGTATTTGTATTTGCATATATTGCTGAATTTGCCAGCTTTTTATTGATGATTTTTCTTTCAACGTTTATGAGGATATCGGTCTGCATTTTTTTCTTTTCTTTTGTATTGTCTTTGTCAGTTTTGGTATCAGAACCATGCTGGTCTCATAAAATGAATTGAGAAGCGTTCCCTTCTAGTCTGTTTGTTGGAAGAGATCGTGTAAAATGGAGTTATTTCTTCCTGAAATGTTTGGGAGAATCCTGCAGTGAATAATGTATGAACCTGTGCCTAGACGTTTTATTTCAGAAAGCTTTGTTTTTTACAGTAACTTAATTTCCTTCCTGCTTATACTCTCTTCTGGTTGTCTACTGGTTCCCTGCTTATTCCCTTTGTGTTTTGTGTTCTGACCTTCGTTGCCTCCTTGTTAATGTTTTCGTATTCAGTCTTCAGTTGTCTTCAGTGTTTTTGAATGTATATCTTCACAGTGGTTTAGTGTTTGCTCTAGAGGCTACATACATTTCCAAGTTATCACAGTGCATGATCTTGTTTCAATAAGGTATTGCATCAAGGTGAATGTAACCACCTTACCTGTCTTGAGGCCTCTCTCCCACTTCCACCTTTATAACAAAATTGCCTTAAATATTACTTGAACATGCAGTGAAAACCACATCAGACAGTATTATAATCTTTGATTTTAATCATCAAAAGTAATTTTTAAATTTAAAGTAAGAGCAGTTTTTGAATTTACCATCTCTGTTTCTGTTTGTTTATTATCGACATGTTCCTGAATTTCAATTACTTTTCCTTTGCTGAGACTTTTTTTTTTCCCTCCATGAGCATTTGTAATAGCTTGCTGGAGCATTTTATGGTAGCTGCTTTAAGGTCTTCATCAGAGGATTCCAGCGTGTGAGTCATCACAGCCCTTGGCCTCTTTTGATGATCATTCCTCATCCCAGTTGAGATTTTCCTAGTTCTAGAGATGATGAACTATTTCTCATCATATCCTGGACATTTTAGGTTATGAGACTCTGGTTTCTATTTAAGTCATCTATTGCAGCATGCCAACAACCCCTTGAAGTTTAGAATACGTGTCTTTGTGGGCCGTAGTTCAAACAGCGATTTCATTTCCAAAGCCTCTGAAGCACTGTTTGTTTTAGCCTGCCTGCTTGTGTGCTCAGCAGCGGCTGGTCTGCGAGCTGGGCAGTGTTCAGGTCTCCAGGCTTGTACTGTTTGGGTTCTGCTCAGTTTCACTCAGGAGCGGCTCCAAGGTGTGCCCTGGGACTTCTCACGCTGACTTAGAGCCTTGCTTCACCCAGATCCTCCCGATGCATCATCCTTCCCCGCTGTCTAGCCCTTAGTGTCAGCAGGGGAGGAACAGTGGATCGAGCCCCGCAGGACGGTCTGTGTCACCCCAGAGCTGACAAAGGGCAGGAGAAGTGCTTGCTTAGGTTACTGCAGGGCAGAGGCGGTCAGCCAGGAAGCTCTCCTAACAGTCTCTGCCAGTGCGAGGCCCAGGGCGTGTGGGCATGTGTGCGTGTGTGTGTGCAGGGCCCAGGGTGTGTGTGCCCTCTCACACGCGTGTGTGTGTGTGGCCCGGTGTGTGTGTGCATGTGTGTGCATGTGTGTGCATTGTGTGTGTGTGTGTGCGGGCCCTGGGATGTGTGTTCATGTGTGTGTGTGTGCATGTGTGTGCATTGTGTGTGTGTGCGGGCCCTGGGATGTGTGTGCGTGTGTGTGTGCATGTGTGTGGCCCGGGGTGTGTGTGTGTGTGTGTGTGTGTGTGTGCCCTGGGATGTGTGTTCATGTGTGTGTGCATGTGTGTGGCCCGGGGTGTGTGTGCATGTGTGTGTGCATTGTGTGTGTGTGTGTGCGGGCCCTGGGGTGTGTGTGCATGTGTGTGTGTGTGTGTGTGCATGTGTGTGGCCCGGGGTGTGTGTGCATGTGTGTGTGCATTGTGTGTGTGTATGTGCGGGCCCTGGGATGTGTGTGCATGTGTGTGTGCATGTGTGTGGCCCGGGGTGTGTGTGCATGTGTGTGTGCATTGTGTGTGTGTATGTGCGGGCCCTGGGATGTGTGTGCATGTGTGTGTGCATGTGTGTGGCCCGGGGTGTGTGTGTGTGTGTGTGTGTGTGTGTGTGCCCTGGGATGTGTGTTCATGTGTGTGTGCATGTGTGTGGCCCGGGGTGTGTGTGCATGTGTGTGTGTGTGTGTGCACATGTCTGTGTGTATTTTATGAGATAGCTTCTTTTTTTTTAACCTAAGTTTGCCTGTATTTTTTTTAATTCAGTCCTTCAAGTGTCCTCAGCTTGTTCTTCTTTTCATGCATTTGAAATAATCCCAATGCACCTTTGTTTATACCGTGTCACTTTTATTTCACATGCAAGCAGAGTGAGTAGATGAGCACTTTATTTTTCTAAGTTAAAAAACTAAGCTCCTTAATAAATAAACTAAGCTCTTTAACTTTTTCTTTCCTTTATCTTTAACATTTAAGTCACTTGAGAAAAATCATAATGGTTTTCATGGTTTATAGCATTTCGTTATTGTTTACACTATTTTTTAAAAGATCAACACTCACAATTATGAGGGAACATAATAGCAGTCGCTCACGTATGTAAGGGTAACGTGTGTACGTGTGTGTGTGTATGTTCTCAGTCTCTCAGTCGTGTCCAGCTCTTCACAGCCTCACGAAATGCAGCCCATCAGGTTCCTCTGTCCATGGAATTTTCCAGGCAAGAATACGGAAGTAGGTTGTTTTTTCCTGCTCCATATAATGTGACTATGCAGATATGTAAATATAGCTCATGTTACTATTAATCTAGTCACATTAAAAGGAATGTATTAAAGTATTCAGCCACTAGCTTAGCTGTGATCTCTGGCATGTTCAAGTTTTCATAAATTATATGTTTGTATGTATCATTTACTATTTTATTAATACATATGAAATATGCTCAATTACATAATTGTTTCCCTAACGTGTTTCCTGTATTTCTTAATTATTTACTTGTTCTTTATCTCTAAAACTTTTGGTTTCTACAAATGTTTTCCCTCCCTTATAAAACTTATCTAGATGCAATTGTTTCCTCTGGAAAGAGATCTAGTAGGTTGTAGCAAAATCCGCTTCAGAAAATGCATATGAAAATCGATGACTGACAGCAGCTTTCATTTTCCTGGTGGAATCCAGCATCTGATAAAGCGTCTGCATCTGAAGCAGATGGGCAATCATATGTTTTCTTAAAAGTCAAGGGGAGACAAGCTTGTGCGCTTGGCATGTGCTGGCCATCACGATTGACTTTCTGGGCAATGAGAGTATCAGGCTGAGCTCAGGAACAGACAATTTGGAAAGAGCAGATTTAAAAATCAATTTAAAGAGTTTATATATTATATGTAAGAAATTGCTTTCTATTTCTTATCAGCACAATGCAGCTCCTGTCTGTGGACAGAGCCAGAAGCTTCTGACGGCGTGTGGGGACATCCTGAGTCAAAGCACACTGCCTGCTGGTATTCTCGACTCCGGACTTAGCAAAGTCAAGACGACCCTACTAACAGCTTTCATCCCCGTGGTCAAACCTTCCAAAACTTTTTCCCAATCACTGATTCCCAGCCATAATTTCATCATGCCCTGTGTTAGTAAGATGCTAGCCAACGTCCATGAAACTATGCCAGTGACAAGAAAATGCAGGAAACCAGGAGACCTAATTTCAACTAGATGCAGAAGCCTGTCATAGAGGAGAGAATTTTATCAGTGAGCTCCCTGTTACTTCTGAAAACAATGCTAATAGTTCTCATATGTTATCAATGTGTTCCAAGACTGTCTGAGATTTTCAGGGCAAGTTACTAAGCGGACCAGTTTCAGCTTTCGTGATGGAAGGCTGACACAGGAGCCATGACCCATGATGCCAGTGGGCTCTCAGACTGTCTCGACTTTCTGCTTCCCCATCCTTGGGCAAGCTGCCCTCCTCAGACATTTGTCCAACGATCAAGAGCTATTAATACTTTATCTCCAGGCATCAACTAAACAGTCTCAGCAAGAAAGAAACGTGGAGTGCAGTGAAAAAGTCACAAACCAAGTCAATCTTTTGTACAGTAGGGGCCTCAACTAAATGCCCGAACCAGAGGCTTTTGCTTACACTTAACTGATTGTCACCGTGTCACACAGGCAGCCCCGACTCAAGGTGGGCCGGGAACCTCGGACACCCCAACCACAGGCAGCCCTGACTCAAGGTGGGCTGGGAAACCTTGGACGGCCCAACCTCACTGTGTTTCCATTTGCAAAGGGAGCTGGAGGGGAGAGCGTGGAAAGTTAGTGTAAACCTGTGCCCGTGTTTGATATGACCACTTAAATTTCCGTCATATGAGGATCACAGGAGATGTGTGACCGCCTTTCCTTATTATTACAGGTCTGTTTGTGTGTGTGTGTGTGTGTGTGTGTGTGTGTGTGTGTGTCTTTGACTATAAGAAAAAGTAGGAAACATATGTATGCGGCAACCCGTATATGTAACAACAGAAAGGAAACTGTTAGCCCTCTACCTGCTGCAGAGAGGTGTTTGATTGCCAGATGCTTTTTGTTTTTTTTCTTCCTAACCCGACTTCTGTCATCCTATCTCACGATCACTTCATTGCAATAGCAGGGAGAAAACGTAAAAATGAAATCAATACTGAGCTACTCTCTTCTGAAACACATGTGGCTATGCATGAGGTTAGATTCAATGTAAAAACAGGTTTGAACATTCGGGACATTACAGATGTCGAGGAAATAGTTTTCTTCTGTAAGTTTAGCTTATATGCTAAAAACAGGGTAAGAAACAGGATACCGTGACCACCTTGTGCTTATTTTGACTTTGTCTACCTCGAGGAGCAGGGCTTCCCAGGTGGCACAATGGAGAAGAATCCTTCTGCCAATGCAGGACACCGAAGAGACGGGGGTTCCATCCCTGGGTCGGGAGGGTCCCCTGGAGGAGGGAATGGCAGCCCACACCAGGATTCTTGCCTGGAGAACCCCACAGACAGAGGAACCTGGCCGGCTACAGTCCATGGGGTCACAGGGAGTTGGACACGACTGAGCGGGCACGCATACGCATACCTTAAGGAGCGGATTTGTCTCCACGTGTTATCAAGGAAATGCACTGACTTTGGAATCCAGGTACTGATGCTTTCCCTTGGTCTGTAGTCTCACTCTATCTTAGTAAAATAATTATGGTGAATGCAACGGGACCTCATTTTTAGGATCACATATGAAGACTGAGTAAGCTGTAAAAACTGTGGCAGCATCTCAAAGACTTTCAGCAAACCCTTCTCAGAAGCGGGCCTTGTCAGAAATCAATGCGTTCAGAGATGGCATCGAAAAACTGGCATTCTGAAAACCTTAAGAAAAATATAAACAGAGCTGATGTTTTGTTAAAGATGTAACAAAAGAAGAAAGTGAAATATTCTAAGGAACATTTTCCCCATGGCTCCATCCCCCAAATACTGAATAATTATTTAAACATATTCTAAGTGTGATGTGTTATTGGTGGGCTTCCCAGGTGGCGCTAGTGGTCAAGAACGCAATCGTCAATGCAGGAGACGTACGAGATGCAGGTTTGATCCCTGGTCAGGACGATCCCGGGAGGAAGGCATGGCGACCCACTCCAGTGTTCTGTCTGGAGAATCCCATGGACAGAGGGGCCTGGCAGGCTACAGTCCACGGGGTTGCAAAGAGTCAGATACGACTGGAGTGACTTAGCACGTGCATATTATTGAGATGGTAAGAATTAACACCTAATACCTGCTACTTAAAGTTAGAAGGTACTCCGTTACGTTTACTGGCAGCATAGGTTTTTAAGTGATGGCGATGAAACGCCGTCTATAAGAAACTCTAAAGCTGGGCCATGTGGTTTCTGCTGTTCCTTGTTTTCTTTTATTTTAAGCTTAGCAAGTCAAACCATCATTAAAATGCCCGCAGACGGCTGTGATGTTTTCCAAGGTAAATGAGTGGGGTAAAGCTGGGTTATTGTTTGCTCCATCATGTCATAAACCTGTGTATTCTGAATCACCACTGAATACGGTGACCATCCAATTCTTATAAATTGGCAAGTCCAAGCAGAACTTGGCACCGGGTGTGAGTTAGACCTTAAGACTTTGTTCTAAACAGGCATGCAAAGCATTTCAGTAGTTTTCTATTGTTTACATACGAAAACAACAGTGCTTTGGATATGTTGAGTGATATGAACCATCCTGTTAAAACTAATGTCAACTGTTCCTTCCGATTTTAAAATATGGCTTCTGCAAACCTGAAAATTACCCACATGGTTGGCATTATGTTTTTACCGGACAAGACTATGCTAAATCCTCCATTTTCTCTTTCTTCTGATCTCCCACGACAGTGTGGACTATGGAGTGGGTTAGAGTCACATCAGGAAACAGGAGGAAGACGGGCATTGATTTCAGAAGAAGCACGCATGGGCAGCGACATTTCCATTCTGGAGATAAATGAACGGTCTCCAAACTTGGCTCTTGTTATAAGAATTATTGCTGATGCTCTGAGCAGGCAGAGTCTAAGATTTCTCTCCTTGAGAGTCTCATTTCAGGTCAAGGGAAAGATCGCAGGGTTTGCATTTTTAAACACAAGCCTCAGGTAAGTTTTCTGACCGTGAGGATTGGGAGGCCACTAATACAGGGACATAAAAACACAAATTTTTTTGAGTCAATTGGGAAATTAGTTGTCATTACTGTGAAATGACACAGATTTTGCACTGACAACAAAATCTATAAAAAATTAAGCGTGTGTGGTTTAGAGGAAGAAATTCTGGAACGACAGCTCTATCCTCCTGAAAAAACAGCACTAGCTTCACGTGTATGTTCATTATGACCTCAGTGAACCATAAAACAACCTCTTTCAGGCCCATATCCCTTCTTCCAGGCCTAATTAACTAGTATAAAATGGTGGTATTATATTTAATGGAGGGAGTGAGCAAGGCTTTGAAGCCCTGTTGGATCCACATCAGCAAGAGTGTTCCTGGCACCTGTGTGCTAACATCCTCTTTTCAGGTAAGAAATGCAAAAGGAGTCTAGATTGATGTAACAAACAAAAGGAAAAAGGAAGGATGGAGGAAGCAGAGGGGGAGAAGAAAGGAAGGTAGGAAGGCAAGCCCCACTTGAGTAACAGACAAGCAAGCTTTGCTGTGTGGCTGATATATCAGTTTCACTGGGCAAATGAGAACGAGGGCACACACAAGATTGTATATTCAATGCTATCGATTTATAGGCGTTATATTTTATGATTTCCAAACATACTGAAAGTGACGTCTCAGGTTCCCATCTGGTGGTCTAGGGGAGGTAAATAGTAGCAGCACGCAGCAGGCATTTATGCCACATGCTAATTATCCAGGGAAAGTGCTTCGTCTTCTGTGAGGTCCCACGCCCTGAGCCGCTGCCTATTTTTCCCTTCTTCTGTGTGATGGGCCATTTCCCTGCTTATCAGCGCCTCCACTTGACAGGTGGGCGAGGATAAGGAGGAATCTGGTCTTGTCAACACTACTGGACGCCTGGCAGCTCTGCAGAAATCTGTGGCAGGGAGGAATCCAAATGTCAGAGGCGGGGTGGCCCAGGACGGCTCAGCTCACTCATTTTATAAACGACAGTGGCCTCCAGGGGAGGCACGGGGCTAGGTCACACGGGCAGCGACAAGTCTCTGAACCATGGGGTGCTCTTTTGTGATTTCTCCTAATCACAATGAGTCGGCTGTTTGACTTGGGTTGAATGGACACTATTAACTTGTGGGTTTCATATCTGTAAACACGAATCACTGAGAGTCAGCAGCCCTACGTTTCAGAGTCTGGTTTGTATCTGAGTCCATATAGTGGACAGATTGCACCCCTAAACACCCTAAACACCCGAGTTTACACCTACATTGATAGTGAACTTACACACATCACCTAAACAAGCACATGATCTTGCCTGTTTCTCACCATCTCCTGTGAGCATGCGCATGCATGGGGCACACACACGTGCACACACACACGCACACACACACGTGCACACACACACGCACACACACGCACACACGCATCTAATTTGCATTACTCTGATTTGGATAATCACCTAATTTTTCAACACCACCCAACAGACCCCCTGCTCCTCTGTCATCAGCACGTGGTACTGCTTTCCCACATGATTCATGTCGAAGGGGAAGAGGTGGTCCAGGGAACAGAAGACTGGGGAGGAGGGTCTCCTCTGGACAGCTTGAGAATTCAAACCCCCTAGAGACACAAGCCACCTTCATGAGCGTCAGATTCCTCCAGCACTCTACCTCCAGGGGTCCATAGGAAAGAAATGTTTGCTTCCACCCAAAGTGGCGCTTGCTTTGCCTACATATTTCCCCACTTGTATAGAAAAGAAGCAGCAGGTGGGGAAGCTGGTAATTACTGAGTGTCTTAGTATCTGGCGCCTTGTCTTCTTGTCTATAGAAGACTCTAAGCCGCATCTTGCCTGGAGTTTGCACTTTAGCAAGTCCTCCAGGCTTCTCAAACAATGAGAGAAAATGTCTGTGTTTCCAAACCACTAGGCTTCTTTGTTATTTTGCGATGTGTTTCTATGTTGCTGCATACCTGACAAAATGCTTACAGACGAGCTCTGTCGTCTGTGGTTATGGGAGCAGGCTGAAATACCATGCCTGGGAGCAACACGAAACAACACACAGAGAAAACATTAGTGATGATAAGACATAGTGGCGGAAGCCTGGAATCTAGACTCTAGCTTGCAGCATCCAGTGGAAATTTCTGTGATGAGGAAAATGCTCTTTATTCCTGCTCTCCAATATGGCAGCCAGGAGCCATAAGTGGCTCTTGAGCATTTGAAATACGACTCTTGCAAGGGAGGAGTTTGTCATTTAAAGAAAATGGAACGCATGTACACCCGTGGTGGATTCATGTCAATGTATGGCAAAACCAATACAGTATTGTAAAAGTAAAAGAAAGTAAAAATAAAAATTAAAAAAAAATAAAGAGCTCATGATAAAAAAAAATAAAAAAAAATTAAAAATGACTTTATTTACATTGAAATAGCCGTGTGTGACTGGTGGCTACCATAATGGATGACATCACTCTATCTAGAATTTTCCAGAGAGTCTCTTTGTGTTTCGAACTTTAATATCTCAAAGAAGAAACTATGATAATTATTAAAGGTTTAGCCTGAAGAGTGACTTTCCAAGCCACATTCTTTTCAGTAATCGAGCGATAGAAGTAAATCGGATAAGACAGTCGGAACAGTTGGTGTAAAATCTTGCTGAAACGGGATCCACCTTCATCATTTACCATCTTGGACCAGACACTTAGGATCTCTGATCCTCGGTTTCCTCGTCTGTATAAATAAGTGATGTAAATAAACATTAAAAGTTTAAGTTGGGTAAATTAGGAAGCATCTGAAGACAAGAGACGCTGAAATGAAATGTGCCAGGATGAGCAGCTCAGAAGGGGAAGCTGGAATTCAAGCCCCTGTCTTCCGGTGGTGCGCATTAGCTTTTCACAGGCTGGGCCAGACTTGAAGGATGAGAGAGAAGCATCACTCCCTCTGTTGAATCATCTCTTTCTCATAGTCATTCTGCACACCCTGGAGAAATTTAAGTACTTCCTTGTGATCGATTTACTTAATGTCTCACGCGATTGGCTCCTTAAACGCTTTCTTCTCAGCTGGTGACTGCCGGCACCACATGTGCGCTCATTTTAATTGCAGCTTGCAAATAGAGGTCGATTTAGCCTTTTCCAATCAAGGTGGCAATTCCATATCATTCTGTGAGAAAGCAAATGAAAAACTCATGGAGGACAGTAATTGTCAGCATTAGGTGAGTGGCATAAAAACATCTTACTCTGTTTACTAAGGCCGTCATGGCAAACATTTTTTTTTCCTATTCAAATTAATTTCTGTTGGAGCAGGTGCTTTGCAATGGTGTGTTAGTTTCCACTGTGCAGGAAAATGAACCAGCCGTCCATCGGCTTTGGACTCCTTCCCGTGGCGATCCCCGTAGAGCGCCGAGCTGAGCTCCCTGCGCCGTGCAACAGGCTCTCCTTAGCTGTCTGTTTCATCCATGGTGTCGTCGTGTCAGCCCCAGGCTCCCAGGAACTCCCATCCCGCTTGGTATCCATGTCTGTTCTCTACGTCTGTGTCTCTATTTCTGCTTTGCAAATAAGATCACCTATAAAATGGCACAAACATTTCAATTCAGTCATCATTATATCCCAGTCATTTCATTCTGGGTAAAAACATGCAGGGATTTTCATTTGTCCTCTGGCCGTGTTAGTTTTTCCATGGAAATAAATTTATAGCTTTGCAAAATTCCCTACCTTTGATTTTTGATGAGTTGAAATGCTTCTAGCAAAAACTCCTTCGTTGTCTACACCTGAAATTAAATTCCACAGAAACTTACAATATCCATATTGAGACTGAAGAATACTGAATCCCTCATCCTCAAATGACAGTGCCATAGATGCCGAGCGCACTTCCAAAATGAGCGATGATGAATGACCCCACAGGGACCCATTAAAGCATCTTCCCCATCCACTAGCTCATTTCCTAAGACTCTTGGGATAAATGATTCCCTTCAAACTCTATCTCGTATGGAGATACTAAAAAACTTCTTGAAAGTGTCCAACTTCAGGAAGCCTAAAAAACGGTGAAGCCTGAGAAGAATGCTTTCGTTTCTTGATGCACTTGTCTGCACAAGTTACATTTTACTTGAATTATGACAGGGATGGTACATGTATCTCTTATGTACTAGAACATACCTGGACATTGCCTAAATTGTTTTCACATCTGTCTGATATAGTTTTAAAGAAAAATATTTTTTCCTTATTGCAAACTTAAGCCAAAAATGGAAACATTTGGAAAGGCTGTTTTTTAATGGAATCTTTAAGGTTTATGCTGAGTTTTCAAACCATAATAGGTTTGCAGTTATTAAAGCATCTTGATTTTAAATAGCAGTGACTGTATCTACAGGACAAAACAACGCTGTCTAGACAATTTTCTAGAAGGCTGTTAAAAAATGGAAGTCTGGGAAGGAGATGGAATGCTGAGAGAGGTGGTCGTGGAGGACGCGCTCAGCAGAGCCGTTTCACCGTTTAGAGCAACCGCCCTCCCTCCTCGGGTTGGGTGGTTTCTCTCCAAGATGCCACCTGTGTCTGGGACTCTTTGGAGGACTGGTGCTGGTGCCTGGAGCTGCTTGGCTCCCAGTAAGCTGGAGCACCTGCAGTGTTTACAGCCTGTGGTGGGGACCTTAGCAAGGACCGTCTGCCGTCTTGCCTGAGATGAGAGGCGTCCTGACCTAAGTAACACTCTCCAGCTCCCCCAGAGTCAGCATCGCCTAAACCTTGCCCCTCCTCTGCCCTACTCCCTTCCTTGTTTCTTAGGGGAGGGAGCGCTTCCCAGCCCATCACTGCATGTAAATCCTTGCAGACTTGACTTTGCTTACGTCTGTGGCTTTCAAAGCATTTTTTCAGCCTCATGATTTTCATCTGCCGAACGAGCAGGTGAGCGTTTTTGTCCCAATACAAAAGGCTCAGAGGTTAAGTGACTTGACTGGGATTCACACACTGAGACGACCCTCCCAGGACCACGCTCTTAATGAGTGTGTTTCCGCCTCCAGGGTAGGACTGTCGCCGTCTGATGCGGCTGGTCTGTGTGGACTGTGCTGCTGTGGCCCAGGCACGTGCAGTTCAGGTCGTACCTGCTACTCTTTGTCACCCAGAATGGACCCAGTCTGCAAATAAAGTTATTTTTCTGCAAGACAAGATGCTAGCTCAAGTGTTTTATTTGAGGATATCTATTACATAAATATTGCTTTGACTCTGTGCTTTGAGAGGTCTCATAACCTTCTGCTTAAGGAGTCTTAGGCAAAGAAAAAGAAAAGTTGTTTTGGAAACAACGTGAAATCCTTTCCAATAGACTGAGTCCATTTCCCTATGGAAACAGAGACTGGATTTATCACAGAAATGACTCCATCTCCATGATGGAAGTGCAAAGCCTTTCTTACTGTCTACTCTAGTTGGGAAAAAAAGACAATATATGCTGACTCCTTCATACATATAATAAGCTCCTGGGCAATATTGTCATTTTGTAAATTTGAATTGTAATTTATGTTAGATAATGGGTATCATCTTCATGAGCCATAAGTTAGATTTTTATTCACAATTACGTTGTTTTTCAGGAAGTGTGTCTATTAGATATTTTTGTAGCGGACTGCCTAGTGGATGACCTAGTTTGAGAAAGCGATCCAGTCTCCTGGAGAAGTTGAAGGTTATGTCCCTTCCCTTTTATGGAGAGAGGGGCATTTTCTTCGTTGTTTGTCCTCCTGTCAGTGTTTAGGAGGCAGACATTAACTGCTTATAGTTTCTTTATCTTCTGGATCACTCGAGCTTTGATACCTCTAAGATAATAATAGTAACAGCTTTCTGTGGCTCCCAGTTTCGAGCTGGCAAGTTATCTGCTCTCTCTCAGCAAGCAGCAGCAGCTGCGGGAACTGCTGGAGCCCACTGTACTCTGACGCGGTCTTCCAGCTAAAGGAAATGATGACTTTGCCACAGTGGATTCAGAATGCCAGTGCTTTGGCCAAAGAGAGAAAGGAAACAGTGTCTCAGTGAAGTTCCAACTACATCAGCTAGACATTTATAATTAAAAACAGATAAATACAAAGGTAATGAGAGTGACTTGGTAATGAAAAACAAAAACGAAGGCCCCTAGCGAAGAAAAGTGCAGGACCAGAGTGTCCCGCTAGTGAATGCTACCAAACGTTTTGAAATGAATCAGCACCAATTCTTCTATTAATAAAACTCTTCAGGAAATCAAGGAGGGAGGAACACTTCCTAACTCATTCTGTAAGGCCAGCATTACCCTGATAATAAATGAAGCCCGAAAAGACGTTAGGAGAGAGCTATAGACGAATAACCATTTTTAATACTGATGCAAAAATCATCAAGAAAATGCTAACAAGCTGAAGCCAGTAGCCTTTAAGAGTACTAGACATCAGGATCACATGGGATTTATCCCAACAAAGCAAGACCAATTCAACTCAATAAAATTCAATTTGATAATATCAATCTATGTAATACACCACGTTAATAGGATGAAAGGAAACAAATATACATGATCATCTCAACAGATGAAGAAAAATCATTTGAGAAAATCCAATACCATTTCATGATTAAAAACAAAAACAAAACAATCGAAAGTAGGAATAGCCTCCAACTTCCTCAACATGGTAAAGGACGTTTATGAAAAACCCACAGCTAATAATACAGTCATCGATGAAGAAAAAGCTTTCTCCCTGTGATCAGGCATAAGACAAGGATGCTAACACTGGAAGATCTACGAGCAATTAGGTAAGAAAAGGAAATAAAAGTCATATAAATTGGAAACAAAGAAGTAAAACTGTCTCCATTTGCAGATGCCATGATCTTATTCATAGAAAATCCTAAAGAACCCAAAAGAATCTACAAAGCAAACAATTAAAATTAATACATGAATTGCACGAAGTTTAGGATGCAGGATCAATGAGCAGATACCAGTTGTGTCCTATCGATTAGTAATGGATGCATAGTCTACAAAAGGAAACCAGTAGAAGGTTCCATTTATAATGCCATTAAAACGCTTCAGAATAAACTGAACCTCGGAGGTGCCTAACTTGTATAGTGAAGTCTGCAAAACATTGCTGATGAAAGTTACAGGCAAAATCTGAATAAGCTGAAGGATGACTCATGTTCATGAAACGAAAGGTTTCATATCGGTAAGATGGCAATACTCACCAAAAGCAACCTACAGATTCAGCGGACATATCTCAGGGGACATTTTTGCATAAGGTGATCCTAAAATTAACATGTAATTGCAGGGCAGCTCAAATAGCAAAAAGAATCTTGAGGAAGATTGGGCTATTCACACTTCACAATTGCAAAGCTTAGGACAGAGCTACAATAATTGAAATGATGTGAGACAAGCAAGAAGACGAAGAAGTGGATTAGATTGAGAATCTGAACATACACCCCTAACTCGTTGATCAACTGTTTTTCAGTATAGGTACTGTGCTTTCTATTGGAAAACAATCTTTTCAACAAATATTTCTGGAACAACTGGGTATGGAGCATGCAATAAAATGAATTGGACCCCTGTCTTACACCATACATAAAAACTAACTTAAAATGGATCAGAGGCCTAAGTGAAAGGGCTAAACTTTTCATGAATTTGTCAATGAATTCTTAGATGAGATTCAAAAAGAACAAGGAACAAAAAATAAATAGATAAACTATAAAATTAGCTTTATCAAAATTAAACATTTTATTTATCAAAGTGAGTAGTGAAGTCGCTTAGTTGTGCCTGACTTTTTGCGACCCCATGGACTGTAGCCTACCAAGCTCCTCTGTCCATGGGATTTTCCAGGCAATAGTACTGGAGGGGATTGCCATTTCCTTCTCCAGGGGATCTTCCTGACCCAGGGACCGAACCCAGGTCTCCCGCATTGTTGACAGACGCTTTACCATCTGGGCCACCAGGGAAGTCCTTATTTATGAAAGGGCAGTATCGAAAGAGTGGAAAGTCAACCAGCAGAATGGAAAAAATAAAATGTCTGCAAATCATATATCTGATAAGGGTCTTGTATCCAGAACATACAAAGAACTCTGACAACTTTTAAAAAAAGACAGTGAATTGAAAAAACAGCCAATGGAATTGTTTCTTAGGCATTTCCCTGTGGAAGATGCAAAAAAGGGCTAAAAACACATGAAAATATCATTATAATACAGCATCATTAGTGTCATGGAAATGCAAATCCCAACCACAGGGAAACGGAACTTCATGCCCCCTGCAACGGTGTAGCACTACTATTCTTTAAATCTGTAATAGCCGGTGTTGGTGAGGATATAGTGAACTGGAACACCCACATATTGCTGAAAGATTGTACAATGATGCAGCCACTGTGGAAGACGCTTTACTGTACTGCCCAAAATTCCACCTCTAGGTCTAGGCTCAGAAGAACTGATGGAATACTCACACAGCTTAAACAGGAGCGTTCACAGCAGTCTGTGTTTCTAGTGGTGACAGGCCAAATAGCCATCAACTCTTAGAGGCCAGACACATATCGAACTAGATATTAGTCCAGAATATGCAAAATAGTGAGCAAATCCTTAGGGACAAACAGCAGGTTAGTGGTTTCCAGAGGCCAGGGGGGAGGAGGTGAGGTGTGACTGCTCCTGGGAGTGGGGTCTCCTTCGGGTGATGAAAATGTTTTGGAACTCGATAGAGGTGATTATTAGAGAAGGCAATGGCACCCCACTCCAGTTCTCGTGCCTGGCAAATCCCGTGGATGGAGGAGCCTGGTGGGCTGCAGTCCATGGGGTCACTAGGAGTTGGACACGACAGAATGACTTCACTTTCAGTTTTCACTTTCATGCGTTGGAGAAGGAACTGGCAACCCACTCCAGTGTTCTTGCCTGGAGAATCCCAGGGACAGGGGAGCCTGGTGGGCTGCCACCTATGGGGTCGCGCAGGGTCAGACACGACTGAAGTGACTTAGCAGCAGCAGCAGAGGTGATTGTTGTACAACACTGAATATACTAAATTCTGCTGAATTGTATATTGTAAAATGGTTACTTTTGTGTCATGCAAATGTTACTCAACAAAAAATTAACCGTATATCACACAGAATTCAAAGCGAGCTCCCAAGGGGCTGGTGTGTGTGCGTGCCTTTATGAGCCCCTCCCCTGGAGTGGTAACATTCTCTGTGGGTGAAAGGACCGAAGTCCTCATCTTCTTTGAAGAAAGCATTCAACAAAGGGACCCAGCTTGCAGAGCAGGCACGGCAGTTTTCAGAAGCATGGTACTTGTGGGGGAGCACACAGCTGAACTTGAAGAGTGAGTTGGACCTGATAGGGGCAGCTTAGGTATTAATTGGGGGTTAATCTTCCAGGGTTTGGATGGGCACAGCTCCTTTTCCCCTCCCCTGTGATCACGTCATCCACAATTCCTCATTTGTGTTTCCATTGGGTTCCGTTTTGAATCTTCCCGGTGGGTGCCTAAGGGACACGCATGGGGAGGGGTCAGCCCTCAGTGTTAACGCTCGTGATGATATTACAGTGCAGCCTGAGTCAGAGGACGGTCTGAGACCCCTCTGCGTGGGTCAGACTGAGACCTCCTCTCGACCACAAAAAGGCTGTGGCGGGTTGCTTTGTTTTTCATCCAATCAGGGTGTCTCATTCCCTTGGTAATTTGTCTCAGGGGGCAGCATGGAACCAGCTGCAGGCTGACCCCAGGCCCGTCTCCTACTGAATCAACAGAAGCGGTGAACGGCCTGCAGGAGCGCCTATGATGAGGCCACATCGTGTGGCAAGCTGAAGAATTCTGCAAATGCAACCTAAGTCGCCAATTGTTGACAAAGTTTGAGTTCATCAATGTGAGAGTGTCTGGGCAGGCCAGACCTAATCAGGTGAGCCATTCCCAAAGGCCAGCTGCTGCAGAGGTGCTGTTCTGCTGGCCATGTGGACAGAAGCTGCCGTCCTGAGTGGGCAGGGGGCTGGGCGGTAGGTCCCTGAGGACGACTGGAGGGGGACAGTGGCTCCTGGTCTAGAACCAGCCACAAAACATGGACCCCACTGTCCAGAAGGAAGCTCTCCCCGCAACCTGTAGGCTTGGAAGAGGGTCCCGAACTTGGGCACTGCCTCAGTCTCAGCCTGGGGGGGCCTCTAGCGAAGGGACCAGCCAAGCTGTGCCCGAGCTCCTGTCTGTAACTCTGAGATGATGACTTTGTGCTGTTTTTAAGCTGCTTCATTTGTGGCCCTTCATCACCTGTGAAAGAAAATTAAGATATTAAAAAGCAGAGACATCACTTTGCTAACAAAGGTCTGTCTAGTCAAGGCTATGGTTTTTCCAATGGTCATGTATGGATGTGAGAGTTGGACTATAAAGAAATCTGAGCACCAAAGAATTGATGCTTTTGACCTATGGTGTTGGAGAAGACCTTGGACTGCAAGGAGACCCGATCAGTCCATCCTAAAGGAGATCAGTCCTGAATATTCATTAGAAGGACTGATGCTGAAGCTGAAACCCCAATACTTTGGCCACCTGATGCGAAGAGTTGACTCATTGGAAAAGACCCTGTTGTTGGGGAAGATTGAAGGCAGGAGGAGAAGGGGACGACAGAGGATGAGACTGTTGGATGGCATCGCCGACTCAGTGGACATGGGTTTGAGTGAACTCCGGCAGTTGGTGATGGACAGGGAGGCCTGGCGTGCTGCAGTCCACTGGGTCGCAAAGAGTCGGACACGACAGATGGACTAAACTGGACTGAGGAGTGAACTTCTCTATGGCATCTGACTCAGAAAACTCCAGAGGAGTGGGGGAGCCCTGGCTTAAGACGACCGCAGCGCTGCTGGCAGGGTGCCCGTGTCAGATGCCGAGAGAAGGGAGTGCTGTCTGGGCTTTGCTGCGATGCTGCTGCTCTGAACCTACTTCCGTTTGCGTAGCTGACCGTAGACTCCTAGATCTTTCGAATATAATACTTTTATTGGTCTCTGTAGCTAACTACCTGGAACACAAAAGCATTGCAGGTCTTAAATTTGAATATTCATAGACTTTCAGTTTTGTTAAAAAAAAAAAGAATACTATTTTCCATTTGCCGCCAAGCATACTTTCCTCGGCCATGTTGTGCGGTGGTTGCCCCTTCCCCAGATTTGAGCACCTGTAATCTGAGCCGGTGAAAGATGGGAAAAGGGTTCTGGATTGCGGTTGTTTTCAACACACTTGCCAAGCAGCCACAGCCAGAGCATCTTCCCTTGGACCCACCGAGTGTTGGCGCCTGTGGACCTCTTGTTCCAGGCTCCCTGCTTTGCTTTCTCCCCACTGGGAAACGCCGTGACTTCCTCTTCCGTGGAGACAATGCGGTGACTGGGGCTTCGGGAGTCAAGGGAACTTTTCTGTTTTTAATTCCTTCCAGCTTGTGCTTTCCCTGGGTGACATCAAGAGGGCATCGCCTCCCTCGCTGTCAATTATTTTCAGACCCAGCTTTCCGTGTGGACACGGCTGCTTCTTCACCAAATGAGGACAGACGCTGGTGACCATGTCCTCCCCCAGGAGCCGAGGGTCTGGCAGCGGCCCCTCATAAAACCATCTGTCACTGGGGAGGGGCCGCAGCCCGCTGCGGCTGCAGCTTGGGGAGGCACAGACTTTCCAAGCTCCTCTTTCATTAGAATGCCAGCGGGGCCCATGAGGTCCAGGCAACTGTGCCCGTAACTGCAAGCGCAGCTCTGATGAGTTTTCCATTCGCCCTGGGTGAGCTTCGAGCAGGCTGACACTCTGCTTGGACACCAGGCTTGGAGGGTGAGCTGAGGACAAGCAGGACTGGGACACTCACCCTTACGCAGTGGATTCTTGATCCACTTTACGCTTTGGCTGTGTTTTAATGAAGGATCAAATGAATCTTGGATGCCACCGTCAACACACAGTGGGCACCGGGTCAGCAAGCTGTGCCTTCAAGGGAAGGGGGAGACGGGATGGACGTGAGGCAGGCACTCACAGCGTCTGCACTGCGCAGTCCTTGTTCCACGGCCTTGTCACAGTAATGCTGCGTGATGTGTGTGCGTGCATGCTAAGTCGCTTCAGTCGTGTCCAACTCTGTGCGACCCCAGGGACTGTAGCCCACCAGGGTCCTCTGTCTGTGGAATTCTCCAGGCAGGAATACTGCAGTGGGTGGCCATGCCCTGCTCCAGGGAGTCTTCCTGACTCAGGGATCAACCTGGGTCTCTTAACTCCTCTGCACCTGGGAAGCCCCAGTGCTATGTGCATCTGACAGGGATGCCTGGTCTGCATGGAAGCTCAGAGCGGTGATGGGACAGTGGTGGCAACGAGCAGAGTTGGGACGCAAGCCCGGGCTTCTTTTAGTCGAGACTGTGCCTTTTCTCTAACACCGCCACGGTGAGCAGCAGCAGCAGTTTCCAAGTTTATCATTCTGTTTCCCCTATCTTTTGGCCACACTGCACAGCCCGCTGGATCTTAGTTCCCCAACCAGGAATCATATCTGTGCTGTCTGCAGTGGAAGTGCAGAGTCTTAACCACTGAACCGCCAAAAAAGTCCCCAGAAGTTGCAATGCTTTAAATTCGTTCAGCTGGAGTCCTGCTCCCTTCCACTCTCATCTACCATGCTCAGGGATCTGAAACAGTTTAAGGAAAATGCTTCCACCCGACTTGTGGGACCTGCTCTGAATCCCAGTTTCTCCCTAGCCTCGGTGGTCTGCCCTGGGCAACCTAGGAGCTGCTTTTCCTTCAAACTAGAGCCAGAGCCTCTCAGCCCACTGCCTGCTTTCATCTCCCTGAGTGGCACCCCCAGCTCCGCAGAGGAGGGTTGGCTCAGAACCTAGAAACCCTCAGGAGTGTCCAGAGGTTCCCAGTTGTCTCAGCCCCACCCATTTCACCGTGCAGTGGAAGCTCTCTTTGGTGAAGACTTTCCATTTCTCCGCACTTCGTCTCCTCCCCTTGGCTCTGAGTCCAGAGCCCGCCAAGCTGCAGCTGGGGCAGAGGATGGGAAGGGGAAGGTGACTTTCCCTGTCACCCAAACAGGGCTCCCCATCCAGCCTCTCAATTATTCTCTTGATTTTACAGTGAGCAGCAATGTTTGTTTGTTTGTCTCAACAATCCCAGTTATTCTCTGTTCCTCTCTTCGCATCCTCGTCCATGTCCTGTCCTGATCTTGCTGTTTTCTAGGACTTCTGTCTTTCAAGGAAGAAGTGATTTGTGGTAGGGGAAGTCTCCGGTAAAGCCTACACGGTTCCCCCTCTGCTTTTGCTCCATCGCAATGAGATATCACAGGGAAACAGACACGCCGCTTCCCAAATGACAATTTTGCAGATAAAAAGGGATCATCTAAAAATCTGCAGCTTTTGCCCTGATGACGGTTCCGTGACCACATAATAAGAGATGGCAGCTCTCTGCAGATTTCAGCATCTTGATCAAACTGTTTTAGAACTTCCCAAAGGATGTTGTGTTTGTTTTCTGAGATGTCTATCTTGCCTAGGCAGTGAACTCTGTGAGCACAGATTTTTTTTTAATTTTTATTTTATCTTGGATTATAGTTGCCCAGGTGACTCAGTGGTAAAGAATCTGCCTGCCAAGCAGGAGATATGAGTTCCATCCCTGGGTCAGAAAGATGCCCCGGAGAAGGAAATGGCAACACACTCCAGTATTCTTACCTGGGAAATCCCATGGGCAGAGGAGGCTGGTGGGCTACAGTCGATCAGGTAGCAAAGAGTCAGACACGACTGAGTGACAAGCACCCACAGTAAATGATGAATCCACAGCCAAGAGGGCCTCGGCGGCCTGCCCTGTCTTGTTAGCAGCAGAGACAAGGCATAAACCCGTGTTTTGGGCTCCTCATCTGATATTCTTTCTGCTATATCACATCGGCATTCAGTCCTATATAGTAGTGTATGTAGCTTTGGAATATTATACGAAGGACCACATTCAGAAGCAGTGGTGGGCATGTGTTCTGAAAACTTAGGCTAGTATGAACCACCCCCTCCTAGGAAACCGAGTGTAAGTTTTGTGGGAATTATGCAAGCAAGCACATTTTCCTATAGGAGGGTCCACAGCTTTGATCAGATTCTCTAAAAGGTCAGTGACCAACCAAAAAGTTTGAGTCCTGGTCAGAGATTAGTTAAATATAAAAAGGGAGGCTAATTTAGGGCATTTTTGAAAGACAACATCATTTGGCATCAAATATCAATATGTCTGGGCTTCCCTGGTGGCTCAGACAGTAAGGAATCTGCCTGCAATACAGGAGACCCAGGTTCAGCCCCTGGGTGGGGAAGATATTCTGGAGAAAGGGATTACTAGCCACTCCAGTTCTCTTGCCTGGAGAATCCCAGGGACGCGGGAGCCTGGTGGGCTGCCGTCTAGGGGTCGCACAGAGTCGGACGCGGCTGACGCGACTCAGCAGCAGCAGCAGAACTAATGAACACACACACACATGTTCCTGATGGTGCTGGTGGTTTAGTCGCTCAGTCGTGTCCGACTCTTGCAACCCCACGGACTGTAGCCCACCAGGCTCCTCTGTCCATGGGATTCTCTAGGCAAGAATACTGGAGTGGCTTGCAATTTCTTTCTCCAGGGGAATCTTCCCAACCCAGGAATCAAACCCAGATCTCCTGCACTGCAGGCAGATTCTTTACCGACCAAGCCACGAGGGGAGCTTCATGGGGAGCTTCCCCTGTGAGGGAAGCTATGAGGGGAGCCCCATGTTTCTGATGATAGCCAATCTTTTAATCTGCTTATTCTGGGCTCCTCCCAGGTCCCCACCATTCCAAGGGGCCACGAAAGACCCTAGTGGTTTAGGAAGCTTCTAGACCAGGGGTTGGCTGACTCCTCCTGGAAAAGGCCAGGGAGTGCCTATCTCGGGCTCTGCATGCCAGGTGGTGTCAGCACAGGTATTCAGGTTGCCCATATAGCCTCAACATAGTCGCACACTCCAAGCCAACCAAACAGGGCTGTGCTCAGACAGCCCGCTGGACTTGACAGAGGGCTGAAACCTGCTAACCCCTGGTCCCTTTACAGAGGTTTATGAAGACAAACGCTTACTTTCCTAGAGGCAGAGAGCGGTTGTCACGACTTTATAAATTCTTAATGTCTTTCTTTTAATAGAGAGGGAAAGTGCTCCACAAACCAAGAAAATAAAACAAGCCTTCCTCATTGAATGTCAAAGTCTGGAGGGAAATCAGAATTTATTTGACCCATCACTTGGCACTAGTGAAAGAACCTGCCTGCCAGTGCAGGAGACATAGAGACGTGGGTTCGATCCCTGGGTGGGGAAGGTCCTCTGGAGAAGGAAACGCAGCCCACTCCAGCATTCTTGCCTGGAGAATCGCGTGGACAGAGGAGCCTGGTGGGCTGCAGTCCATGGGGTCAGAGAGAGTCGGACACAACTGAAGTGACTTAGCATGCACTTATCTGTAGATATGGAAAGTGAAGGCTCAGAGAAGCAAACGGTTCAAAACAATACACCTTATGAAAGGAGCTTTCAGTTTTGAGTCCCTGTCTTTTGATTTTGTTGTTGTTGCTTAATCACTGAGTCATGTTTGACTTTTTGCGACCCCGTGGACTATAGCCCATCAGGAGCCTCTGTCCATGAGATTCTCCAGGCAAGAATACTGGAGTGGGTTGCCATTTCCTTCTCCAAGGGATCTTCCCAACCCAGGGATCAAACTTGCATCTCCTACTTTAACAAGTGGATTCTCTGCCACTGAGCCACCAGGGAAGCCCAGTCTTTTGATTATCAAGTATCTACTGCAGAAAAGGCCAGAGAGAATCAGGAAAGTGATTGAGGTCAGGCCCAATATACAGACTGTGAGTTGTCAATACCTAGAACTTTCTAAACTTTGCTTTAGTTTTCATTCATTTGTGGCCTGATAGAAATCAGTAAATAATGGAAACCATTAGCGTCGCTAATGTTTTGTGAAATACCCCCTGCGGACACCATAAGCATTAGCAGAGTTCCAGATTTTTGTCTCCAAAGCAGAAGGGAAAATTAAAGGTGCCTGATTTCTTCCTTGGGAAAACTTTCAGCTGAAGACCCTAAACGTAAAAGGCTGATTTTGTGTGGTGCAGACACTGCTACCACAGCTCCCGCCTGGCGTTTCTCCTGGGTAGACGCTTGCCATTCTCTCCCCTCTCACGGTTCCTGCACAGCTACGCCTGCCTCAATTTAAGCCATTGAAGGAACGCCTGTGTGTTGTTAGAAATGAACCTCCCTGAGGGATTTCCCTGGCGTCCAGGGGTCAAGACTTCCTCTTCCAGTGTAGCGGATGTGAGTGAGTTTGATCTGTGAACTGTGAGCTAGAATCCCACGTGCCTCACGATCAAAAGACCAAGCATTGAACAGGAGCAATACTGTAGCATGTCGACGTATGGCAGAACCAATCAGTACTGCAAAGTGAAATTAAACAAATACTAAAAAATAATTTTAAAATAAATGAATAAATAAAATGCCCACACGGGAAATCTTTTTTAAACATGGATTTATCAGAGATTAAAAGAATGTACTAAGTGGAAGCAAAGCAGCTTTACCTCCTCCTATTATAGGAAAGACATTAAAAAACAGCTTTCTATCGTGTTCCTTTTACAGGCATAAGGAAGGGACAGAAAACGCGCGGTAAAGCTGCTAGATGCGGTGCTGACCTTTGTAACGGCGTTTGCTTGCCCTGAAGAAGACCTGTGAGCTTTAGCGCTATCACCCCCGGTAGATGGAGAGTGCAGCTTCGTGTCAGTCTGAAACGGCCCCACGCTTGCCTGGCCCGAGGGCTGCCGGTCCGTGAATGTCCTCCTCGAGGCTGTTACTGGGCTGTTGGTGTTGTTTCGGGCCTTAGCCCCTTCTTTTCACATATCTGGCAACTCAGGCAGCAGCAAGAAAAAACAAAGAGGCCTAGAGGACAGGTGAAAAAATGATGCCCCCCACCCCTACCCATGTAAGCTCTCACAATTTCCTAGTCTATAATTTACAAAGACATTAATTTTAAGTGCTTTAAATCAATCTATGCAATTGGGGTTGGACTAATCTTCACATACATGCAGCAACATCTTTTATATATTTTGACAACGTTGCTAATCTGCTATATATATATAACTATCGATCGATAGGTAGGTAGATAGCTGATTATCAACGCAGTGCGATGGTTTCAGGTGAGCAGAGAAGGGACTCAGCCATACATATTCATGCGCCATTCTCCCCCAAACGCCCCTCCCATCCAGGCTGCCACGTGACCCTGAGCAGGGTCCCCTCCCTATAGAGTAACCTCCAGTCCTTGTTGGCGATCCTTCTTAAATACAGCACCGTGGACATGTCCATCCCAAGCTCCCTAACTATCCCTCTCCCCTGCCCCCCGGCAACTGTAAGGCTATTCTCTGTGCTTCTGTTTCGTAAATAAGTTCATTTCATCTCTTTTTATTTTCTGCATATGAGGGATGCCACGTGATACTTCTTCTCTGACTTACTTCACTCCTTAGACAATCTCTAGCTCCATGCCCGCTTCTGCAAATGGCAGTTTTTATGTACGTTAGCCCTCTTTAATCGAGGCAACTTGGACTGGACCAATCTTTTTTCAAGTTTTTATATTAGTATAGCCGATCAACAACATCACGTCAGTTTCAGGTGGACAGCAAAGGGACGAAAACTGATTTCAGTAGTCAGGGAACTCCTTAAGAAAAATTTGAGCAGATGCTGAAATCACATATCGGAAAGAGAAAAGTCAAGCATACGAAGAATCGAGCCTGCCAAGGTTTAAATAGCAACCGGTGCTTCCACAGCAACAACCTTCTTTGAGAAAATCTACCACATGCTTTGTGTGAAGTCCATCTGCAAATGTAACACCCAGATGCGCCCTCTTCCTCCCGGAGATGCCACACCGGGGCTGAGTCGTCTGTGACCTAGACAATTGATAGAGGGATGCCGTTTTCTCCTCTTTCTTCTTTTTTTTTTCATTTTAAAAGCAATAGAAAGATAGCTGTAGAAATTGTAAACTTCAAAAGAACAGGAAATAAGAAACAGCACTCTTTTCAAATCTCACTCCCCATCTCACAACCGTGTGCTTCTTTTACATAAATACGGTCATATTCTTTCCCCCCTTTGTATAACTTGATAGGCCATTCCATTTCCATTCTTCTTCAAAACCATCTATTTTAGTGGTGGTATTGGTAAGCACTGGCGTTTTATTTACCTTTGTGAAAATAAACCACATATGCATAAGGTTAAAAAACCAGGATATTTAAGAGTTTGGGATGAAAATACGGATTTTCCCCATGAAAGGCAGACACTTTAACAGTATGGTAAAGATTCTGTTCTCCCCAATTAGCCTGTGCATCCTCAAACACAAATACGAGTGTGCACAAATACGAGTGTGCACAAATACGTGTGTGCACAAATACGAGTGTGCACAAATACGTGTGTGCACAAATACGAGTGTGTGCACAAATTCGTGTGTGCACAAAGGGGATCGCAAAACACTGTTCTCTACAACTGGATCTTTATTACTTAACATATTTAAGTAATAAATGTGGAGATCTTTACATACTGGAGACCTTTACAAATAGATCTGTTTCAGCCCGGTAACAGCTGCAAACTGTTTCATTTTAAGGTCTGGGCATACCTTCAATGTCCCATTGAAGATTTCTGAGTCCCTTTAGTTTCTTGCCAAATTCTGACAACACTGACAAACTGAAAGAAGCCAAGAAATCTTATACATGAAGGTCATAGAATATGCATTAATTGCGTCCAAAATCTGTCACAGGTGATGTGATAAAGGCAATAAAAATGAAATAGTCCTACTAAATTCTGTTAAGCATGTTGGATCTTTGTTTAGTATTTAATTGAATTTCTCACTTTGCAGTATGTAATTATTTTTAACATAAACATACAAATCCAGAGTTTTCTAATGACAGACCATAAATAAGGTTGTTTTCTGACCTTGCATGTCAGTGATTTCTATCTTCATTCCTCAGGGAGAGTCATTTGCAGGAATGCAGGTCAAAGGCATCTATTAACTTTTGAAAAATTATTATTAATTTATATGTTTAACAAATGAACACATGCTCATACTTTGAGAGTCTCACCAATCTTTAAGATTTATAGCAACATCCAAACCAGTATTTTGTCATAACTCGTCCCCTCCCCGAGTTCTGCTCTGAACCTACCACTTTCAGTCCTCCTGTGTCTCTTCTGTTAAATGTTTCTTTTAACCAATAACAGGGAGGTTGTTGGTTTTGGCTGATTTATAATGTTAGACAGTGCGTCCTGTATTTTTCAATTTGAATGTGTGAGGCACCCACCCCTTCCCCATCCTCCCACGATAATTGTGTTATGGATTTAATTAATTCAGTATTTTGTGTTTTCTTTATTGTGCCTATTGGCATGGGGTTCGTGGGGAAGGCAAATGAGGGACTGTAATTACTTTTGCTTTACTGTCTGATTTATTCTTGTATTTCCTGGAGTGAAACACGGTTTGAAATTTTCCGTTGCTTAGGGCTTTAGGGATGCTGCACCATCCCCCACACTTTTCAGGAGCACATGGCCCAGCCTGTCAGACTCTCTGTCTGACCCCGTCTCCTCTTATCCCTCCTTCCTGACGCCCTCTGACTTCCCACCTCAATCTAGGACAGCAGCCCTCAAGTCTTCTGAGTGGCTGTTTTATCACAACGTTGGTCGTCACCTTGGACATTTCAGACTTCTAGCAGGTGTTGGAACCCCTGATTCCTATATCCTGGGTTCCATGCTTTCTCTGGAAAGAGTGTGACCTCCTTACAAGGAAGCACCTCATGCTGTGATCAGAGAGAGCAGAGGTTATTCGTTGGGAAACTTAGTCTCTAAAACGGTTTTCGTCTGCCCGCACCCTGCACGATGCGTTATAAGTGAGGGTCCTGATTCCCATTTTTTAAAATTTAACTTGGGCCCTCTCTCTCAACAAGTGCTCTTCTGTGTAGGATACGTGTGCGTGTGCGTGCGTGTGCGTGCGTGTGTGTGTGTGCGTGTGTGTGTGTGTATATATGTGTGCGCACGCATGCGCATGTGCTGTGCCTAACTGCTTCAGTCGTGTCCGACTCTCTGCTACCCCGTGGACTGTAGCCCACCAGGCTCCTCGGTCCATGGGATTCTCCAGGCCAGAATACTGGAGCGGGCTGCCATGCCCTCCTCCAGGGGATCTTCCTGGAAACAAACCTGCATCTCTAGAGCCTCCTGCATTGGCAAGCGGGTTCCCTACCACTAGTGCTGCTGGGAAGCCCGCGTGTGTATCTTTGCATGTATATATGTGTGTGCATTTATGTGTATACTACACGTGTGTGTGTACGTATGTATATATAATTTATTCTCCTTAACTTTATTTCTGGATTTATGTTATGCAAATAGAAATTATATATATATAGTCTCTAATTTTGTTATCATTTCTCTCTTACTTTCCATCTAATTTTTATTTCTATTCCTTGCAAGACATCTTAATTTTACCTTCTAACGCTTCTATTGAATATGTGACCAGTCCTTTCATAGTTTAATTTCCTAATGCTCTTCTCATCTGATTGCCCCCTTTTCAAGGCATTCTTCTTCTTCTTCTTTTTTTTTTTTTTTGGTATGCTGCAATATTAACACGCACATCTTTGAAGCTGTTAACTATGGTTTTTCCTTTTTGAAAAAGGTATCCTCAGCGTCTTGATTTCTGTGTTTCATGGAGAGTCGCCTCAGGTATGCGCTGGTCTTTCTGCTCATTCATGTTAAAGAAAGACGCTTTCCAAAGATGATGGCGCAGCTGGGGGCTGGTGAGCTTCGCTGCGGTGATCAGGTGGAAAGCTTGCCTTTTCTTGGCAGCTTCCAAAGTGCCCGCCTCTGAATGGCGTTTTTCGGGCGTCTTTCCGCTTCTCCTGAGAAGGAGCGTGTAGCGCCCCGCAGGGCAGGGGTGTGTGCGGTGGCGGCCCCCGGCGTCTGGGCAAGTAGGAGCAGAGGCCTTGGTTGCAGTGTGCTGTTCCCCTGACCGAGTCCGCCCGTTTCTGTTTATTTTCTCCCTCTGTCTCTCTGCCCCACATCCCCATGTGGTCTTTGGAGTCTCCTTTCTTCTGCAAAAGTAGAGGAGGATCGCCCGCTTCTCGTACCTGCATCTGTGGAGGAAACTCACAGCTCCATTTCCCAAGTCTTTCAAAGAACCTGGAAGGCCGGCACACTGACCTCTCCTGCGTATCTCCCGTGGACACTTAGCTTCAGCTTCCATTGCTTTGCTTGATCATATATTTTCCTCCATTCCCTCTTCATCTCCCCAAATTGAGTTGACATCATGTATGTATTATTGTTTCCTCTCATTTCTATGCCTGTATGGATTTATACTTTTCTTTTTTTCTTGCTGTCATTGAAGTGTGGTTTCCAAGAATGAAGATAAACACATGTGTTCAATCCATTATGTTTTATCATGAGGTTTAAATAAATATAAATTTTCTTTCTCCTTTATTTTGGTAGTGTAAGTCCTGAAATAACATAATGGGCTACTTCACATGGGGCTCAGGGAAATATATTTGGAGGTTTAGGTTTGAGAAGTTGTTTCTGGTTTAAAAGATAAGGTTCATTTATATAGAAAAAAAATCCATTCATTTCATTCATTAGCATATGTCCACAAACACTGCAAAGCTGAATGCTAAAAAAAAAAAAAAAAGATGACTTTGATGGAACTTGGTTCCATCAAACAGAAAAGTATAAACGTCTTCTGTTGCCACTGAGGCTACACTGTTCCAGATCATAGTTTTTGCAAAATGGGAGGCGTTTGAGAGCTGTTTTTCCTCCCTGATGCACAGCATAGATTGAGTCAGAGATAATGTACCAGGGTATGTGGTTTCAGGGCACTGGGAATGCGAGAAAAACTTCTGATTAAAGCTTCTTGAATAATTCTTGCTGGAGGCGCTGTATTCCATTTACTGTGTTGTGTATATGTAACATCTGAAATATGCCAAAGCAAACACTGAAGATTAGAAATAAATACATAAATAAATAAAACGACTTTCCCAGAGAAGTAGCGTATTTTCAAGCCCTGCTCGACTTTCTTGGAATGAGACTGTCAGAGGCATCTCTGGTCAGACCATTAGCTGGTACACGGTGCCTGGGATGCGGCAGCCTGTCCTTTCCTGGACACCAGGATCTCACTTGGCATTCGGAGCAGCTTGTAGATTTCTGCCTGAGGAGCACTGGAAAAGGAAAGCCAGAAAGAACTGAGTTTGAGTCCCATTTATGGCTATGATGTTGAGAAGTTAGGAACCTGCGTGACCCTCTTTGAATCATAACGGTACAGATGCTGTAGCAGGATCTCATAAAAGGTGAAAAGAAGGTGTGCGTGTGTGTGCGTACATGTGCGTGTGTGCGTGTGCGTGCGTGTGTGCGTGTGCGTGCACACGTGTGTGAGCACATGTATGTATGTGCGTGTGTGCATGCGTGTCCGTGTGTGTGTGCATGCATGTGCGCGCGTGAGTGTGTGTGCGTGCATGTGTGTGTGTGTGTGCGTGTGTGTGCGTGTGCTAGAGGCAGAGCGAGAACATCTAACGGATTCCCCTGGTGGCCCAGGGGTTAGGGTGCTGCACCTCCAATGCAGGACTGTGGGTTCGATTCCTGGCTGAGGAACTAAGATCCCTCGTGCCTCAGGGTTTGGTCAAAAAAAAAAGTTTAAGAAAGGCAGACTATTTGTCATTTCTTCGTAGCATCCGCTAATTTGAAATAACCATCTTGAAGTCAGGTAGACAGAACAGACATGCCTTCCCCTTAGAAACTCCCGGGCAGACAGAACCGGGAGTGTGCTTGTGTTGGTATTTGTGGAGTGTGAGGCCCAAAGACAGATCCCTAGGTAAGTAAGTGGCCCACACTGAGAGTCTGCTAGGAAGGGAGGTTTCCATTTTTAAGAACACCCATCCGAAAGCTGATTAGAGTTTCCTTTTAAATATTTGGATTTCGAAGCCATAGTGGCATTCTTCCTCTCTGTAGGCTGATTCTGAAAGTTCTATTCTTGGCAGAATTCGCTCCCACTAGCCCGGTCCTAATACCCGTAGTGCACGAAAAGACAGACTTCTTCCAGGAGACGGATAAGCCCGCGCCTGCGAGGCCTGGCTGCCCAGAACGAGTCTGGCAGTGCTGATAACAGCGCTGTCGTCTCTGAGGTCTGATGGAAGAGGAGGGAAAAAAAGAAAAAGAAAAAACTCACTGCCACAACTTTCTTTTGGAAGACTTGACTACATGCTGTATTTTTAGTTTTGTCAGAGGAAGTGGGTGTCGATCAAGATATTTTAGGAAAGGCTTAACTTTCCCCAGCTATATTGTGAGCTTTTGAATGTGCCCTGATTCACAGAAATATCCGCACATTGGTGAGGGAAAAGATCAGTAGGCTTTGTCCGGGGGCTGCTATTTTATTTCCTTATTTATTTTTGCAGAAAGCATCTTTCAGCTGGCGCCTGTGCGCAGAAACGCCAGGGCAGGGGCCCGCGCTGTGGGAACAAGGCTGGAGAAACCGCTGGCTCAGATGAGTGCAGGGCGAGGCGGTCCTTTCCCAGCGCGGTGCTTCCGCGTGAGCAGGAACCTGTGCTGTGCGCGCTTTGTTGGACCCCTGTTCTAGACGGACTGTCTAAGTGTAGTGAGGCCGCTCTGCAAATGCTTTTGCCAAATGGCCATGTGTGGTGACACTTCCCAGGTGGCTCAGAGGTAAAGAATCTGCCCGCCAGTGCCGGAGACGTGGGTCGGATCCCTGGGTCGGGAGGATCCCCTGGAGGAGGGCATGGCGACCCACCTTCCTGCCTGGAGAATCCCGTGGACAGAGGAGCCTAGAGGGCTGCAGTCCATGGGGTCACAAAGAGTCGGACACGACTGAGCGACTGAACAAGTAACATCTAAAGTATCTTCCTAAGAGAAGGTGCTTTTCCTTCTATGGGGACGATTTTCAGGCTCTTCTCTCTGCGCTGTTATGATGGGATGCTTGAGAATCTCTGGGAAAGCTTAATTTTGAATATGATTTAATAAAAACCCCGATTGAACAAAACCCTTTACACATAGAACTCTGAGTCAGTGGCTCTTTAATCACCTCTTCAGGTCTTTCCTATGTCAGGTTATTTCCCATGTCCACCTATTTCTACCACCAGAAAATTGCAAGGTGTGGGGGCTCCCAAATAAGACTTTTCAGTGGAGTGTGGTATTCTCCTCCTAGGATGATCTTGAGATATTGAGCTAAAGGTCAGGAGGATTAGCGGCCACTTACTCTGCAGGGAGATTGGGAGTGTGAGTGGCAGCTCAGGGGAGGCATCCGTGTTGTCCTGAGGCCTTGCTTCGCCAAGTCTGCACAGTAGGTTTTCCGGTGGGTGGACCCAAGTATCCAGGATGCAAAGGTAAATCAAGTCCCTGTCCGCTCTCCCCCTTAACTGTGCGCAGCACACCTTAACTCTCATATCCGTTACTTCAAGCCTTTTATCACCCTCCCTCACCCACAGAGCAATGGCAGGGAGCTAACATTAATCACATTCTCATCGTATTAAATATAATATGTCGTAGACCATGTTTTATAAAAGTGTTGTGTTCTTTCATTGTCTCAACAACCCTAAGACTGTTGATTCAGTTATATTAGTCTATATTATACAGGTGTCTTGTAATTCATGTTTTATTTGTAAGGAAATAGCTTCAGAGAGGTGAAGTGACCTGCTCAAAGTCACATAGCAAATCTTTAGAGGCTCAAAGGTAACGACAGGTTGAAACAAAGATACAAATTAATTTGTTCATCTACCCATAGTATGAAAATTAAAATGATCAAAGTCTAGATAAACAGGTCCTGAATTAGAAACTCATTTGACCTGAGTCAGCTGATAACCTTGACAAAACCGCTCCATCTCCCCCAGCCTCAGTTCCCTCATTTTAAAATGATGTATTATATTTATTCTGGTCCCTAAATCCCCTCCAGGTGACATATAAGTTCTCTCAGTTCCACAATGCTCTCCAGCTGGCAGGCACCACTGAGTGTTGCCCAGATACAAACACAGACAGCACGCGCTCACACACACACACACACACACACACACACACATGCTCTTGCAGGAGGAGCTGTGGATCTCGTGAAAGCAGAACACTGTCTTCTCAGAAAGAATGATGCTAGTGCTGCGTTAGATGAGATGATGAGAGAGCTTCAGTCTTTGCTTCTAGTCCTGAAATGAGCTGCTTTTCATTAAAGAGAAGCATCAGAGAGTGTAGGGCAAACCATGCACATGAGTCTTCCCTCTGGTGGAGACGAGAAACAGCTGAGAAAGTGAGGGGCCTATTTTATTGATAGAGGCAATTTTCAGCAGTTTGCACAGTGATGAAAGTTGCTGGTCATTCCATCCCCATTTAGCCCTTTCAGCTCTCACTAAAGGTGTTTTTTTTTTTTTTCCTTTCCCCTGGGTCAAATGCCATTTCTGGGATGCCAATTATTCGATTCATTTTGACCTGTGGGCTGGAGGTCTACTTGTAAGCAATTCCCGAATAAACAACAAGACCCTATTGTAGAGCACAAGAAGAATATTAAGTATCTTATGATGAACCATAATGGAGGAGAATATTTAAAGAGAATATATATAAAAAAGAATGTGTGTGTGTGTGTGTGTGTGTGTGTGTGTGTATGCTGTGTAAGCTTCCCAGGTGGTGCAAGTGGTAAAGAACCCATCTGCCAATGCAGGAGACTTGAGAGACACGGGTTCAATCCCTGGGTCAGGAAGATGCCCTGGAGGAGGACATGGCAACCCACTCCTGTAGTCTTGCCTGGAGAATCCCGTGGACCGAGGATTCTTGCAGGCTACAGTCCATGGGGTCGCAAGAGTCAGACATGACTGAGTGACTAAGTGCACACACAGATATACGTATGTGTGTGTGTATGTGTGTGTGTGTGTGTGTATAACTGAGTCACATTGTACAGCGGAAATGAACACAACATTGAGAATCAACTATACTTAATTTTTTTAAAAAAATCAGGAAAAAAGGTTTTGTCTGCCAGTCTGGTAAAAGAGGGAGTCTTAAAAGCCAATGTTGCTTCAAGCCTGTAACCTTCACTTGGAGCCTAGGAGTCATAATAATAACAAGACTGCAGTGTTTGTTCAAGGCATTTGGCTTATGTTGTCAAGAACAGCAAGGAAGCCTTGGTCCTTCTCCAGCCTGAATTTAGGCGAAGGATTATTAGAGCTGTGGCTCATGAAACACTTGCCCCAAATCACTTGTAAAAGACTCATTACTCAAAAAGATCTCTATAAAGAATTCCTAATTTTCTCAAAATATTTTACATCTCATGGACACTCAAGACCTTGACAGTCCTTGGCACAGCCTTTGATACATTGAATATTTGCTGTTCATGATTTGTTTCCAGATGAAGTCTAGAGGGAGTTGAGATAAATTAGGAATTTGTGGTGTATTTTAGGCACTGTATCTATTTTAGTTGTAGAGAGGCTGATCACCTATTAAGGTAAGAGAGAATTCAGTTTCTACCTCCCATTCCATCTAACATTTTCTTTGAAAATGCAATTTTTTTCCCTCTTGCTCAAGTCCATTTTCCCATCTTTATCTTTCAAAGAAGGAATAATTATCCTATTTCTAGACTTCATATTTATCTTGTACCCTTTTCTTTCACTTTCTGAAAGATTAGTATAGCTGACCTTACCTTCTCTTCTTCCCTCTGCTATAATCTCTCAACTGCTCCATCCAAGTTGAGGAAACCCATTAAAAGCATTACCTCAAGATTTCTCAAGTAGAGAGCATCTAAAGCTGATTGTTTCAAATGTTCACGTGTTATGTAACTGCTGTGACCGCTTTAGAAATACCCAACCAGCAGTCATGCTGAATGGATCTCCCCAAAAGTCCTTGGTTTTGTGGTTGTTGTTAATATGTGAATGTTTTTATTAGTCACCTGATGGAGAAAGTGCTAGGAAAAGGTTCATCTGGGGTAAGCTGGAGAAAAACGGTATGGGGACAAGGCAGTAGTCCCAGGAGGTCCTGTGAGTCACTCTGCCAAAATGTGAGGGCCACCCCCGCTGCGCCTGTGGACACTCGCACGTCTGTGCGTCCCCGTGTGAACCGCCATCTGCCCTTCACGTATGACATCTTAAGCATTCAAAGAGAAAGGAAAAGTGAGCAGTCGGCCAATTCACTCTTCAGATTTAAAAACAGAACATGTTCATGTTTTCCGTAAATAATACCAATAAATAGTGTAAATGCATGTTTTACCCATGTATACAAAGAGGCGGAAGAGCACACAGGCTGAGCCGCAGAAGCAAAGCAGGAGAGGAAGAGACAGGTGTGAGGGAAACCCAGGGAACACGACGCCCTTGGTAGATGTGCAGCGGCTGATGCTGGAAGCTCAGCTTCTTTACACACCAATGCCGGAATCGAATCTCAGAGACAGGGCTTTGGGTGAGGTCGAAAAGGGGAGCGTTATTACTCTGCCGGGAAAGGGGGACACGGCGGCCTCCAGCCTCAAAACACTGTGTGTCCCGCTCAGAGAGGATAGTACAGTGAGAAGGTTCACAGTCAAGGTTCAGAGAGGCCGTGATCCGCTCATGCGCATTCTTCTGATGGGCTGGGGCGAGGTAAGCGCGGGGGGCAGCATCGCAGCCTGCAGGTCCCGCTGGGCTGCGCTCTGCGTGCGGGTGGGCCGCGCGCCACTGGCTACGCGGTGACTCCGCCCACCGGGAAGGGGTTTGTCTGCAAAACCGCCCGGGGGCACTCCTGCGTGTGCCCTGACGGGAACCCGGCCCGCCCGGAGGCGGCACTGTGCTTTCTCTTGGCTGTTCTCTCTGGTCTTGCATCCCTTCCCCCTTGAATCTGCCCGCTGGAGCTCGGGGAAGGTCGTGGAGGCTGACTGAGACCGGTTCCTATAATCAGAGGACGAGAGCACACGGCGGGAGAAGGCAATGGCACCCCACCCCAGTACTCTTGCCTGGAGAATCCCATGGACGGAGGAGCCTGGTGGGCTGCAGCCCATGGGGTTGCTAGGAGTCGGACACGACTGAGCGACTCAGCAGCAGCAGCAGCAGCAGCAGCAGGGCACAGGGCAAGGCGGGGAGCCCAGGTGCCCACAGAGCCCTGCTTAGTATCAGTAACGGGCCCTGTGTCTAGAAGCCTCTGGACGCAAACACTCTGCTAAGCGGCTATCGTGCTTTGAAACACGTGAAATTCGTCTCATAGGATTTTTAGGAAGATTAAAATAGTTAATAGAAGTGACGTATTCAGAATAGCGCCTGGCACGTGGTGCTCGCTGCGAGGTTTTATTATTAGTGGTGGTGTCGGTGCCCCAGAAGGATTTGTCTCCTGCCCAGACGGTTGTGTACGTGTATGAGCATACTCAATACTGCAAGCCACTCTCGCATAAAATGAGTAAGCTCACTCTTCTCTGTTCTTCGCAGTTGTCAGGTCAGCCTTGTAAGACAAGGCCTGGAGACGACATGCAGGATGGCTTCTTCTGAGTCTTTTTTTTTTTTTTCAATGTACATTTAGTTTTCGGGCTAACTGTAAGGAAATATTTACTGAGGACAAAAAAGAGGACAAAACATTATTTTGAGTAATTGAGTTAGTAGATACTTAACACCTCTCAACAGAAGCAGAGTTAGTAAGTGCGTCTACCAGCTCAACAGAAGACAGAATCTGCTCAGTCCAAGGCCATGCTTAAGATGAACATAAACTCATCTAGATATGTGAGACCTTGTGGTTCTAAATAGGTCTGTATTTCATCTTCTGCTTACTTTTTTGTCACAGATGTCTTGACTGGACCATGCTAAATGAACTCATATGTCACCTGGGTGTTACTCAGAAGGTACTCAGTCAGTGTGAATTCCTGCCCCTTTCCTTTTCCTTTTATCCAAGGTAGAAATTAAAGTCAGGAAAATCTTTTTTTTTTTTTTTCTACTGTTCAGAAAGAGCTGCTGTATAAATTCAATGTGCTAAATTCACTAATTATAATCAATGTTTAATTGCCTGTTTATCATATTCACAATATAATTAAATATGCTTCAGGCTATGCAATTTATAGAAAGGCAATAATCACCCATTTTTAAATTTTTCCTCACATTTTTGAAAAGCTTTTAGAAATATAAATCTATTTCTCTAAATGGGGTGTAGATGCATTTCTGAATATGAACCTTTAAACCGTTTGGAGCTTATGACCATTGAGACAGAAAGCAACTTGATGTGCGTAGCCTCCTTTTTCTAACTGAAGTGTAGTTTATATTCAGTGTTAGTTTCGGGTGTATAGGAAAGTGATTCAAATGTACATATATGTATATAATTTTTCAGACTCCTTTCTCTTATGAGCTTTCCTGGTGTCTCAGACGGTAGAAAACCTGCCTATAATGAAGGAGACCCGGGCTCGATCCCTGGGTCGGGAAGTTTCCCTTATGGGTCGTTACAGAATGTTGAGCAGAGTTCCCTGTGCTGTCCAGCAGGACTTTGTTGACTGTTTTGTATGAGCTTATAGCAACAGGTTTATGTTAACCCCGAACTCCTAACTAGCCCCTGTCTCCCACTTCCCCTTTGGTGACTGTGACTTTGTTCTCTGTGTCTGAGGGTTGGTTTCTGTTTTTAAATAAGCTCATCTGTATCATGTTTTTAGATTCCACATGTAAGCTGTATCATATGATATTTGTTTTTGTCTGGCTCACTGCACTTCCTATGATCACCTCTAGGTTTATCCGTATTGTCGCGAAAGGCATTATTTCATCGTCTTTTACAGCCAAGTAATAGTCCATGTGCCTTCTTTACCCATTCATCTGTTGACGGTCATTTATGCTGCTTCCGTGTCTTGGCTCTTGTAAATAGTGCTGTTACGAGCAATGGAGTGCATGTATCCTTTCAAATTATGGTTTTCTCTGGATGTTTGTCCAGGACTGGGATCGCAGGACCACATGGTAGCTCTTAGTCTCGTGGAAAATCGAGTGTTTTGAAAGTTTCTGCTCTAAACCCTGCAGTGGCCCTTACTGACGCTGATGCTGGCGGCTCTGCCCCTGGTGTTGAGAAAGGCAGGTATGTGGGTGCTCAATCCCCAGGCACCTGCCCGCCTCCCAGTCGTGACTGCGGCTGATCTTTTTCCGCCCCAGGCAAAATGGCATATGCCTCTGCTGCGTCTGCCGTCAGAGCCCCGCTTCCTGAGTCCTGCTGAAAGAATCTTGTCCTGCAACCTGGCCCTGCCTGGGGAAGATTGAGTTCTGCCTGAGGAAATAAGCTAGGTTTGTTGTCCTTAGAAAAGCAGGGATATTAACAGGATCTTGTCCACATATAGTAATGTTCCAGACCATGCGCCAGACAGTCATTTTGTTTTATTAAAATAGTCTTTTCATCACAGTATTTTTCCTTGAGTTTGCTGACTGTTTATAAAACGTTTAGCCACAAGTGGCTTATCGATTCTGGTAAAATTGATTCATACCATAGGCAAAAGAGAGTTTGGACTTGATTTTTAAAATTTTATTTTGAATTAAATCATAAAAGTGTTCCTCTTTTTATTGCGAGAAGTCATTAATGAAGACAAGGGGTGTGATTTTTCTGCCTCGTTTGAGACATGTGTACAGATATTTTCTTTCATGATTGTAGATTTGCTTGTCATGAGCCATGCCCTGAATCAGAATTGTTTCTCTGCATCTTTCAAGAGCTGGCACTGAGAGCTTGCCTGATTGACTATGGAGAGCTTCAGTGTTTAGATTACCCTGCAAGATGAAAAGGAGATGGAAAGGCTGGCTTGATTTCTGAACTCAACCATCACTGCCCCTAGCTCAGATTCTCTGCACCTCTGTGGGTAGGGAAAGAGAGAAAGAGTTGGGAGATTTGAAGAGCAATGACTAGGTGTGTTGAGGGGCAAAAACGTTTGTAGTGAGAAATGCTGCTTAATAAGCCAATAAATAGAAATGCTTCCAGCAGATATTACTCAGGCATCAAAAAGAATGAAGTGACGGCATTTGCAGCAACATGAATGAGCCTGCAGATTATCATGCTTAGTGAATAAGTCAGAAAGAGAAAGGCAGACTCCACATGGTATCACTTACACGTGGGTCTAACATACGCTGCAGATCAATGCATCTGTGAAAGAAACAGGCTCACTGGCACAGAGATCAGACGTGCGGTTTCCAGAGACAGGGGGAGGCAAGGGATGGAGGGGGTCTGGGTATCAGCAGATGCAAACGGCGACAACACAGAGAGCGGGTGAGCAGCAGGGTCCTGGTGTGTAGTGTAGGGAACCACATTCAGCGGCCTGTGGTGAACCACAATATGAAAACGGTACTGTATGTGTGTAACTGGGTCACTTCGCTGTACAGCAGAAATTAGTGCAACATCATAAATCAACGATACATCAATAAATTTTTTAAAAAAGAAGTGCTCCCATTAAGAGGTGTATATCAGCCGCCATAAAGCAGAACCTGAGAAAAGTGAGCAGCACCGTTCCGACATGAGGGGCGCCGATGGACTTTCTACCCAACTGAGGGGCCTTTCAATGTCTAAGTGTCGCATGGCGTGTGTAACTGGCACTTTCTAAAGCTTCTAAAGGTATGTTTGCGACCCCATGGACCGCCGCCCGCCAGGCTCCTCTGTCCATGGGATTCTCTAGGCAAGAACACTGGAGTGGGCTTCCATTTCCTCCTCCAGAAAACTTGCCCAGTGCAGGGATCGAACCTGCATCTCACGCCTCCTACAGTGGCAGGCGGGTTCTTTGCCACGAGCATCACCTGGGAAGTCCAAAAATATTTTATCACTTTATATATTTTTTTTTATCTTTTAAATTGAAAAAGAATTGCTTTACAATACCGTGCTGGCTTCTGCCATGCATGGCAGGAATCAGCCGTAGGTTCACACACGTCCCCTCCCTCTTGAACGTTCCTCCGTCTCCCACCCTGCCTCTGTTCCACATGCCTCGCATTTTCCTTGGACCAGCAGTCTCACCACAGGAGGTTTTTCTCATAGTGATTCCAGAAGTGCAAGAGAGCTAGGCTCAAATACGCCACACTTCATCCTGTGAGTTGAAAGTGATTGTGCAACCAAGCCCAGCAGAAGGCAGGGGTTGAAATCTAATATATCCATTAGAGGGAGGGACAACATAGTCACATGTCAAAGGGCGTGGGCATGGGGAGGAGTGAAAATGGGGGCCAACGATGCGATGTGGGGGATTTGTAGGGGCACCGTCACAGACGGCATGATGAACCTAAGCGTGGAGTCTGTGAAATGTCTCAAATGATTCTTCTTTCCTCGTTTGATTCTTCTGAAAGCCTTTCTTTCCTGTAGTCAGAATACTCTCTATTCAGAAGTCAACTGATATGTGTCCACTTCCATAGTGCTGGGATACGTGTGTGTGTGTGCACGTGTGTGTGTGTTAGTCGCTCAGTCATGTCCAACTCTTTGTGACCCCATGGACTGGAGCCCACTAGGCTCCTCTGTCCATGGGATTCTCCAGGCAAGAGCACTGGAGTGGGTCACCATTCTCTGCTCCAATAACTCGCAAAAAAGACACTATGCCCATCTCCTCTCACCATCCTGCTCCAACCTGGGTAAGGGGCGAGGCGTTGGGGAGGAGGTGGACTAGAGGGAAGGAACTTATGCGAATTTTGTAAATAATTATTAAAACAAGAAAGTAAATTCAGATTGATGTGATGAAAATGAGTTCCTGACAAAGATCAAAACCTGGTTTGGAGTCAGGGTGGATTTATCAAAATGCAAATATTTCAAACAAACCAGGATGTTGCCAGTGCATCTGGGAGCTGTTCCCTCAAAGCCTACTGGGGACATTTTCTAGTTTACATAATGTAATTAAAGTCAAGCCTGATGAATTCAAATTTATCCCAAAGATGTTATTGGCAACAGGATCCCTTGTGGTGAAAAGACTGAGGAAACAGCATGTTTGGGGGCCGAGGGAGGGTTAGAGAGTTGTATCTGAAGCTCACAGCGATTGTTTGCAAAGACTCCTCTGCAGCTCCACTCAGCAGTGATGGGGAGGTAACTGGAGAGCCTTCGGAACCTCATCTTTACTCTAGAATCCACACACGTGCATGGACGGAGGGTAAAACCTTCCATCTCTGCCCAGAAGTGTAGCAAATAAGCTTCTCTCAGAGAGTTCTCAGAGCTGTGAGGGATAAAGTGTCTTTTAGCTTTCTTTAAGTATGATTTGTAATTATCATTTTCACAATTTAGCTTCATTTTCCCTTTTATGGTAATTTCTGATGCTCCATTTGGAAATTACATTTCCAAAAGTTCAGATAAAGCTTGTTCTTTCAGTTACCTGTAAATTACATCAAATTCCTTATGTTGTGTAAGGTAGAATGCTAAATACCAACTAAAAGATGGGCAAAGGATGAGAAGAGAAATCCACACACACATTTTCCATGAAAACATTAGCTTACTTTATTAAAAAAATAATAAGGAACAATAATCAATATTTATTTGATGGGATACATACACACATATACACAGAACTGTTTGAGGCCCCGTGGACTGTACCCGGCCAGGCTCCTCTGTCGTGGGATTCTCCAGGCAAGAACCCTGAGGTGGGTTGCCATGCCCTCCTCCGGGGCTCTTCCCAGCCCAGGGACCAAACCTGTGTCTCTTACGTCTTCTGCACGGGCAGCAGGTTCTTTACCGCTAGTGAAAAAAAAAATACAAGTAAGTAACAATAATCGATGTTTATTTGATGGGATACACACACACATACACACAGGCAGACACACATCCATGTACATTCCCTTTCTTAATGGTAATAAATAACCAGTGCTGGTTATGGTACAGTGAAAACAGACACATATAATGCTGATTATAAGCCAGGACAGGCATACACTGTAAGTCAGTACAAACCTTTCATGAGCACATGAACACTGAGTACCAAAGTTCTGTTCAGAGATTTTGCCTTTTAACCTAATAGTTACATTTCTAGGACTTTATTTAAGGAAATAAAGAGTAATAAGTACAAAAACTAATGGAAGGGGAGGTCCATTGCCATACAATTTACAATAATGAAAACTTGGAAACCATTTAACTGTCCAAAAATAGAATATTTAAGTACATAGGCACAGTCATGACAGAAGATACTGTTCAGCAACTAAGATTATATTCTGCAGAATCTAACGACGTGGGGAAGGTGTCGATTAGTATAATATTCAACAAAATTTTAGAATGCAAAGAAATACTATAATAAATATTTAATATGTATATTGTACGTGCTGTTATGAATATAAGTTATAAAGTTGACTATCTGATAGGAAGTAGTACTATTAGTAATATTTGTGTAAAGGATTATGAATACTTATTTTCTTCTTTAATTTTTTTTTCTGAATTTTGCAAATTCTTTAACAGGAGCATGTCAAAATTGCATAATTAGTGAAAAGCTTCACTTTTGAAAAAATGAGCTGTATTAAGAAAGGTATACTATTTTTAGCTTAGACAATCCAAAAATATTCTCTAGAATCACATTCTTGTATCAATAAGAAAATGATTCATTAATCCCCTCTCATTAAGAACCTCCTGTAGTATTTCAACATAAAAAGTTAGTTTCTGGAGATACCAAAAGGGCAAACATGTAGGGAGGAAGAAAAGGTGCCCATATAACCGAAACAGTCATGATGAAATTGCAGAAGATTCAAACTTGGGAATCAAGAGAACATAGAAGGCCCCACGTGCGGAAGGCCATGCGCAGAGGAACAAGCTTCAGATAGGTACAGACAGGGTCGCAGAGAGTCTAGAGAGAGTCGAACCGTGAGGTCGGTTGGCAGGCCCTCCTCACCCCTGCCCCTCTAAGTAACAAGAAGCAGTCTTCTTTAGTCCAGGCTTCAGATGACCTTGGGCAGTAGCAGGTGGCGCAGCTGCCAACCATGAACCTTCTGTGCTGCTTTAAGGAACCAAGGCCAAGTCTTCCTGCAAGCACTAAGCAACTGGGCCCGAAAGAGGCACCATAACATAAAAGGAACCGCAAATGAAACAGGAGCAGATGACATGTGAAAGCCATCCCTTAGCCGGAGAAGTGAATTCAAACTTGGGTCACTGTTTCATGCCTTCGACTATTTCCTCCTTCTTGAGTCAGCCTTCATGTGATGAAACTGGATTGCACCTCTTCGCAAGAGCCAACCACGCCTGTCTCTTCCGAAGCTCTCTTGGTTGTATTGCTGCCATAAAATTGGTGTCTTGGTGAGAGTGTTTAAACCATGGAGATTGGTGAGAGCTACAAATCAGGGCTTGTCTCACTGGAGAACCCGCTGGTAAACATTTCCCCAGAATATCTCTGGCCTCCATCTGCCCCTGTTTCAGACCCTTTGCTCAACTGTCTGTCACTTTTATTTCCTTGTGTCAAGGAACCACAAAGATCTTAACCAAATCTGTTAACTCTCCCCCTGCACCAGACATCTTCAGAGTTCCCCCAGGTGCCTATATCAATAATAAGTCTTGAACTGGAAACACCCTACATTATTCCTAATCATATCCACTTCATCAGCCCTACCAGCACCATTATCCTCTATCCAGCTAGTCCACAAAATCTCTTCAATGTTTCCACATTAATCCACTCCGCTCAATCTGTGCGCCTATCAGAATATCCTTTCTGTGGACTGCCATTTCTTTTTCATGCCTTTGGGCTTTAGGAGACCATGAAACTGAGTTACATCTTTCTTGGTTCCCCTTTTCCCTTCCATCAGGGGCTTCTTTATGTCAAGGTGTCGCTTCTTGTTGACCCCCATTTTTAACAGAGAAAACCCATCTGAGTGAGGAGACTGGAGAAGCCTGAGGTGGCCAGGCATGAAAGCAGTGCAGAGTAAGCTTACCTTTCATGTCCATGTAACTCTTTTATTTATTTATTTATCTTTTTAAAATTTTACTTTATTTGACTTTACAGCACTGTATTGGTTTTGCCATACATCCACATGGATCCGCCACGGGTGTACACGTGTTCCCAATCCTGGACCCCCCTCCCACCTCTCTCCCCATGTAACTCTTTTAAATGTACAGAAATTAACACGATGCTATTAAGAGGACGGATAATCAATCTGCGCCTTTGTGTGCTTGCTGTCCGTCTCTTTGCGGCCTTTTGGACTGTAGCCCGCCAGGCTCCTCTGTCTATGGGGTTTTTCAGGTGAGAATGCTGGGGTGGGTTTCTCTTTCCTCCTCCAGAGGGTCTTCCTGACTCAGGGACCCAGTCTGTGGCCCCTGCAGCTCCTGCACTGACGGGTGTGTTCTTTACCCCTGAACAACCTGGGACGCCCCGATAAGGATGAGCGCTGCTATTTATTATGTGCCTACACAACAAAACAAAGCAAGGAGTGTCCTCCCGACCCTACCAATGATGAAATGGAATCTCCAAAAGTTAGGAACTTTCCTGGGGTCACACAGCTGTTGAGAGGCAATGCTTGGACTGACTTCCAGGGCGGGACTGCTCCAGAGCTGTGTTTTTCTGCTGTAACATCCTGTCCTGCCAAAGCCCTCGGGCCCCATTGTCCCTGGTTTCTGTAACAATCTTGCCTCAACTCCATTAGAAATTAAAGGTTCATTTTGATGTTTTATTTTCTAACCGTATCATCTGGCTAACTCCAACTTTCAACCTTATGTTTACCCAGTCCAGTTCCTTTGTGTGTGTGCTTAGCATTTTTTTCTCATTTCTTTTTTCTTTGGAATATGATTTAAAAACACAATTCTTAAGTCTAAAATTGATTTAGGTTGGCAAATGTACCCACGTGACTACCACCTAAACTGAGATATGTGGAATTTCTACAGCTGAACACTATAAAACCGGGTTTGGGAATAAAGTGATTTATAGGGTTTTGTAGTTAAATAGTAATAAATAAGGGACTCAGATTTGGCAATATTCGTCCAGCACTGTCCAGATGAGTGGGACTGTAAGTTTTAATGGTGTTACGTGTCAAAGACATGGGATGGGAGCTTTGCCAAAAACTTCCCAGTGACCTGGATAAACCTTTAAGTCTTTCCATCTTCCTCTGCTTTGATGTTGTATTTCCTAAGAACAACGAATTATCTAACTAATAGTTCTCTTCCGCAGACTGAATAGTGTGAGGACCTGGGGAAGATCTGAGATGGGAAACAGTGGCATATCAGCCGCTGGAAAAAGGGATTCCTGTCTTAAGACGGTATATTACTATTCTGGCAGGAACAAAGTGAAACAACACCATTTTCAAGGCAAAATCCCGTGCTCCAATATCCCTTTACCATCTTTGCCAGAGATTCATCCAAGAAAATGTACAGACGCCCAGTCACACGGTCAGTGATGACTCTCCCTCCTCTTCAGTGTGTTCAATCACTCCCTCCCACATACGTCCATTTGCTCATCTCACGTGGACGGCTCAGTGGAATCCCGGGGCACAGACATGAGCAAGGTAAAGATGGGGCAAAGCTCTGTCCCAGGGAAAGCGCTGTGCAGGGCAGGAGGACGTGCAAGCGCGGGCAAAGCCGCTGGGAAACTGTCTGCAGGTTGAAAGTGACGGAGAAAGATGCCGGCCCTGCATCTTCCTTGGGGAAAGGGTAGTGGAAGGAGACTCTCTGTAGAGTTTTATTCTTTAAGGTGACCTTGCCCGGTGTGGGCAGACCTGTTAATTGCACCTTGATTCTGCTTCCTTAAATAGAGATAAAGAGGAAATGGAAGGTAACAAGGAAAAAAAAACAGTACTTTGGCTTTAAGGAAAAGTTCTGATTAATTATCAGCTTCCTTTTTGTGTATTTAATCATAGTATAGCACTCTTTCCTCAATGCTCGGTTCTGCTGGTGAAATGGGTCATGACTCTACCTTCCGGAAGATCCTCTGTCTTTGCCTGTCACCTGAAGCTGGCTTACGTCACGTGGCAAGAAGGGCCCCAAGGGTCCTCTCGTTAGCCCCTGAAGGAGCTTCATAGACCACTAAGATATCTCCCTCCAAGACCCTTTACTACCTGGAGCAGGGCTGGAAATGGAGACGAGCATGTTCACGTAATCCTCTCATGCTTAGAATGCACTTACATGGATAGTTGGACAAATTGTCATCATGTAAGAATTCGAGTATCTTTTCCTTGTTGGCTAGAATCTATGCTAAAGGGCTAGACCATTGGATATGCAATGGGGGTTCACAGTGATATAAAACTATCATTTTACTTTTGTGCTTTTCCCTAGCACTATAAAGAGAGTTCTCGTCTTTCATTACTAAAATGTTCTGAAAGAAAGGTCATGTTTGTCTGTTATCCAAATATCTATCGATGCGACTCCCAGGTCATATGCTTATTCACAGGGTGTAATCCTTCCTTCCTCCTCTCTGTAAGCCCCTCCCCACTCCTCCACTCTCCGCCCTAACTGTCTGCATCACCATCCATCCATCCACACATCCATCCATTTAACAGGTATGTATCGGGTACTTACTGTAAACCACATACTAGGCCCTGGAGATGCCGTGGCCAGTTCACTGGGGCATCTGTCTTCAGGAAGAGTCTTGCAATCCTGTCAAAGCAACTGTCCAGGCTGTTACAACAAATGCATTATCACCAAGGAGAGTGTGCTGAGGAAGCACGTGGGAGGGGTATCTGCAGAGTCATGAGATGCTATGGAAGAAGTGACTTGAGCTTGGAGGTCACATGTATGATATTTGTCAGAAATAGGAGGGACTTGAGCGAAAAACATACGTGTATGTTGTAAGATAGTTACACAAACCCAAGACATGCGTAGATTCAGCCTTGTTTAAGGTGGCTATCTCCAGAAAGACTGGTATCATGATATTGCTTATATGTGTAATCTTAAAAAGGGGGGTCTACAAATGAATTTATTTATAAAACAGAAGTAGATTGATGGATGTGGAAAACAAACCGAGTTACCAGGGGATGGTGGGGAGGGATGAATTGGGAGATTGGGACTGACCCATACACACGAATATATAAAACAGATAACCAGCAACAACCTGCTCTATGGCACATCGAGCTATAGAGCTCTGCTCAGCAGTCCGTAATGGCTTACATGGGAAAATCATCCAGAACAGAATGGACGTATGCATACATTTAACGGAGTCGCTTAGGTGTACACCTGAAATTGATACATTGTGAATCAACTATACTCCGATAGGAATTTAAATAAAACAAAATGCTGAATTTTGAGAGTTCAAAAAAAATAAAAGGGCGGGGGATGGCTCTCTTACCTGGTATTCCCCTAAGACCTGAGACTTCTGTGAGACTCCCAACTGAGTCTGTTTGCCACCAAATTCCACGCCAATTTAGGCTTATACAGAAGTCACTGGGGTGTGCCTGTGTGTGTGGTGGGAAGTGTTTGCACAATCTTTTTAGCCACATTTCATGAACAACAGCAAAAATGATTGGATCTGAGGAGATCTTAAGTCTTTTGGCTACATTAAATGCGGTCACTGAGCCCACAGCTTGAGTCAAGCATTGGATTCGAGAAGGTTTATATTAATAGAACCACATCTGGCTTGTTCTTTACCCACAGACACAAGTCCTTTCAAGTTCTCTGGTTCAACTCCAAACAATTTTTCTAGTAAATATTATTTGAACGGTGTGTTTTTTATTTCAAGACTCTCCAGTACTTTATCCTGCCTTCTAACTCATTATAGCCTTTTGTTCAACCTTTGGCCCCATTTAATATACCTTCTTTCAAATTCCATCTTTTCCAACTTACTTGTCTTGACCTTAACTGTTTATTTATCTGTTATGCTTCACCCTCTCATGGACTTTCCAGAGTGGTTTAATGAGACTTTCTCTGTCCTCTTGCAAGATTTCCTCTGAGATTTGCGTCATACAGCAAATCTGGTAGATGTGTTGTGAATGATCAGAAATAGAGATAAAAGAGAATATCAGTGAATCCATGTTACTCCTGGCCAATAATGGGTCAGACCCTTACTGTGGCTAAACACAAACTCTCCTCTAGAAAGGTGCTGAGCATGCCTCAATACAGGGGCCGAAGTCACGATTTGGGTTCTAACACTTCAGTAAGCAAGTCACTCATCCACAACAGACAGGAAATCATTTAGCTGGGAAAGTTTAATGCTCTTCATCACTCTAGTAATTAAAGATGTTTGATTATCAGGAAAACACTGCATAAAAGCAGAGGGAAAGCAAGCTACGTATCAATTCTCAGAGTCAAAAGCCTTTGCTTTCATTCTTCACGGTCACATCTTCACAAAGCGTTAGTGGGAAACAAAGGTTGAGAGAGAACAGCTCTTTGATCTGGAGACTTAGACGCCACTGTCATCCCTTCTAGGAACCATTACTATTGGCCCACACCTGCTCTTAGTCAGCCCCTGAGTGCCCTGGGGTCCCACGGCTAGACTGTCTCTTCCTTCTTTGCTAGACCACCATCTTCCCTTCTTCACCAAGCTGCCATATCGCGCTCTCTTCTTCAGGAGAAATGGTCACAACACCCTCCCCTAGAACAGAACCTGGCCGTGATGCTTCTGATTGTCAGTCTGTGGAATTTCCTCCAATTAACTAAGGGAGAAAAAATTAAAAAAAAAAAACAAACAACAGTACTCCTGAAGGAGCAGAGACGTATTCAAGCTGCCTCAGATCAAGAAACGGAATTATTGGAAAGGCGCACGCCTGCCCTGGAAGGACGAGCCTCTCTCTCCATCCGGCGTGCAGCCTGCCGTTCTCTCGCCGCCTCTGCCGCCCCCTCTCTTTTCTACCTTCTGCCTTCTCCATCGTGCACAGGTGCCCACCGGACCGGGGTTTACATGGCCTCCCACTTCCAGGGTCCATCGCCTAATGACAAGTTCCTTCTCCATTTCTTCGTTTACATTTTCAACAACAAACATGATTCTTTCAGTTCATCTTTTTAAGACAGGCTATACAAGTCACAGGTCTCAGAAAATCCTACTCAGAGGGCACTGTAATCAAATCAGCATGTCCAGGGGTGAGTGGACCCTGAATATTTCATATGGAAAAAGAATTTCCTCAGAGAGGAAGATGACTTGGCAGCTACCTTGAAATATGTCCAAGTCCCCTGTATTTCTATCAGGATTGATGCCTTGCTTATATTTCTAGGAAAGTAAGACAGTGAAAACTCATATATGCCTGTGTGTGTGTGTGTATGTGTGTGTGTGCGTGTATGCATATATATATATGTATATATATATATATATAGTTGTTGTTGTGTGGTTCAGTTACTCCGTCGTGTCTGACTCTTTGCGACCCCATGGACTGCAGCACGCCAGGCCTCCCTGTCCATCACCAACTCCCAGAGCTTGCTCAAACTCATGTCTATCATGTCAGTGATGCCATCCAACCATCTCATCCTCTGTCGTCCCCCTCTCCTCCTGCCTTCAGTCTTCCCCAACATCAGGATCTTTTCCAATAGATTAGATCTTCCCATCAGGTGGCCAAGTATTGGAGCTTCAGCTTCGGCATCAGTCCTCCCAATGAATATTCAGGGTTGATTTCCTTTAGGATGGACTGGTTGGATCTCCTTGTTGTCAAAGGGACTCTCAAGCATCTTCTGCAGCACCACCAATTTGCAAGCATTGGTTCTCCAGCACTTAGCCTTCTTTATGTCTTTGTGTGTGTGTCAGTGTGTGTGTGTGTGTGTGTGTGTGTGTAGCTGGTTTACATAACATTTAGGAAGTGGCTGCTTTTATTTCTCAGAAATAAATGCAATAACCAGCTTATCTTTTGAAAATACTACTGTGATTAGAAAGACACTCATTTTTGAAACTTTACAGGAGAATCAACACATTCCTGGCCACTGCACATATGTACGACTTCATTTCCTCGAGGCCACCATAGGCAGGGCAGTCTCCCAGTACTCCTCAGCGCTTGAGCATCTTCAGAAACGAGGTCACCCATAATGCGAGAGATGCTAGTTATGAAACTTGCAGGCAGAGAGAAGTAAACAATTTAAAAACCTGGGCTCGTGAGCCAGAAAGGCGGAATCATACTAAAACTGGTACATGAACACGAACACTCGCGACGCTCGGAGCGCCACTTCTCCCGTCTGTTCTATGGCTTGCATACACTGCACACAACGCACACATAGTGTACAGATGTCTATACCAGGGCTTCCCTGCTGGCTCAGACGGTAAAGCGTCTGCCTGCAATGTGGGAGACCCGGGTTCGATCCCTGGGTCGGGAAGGTCCCCTGGAGAAGGAAATGGCAATCCACTCCAGCACTCTTGCCTGGGAAATCCCATGGACGGAGGAGCCTGATAGGCTACAGTCCATGGGTCACAAAGAGTCATAATTCCGCGCCTATAATATGTACATCTATAATGCTACAGACCCCCTTCTAGCCAACACGCTGGCTCCATCATATGAAGGCTGATCTGGGGCAACTGTCAAACAGTCAGAGCTTCAGTTTGCATTCTTGTGTTCAATGCTCAGCTCCCATGACAGCTGAAAAAGCTGTCTTACCCCAAAACTGGTTGAATTAGTGATTCCAAACTAGACAAGGCCAGCCACGCGAAATACCCCATTTTTATCCTGCCCTGTCTGCTGGGTTTCACTGGATGACATGCAGATGGAAAACCTGACCCAGGAGAAGCGGGCGCACGTTGGAGACATGGGGCCTTTCTGCCTGTGCTGCTCTCGAAGCCGCTGGCTACGTGAGCGCCTGGTTCCCACAGAGCGCCCGGTGGGCAACTGCTGTGGCACTGGAGAGTCAGCAGCCGCGTGGCGCTCCCTCTGCTGCTGAGCCCTCTGCAGGCATCTGCATCCTTGGTGCAGGTTCGTGAAGGCCCCGGCGCCCCCGGCTCACTCACTCTGGACCACTTTCTGCCTCTCCCAGCCCCTGGCCTCATGCTGCTTTTTTTTTTTTTTTTCCCGGCCTTTTCCTATGCTGTTAAATATGCCTAGGACACTTGCTCCCTGTTTTTATCGAATTTGAAATTATCCACACTCTTCAGCTTAGACGCCATATGCTCACGAGTCTTCCCTGACTTCCCTGACTGCCCACTTTCCCTCCCTTTCGGCCCATCAGAGCTTCAGAGGGTATGATTGCTGACAGTTTCTTTAGACTCTCTGAGTATATTTATGCCTCACATTTTTTTAAGATAAAATATTTTCATTGACGTTCTTTACCTCCAGAAAGAGTGATCTGATTGTTTAACTGATGCAGTGTTATTTTCGAAGATATGTGACGCGCATTTTAGCTACTAAAGGACATGATAAATTACTCAGTTTAAAAGGATTTCCCCGCAAACTTTTATGCTTCAAAATGATGCAAGCTCCTTAAAGCTATTTCTTCATGCTCCAATGAGTTAGGGTCTGTCCTCTAGATTTTTTTTTTAATTGAAGGTGAAGAGACAGCCTGCCACTATATAGAATTTCAGTGTCTTTTCAAAGTAATGGCACCTTCTAGAAAAGATAAAATGATGAGTGATTACCTTTGTTGAAAAGAAGGAGGAGAGCTCTGTGATTGAGCATCCCTTGGCAGGCCTGACAGCTCTGAGCCGTCACTGTTACTCAGACAGAGCACGTGGAGCAGGGCATTCCTTTAATTCTGGGCTTTTCTTTCTTCACACTGATTCCCAAATCAACAAGTCTCGGAGAATAGATGGGTCTTCTTTCTCAAGTATCTGGCAATTTCAAGGACTTCTTGGGGGGTCAGCCTGCTTTCTTCTTTGTGAAATTATTCTTGTTTGACTTTAGGTACTTGGGACTTAGTTAAAGCACCATGTACGTACTGCGTGCCTCCTCGTCGACGGTGTCACGCGATGGGTTGTCCGGGCAACAGAGATGATGGTCCGCAGGCAGGACGTTTCTCCGGGGGCTCTGTGCGTCCACACTGTGCAAGGGAGAACAGGAAAGGGACTGGGGGGAACAGGAAGTCGAGCTGGGATGCAAGTCCAAAGGCAGCTTCAGACCCTCTGACGCTGAAATGGCCCAACCTGACCAGGTTGTTCCAAACTGGTCTGAGGTGGCCAGACCTTTCATTTCCGCTTTGGTCACTGATGTGGTCCACCACACGGGGCAGAAAAACCTTAGCGATGCAGGTCCTAGCAGCTGAGACAATATCTGAAAAGCCTTCGCCTGAAGCACTCCCAGCAGCGGAGTGAGAACGCACCACAGGGAGATCTGCGAGGTGTGTCCATGGGCCAGCATTGCTAAAACACTCAGTGACAATGAAATACATGAGACATGCTGACCCTTCCAAACAAGGCGTCACAGTGGAGAGGGGGGCGCACCTAGGAACGCTATCGAGGGATAAGCAGTGTTTCTGGAGGCGTGAAAATCGTAGTCGCTAATTATGAGCTTAGCGATCATCCTGGGGATGCTCATCCTTGCTGGTCAGTTTCTGACTTAGGGGTGAAGCTGTGCAGTGTTTCTGGATTTCGTGGCTCCTCTGTCCACAGGGTTATCCCGGCAGGAACACTGGGGTGAGTGGCCATTTCCTCCTCCGGGGATCTTCCCGACCCAGGGGTGGAACTCAGGCCTCTTATGCCTGCTGCATTGGCAGGTGGGTTCTTTACCACTGCACCTCCTGGGAAGCCCCATCGAGAGTCGCACTGAAGATGCTGGTCATAGCAGCGGGTGTGCGAAGGCGTGACCTGCGCTGATGAGTCCACTTCCGACGGGGCTCAGTCCCAGGCCTGGCTCGCTGGTGATGGGTGTTGGCTGTGAACCTCTTCACAGGCTCACAATGTGCCCACACAGCATGGTGACTCCCCTCCCCCAGAGGATGCGATCCCACAGAGGGGAACCAGAGCCACTTGGCCTTTGCTGACCTCATCCGGAGAGTCACACTCGGTCGTGTCAACAATATCCAAAAGCCGCTCAGGTCAGGCCTATCCACACTGGGAGCAGGCCACAGAAGAGGGCGAGCCCAGGGAAACGAGACTGACGGGAGAGGCGCTTCCCTGGGTCTGGTGTTTGAGCATCTGTCCTTCCACTGCAGGAGGAACGGCTTGATCCCTGGTGAGGAACTGAGATTCTGTGTGTTGTGCGGCACGGCCAAAACTCACATAAATAAAAACAGACTGAAAACAGAATCACGGGGGTCAGTCCTGGAGGCTGACTCCCACACATGAGGAAGGAGGCCCTGTGCCTTGTATTTCTCCATCAGAGCCACCAGAGAGGAAAATCACTGGTGATTTCCTTTTCTCGTTCTCCATGCCTGTCCCACAGGACAGCTGACATTCATGAGCCAAAATGTGATGACATGTTACAAACTCATTCCAATTTCTTTCTCTCTTTTTTGGCTATGCCATGTGGCACGTGAGATCTCAGTGCCCTGACCAGGGATCAAACAAACCCCTGTCCCCTGCCTTGGGACTGTGGACTCTTAACCACAGGGAAGTTCCCTAGTTTCCTTTTAGTAAATTAAACTGTGGTCAGCATGGAAAAATAATGCAAAGCAATGCACCTAAGTAAAATTATACTTAGAATCTGTATATTTTAAACTAATCTCTCCAAATTTTGACTTACAGAGAGGGTGAAACTATCACTGAGTATCCACTTGCTTCATTCCACCAGTTAAACCCAACGTTTACCCTCTTACCAGTGTTCCATGAGAACGTCTGAGTTTCTTCTGATTTATAGTCTGTATTTCATTAGTACGATTCATGACAATGCATTAAGCAAGTCTGTTCATGATAAGAATAGAAAGAAAAACATGACCTTTTATTGCAAATATATATTCTGTGTACAGACTTCTAATCAGTTTCTCGTCTGGGGACAGATTAGATATTTATGTTTTCTGTGACTTTATGAGCTCAAATAGGAAACATGAGGGTTACTTCCATATTAGAGTAGCAGCAGTAATGTCTGTCTGCATAAGAGCTCCCTACCATGAAGGTGAGCCTTTGTTTACCTTTTGAAAATGCTTTTCCAAGAGGCTGTGGGTAGCCATTGCCAGTACAGAGCAGGCCAGCTGATCAGATAGCAGCAAAAATAATGAGAAGCATCATGGAAGTGACAGCAAGATTAATTAAGTTCCTCTGGCCGCATTCACGTATGGCTGTGCAGAGCTCCCTCGGGCACCGCCGCAGTTAAATGGTATTCATAGTGACAAATACTGTAGATTTCCAGAACTGACACTTTTGAGTCAAGGGTAAAAATCACATTCGGTCATTTTATCCACCAGAAAGTTCAGAGATGAACCCTTAGAATTGTTACTACGTTTGAGCCAAGCCAAGGTGGAAATTGAGACATAATTGAAAGAATGCTGAAACTGTAATATTTTGTTTTCCATTTACACACTTCCTTTATGTGTTTTAGACATTTTGACAGAGGGAGCCAAACAAATTTCCATCTACGGTATTTGACTGCAGGCACAGAATTAAGCACACTTGGAAACACTTTCAATTGCCTTGTGAATTCTTGCAGTGTTGGGGTGCGCCGCGCTGTCTTTCTGCACACTCTATACAGTTATTATCACGGTGTATATAAAAATGGAATGCCCATGACCTAAAGCATCCAAACTTACTTAAATTGAGCTGTACTCAATTTATCTTGAAAGATCTTTTTTTTGGAAAGCAAAACCTGGAATTCGATATGATGTTGTTTTCTTCTTCCATTTGGTTTGCAAGCACATTTGTTGTGGGTCTGGGTGGGGAGAGCCCTCATCTTCAAACTGCTGCCCAGGATCCATAAATGAATTTTATTTTAAGAAAAATTGGAAACCTCTGGAGTGTATAAGATCTTTCAACCTGCTATACAAGATGTCTTAACTCATGTTAGGGTGTCGCCAAATATCCTGGGACGCGTAGTATCACATCTCTGTCCTTGGAAGCACATTGGGGTTCGTTCACATGTTCATTCAGGAAACACCTCTTGCATCATGACTCAAATTAAATGCAAAAAGCTTTCATCTGGGACATGAGATCACATCCAGCGTGGGCTCTGTTTTCTCCTTCGGCTGCACTTTGCGTGAACGTGCTTCGTGAGGCTTTCTCTTGACGCTCTTATTTGCGATTTGTCTCCCAGACGCATCGTCCGCAATCCCCCTCCTGCATTACATCCTCTGCCAATTGTTTCTGCGTTCCATCCATCCCAGCCACTAATAGAGACTGAGCTTAAGTGCCTCCTGTTCTCTTCAGCTTTCCAGGTTTGCCTTGAAGCCGTTACAATTCCGTCCTTTATCAAACCCTTACGTGTGCGACCCGGAGTTTTCATTCACCATTTACATAGTACTGCCTTTGTTTTCACTTTTTTTTATATAAAATCATCATCTTCTTAAATAAGACATCAAATGCTTGGAGGAGCAGAGCAGTAGCTTAAATATTTCAGTTCAATGTCCTGTTAGGTAGACTCTTCACTTAAATTTTTCATCAATGATGATAATGGTTATAATAACTTAACCTACTATGAGTAAGGCACCAAACTAGGGGGTGTCCACTGATTTTTGAAGAAAATATTTAGATAAATATAAATACATAGATAGATATAAACCTCATCAGTTCAGTTCAGTTCAGTTCAGTCACTCAGTTGTGTCCGACTCTTTGCAACCCCATGAATCACAGCACACCAGGCCTCCCTGTCCATCACCATCTCCCGGAGTTCACCCAGACTCATGTCCATCGAGTCTGTGATGCCATCCAGCCGTCTCATCCTCGGTCGTCCCCTTCTCCTCCTGCCCCCAATCCCTCCCAGCATCAGAGTCTTTTCCAATGAGTCAACTCTTCGCATGAGGTGGCCAAAGTACTGGAGTTTCAGCTTCAGCATCATTCCTTCCAAAGAAATCCCAGGGCTGATCTCCTTTAGAATGGACTGATTGGATCTCCTTGCAGTCCAAGGGATTCCCAATCGTCTTCTCCAATACCAGAGTTCAAAAGCATCAATTCTTCGGCGCTCAGCCATCTTCACAGTCCAACTCTCACATCCATACATGACTACTGGAAAAACCATAGCCTTGACTAGACGGACCTTAGTCGGCAAAGTAATGTCTCTGCTTTTGAATATGCTATCTAGGTTGGTCATAACTTTTCTTCCAAGGAGTAAGCGTCTTTTAATTTCATGGCTGCAGTCACCATCTGCAGTGATTCTGGAACCCAAAAAAATAAAGTCTGACACTGTTTCCACTGTTTCCCCATCTATTTCCCATGGAGTGATGGGATCGGATGCCATGATCTTTGTTTTCTGAATGTTGAGCTTTAAGCCAACCTTTTCAGTCTTCTTTTTCACTTTCATCAAGAGGCTTTTTAGCTCCTCTTCATTTTCTGCCATAAGGGTGGTGTCATCTGCATATCTGAGGTTATTGATATTTCTCCCAGCAATCTTGATTCCAGCTTGTGTTTCTTCCAGTCCAGCGTTTCTCATGATGTACTCTGCATAGAAGTTAAATAAGCAGGGGGACAATATACAGCCTTGACGTACTCCTTTTCCTATTTGGAACCAGTCTGTTGGTCCATGTCCAGTTCTAACTGTTGCTTCCTGACCTGCATACAGATTTCTCAAGAGGCAGATCAGTCAAGAAACACCTGGAGTAACAGGCAAATTTGGCCTTGGAATGCAGAATGAAGCAGGGCAAAGACTAATAGACTTTTGCCAAGAAAATGTACTGGTCATAGCAAACTCCCTCTTCCAACAACACAAGAGAAGACTCACCAGATGGTTAACACCGAAATCAGATTGATTATATTCTTTGCAGCCAAAGATGGAGAAGCTCTATACAGTCAACAAAAACAAGACCAGGAGCGGACTGTGGCTCAGATCATGAGCTCCTTATTACCAAATTCAGACTTAAATTGAAGAAAGTAGGGAAAACTGCTAGACCATTCAGGTATGACCTAAATCAAATCCCTTATGATTATACAGTGGAAGTAAGAAATAGATTTAAGGGCCTAGATAGATAGAGTGCCTGATGGACTATGGAATGAAGTTTGTGACATTGTGCAGGAGACAGGGATCAAGACCATCCCCATGGAAAAGAAATGCAAAAAAGCAAAATGGCTGTCTGGGGAGGCCTTACAAATAAACCTCATAGAAAACTAGATAAAAATATGAACATGTTCCTGGTGGGCTTAAAAGTGGGAAAAGAGAAAATACAAAGAAAGAGAGATGTGGCAGGGAGCTAACCTGAGCACCTTCAGAGAGGGAGGCTGTGATGCGCCTGTTACAGGGGGGTCAGGGCCCTCAGTCATTCAGGGAGAATGTGCTGGTAAACGCCACCTGGAAGAGCAGCTGGGTTTTGGTGAGCTCTCCCCGAGCTCCTCTCTGCCTATACTCTCTGTTCTTGGCTCCGGGAACCCTGGGCTCCCTATTGGGCTCCTGACCTGCTGCCCACACCTCTGGTCTGCCTCTCGCCCCCCACGCCTCTGGTCTGTTTTTCGCCTCCTGGCTTACGAGTCTCTGGGCGCTGGCTCGCCTTTCCTCCGTTTCAGGGATTCTCTCTCCCCTCCGAGGTGGCTCGTGGTGTCTCCTCCTTGTCTGTCTAGTTCTGATACTCGCCTCCAGTCTCAGCAGAGGCTGCAGCTGCCTAAGGTGCGGGTGTTGATGGTGCCCTCCAGTCACTAACCCCGAACTGCCAAATCCTTGGCATGCATTTCTGCTATATTCTGAGACATGTTAAAATGCTAAACGAATTAATATTTATCAATTTTTCCATGACTGCAAAATACCTTCATCCTACTTCAGGAATGCTGATAACTGGACCAGTTACTGGAATGCGTTCACGCTGCGTGCTTAGTCATTCAGCTGTGTCCGACTCTGTGTGACCCCATGGGTGTAGCCTGCCAGGCTCCTCTGTCCATGGGATTCTCCAGGCAGGAAGCCTGGAGAGGGCTGCCATGCCCTCCCCCAGGGGATCTTCCCCACCCAGGGATCGAAACTACACCTCCTGTGTCTCCTGCATTGCCAGTGGGCTCTTTACCTGTTGAACCATAAATGCACTGTAATAAAGTTACACAGACAGTGTCTGGAAATGTCTTAGGGAAATGTGAGTCAGAAATAAGCCCAGGGAAGACTTCTTAGAAAACAAAGTATCTTAGCTGTTTTGAGTGATGAGTGTAACTATCTTGACACTTAAAGGGGAATATGAAAGGACATTCCTGGTAGAATACAACCATATCCTCAGCTTCCCAGGTGGCGCTAGTGGTAAAGAACCGGCCTGCCGATGCAGGAGACACAAGAGCCGCAGGTTCAATCCCTGGGTCGGGAAGATCCCCTGGAGGAGGGCCTGGCAAGCTACTCCAGGATTCTCGCCTGGAGAATCCCATGGATGGAGGTGCCTGGTGGGCTACAGGCCACAGGGTCTCAGAGTCGGACACGACGGCAGTGACTCAGCGTGCACACACGCATTCTCAGTAGAATCAGGACGGTGCATCGTATGGAAGACTTTTGAGACATTCATTCATTCAAATAAATGATAAATTAATAAGAATGAGTACTTACCGCACGTCTCCTGTTGCTGAGACACTCTTGAGGCACTGGTGCAGCATAAGCGTGGTGGACATACCCTGCCCTCACTTCATTCTATTGGAAGCACAGAAGCAATACACTGTAACCCGTGAGGGAGCGAGATGACAGAGGCTGTAAGTCTTCCTCTGCCTAAGACAAAGGTAGAAGAGGTTCCACATCCTCCCGGATAGAGTAAGCTGCAGAAATCCCAAGAATGTAAGCCCTGGAGACTGTATTTTCATCAGTTGTACCTCAGCACCTAGAACAGTGTTTGGCACATGAGTGCCCAGTAACTATTTTTTTGAATGATTAAATATACCTAGGTCATAGCCACCTCCAAGGTTAAGGATTCTAAGAAGGTTCTCAATGCTAGTTAGTAAATTTTACTTTTTTAAAAAAGCCTCTGTTAACTGATCACACATACAAGGGGTTTATTAGATGTCTTGGAAGTTAGGAAAATTCAGATACTCAGAATTTTAGAATATTTTAGTATTTTTAGAATTTTTATCCTTACTGCAATATCAACACTTCCTTTACTATGGGATATTAATTTTCCATGCTAAGGTCCGTAAGCATTTAATTTCAATGGAAGCATCAAGTAGAAATCAAGGAGTAAAAATGATTTATGAGTTTGTAGTTGTATCCATACAATCTGAAAAAAATCTGATCACTATACTACATGGATCCATTGAACTAGTCATTTGTTCATAAATTACTTATTTCTTCATTTTTCAAACTGTTTTGACATTGGGTGGTGGTATGTTAGACAGAGGCAAGCTCAAGCTTAAAATAAATAGCCTTCCATCAAACGTCATTCTTATGTCAATGAATATCCATTCAACAGATTATTGTGCTTTCAACAAACATTCCGTCATCTGATACCCACACAGGGCCTCTTGCCTGTTTAATTCTCCAGGGTTCATTGTTGACCCTACTTTGCTTTTCCATCTGTATTCCCTTGAAGGTTTCACCTGGTTTCATGCAGTTAATCACTATTTATAAGATTATGACTTTTTAATTGGAAGATACAACTTTATTTCTTTTTTCAATATAAAGTTGTTGCATTTTTCTCCTCTCTTTTTAAAAAATTGAAGTATAGTTGATTTACAACGTGTTACAGGTGCATAGCAAAATGATTCAGTTATGCATCAGTTCAGTTCAGTTCAGTCGCTCAGTCGTGTCCAACTCTTTGCGACCCCATGAATCGCAGCACGCCAGGCCTCCCTGTCCATCACCGACTCCCGTAGTTCACTCAGACTTGCATCCATCGAGTCAGTTATACATACATATATACGAAACTGAATCATATATGCATGATTATATATATACATTCATTTTAAGAGCCTTTCTTGTTACAAGTTATCACAAAATATTGCTTATAATTCCCTGTTCTGTACAGTAGGCCTTTGTTAGTTATCTACTTTACATATAGAAGTGTGTGTGTATTAATCCCATGCTCTTAACTTGGTAATCAGAAGTTTTTGTTTCTATGTTTGTGAGTCTATTTCTGTTCCGTAAATAAGTTCACTATAAATGTTGGAGAGAGTGTGGAGAAAAAGGCACCCTCCTAAACTGCTGGTGGGAATGTGAACGGGTGCAGCCGCTATGGAGGTGCCTTCAAAAGCTAAAAATAGAGCTGCCATATGGTCCGGCAGTCCCACTCCTCCGCACATGTCCAGAGAAAATCATAATCTAAAAAGATACACCCCCCCCCCCCCGATGTTCACTGCAGCACCACGTGCAGGAGCCGAGCCACAGAAGCAACCTTGGTGTCTGCTGACAGAGGGGTGGGCGGGGAAGGTGCGGTGTGCACGCAAGACGGAATGCTAGGCACTAAGACGAGGGATGTAGCACCAGCTCTAGCGGCGCGAACGGACCTGGAGATTATCGCACTGAATGAAGGAATTCAGACAGAAAAAGACAAAGACCATATGACATCACTTTATGTGGGATCTGAACAAATGATTCAAGTGATGAACTTCAATTTAAATATGAATTTCAGACATCGCCCCTGAACTCCAGAGTCACATAAGCCAAACTTCCAGGAACATTTTCACTTGAATACGTAAGAGGGCTCAAATGAAATGTGCTCCACGTTGCCTACCTTCTTACTCCCACCCAAACGTGTTTCTCCACAGTCTTCTTATCAGCTAGTGGGAATTTCATCTTCCGATTGCTCAGGCCCCAAATTTCAAATAATCTGTTACTCCTGTTTTTTTTTTTTTTTTCCATCACTTTCGCAACTCATCAAGAAATCCCACTGACCCGCTTTGTCATGTGTACAGATTCAAATCACTTTTGACCTTCTCCACGGCTTCCGTCCGCTCCAGACCGCCATCACTTTCTATATTATTACAAAGTCTTCCTAAATTTCCTTTGCTCCCTTTTATCTACTCTCCATACAGTAGCCATAGTGAACCTGTTAGAATATGTCAAAGCATGTTGCTCCAAAGGCATTCTATATAACTCAGAATAAGAGTCTAAATCCCTATGATATAGCCTACCAAATTCCTGCTGACTTAGGTTCCATGTGACCTGTTTGACCAGTTATTAAGATCCTCCTTAGGACCTCCTTCTGCTTGAGCAGGTCTTTCTGCTCTTTCTGGTGACCCTCAGGCCTGTCCCCATGGCCCTGGGTACTTCCTTCTGTGCTCTTCATCGTCTAGTGAAATGTATGGCATGACGCAGAACTTCCAAAGATACTGACTTTATTCAATAAATACGGGATGAATGAATAGATAAATAACGGATTTATTCATTAAACGCTGACCTGTACTAGGTCTTGGAGATTAAAATGAAGAAGATCACCCCCTTTCACTTAGGAGATGCAGAAGTAAGGGGAAATTCCCACACTGTTAGGTGCCAACGCAGGAACTAGCTAGTATGCGGCGTGAAGAAGTATCAGTACCTCATTCAGTCTTGAGGTTATGAAAGGTTCCCAGCAGAAATAATCCTTACCCAGAGGCACAGAGGGTGAATAGGAGCTGTTAGGTAAAGAGAGGAGGAAAGAGGGATAAAGTCTTCAGGGGACCTCTAGATGGGATGGGCTGGAGTGAAACTTGCGGAGGGGAAAGCGTTCAGGATGGAGGGGTTACCGGGGGTGGTTGCGAAAGGGCCTAAGTGCCAGGGGAGGTGAAATAGACGGTGAGCAGTCTGGAGCAGGGAGTGACTTGATCACATCCATTTAGGAAGATAATAATGGATCTATTATGGAGAATGGGTTGGACATGGGCAAGCCTGGAAATAAGGAAGACTGGATAAAATTTTCTTGCTGAGATATAAATAAGAGATGACGGTGGACAAAACTAAGGCTCCGGGGAAGGCAGTGGAAGACTCCACCAGCCACGCGACGGCAGCGGTGTCAGCCTTGAGAACTCGACAAGCACAGCCCACAGACTGCGGTCTGCATGACCACCTGGTCTGTATCGCCTGGAATCTGAGAACAGCTGCCTCTAAGGATGCGTGCCTGCGTGCTCAGTTGCTTCAGGCGTGTCCGACTCTGCAACTCCACGGACGGTAGCCCGCCAGACTCCTCTGTCCATGGGATTCTCCAGGCAAGAAGACTGGAGTGGGCTGCCAGGCCTTCCTCCTGGGGATCTTCCACGTGCAGGGGTCGAATGCGTGTCCCCCGCGGCTCCAGCACTGCAGGGGGATTCCTGATCATGGCGCCCCTGGGAAGCGCTGCCGCGGGTACAGACAAACTCAGTGTGTGTAGTGGCTTCGCGCCAAACACCATCAGTCTCAAAGAAATGCCTGCAGGCACACGGAAGAAGCGTGATGGTTTACACACAATTCGGGCGCACTCCGCTGTGTTCATCCCTGCATTCCCGAATGTTTACCAAGTAGCAACAAGTGCCACGTACCCTTGGAAGGACGGTGGAGACACCAAGGACCAAACGCCCTCGTGTAAATGACTTTCCAGTGAAGAGAGATCAAAACAAGCAGACGCCCACAGTAGTGGCCGATGGTGAGAAATGCTTCGGAGACTCAGAGGGGAGCAACCGGGTGAGGAAGAGCCAGGGCTGACGGAGGCCTCTGAAGGCACAGAGAGAGGGCGCGGGGAGACCGCGCACAAACCCCGGAGTAAGACTTGGGGAGACGGGAGAGCCGGGCGGCGGCTCCCTGTATATCTGAGCAGAGAAAATCCGCGTCTTCCCAGAAAGCTTTCCCTCCCACTACGCGACTGGTCTCAGGGCGCCTTTTTCTCACCGGTGAGCGGTGTATTTCCACCTGGAGAGCAGCGACCTGGTTCTTGCTCGGGACCTCTTGGCTCCTCAGACGCTCCGAGAGACAGAATGAACGCGGCTGTGAGTGGGGACCGCCCTGGGCCGCGGGCCGGCTCCCTGTTCGGGCTGGGAGGCACACAACCCCACGTCCAGCCAGCCTCAGCTGGGCCTTTATGTAGACGTCATTTTGTTTCCAGATAGAAACAGTCGCACTTTTTCTTTACAATCTATTCACACAACGTCACTTTAAAAGAAACACTAGCAAGTCTATGACGAAAATAAGAATCACTCGTTTTCCATCCAGAAATAAGCCACTCTGAGGCCTTGACATTCCAGATAGCCCTGAAACGCAGGTGGGTGGGGCATGCATGTTTAAATAAAGCAGACACCCCCCTTTTTTTGAACAGAATTCCCCTGTATGAATGCAGCGTTCAGTTGCTCCCGGATGCCATACTCTTTCAGAGGCTACACGCGGCTATCTCAGACCCTGCAGAGGCTGGAATGTTCTAGTACCTAATACTTGCTGCCTCTATTTTCACAGCACGATGACAGATACATACATTTTTCTGAAACAGGCAGCGACATAATGTGATTGGAGAAGGCCTTTAGGTGAGTCATTATAAATGGGAAATTTAGAATTTATATATTTGAATAAAGAGCTCTGCTAGGGACTCGGACAAAAATTTAGCATGCAAATAGCAAGACAACTATTCTGTACAGAGATTTACTGATGTCACTGAGAAAGTTGCCTAGATGTCTCTGTAATCGTGATTATAATAGGCTTTCGAGATCTCAGCTTGCAAGAAAGATGACATAAGTGAAAGAGCTTGTGACTGCAGAATGCCATGCAAATTCAAGAGTGTTGCTAATGATTAAAAACAGCCCTTTGCTGTCTTAAATCTCCTGCTTTAAAGGCAACTCTGAACTCTCAACCTTCTACCTACAGCAAGTCAAAAGGACCAAGAATGCAAACATTACCCCCCGGCGCCCCCTAGCGTGAGCGGGCCGTCTGGACAGCCGCCGGGCTTCATGAAGAAGCTCGACCACAGATGGTCTCCTGCCTAAGGGAAAGGCCATTAATTGTACTTTTGGATGCCTTCCATCTGTCCGAAAGGAAAAACACTTATGTTTTCCTCAGGAATTTCTTGTAACATTCTTTTTAGTTTTAAATTAAAAATAGGAGAAGGAAAAGTAAATATTCTTTACTATTGACATTTTCTTCCTCCAAATTGCTTTAAATGAATACTTCTAAAAGAGCACCAGCAGATTTGTGCTGAGACTCACTCTAAAGTCTGATTTATGTATTATAACCTATTTGCATTCACCAACTCCATTGTCAGATTGCAGAGCAAGCTATTAGGAGCTTCAGCCCCTCCTAATTCCAATATGCATTAAATCCACGAACCGACACAGAACTGCAAGGAAAGACCAGGGAGTATTTCAGTATCAGGATGTAGAAATCTCCACTACCACGGCTGATCAGAACACCCTGAAGACATGTCAAGTGTTTCCTTCCCTAGGCTACCACCGTTCTTTCTTTACCTTCAGTTTTTTTTTTTTCCTTTCTCTTTGCATTTTCTTTTTTACATTTGTTTCCATTATGGCTTATCAATAATATCTTCAATTCTTACCTTAATGGATTTTTGTGAAAATGATTACGTTTAAATGGTCCAGTAGGTAAGCTGGGTTTCAAAGAGATGAGTGCTTGTGAGGCTGAACTTGCTCTACCGGTTTATTTTCTCTGCAGAGCGTTTAAGTATTAATCAGCACACGGTTCAGGGATTTCTTTCGAACATGCTTTTTTTATGTAAGATAAGGACTGCAATTCATTAGACCATTGGAGGAGCCAGAGGCTTTGCTAAGCTTTGCCTCTCCTGACTGTTCGTCTCAGATTTAACGGGAGTGCCTGTGTGTGCGTGTGCATCACTCTGGTGACCCGAGTTGAATTATGCCACAGTCCTGGTTATTTTTCAGGCTGAAATGCCTGTCCCCTTTCGGGGTCAAGGACCATTTCAGCCTCGGTGCCCTTCTGGTTCCCGCTCAGGGAGACACAGCAAATGCGATCTGAAAGTGCCAGGTGACTTTCATCACCAGTGATTTTCCCGTACGTTTCTCTGTCAACCTAGCTCAGCACATACTCAAGAAATAAAGGTAACTCTTCTCCCGGTTCTGTGATCTGATCACCTCTCCGTGGAGACCTCTATTACCCTAGCCCTGGCCCCTCGAGTCTTTAGGGTGAACGTCACTGCCCGAAGCCAACCCTGAAGCCCCCGCCGCGGGGGTGCAGGCGCGGGGCACGATCCCTCCCCACGCGCGTTCAGCTCGGGAGGCGCGGCTGGCTGCGGCGAGGACGCTGCCTTTCCCGCGGGAGGGCGGGGCGCGCGGCGGTTGCATTTCGCTTGAGGGGCCGACCTCGCCCCCCCGGCCCTCCTCGCCCGGTGGGGGTCCCCAGCGCGCGCCTCCGCGGACGCGGGGCCCGTCCTCGCGCTCGGCGAGCCCCCCGCGCGCCCCCGGGGCTGCAGGCCGGTCCGGGCGTCGCGGGCGCGGGCCGGGGGCGGGGTGGGGGCGGCCGCCCGCCGCGCTCCGGGCCCTGATGTCACAGGCGCGGCGGGGACACCGCGAGGCGGAGCCGGCGGGCGGCGGGGATGGGCGGCGCGGGCGCTCGCTCCGGCCGCCGGGGACCGCGGGCCGCGGGGGAGGCGGCGGCCTGAGCGCCCAGGCCCCGCGCGCCGCCGGGGCTCCGGCCGGGCGCCGGGAGGCGCAGCATGTACCTCGGTGAGTGCGCGCTCCCTCGGCGCCCTTCTGGCGGGGGGCGGCGCGGGGAGCCCCGCGATCCGTCCCGGCGGCTGGCCCCCCCGCCGGCGGGCACGGGGGCAGCGCCTTTGCGCCGCGCGCGGGGCCGGGCGCGAGGCGTGGGGGAGTCGAAGTTGGACGAGAGGAGAGCGGGGCGTGGGGGGCCCAACTTCCCCCGCCGCGTGTGCGCGGGGCGGACGCCTCTGGAGGGGAGGGCGGGGGGCGGCGTGGGAAAGTCCGGGGAGAACTTGCTGGGGTGCCAGGCGAAGTTGGTCCTGCGGATGCTCCGGGAGCCCGGCCGTGCCCGCGGCTCAGAGGCGTGTCGGCGTGCCCCCGGTTCCGAGGAGGACGGGAGGACAGCCCCGGCTGCGCGCTGCCCGAGCCGCTCGCAACAGCCTTCCTCCCCATTCCCGGTTTGCCATCGAGCTCCGGCGCCTGGCGCGGAATGCACAGTCTTTTAAACCTCTGGAGGGCTCGGAGCCGTTAAATGTGTGTGCAGTTGGGTTGCGTGCGGCGCTGGAAACCTCCCGCAGGTCTCCCCGGAGCCGCCTGCCTTTCGGGAAAGCATGTTCAGGCTGACTTAGAGCCGGGCTCGCCGGGGAGCGATGTCAGTGGGCTGGGAGCTGAGCGTTTGCACCAGAACGCGGCGCCTGACGGCCGCGGGGACGGCGGAGCCCTGCCCTGAACTGCAAGCCCAGGGTTAGACGGACACGCTGTCCTCCTCCCGGAGCTATGCTCTCCTTCTGTAAGTGCCATCCCGCGTCAGCACTGAAGGGTATCTATCCGATATTAACAGATCTGCGAGAGCCGCTAAGGGGCCGGAGAGGGAGTATTCCAAGGTGCGGATGCTCCGGGTGATTGGCTGACTTGCTTGAAATAATAAAGCTAAGGTCATTTTTCAGTTGAAGAGGCATTTGGATTAACTTGCCTTGGGGCAGTGTTGGTTTCTTGGGTGTTTATTTCGGTGTGTACTGATGTTGTTTGCCTGAGCCTTTGAAACATTTGCCAAAGTATGCAAAAGCTGACCGCTCTTTTAATTGTCTTGATCGCTGTTCTGATTTCCCTATAATTTGTGTCATATTAGAAAAGACGGCTTAAAAATAACTAACAATGATTTGAAGGAAAGGCTCATTGCATAGCCGGATTTAAGCAGAATCCAGAGTTAATGCTCCAGGCTGCGATAGAAATAGAGGTGGTAAGCGTCCTGATTGGCAGTTCATAAAATAGCAAGTGTTTACCGTGAATATGTTTTTGATACCTGCAAAAGACAACCTGTCTTTTGAATCAAATAACATTTTATCACCGGTAATGGTATTTGAGGGATGGAAAGGAAGATTATAATATTAAAGTTTTCAGCCTCTTGCAGCAATGCCTGAGGTGATGGTGGTAAGCATGTAGCGTTAACCGGAGCAGCAGTGTGGTCTCGGAGCAGTGGTCCAAAGGCCATCTGCGCTGTATTGGATTTTCCTGTGTCTCTTGGAGAAACATTCACTGGGCTAGCGCGTATTGTTAACTGCATGATCGTCCAGCCGTCTTGTAAAGCAGGGTGATTCACAGGGCAATTAGTTTCACTGTGCAATTCAAGTTTATGATAGCTCCCCCTGAAATATGATGTCCTGCTTGAGATGAAACTGTATTCTTTTAAAGGCAAGGCTCAGGTTGTTCTCTGTGTCATGAGCACGGTTCCAGCTTGCCATAATCCCCGCATGAGATATGTTTTTCTATTCTTGGAGAAAATCCTGTGCATTTAGGAGTGATGTTTCTTCCAGGATCTGCCATGCACCCCCTCTCCCAAGCTGTCTGACCTCCGGAACTTGGGGTGCACCTGTGTATTTAGGAGTGATGTTTCCTCCAGGATCTGCCATGCACCCCCTCTCCCAAGCTGTCTGACCTCCGGAACTTGGGGTGCACACCTGTCTGCCATGACATGTGTGGTCCATTATCTGGGGCCAGAACTAACCTTGCAAGCCAGGCGTGTTCAGACTCAACAGCATTTTAACGTTGCACCTCCCTAAGAGTGTGAATGTATGCGTGCAGGCACACACGTGTATTTATGTGTACGCAGCTATTTCAGGGCATTTTTTCAAAACAGCACTTTCCCTTTGCCGTTTGGCTGCCCGTGACTGTCTTCTTCACATTTCAACTGCCAAATGTTTATCAAGTCGGGGAGGACGGAGACAGAGGGAAAGCAGGGCTGCATTCTCTGGCCTTCTTGGTGATTTGTGGGAGTGGGGTCGAGGTGTCAAAAGTCTTTCCTTGTGTCCCCAGCAGGGAGTGACTAAGAGCAGGGTGATGCTCAAACACCCCGGGAACTGATATGCAGGCAGGACATTTGTTTCCCGTGTAAACCATCTGATTCATCAGTGGTGCTCCGCTGCCACCCCCTTTCAGATATGATGGAGGACTCATTGCCTGGACACACTGGCCCACCCTCTGCCCCTCTGGAGACCTCCTTGCCCTTAGGGGATGGATGCCCGGACCCTGTCTTTCTCAGTCGGAGTCATCTGCGTGCGTGCATGTTGGTGGAGTCTGTACTATTTCCAGTTCTCCAGAATAGCTCATGTTTTGAGTGTGTCTCAGACTCAGGAGACTAATGGATTCTTCTAATGACTTAAGCCTCACTCTTATCTCCTATTGAAACGTGAGTGCTGTGTTTTCAATAATTGTGCATTTGTGCTCACCGTGCTGTGATTTAAGAGTCCGCTGTTCAGCCACCGTGGATACTTCTGTTACTTATTCTATCGATCTTGCATCGTTACTTGGAGTTAAGGATCAGGTTCACCCATAAAGAGGGAGGGAGGGAAAATCCCAGTCAGCCAGCGGGTTGGGATTTACTGTAAAAGCAGGAGAAAGATCAGGAAAGCTTCTGAGGCTATCCTCCTCACGCCCAGGAGTATTTGACAGGCTTAAAAGTGACGTGTGCCCAGGATGAAGAGCCATTAATATCTGGTCCGGAAATAGCGAATTCCCTAGTGGTCCAGTGGTCAGGCACTTTGCCTGCCGAGGGCATGGGTTCGATCCCTGGTCAGGGAACTGAGGTCCCACAAGCTGTATGGACAGATTAAAAAATGTTAGAATTGCGATCCTCAGTTTGCAAATGAGACCTAGCGACAGTGTATTAAATAATAATAATAACTGACCCAGGAATAAAAGCCAGTAGCTGAGGGGCTCCCCTAGATGGGGGCGGAGCTTGGGGGTGTTGTGGGTTCTGCAGGCCCGCCCTGTGGCGACAGGTGACAGTGAGGTCCGGGCTGCAGCGCGCAGGGCAGGTGGGTCTGCGGGAGGCGGAGGCTGTCCGCCAGCCCCGCGGCTCCAGGTCTGACACATCATTGCCCCTTTCCCACCCTCCCTGCACTCTTCTCCGCGGCCGCCCGGCCCTGCCGGCCTCACGAGTTGTCCCCAGTTGGCCAGAGAGGTGTCGTGTCCCAAGGCTTTGCCGTCCACAGAGAAAGCGGGAGACTTCTGACACCGAGGAGACTCCGTGTAGCCGGAGGTCAACCAGATGGAGACCCCGGGGAGGTCACCGGCAGGCAGGCCGGGGGCTTGCTCCCTGAGGACCCTGCCGCGAAACCGAGAAAGGACGCACCTTCAACAAGTGAGCAGAACTCAGAGGCAAATGGTAGAGCTCACTCTGAATGCTGTTATTGATGGCATAGTCATTAAACCCAGAGAAAAAGGGCAAGCAAAATTTAGAAAGTGCGAACCAGCCTTTCAAGTTCAGCAGAGGTGCTAATTATGGATCAGCTGTTTCCCTTCAAATGCTTTAGAAACAGAAGGAAAAGGCCTGAGTGGTGTGCCTCTCATAATAAGAGACACTTGATGGAGGAAGTGTTCGATATAACAGCTAGGGAAAAAAAAAAAAAAAGTCTTGCAGGAAAATTCTAGACCAGAAGCCTGTTCCCCTGCCTATGAAGACACCTTGGTACACAGTCATAGCAAGGACTCTGTGTTTCCCCTGGGATGCTTAGAACATTCTCTACTCAGCATTTACACTTTTGCTTGCAGTTGGGCCATCAAGTTTCACCTCCAGAGCAGTATGTTAGAAAAACAGTTAAGCCACAAGGTTACGAGAAAGGAAATGAGCAGAAAGCAGCAGGCAGCAGAGAAAAGCGTTCCTCTCTCGGTGTGTTTTCAGTGGAAATATTTAACTCATCCTGATTAGTTTGTACTGAGTGATCTGTTACGGGGATTAGGCCCACCTGAGTTGCTCAAACACACTGGACAGGTTGCTATTTTCCTAGGCTTCCAGGGGAGAGGGTGATTCAGGAGGGAATTCATGAGTCCAGGTTACCCTTTTTAAAGTTTGAAGTCATTACCACTGTGTGTTATTACAAATGCTTCCAAATGACATGCAATCAATTACTACATAACAGGGGTGGAGAATGTGGCAGGTGAACAGTAACTCATCTGAGAGTTGAGTTACTTCTCTTCCAGAGTCATATGACTTTCTCATGTCCAGGAACCAAATTTCAAGTATGATCAGGATGTCAGTAACATGGATTCTTTATTAGGACCCTTACATTTTGAGCTAAGGCAGTCTCTGTTTTTTTAGAACCTTCTTAGTGGCTGTAATTATATGGAGATGAGATGGGTTTATTTAAGGGATGCGTTCCAAATTCATGAGATAATGATGACTCGCAAAGTCACCCTTTTGTGGGTGGCATGATTGTTCCAAGAAACAAATGAAAAATTTAAATTAGTGGTTTCTAACTCCCATTGCGTTACATTTGGTCACAGCTGCTTTTGACTGAAACCTCCCATGATAACCACCAGATGAGTTGGCTAGTGTGTGTGTGTGTGTGTGTGTGTTCAGGGGTGATGGTGGTGAGTGTGTGTATGTGTGTGTGGGGGTGTGTGTGACTATCTGTGTGGTGTGTGTGTGTGAGATATGTGTGTGTATAGTGTGTGTGTATGTGGGGTGTGTGTGTGTAACACTGGATCATCAAATAGTGCCTTGTTATATAACAATACCCTGGCATTTATTTCTCATTCACATCTTTTGTAGATTCCTAAATCTTTTCACATCCTTTGCAAGGCAAAACTTTTAGAATTGATTTAATAAGATGGATATGAAACTATATTTTGAGCACAGCTGGCTTTCAAGTTTATCAACCATTATATGCCTTAGCGATTTTTAAAGTCAAGTCATAAGGATAATTTTTGTGGCCTCTCCTGGTTAAGAAAGAGTGATGCTTGTATAAGCAGAAAACTATTTCGACTTTGACCTTGAGAAAGAGCTGTTTCGATTTGTGTTACACTCTGAGAAATGTCGAAAAACAGCAGAGGTCTTAGACACTGCCCTTTCTCTGTGTGTGTCTCTTTAAAGAAGTCATTACATATCATTTCCCACAAAGATTAGTTTTGCAACAGAATTTCACACATGATTGGTGGCATTAAGAGAAAATACAGCGTAAGAGGTGACTGGAAATATCAAAGCTTAAAGTGGTTGAGATCATGTTTGAACCAAATTGCTAGGGTTGAAAATAGGAAGACACTTTGCTCTGTTGCAGCGTCAAAATCCTTATAAAGCAGCTGGAAGTCGGCCTCCTTTGAGTGTGAACTCCAGGCTTGCACAGCCTTTAAAACTGAAGGCTTTTCCGTGAAACCTTCTGGATTCTGACGCCTGGAACGCACGTGAAGCTGCGCCAGAGTGCTGAACGGCAGGCACTGAGCCTCTTCTTCTTAGCCTTTAAGTTTCTTTTTCTCTTTCGCCCAGTTGCAATAATCCCGTTTCTGTAAGTCGGGAGGAAGGAGGAAAGTTACCTGGCCAGGGTCACAGGGGAACCAGCAGCAGCAGTCTGGGTTCCAGTGATGCTGTCCGCCCCAAGCACCAGGGTGCCGGAGGGAGGTGCGGATCGCGGCCAAGCCAGGGTCAGGCCTTGGGATTGCAAGATGGACCGGGCATTGGAGACCAGAGAGGGGGGGGTGTCCACTTCTTCAGCGGATCCAGAAGGCCGATGTTCCCTAGCGGAGCTGGTGTCTGTGTGTTGACAAGAGAAATGCACATCTCTGCTTCTGAAATGGTAGCTGCTTTTTTTTCAATATGTCAAAGCCAGGACTCATCCTTAGAAATTGGATCTTTAAATACATGTGTGGAATTCCACAGCCTCTTTTCTTTTGGTTTGCTTCTTTCTTCATGGGACTCTGCGGTGTAAAAAGGAGAGGGACAGAGCTACAGAATATTGAATCTAATGTTGGAATATGTCGGAAGAATCTGTGAAATCCTCAGATGAGAGGATAGAGCTGTTCTGTCATCAGTCTACCTGGTCACAACGTCAGCTCTCAGCTGCACCTGTCTCCTAGGCGCTTGCCCCAGATGTTGGCATCCTCTGGCCTCAGGGCTGGGATAGGCAAGGGACCTCCTTATGCACAGGTAACCAGAAGTGCCCGGGGGGGGGGGCACCAGTTTTGAAAATTGCCATTTGCTAAGGTTAGGCAAAGTGGAGATAATCTGCCTGCTGTTTGCAAGGCTTTCATAAAATTGTTCTTCACACTTGAAACCTTTTTCATACTCATGCGTTTTGCTGATGAAGGAACCCACTTGCGGCAGATTGCTCTGAGGATAAAAACACAAGAGTGAATGTAACCGTGCTTTAATAAACAGGATCCTTGTAGAGAAATTTGTGTTTTTTAACATGCATCTACATTATGCTTTTTTATCCTCAAAATGACCCATTTCAGGAGGTAGACAGAATACAATCTTTCCTATTTTTAGATGAGGAATCTGAGCCTCAGATGGCTGAAACAACTTTCTCAAGGTCACACGTGTCAAGGCCAAGACTCCGATTCATGGCTTTGGAGCCGATTTCAATGTTCTTTTCTTTTTACAGCAGAGCAAGGAGCGATATTTTTATGAATGGAAGACTATTTATAATAATGCTAGAGTGAATGTTCCAGCTAATTGCTAAAGATATGAGTACAAATGACTGAGGTCTAAGATATATTTGTGTTTTGACTTTGTGGAATCACAATAACAGAAATCTGAATTTAATTCACACTTTTATTTATTCTGCTTTTTTTTTTAAACATCAAATAATGAGAAAAAATCAATTGAGAGGCATGAATTGACTTCTGGCAAGACCCAGACTTTCTACTGCTATAGTGATTCCAAAGTATTGTTAGATACTGAGGATTGTATTCATTATGTGTTAAACATACCTGCTGTTTCACAATTTAACTCAATGCTTGCAGAAATGATACAAGTCATTTCTGTGACTGGCTACACACTTTGATATTTGCAACATTATCTCCAATGTTTGTTCAAGATAGAGTCCCAACCTGGTCATTTCCCACAACTGATAAAGAAGCAGGAATTTCAGCTGCCCCACTTGCGGGCTCTGTGTTCTTGGGAAAGTCACCTCACATTTTGGTATCCAGTTTGTTACTTTGTGTGTGTGTGTGTGTGTACGGAGAATAATGCTAACATGTTTCCTACAATTCTATTTTGAGGATTAAATTATGCAGGCATATAAAAGTGCCAAGCCCCAGGAATTCTGTGGTGATCCGTTGTCAGTAAAATTTGACTCTTCCTTGCTTTTTCCCTCTATGTCCAACCCATTGTCCAAATGTATGAAACTTGAAAAAAAGCTGATGAAATCTTTTAGGGTCAAACCAGAAAATAGGAACGGTGCCAGCTAGGGCACCAAGAAGGGCTTGAGTGCTGATCCTTTGTTCTGTGGGTGAAGCAGCTGAGAAGCCCCTCCAGGAGGCGGGAGGCACCCAGGGCTTAGCGACAGCGGGAAACGGGGGCTGTGAGATGGGAAGAGGGGAGAGGGGCCGGGAGGCCAGGGAAACGGGGGCTGTGAGATGGGGAGGGGGGGAAAGGGGCCTGGAGGCCAGGACCCTGGGCTCCTGCTCGGGGCTGGAATCGTGGAGGGCCAGAGCGAGACCCTGGGGACCGGGGATTCAGCCTCAGGCACAGAGGGGGGGTGTCCTGACCCCTCCTCTGAGCCCCCTGTGGAGCATCACCTCCGCCTCCCACTGGGGGCTCAGAGGGCAAAGCATCTGCCTGCAAAGTGGGAGACCGGCTTCCAACCCTGGTCGGGAAGATCCCCTGGAGAAGGACATGGCAGCCCCCTCCAGGATTCTTGCCTGGAGAACCCCACGGACAGAGGAGCCTGGCGGGCTGCAGTCCGTGGGGTCGCACAGAGTCGGACACGACTGAGCGCCCTCACTTCCTTTCTCTCTTCTCTTCGGTGGAATCCAGAGGCCAGCAGGCAAGGCCGCCTGGGCAGTGTGTCCTGCGCAGTCCGCATCTGGGTGGTCCTGGGAGAGCTTGAGACGGATCTCAGAGCGGACGGGCCAGGGACCCGGAGGGAGAGTGTGAGTGGCTCTTGATTCATGTGCTTCATCTGCACTGGGGTGTGGTTGCTTCACCATGCCGTGTTCGTTCCCGTGGTTCGGCAAGGTGAACCAGCTGGGTGTATGCATGTATCCCCTCTCTTTTGGGGTTTCCTTCCCATCTAGGTCAGTACGGAGCACTGAGTCGAGCTCCCTGTGGTATACAGTAGGTGCCTGTTATCTATTTCATGAAAAAGTGAAAGTGTTACTCCCTCAGTGGTGTTTGGCTCTTTGCACCCGTGGACTTTTTACGTAATATCACTAGGGCATGTAGGTCAGCCCCCATCTGCCTGTACCTCCCCCAGTCCCTCTCTCTTTCCCCCTTGGCCTCTATACTTCTCTCCTTGGCATCTGTGTCTGCGCTTCTCTTGTCCCTGCAGAGCTATCTCAGATATCAGTGCGCTGTTCCTTGGGGGAGCTGCAGGTAGGAGGGAGGGGAATGTGGGGGAAGGGCCTTCAGCGGCTCCTCACCAGTCCTCTGCATTCACGGTCCTCCTTTGCCACTGTCGGCCACTGTAGCATGGGGCAGACTAGTGGACCTCTCTCTGCCTCAACTTTCCCCTCTGTCCAGTGGGCTAAAGGCCCCATCTGACGGAGATCCAGTCTGAGGCTGAAATAAACTTCATCATGTGCAAAGCACTGTATGAGTGGGCCCTGGCATGACCCTGCGAAAGACAGATGGGCCGCAAAGGCAAGGGCGGGGGCTGCCCTGCTGGCTCAGTGGTAAAGAATCTGCCGGTGACCCCTGACCCGAGAAGATCCCACATGCCATGAAGCAGCTAAGCCCTGTGCCGCAGCCGGGGACGCGCAACCACTGAGCCCTCGGGCTCCGGCTGCTGAAGGTCCTGCTCTGCAACGAGAAGCCCACGGAACGAGTGAGACCCAGCACCGCCAGAAATAAACAAAGAAAGTCAGAGGAAGACAAGAGCAGAGTGTGAAGACAGAACAGTTCAGAAATACATGCTGAGTGATGCCGGTAACCATCCCCTCGGAGTAGCTGGGGTCACCGAGAAAGGGAGGGGTGGTTACCCCTCAGGCAGCCGCTGATCCTCTGGAGCTGAGGTGCCGCCCAGGCCACTGCTGGCCTACTGTTTGTTGCTATGTTCTGATGCAGCAAAGGGAAATGTTAGCAGCAGAGGCAGGAGAGAGATGAGCAGGCCAGGAAATCTCTATTAGGGCTCCATGCCCCGTGTTCCTTCCTGCCCGAGACTCTAATGGGGACAGACACGTTGAAAGCTGAGGGAGTTTATTAATAGTTACTTGGGACGGGAAGAAGGATTTGGTATCGATTTTTTTTTCCTATCCTTCCCTATGTTGCTTGACTTTTAAACACGGCTTTCTTTGGCTGACTGGCTGTGCTATTAGAAAAAAAAAGAAAAGGAAGGCCCAGCATTCTCCCCTCTTGGATGGGACTGTTAGCATCACTCTTAAAGCTGACTCCCGAAGCCTCGTGACCCTTTATAACGTTCGTTGCTCTTATGTGGTCACGTGAAGGTAACCGGCAGGGAGTGTGGCCCCGTGATGCCCAGCCCGGCAGGCACATTGTCACCACACGTGTTTCCGTTCTCAGCCCCAGGAAGCACGGGCTGTATCTCACATCAGTGGGGGTTCTGGGAGCCATGTCCTAAGGAAGCTCTATCAGTTAAATGGTGCGTTAGAAGTAGATGGCTTAAAATATGTTCTTTTTCCTTAAAAAAAAAATGTTGCATAAGATCCTGAATATTAACCTTCTGGCAAACTAGCTCTTTTTGGGCACTGTTGCCTGGTTTTTCCTAACTTTAAAATGCTTCATGGGACTTCCTGACGGTCCAGTGGGTAAGACTCCCCACTCCCAGTGTGGGGGACACAGGCTTGACCCCTGGTAGGGCTTCCCCTCGGAGAAGGTGATGGCACCCACTCCAGTGCTCCCGCCTGGAAAATCCCACGGACGGGGAGTCGTGGGCTGCAGTCCATGGGGTCGCTGAGGGTTGGGCACAACTGAGCGACTTCACTTTCCCTTTTCACTTTCATGCACTGGAGAAGGCAATGGCAACCCACTCCAGTGTTCTTGCCTGGAGAATCCCAGGGATGGGGGAGCCTGGTGGGCTGCCGTCTCTGGGGTTGCACAGAGTCGGATGCAACTGCAGCGACTTAGCCGCAGCAGGGCTTCCCCTGTGGCTCAGGGGTAAAGAATCTGCCTGCAGTGGAGGAGATGCAGGAGACAAGAGTTTGATCCCTGGGACGGGAAGATCCCCTGGAGAAGGAAATGCCCACCCACTTCTGCACTCTTGCCTGGAGAATCCCAGGGACAGAAGAGCCTGGTGGACTATAGTACATCGGGTCACACAGAGTTGGACACAACTGAAGTGACAGAGCACAGGGAAACCAAGCTTCTGCATGCTGCATGCGTGGCCTGGCCCCCAAAACAAAAAAGAAACGCTTAATAAGGGAGCCCCTGGCGGCCTGGTGGTTAGGATTCTGGGTTTTCACTGCCATAGCCCAGGTTCAATCCCTGGTCAGGGAACTGAGATTTCATAAGCTGTGTGGCGTGGCCAAAATAAATAACTACATAAAATAAAGTAGAATAAAATGCTTAATAAGCAAGGACATCACTGTGAGAATCCCAAGCAGTGGACTCTGCAAAGCTCTTGGTATCCTCGGGGAATTCCTCAGCCCCTGTTCGTGGCGAACAGTATACCGGCTGGCCGAGGAGGGAACTTCTAGGAGTGCAGATACCTGCTTTGGTGCCAGACGCTGGCGTGAGTTACATCAGTGGCACCTCACCACCGTCCTCAGAGGCTGCCCAGGGGTCTGGGTGGTGGCTGCACCCAGGAGTCCCCTGGGGATTCTGGAATGATGCTCCGGTCATGGCCCTGTGGCTCCGGTCATGGCCCTGTGGCCGTCGGATGACCTCTGCTTCTCTGGGGCGGGCCCAGCACCTGCCTTTCTTCTGGAACGCCCCAGTTGATTCTGAAGGACAGCCAGATTGAGAGCCACCGAGTCGGGTGGTTCACAGACTGCCCTCTGCACCCCAGGAGTGCCCAGCCGGCTGGGTCACCTCGGCATATGGGTCAGGACCCCACGCCAGGTCAGTCTGAGTCCAGAGCCTGTGTTCTCCGCCCTCAACAGGCTGCTTTCCTGGAAGGAAGTCTGCCCATGGCCTGAGGTCTGGACCCTACTGCGAGCAGCTTTGTGCTGCCCCCTGCTGTCTAGGTTGGTCCCTGGGGTGAGCCCTCCCTCTCCGCCTTCGGGGCCCCTTGTAGAGCTGGTGCCCCAGAGAGCTCCATGACCTGCTCCTTGAGGCAGGGTCACAGACGTTTGGTTCTGGGAAGGATTCCAGAAGCTACTTCTCAAAATTTAATGTTCATACGAACCCCAAGGATCCTATCAGAAAACAGATCTCGATTCCGTAGGTCTGGGGTGACCCGGAATCCTGTCTTTCGACGAGCTCCTGGGAGATGTCCGCCCTGCAGGCTCACTGACCACGCTCTCCATAGGAAGCCTTCAGTGATTGTCCAGCTGAGGTATGGCTTCCTGCTGATGTGAAAAATCAGGCCTGTGTCCTGAATCCAAGTTCTCTGTTTCTACTGCACCAGATACTGAAGGGTCCTTGGCTAGAGCTCCATGCAGGGGGACCAAGCACCCTACATTTGCCTGAGACAAGAGCGAGGGGCCCTCAGGCTGTGGGCCTTTCAGCAATGCTGAGATGAAGGGCATCTCACGCAGGCTGACACGACTTGTTCCCTGTGGTCCCAGTGGCTCCGGTTTGAGTCCTAGCTCAAGTTCAGATCCTAGCTTCAGTGTTCAAGACCCAGCTCCTCCCAGAGAACTTGAGCAAGTGACCTGCTTTCTTGGAGCCTCCACTTCCCTGTTTGTGAAACAAGAACAATAGATGAAACCGCCTGCAACAACGGTGAGGATGGAGTGAGCTGGTGTCCACAGAGCCTGCCGTCCCAGAGTCCCTTCCACTGAACTCTGAGCTGACTCAGCACTCCCATACATCACTGGGAAGAAGCACCCCAAAGACCAAGCGTGCGTGGCCGTGGATCACCTTCACTGCACCAGCTGTCCACAGAAAGGGCAGCCTGTGGGTGACCTTCTGTCCTCAAATATGACCGGCAGGCCGGTGAAGTCATTCTTCATTCCGCCTGCAGCCTGCCTACCCTGAATATCGATCCTAATGATCTTTGTTTGTTGTTTAGGGGAAGAAAGGCCTGGCTGAGGCTTGGCCACCTCGGGACATGGTGAACTGGCCCCTTGTTTCCCGCTGACCTTGTTTATCCATTAGTATCGCTCTGAGCCTCGTAACAGCTTACGAGGGCGGCTGCTGCTAATGACTGTTCCTCCATCTCCTGACCCATCGCGGCCGTAACAATCAATAGTCTTAAAACAGCAGGCGCACAGACAGACAAAGCCGTGTCCACTGAAGTGCCCGCGCTCAGCCGGCTGGCCTTGGGTGAGAGCTGCAAGCCGTGCCCTCCCTTACCTGGGAAGGCCAGTCCGCTCACCTGTCAAGTGCCGTCTGTTTACCCGAGCGCTTAGTCTGCCCACTGTGTGACGATTATGTGCGAAGCAGCGCGCGCTTTGTTTTTCTGTGATGTGTGGTAAGTAGGTCTGCTTCAGGCAGCAAATTATTCCCCGGTAGGGGTTATCTGGCCTGGACTGCGGCCGACTGGCATTTCAGACAAGAAAACAAATGAGCAACAAAGCAGAAGCTACTCCTCTCCTGCTTTCCTCGAGCCTAAAATACGAATTACGGCAAGTCTCAACACAGCTGCACTCCCACTGGTGAGCATCTTGAAGGCGAAATCAGGAGACTTTATCCCCGGGCTCATCCCTGCTTGCGGTAGCCAGAGCGCCTTCCGTTCCGGCCCAGGCCCTTTGATACACGGAGTCACAGTCTCCACTTTGTAGACGGGAGGAAAGAGGCCTTGTGCTTTGGTAAATGCAGGCATCTGGCTGGTGCCCTTCTCCACCTACAGCTCACAAGCCAAGCCTTGACTTAGTGGCGTGAATTTGGAAGAATGGCCGCAGCCTCAGCTTCCAGATCAGTAAAGTGAGAATGTGGTAACTCATCAGGCAGCCTTCTAACTGCTAAAAATAGCCGAGGTGTATTAGTGCAGGGTGCCTGCCAACCGCTGTCCCCAGGGCTCACCCGCTCCTCCTGATGCCCGGTTGGAAGGGCGATCAGTGAGTCTGGCTTGCAGACGAGGGAACCAAGTACAGAGAGGTGAGCAGGGAGGCCGCCACGAGCGGGCAGGCTGGGCGGACCCCAGAGGCCCGGCGGCCTGGCTGCACCGCCGTGGCCTTGGGAAAGCTCAGCCTCTGAAAGCCAGATCCCTGAGCACAGCCTCAGGCTGCAGGGGGAGCAGGTCACCAGCGGATGCGCAGCCCGACCCAGCGGCAGAGGCACCTCAACTCCAGGGCCAAGCCACCCCCTGGGGGTGGGGCCCGAGGCTGAGAGCAGGGCATATCCGGCTCCTTCCAGAAAGTCTGGACAAGGGTCGGGGATAGGAAGCCGTTTTCACGGAGCCTGCGCTGCTGCAAACCAGAGCTCACCGTAGCGCACGAGCCGACTCGGGGTGCCTGACCCAGCGGCCGCCCCCTCCTAGGTGGAGCAGCGTGTCTGTGCTCCCGGCCCCTCCCTGAGTCCACATAAAGCGCCCGTTGCGGGCCAGGCTTTCTTACTGGAGAATAATCAGAACTTTCGGGGACTTTTTGTAGAGCACCAGGAACTGGGGGAGGCCATGGCATCTTTCTGTACCCGCGATAGAATATTTTCAACTTTTGAAAAGCTAATCCATGCAACAGTTTTGAAATACAATGTTGTAAAAGGATTTCAAATAGTGAAAATGAAATCTCCTCTCCCCACCCTGGTTCGCTTTAGTTTATCTGGGAGACTGACTTCTCCAGAAGGGGAGGGTGGATGAAGCTGGCCCAGTTATAAGATAAAAGCATCCCAGGGGGGGGGTCATGTGCAGCGTGGTTGCTATAGTTAACAGTGCTGCACTGGGTATTTAAGAGTTTGAGGAGAAGTAGATCTTAAAAGTGCTCATCAGAAATAAAAACGTGCAACCATGAGAGGAGATAGATTTTATCTAGACTCACTGTAGCGGTCGTTTCTCGGCGTGTACACACATCAGGCCATTATGCTGTATGTCTTCCCCTTACGCTACGTGTCAATGATATCTGAATAACACTGGAAGAATAAGCTCTGTGGGAGGGCATGTGTATACACCCCCTTTTATTTTTACAAGGAGTGGGAGCCTACCATGTCCCCTGTTTTTCATATTGCTTTATTTAGCATTCATTGATCTTTCTATTTTTAAAATGTTATGGCTAAATGATATTCTAATGTAGGAAAATACTCTGATCAATTTTACTGGCCCTTTTAAAAGATAAGTAAATTCTTTTCAATATTTCTCTAATAAAAACAACGAGTATCATTGTGCATACACAGTCCATCGTATGCACGGTCACAAATGTCCACAGGGTAAGTTTATAAACATGGAATTCTCATGGGCATTGCCAGAGTATCCCATGGAAATTTCTTATCGACCGATTTCTACATATATATCTCTTACAAAGGAGGGAATAGCTGCTTCCCAACTGGTGAACTGTTGATGTGAAAATGGTCTTGGCACCTTCTCAGAGCATGAATTCTCAAACTGGAACAAAACAAGTGACTTCCTGCCTTCCGTCCTTGCTTTCTCCCCCTGTCTGTTTCTCCACTTAACTCCATTGTGCTAATTCCATATGGATGTGATTTCAATACTGAAGAAAGCAATAGAACAGGCTTTTGGACTCTGTGGGAGAGGGAGAGGGTGGGATGATTTGGGGGAATGGCATTGAAACATGTATAATATCATATAAGAAACAAATCGCCAGTCTAGGTTTGATGCAGGATACAGGATACTTGGGGCTGGTGCGCTGGGATGACCCAGAGAGATGGTATGGGGAGGGAGGCAGGAGGGGGGTTCAGGATTGGGAACACGTGTACACCCGTGGCAGATTCATGTTGATGTCTGGCAAAACCAATACAGTATTGTAAAGTAAAATAAAAAAAAAAGCAATGTACAAGCTTTTTTGTACATTGTAAAAACAAAAAATAAAATAATAAATAAAAATAAATAAATAAATAAATAAAATAAAATTTCCTCTATTTGAAAAAAAGAAAGCAGTGGTGCCGTAAAGTCAAAAGAAGCTCTGTGCTTTCAGAACGGGGGTGTCTGCAATGGAAAGAATGGGTCGTCTAGTGAGGTGGTGCCATCCCACCTCAAAATTAGAATGTTGATCCTTGAAAGAGCTCTGAATCAGTTAAATCTAAATTCAGCTTCTGTTGGAAGCTTCATTTTCTTTGGAGCCCGTGAGCCTTCAGAGGTAAAACACATTTGCATAATTCCCTATTTCAGGGGTTTTTCCTTCTACATATTCCTAACTCTCATGTTCTTCTCCATGTTTTTCAGCATCACGATTTAGAGAGCATTAGACCTAGAAATAGTCTGGGCTGTCTGTTGCATGTCTGTGATAAAAATGCCATGTTTATCGAAGCCCCCAAATCTCTAAGCAGTAATGATGATCACCATTTATTAAACCCTTGAGCTGTTTACAAACATCAGTTCATTTATTCCCTAGAGCAGCGATACTGTTTTAGTGAATGAGATATCATTCTATGTCATTCTCTTTACTTTACAAAAGAAGAAAGGTTCCCTTAAAGGTTAAATTTCTTGTCCAAAATTGCATAGATTGAAAATAGCAGCCTAGGATTTGAATGCAGGACCTCGTGACAGGGTATCTTGGGTGCCAAGTGTTGCCACCACGTTGGTATTTTCTGCCCAGCACGAGACTCCTGGGCGCTTCTGTAGAACCCTGATAGGTGGGGGCATTTCTGTAAAATGGAGGTTCTCACTCTCCTGGTCTGTTCTGTGGGAGGGTCTCAAGAACAATCACAGCCACCCCTGATGATGTGTAACCAGTACCAGGAGCCATTTCTGTGGGAAGGCTCCAAGGAGCGGGGGGAGCAGCCTTCTCTTTTTCTCCTGTTGGAGAGACGGTCTCCTCTGATACCTGCTGGCTCTTTGTGCCATCCTAGCAGTTAAGTAAAGGAAATCGGTAAGTCACTGCACGTTATCATATGCTAACTGGGAGTAGTGGGTAGAACTCACTCTCAAGTGTCCTGATTGCACTTGCCTCTGTTGCTTGAGCTGCGGAGGTTCTCTCTCATCCTAGAAATGACACAGGCCTTGTGGAATTTGTATTAGCAGAGCTTCATAGTCTGGATAGCCTCTTCTATCTCATCTCACCCCAACATCCTTATCCTGGGAGGGGGACAGTGGGAACTTCGTGGGTTTCATTGTGTAGCCCAAACAGAGAGCCAGTAGTGAGTGGGGAAGCTGGGCTGCCTAGAGTCCAGGTTACTCCTTCCTTGGACCAACTAACCCTCCCTCCTCAGTGCTGGGAAGGAGTTGGGAGCCCACCACAGTGTTCTAGCCTGGAGAATCCTTGGACAGAGGAGCCTGGAGGGCTACAGACTAGGGGGTCGCAGAGTCAGACACGAGTGAGCCACTCCGACGCACGACTCAGGGTGTAAGGGGTGGCTGTTCTTCTTCATAAAGGGCTCTCCTCGCTTTACAGACGGAGGGACGGACGGCGTCCCCCTGGCTGATGTTACCCGGGGGGAAGGCAGGCTCTCTCTGCTTCCCGGGCGGGGCTTCCGCGCCGCCCTGTGCTGGGGTTTCTAGGTGGGGGACCATCTGCCCGTCTCGGCCTCTAAAGGAGCTCAGAGGCCCCGCTCAGCCCTGCGGGTCTCTGCTCCTACCCTGGCTGCGGGGTTAGAGGGCAGCTCTCCCGGAGCCTTAAGTCCCCAGGAGCCGAGGCAGGCCGCCTCCCCCGCTGCTCGCTGCGGGTGCAGCTTCCTCTGCGGAGCCGAGCACCGCTGCGCCCGCGGGCCTGGCCTGGCTCTCCTCTGCTTCCAGCTCAGCCAGCTCTGCAGACCCGACAACCGCGGCACACACCCAGTAACACACACCCACAACACACAGACACACACACACACTCACACCACACACCACGCAGACACACACACACACACACAGACCCACTCACACACACCACAGACACAGACATACACACCACACACACACGCACACACACACAGACATGCACAGACATACACACACACACCCCCCACACAGACACAGACATACACAACTCACACACACACCGCACACACACAGGCACAGACACACACACTCACAGACCCAGTCACACACACCACACACCCACTCACACAGACACAGACATACACACCACACACACACACACACAGAGACATACACAGACATACACACACTCACACACCACACAGACACAGACATACACACACTAACCCTAACCCTAACCCTAACCCACCACACACATACACACACACATCACCCACACATACACAGACACAGACCACACACACACACACCACACCACACACACACACCACACACACACACCACACCACACTCACACACACACACCTCAACACTCACACCCCTCTGCTAGGGCAAGGCTTAGCTGCAGACTCAGTAGCCCCAACACACAGACACACACAGATGCCCCTTTAATTCTTGCTTCCTCATTCAGAGCTCCAGAGCTCTGTCTCCGGGTGATCAGCACAGCCCTCGCTCTGGCCCTGGTTTGCCAGCCGTTTCACTTTTACCAGAGTCCCTCCTCTCACTCCGAGCCTGGCCCTGCAGGACCGCTCCTAGCTTCTAGCCCTTCTGAGACTTTGCTCCAAGTTGTCCTTCTTGCCTGATTCGTGGTTGTCTTTGCCTCTGTGTCTCCGAAACTTTAAGCATCCATTGTTTTTTCGCTCACTTTTTTCTCTAAACTCTCCTTTAACTCTTCTATGTATTAATAGAAACATGATCTTACTAATTCTTCATCAGAGTCTGCTTCCAACGTGCCTCCTCTTCTTAGAGACCATCTAATTCTTCCTAAAAGGAGTAAGCACGCTGTTTCTGAATTTCTAGGTATGGTATTTCCCAAGCTCATCTGAACAACACCTGGAGAATTGGAAAAGGTCTGTGTCTTCTGTTTCCCACTCTGGATTTCCTGAGTTGGACAAGCAGGGAAAGAGACCATGGATGTATTTTCAACTTTGCCCCAATTTAATATCACGAGATTGTTGGCTTTTCGCAGATAAATCCAGAAAGGTAATGCAGTAGCATGTAAACTACTGATAGGATTTAACTGTGAACTAGACAGAATGATTCAGTTTATTGGAAAGAAGATATATAAGCAAACCCTTTTGGAAATTATGAAAAAGATTGATCTGACAGGAGAGACTTATCCTAAACCACATCAGCAACCCATAAAAATTAAATAATTTGTTTTTCAATAATAGGTATATTATAAATAAATAAAATACAGATTAGAACTTTTGGAAGCAAACCTTAATACTTATGTATAAGGAAGTGCCAGTTACAATAGAAATGATATTAAAATTCATTGTAGAAAAGCAGGAACTATTCAATCAGTGGTTTGGGTCCCACTGGATATACATTTAGACAAACAAAACAGATGCCTATTCTACTTTTTACACCAAAATAAATTATAGATTGAACAAAGATTCAGACATAGAAAGTAAAGCCATAAATTTATGGAAGGAAGCCTGGGTGAATAAATTTATACTCCTAATGGAAATGGCCTTTGTAATCAGGACACAAACCCATACTATAAAGGAGAGAAAGGGTAAATCTAACTGCATCAAATATTAACTTGTGTTTGGGAAAAATAATTCAAGAACTAAGTGAAAAAAAAAGACACATTTGGAAAATAGTATTTAAACATTATTGTCAGATAAATGGCTAATTTCTTTAGTTACTAAACAGAGCTTATAAGAATTAATAAGAAAAGACAAACAACGAAAGAAAAATGCATATGAGCAGATACTTTACAAATAAAAATATATTGCCAGTGAAAATATAAAATTATGCTCATTTTCAATCATCATAACAAACAGAAATAATGGGATATAGAGTCATTACTTGGGAGATTAGTAAATTTTTAAAAGTCGGGTATGACAAAAACCACTCTTACGCACAGTTGTGTGCAAAGGGAGTCATTTTTTCTGAACTCTGTACAAGATGCTCCAGTAATACTTCTATATGCTTATTTTTTTTTACATCAAATGCTCTTACTCTAACAAGCTTACAAGCTTATTACTAGCAACACACTGCACATTCCCCAGAGCTCTCTCTGCATGACTTAGGGGGTTTGATACAGGGTGAGTTTTTGAAGCTCACACTGGAAACATTGGAAGGGAGCATCAGTGCAGGGCCTGCTGTTGGTCTCCATCGGCAGAGATCGCCAGCAGCACTTGCGCTTCTTAAGTCACCTTCTGCAGCTGGAATGTTCCATGGGCCAGGGGATAGGTTGCTTGCTGCTCTGTGCCCAGGAATCAGAGGTTCCTTGTGGCTGCACGTGGAGTCACTGGCTCGCTTTGCTTTTCTCACTGAGGGTCGTCTGTCCTACGAGCCGCTTTTTCAGTTCTCTCATCCTGTTCCTCTGCACTGACAGACATCTTGCAAGAACTGTATTATTTTTTATTAATTTTCTTGGACTGTAGCTGCTTTACGTTGTTACGTTAGTCTCTGCTGCATAGCAATTGAATCAGCTGCGTGTATGCCTATATCCCCTCTTTTTTGGATTGAGCAGAATTCCTTGGGCTCCCCAGCAGGTTCTCGCTTCTTATTAGCTTCTCTGTGTTACACATGGTATCGATACTGTATATGTATCAGTCCCAGTCTCCCGATTCACCTCACCCCCTCCCCGCTTGGCGTCCGTATGAGCGTTTCTTCCCGACTATTTCTGCTTTGCAAATACAATCATCTATACCATTTTTCTGAGCACCAAAGAAGTGATGCTTTTGAACTGTGGTGTTGGAGAAGACTCTTGAGAGTCCCATGGACAACACAGAGATCCAATCAGTCCATCCTAAAGGAGATCAATCCTGAATATTCATTGGAAGGACTGATGCTGAAGCTGAAACTCCAATATTTTGGCCACCTGATGTGAAGAGCTGACTCATTTGAAAAGACCCTGATGCTGGGAAAGACTGAAGGTGGGAGTAGAAGGGGATGACAGAGGATGAGACGGTTGGATGGCATCACCAACTCAACAGACATGAATCTAAGCAAACTCCAGGAGACAGTGAAGGACAGGGGAGCCTGGAGTGCTGCAGTCCGTGGTGTCCCCAAGAGTCAGACATGACTTGGCGACTGAACAACAACATACCGTTTTTTCTAGATTCCACAGATATGTGTTAATATATGATATTTGTTTTTCTCTTTCTGAGAACTGTATCCATTTAAAAGGATTGTGAGGTTCACATCAAAGCTCCCCAGGAGATGCTCTGCTCGGCCAGAGCCGAGGCGGGCTGCCCTTTGCCATCTGTCAGGGTGGCCGTCCCTTCCCACGGGAGGACGCTGCGTGGCCGGAACCCTCTGTTTCCAGGCCTCTGAAAGTGGAGCTGGCCCTGGCAGAGGACAGTGACCCCAGGTCCAGTTACCACGCCGCCTCTTGTGCCTGCTAACAGAGGGGCTCTGGCCAGACCTTCCCATGTGCATCTCAGCTTCCTTTCGGCGTGCTTCTTAATGAGATGTGAGCATGGCTTCCCAGGTGTCTCGGTGGTAAAGAATTGCCTGCCAAGCAGGAGAGGTGGGTTCCACCCCTGGGCCTGGAAGGTCCCCTGAAGGAAGAAATGGCAACCCACTCTAGTATTCTTGCCTGAGAAATCCTATGGATAGAGGAGCCTGGTGGGCTGCAGTTTGCGGGATCGAAAAAGGGTCGGATAGGACTTGGTGACTAAACAACAACCCAACTGCACAGCGCAGTCCTCTTAGTTGACGGCAGCTTCAGAGAGTTGGGAATCAGGGGCGGATGCCCAGTGAGGCAAGAGTCAGCGAGTGGGCGGAGCAGGGCCCACGCAGACCGTGCTGCACCCCTGCTGCTCTGCTCGGGATCTGCTGAGACTCACCTGCGGATTTACTGCAGACCAAGTAGGAGGCCACTTCCTTTCTGCTACCAGGAGACCTGGGGCTCGATTTGTTCCTAGCCCTTTTCCCTGGTGCCCCGAAGGTCCAGGCCCTTGCAGCGTCGTGGTTACCTTCATCTCTCAGGCTCAGGAAGGTGTTTCCTCTCCCTCTGGGCTCCTTCCAGAACCCCCTGGGTTTTCACTGGATGTCAGAGTTCTCATCCTGTCCATTGCTAGCCCAGCTCAGGGCTGAGCTCTGAGAGATTACGGAGCCCCGCCTGGGAAGGCGCTGGGAGAGCCCAGGACCTTATCTGTAAAAACCTGCCAGGGAGACAGAAGCCTCTGTAGGGGGGAGTGCTCAGCAGTGACAGGATCTCAGGAGCCCCGGGTCAGGCCGCCTTCCACTGCAGCTGGAAATGACAGTCTTATCTTCAAAGACGGTGGAGTGGGGGAGATAACCCACTTTCAGTCAGGGTTTATAAAGCAAGCCTTGCCTCTTCTTCATGTTAAAATAGCTTGAATGAAGGCCTGTTAGCCAGTGACTGGGAAACCACTGTTTAAATAATTACACAAACTCATGGTTACCAATGGGGAGAGATGGAGGTGGATGGATGGGGAGCCGGGGATGGACTTGTCCACACGGCTGCGTCTAAAATGGATAACTGTCGGGGACCTACTGCACAGCGCAGGGAGCTCTGCTCAATACTCCGTAAAAACCGGAACAGGAAGAGAATCTGGAAGAGAAGAGATGGGCATGTGCAGAAGCTGTATGTGCTGTGCTGTGCCTAGTGGCCCAGTGATGCCTGACTCTTGGCGACCCCAGGGACTGTAGCCCGCCAGGCTCCTCTTCTGTCCGTGGAATTCTCCAGGACGGAAGACTGGAGGGGGTTACCATTTCCTTCTCCACATAATGTGTGTATGCATAACTAAATTGCTTTGCTGTGCGCTTGAAAATAACACAACATCATACATCAACTACGCTCTAATGAAAAAGAAAAATTTAAAAAAGAAACATTTAAAAAATAAAAATAATTATGCCCTTGTGAGAGATTCGTGTTTAGGTTTTTATTGCTTTTAAAGTCTGATTGTTTATAAATCTTTACATTTCAAGATATGAGGCATACTTGAATGTTATTACTTGAGATTTTGCTGTCAGTGAACCTGGAAGGTGAATCATTACCAGGAGGGTGACTCTGCATGGGGGCCGGGGGATGGAATTTCTGCATCTGCATGCACACGGGCAGGGGTGGGGTTTCCCTGTCTGCACATGGGCGGGGGTGGGGCAGGGGGGCAGCGGCGGGCACAGGCAGTGGTGGCATCAACCCTTCATGAGAAGGTCCCTCCCCTCTGTGCTGAGGGATGTCAAGGCTTCTAGACACCGTGGGTAAGTCAGTGAACAAAACAAAGATCCTTGCCCTTGAAGAAGGTCCATTCCCTTGGGAAGAGACAGACCTTAACTAACAAGCACACTGAAGTATGTTTCCCATCGCTCAGTTGTGCCTGACTCTGTGTCCCCAGGGACTGCAGCATGCCAAGCCTCCCTGTCCTTCACTGTCTCCTGGAGTTCGCTCAGACTCATGTCCACCACGTCGGTGATGCCAGCCAACCAGCTCATCCTCTGCCATCCCCTCTTCCTGCTGCCTTCAATCTTTCCCAGCATCAGGGTCTTTTCCAGTGAGTCAGCTCTTTGCATCAGGTGGCCAAGGTATTGGAGTTTCAGCTTCAGCATCAGTCCTTCCAATGAGTATTCAGGACTGATTTCCTGTAGGATGGGCTGGTTGGATCTCCTTGCAGTCCATGGGACTCTCAAGAGTCTTCTCCAACACCACAGTTCAAAAGCATCAATCCTTTGGTGCTCAGCTTTCTTTATAAGTCCAACTCTCACATCCATACATGACCACTGGAAAAACCATAGCCTTGACTAGACAGACCTTTGTCGGCAAAGCGATGTCTCTACTTTTTAATACACTGTCTAGGTTTGTCATAGCTTGTTTTCCCAAGGTGCAAGCATCTTTTAATTTCATATAGTAAGGTAGAATATGGTAAACACTGTGGGTAGGAAGTGCAATTCAGGAGGGTTCTGGCAGAGCAGGGCAGGGGAGGGGTGGCCGGCATGCAGGAGGGGGCCTTGTGGGGAAGGTCGTGTCTGAGCCAAGTTTGGATGAGTTGGAGCTCTTCTCTGCCACCGACTAGCTGAGTCAGCTGGACAGGACCCCTGACCACACTGAGGCTGTTTCCTCACCTATGAAGTGGCAACAATATTTAACTTACTGTGGACAATTAAAAGGGCAAACAAACCTTGACAAAGCAGCAGGCCTATACTATGTCCTCGGAAAGCTGTAGGGTTTTATGACTTGTTTTATTATGACCCGTTCGGTTGGTCTCAATTTCTGTTTCAGAATGATGAGTAACTTGTTTGGAAAGCAGAAATAGACACAGAGGTAGAGAACAAACCCTTCGGTGCCAAAAGGGAGGTGGGGGAGAAGCTGGGAATTGGCACACAGACACGGCTGCTGCTGCGTGCAAAGTCGGTACCTGGTGAGCACCTCCCGCTCAGCACAGGGGGCGCCACCCCGTGCGCTGCGGTGCCCTGGATGGAAGGGGATCCAACACGCAGGGCGGGCAAACACGCAGAAGCGTGCGGACGACTCATTGCGGAACAGGAGAAACTAACGCCACATTGAAGCGACCACAGCTCCAATGAAAGTGAAGAAAATGCTAGGTAGAGCTGTTTGAGCGAATGCAGTTTTTAAGGGGATACATGTTCTGGGATGGTATCACACGGACCTTGAGCTTCTGTGACCTGATAAAACCTTGAATTTTTTTTTTCCTCTGTTAAAGAAGCTGGGAAAGTAAATGCTAGGGTACTGCATGGGTGGGCACTTGATCTTGTCTTCCTTTCACCATACGGCATGTTGGGGTCCACCTGGGTCCTGACATCCGCAGGCTGGGTGGGCAGGAGAGTGAATCAGGACCATGTGGGCCCGGGAAGCTGACCCCCAGCCAGCCAGGTCAGGGGCCTCCTTTCACAGGGACAGCAAGTCCACAGAGGTGTGTGGACGGCCTCGGGGAGGATGGGAAACCCTGACAAGCGACACTGTAGATTTGGAGGCAGTCAGGGTTCCTTCCTGACGCTGACACGGAAGTTGGTTTAGACGGTGAAGAGTCTGCCTGCAGTGCAGAAGACCCAAGCTTGACCCCCGGGTCGGGAAGACTCTGTGGAGAAAGGCATGGCTTACTTACAGGCTTGAAGACAGTTGTTCAGTGCCAGCAGGCTTCCAAATTGCTTTGAAGCCTGGAGAGAAGGATCTAGTCCCCTGGATATGGAGCTTGGCCAGAGAATCTGGGTCACATCCGGCGACAGGAGGCGGAGGGGGTTTGCACTGTGAGACCTGGGCTCCTGCAGGGCCCAGGAGAGCCTGGAAAATCCAAGCTGCTTTCAGCGGCCACAGAGGCCCCAGGCCTCCCTCTGGGTTAGCTGAGAGCAGGACAAAATCCTCAATTCCTCCAGCGGGAGGGGCCCTGGGGCTTCGGAACCTAGACTCTGGTGGGTCGGGGCGCTGAGTTTACTGCTGGGGAGGAGCAGACTAAAGCAAGATGGACGGAGAACCTAAGTACAGGACAACCGGAAGCTTTGTTTTTCTGTTTTTCTGTGTGTTTTTTTTACCATTTTGTTTTCAATTTTTTTTTTTTTTTTTTTTCCGGCCATGCCCTGTGGCATAGGGCTTCCCTGGTGGTGCAAACAGTAACGAATCTGCCTACAATGCAGGAGACCTGGGTTCCATCCCTGGGTCTGGAAGATCCTTGGAGGTGGAAATGGAAACCCACTGCAGGATTCTTAACCTGGAGAATCCCATGGACAGAGGAGCCTGGCGGAGTGCACTCCATGGAGTCACAGAGTCAGACAGGACTGAGCGGCTTTCACTCTCTCACTCCCTGGGGAAGAAGGGTCTCAGTTCCTGCACTGGAAACGCAGAGTCTTAACCACTGGCCCACCAGGGAAGTCCTTGAAAGCAGTTTTTCAAGGGTAGAGGGGAGAGGCAGAGAGAGAGGATATCCTCCAAAGTGCCTAACTGTACACACACCAGTGTCTCAGGAGGGGTCTTTGTCCACAGGTCTCTGCTGGACCACAGGGGCTGCCGGAAGCATCACTTTGCTGGGAGCAGTCCTTGACTTGCGGCTTGTCCCCCTGGGGGCCAGATAGCTACCCCTCACCCTGCTATTTGGTGGCAAACATCTCTAGGAGATGGGATACTCTTACAGTTTATACAGAAAATGCCAGGCTGGCCTCCAGATTCCATGCTGATCTTTAGAAAATGTAGTTCAGAGGCTTTGTGTACTTCTAAATGCATCTTTTCTATAAAGTGTAACCGTTCTCTTGCGTAATCTAACATAGCCTGAATTAATATTGCTATAATTGCTAAGGGATTTAAGGATCAAAAGTATTTTCAAATAAATTAGGTACTTTCCAAAATAGGATTTCTTGTCCTCGTTTTGATTATGAAACCTCAAAGAAACTCAAGGCCCAGGGAAATGATGGAGATTTTCTTGCTTTGTGGCGCCCTTTTAGGCTGTGCCAACATTTGATGCTCTCTTCTCTGGATGATTTCTTTTTATAACCATGGAAAGGATGCTTCAGACCACTGAGAGACTGTCTGCAGCAGCGGCCCCAGCCCTTCTGGCACCGTGAGGCAGTTCCATGGAAAACAGTTTTCCCATGGACCAGGGTGGGAGGGATGGTTTTGGAAGGATTCAAGCACGCTACATTTACTGTGCACTTTATTTCTGTTATTATTATATCAGCTCCATCTCAGATCGTGAGACATTAAATCCTGGAGATGGAGGACCCCTGGACTCTGAAAAGATTTCTCCCTGCTCTATGAATGTCCAGCTACATTCATGTCTTACGCACCTGGCTTCAACTCTCTGGTTGATGGTGGGAAGGTTAACTTCTTTGGCAATCGCAGGGCTTAGAACAGGCAGAGTGTACCCACACATGGGACTTACAGGGGACTCGAAAGCAGCCATCCAAGCAAGGAGGGAGAGGTGGATAGGCCCCTTTCCAGAAATAGAGGCCACGGGAGTCTACTTACATTGAAGCTTGCTCATTAGGAAAGTTTCCGTTGTCGTTTCTCTTGAAAATGAGAGAGATGTTTAAAAGCAAAAGATAGACTTCTAAGCAAAGTGTGTCCTTCAGCAGATGGGTGTTTGCTCTTCAGGCCCCCTCCATTCAGGCATTGATCTCACAGGGAAAAGGTGCAAGTAATTGCTGACGAAGACCCGTACAGTCAAAGCCAATGTCAGAGTAGTCACGCGCAGATGTGAGAACTGGACCATAATGAAGGCTGGACCCCGAATAATTGATGCTTTCAAACTGTGGTGCTGGAGAAGACTCTTGAGAGTCCCCTGAACTGCAAGGAGATCAAATTAGTCAACCCTAAAAGAAATCAACTCTGAATATTCATTGGAAGGACTGATGCTGAAGCTCTAACACTTTGGTGCTGATGCAAAGAGCCAACTCATTGAACTCATTTGAAAAGACTCAGATGCTGGGAAAGACTGAAGGCAGGAGGAGAAGGGGATGACAGAGGATGAGATGGTTGGATGGCATCACTGACTCAACGGACATGAATTTGTGCAAACTCAGGGAGATGGTGAGGGACAGGGGAGCCTGGTGTGCTGCAGTCCAAGGGGTCTCAAGGGTCAGACACGACTGAGCCACTGAACAATGGGGGCAGGGCTTCCTGGCTGCTGTCAGGGGTCTTTCATCCCCATTTGGAAATCTTACCGAAGATCTCTTCTTTCTTCCGCATCCCCCACCCTAAAGTAGGAGGTCTTCCCGTGAGATGTCTTGGGCCTCACGGAGGAAACATACAGTTGGCATATTCCCATCAGAAATATATGCCGACGTTACAGCTCTGTAGAAGGAAGGGACCATGATAATTCTCCTGAGCAGTGTTCTAGAACTGGGGTGTGCACAGGAGCCTGGAAGTCTCTGGAGACTGGCAGGTCTTGTGAACCACAGACCCCTGGGTTCCTTGCCCTGAGCCTCTCATCCAGCACATCTGAGGTAGAATCCAAGAATATACCTTTCTCACCAATGGCCAAGTGCTGCTGATGCTGCTGGCTTAGGAAGATGCTTTAAACCTCCTTTCCAGGCCAGTGATTCTCAACGATTGAATCACTGGAGGTGTTGCAAGAAGGGAGACCCCCTCCAGGGCCTGAGAATGGGCTCTTGTCTAATAAAGAGAAATGAGTTGTCCAAGGAGACCTGTGTGCTGACAAGCAAGAGACTTTATTGGACAGGGAGCTTGGGTGGAGAGCAATAGGGTAAGGGGACCCAGGAGAAGACCTCTGCCACGAGGCTTGCGGTCCTGGGTTCACAGTGATGGGTTAGCTTCTGGGCTGTCTGTGGCCACTCATTCTGGTGCAGGATCCTTCCTGGTGGAGCACGCATCACTCAGCCAAGATAGATTCCAGCAAGGAGGATTCTGGGAGGACATGTGGACTGGTGTCTCCTCTCTCTTTTTGTCTCTTTCGGATTCTTCCAGTTGGTGGTGGCTCATTAGTTCCATGTTTCTTACCAGGATTTCCTGTTGTGAAATAACACATCCAAGTGGCTACTGTGGTGCCTGGTGGGGTGAGCAGTTTCTGTCAGTTTCTCTCCTAACTGAGGGTTTTTTTTAAATCACAGGTCTCAAGCCATGTGCGTGTGTGCGTGCTAAGTCACTTCAGTCGTGTCTGACTGTGCAACACTCTGGACTCTAGTCCTCCAGGCTCCTCTATCCATGGGATTCTCCAGGCAAGAACACTGGAGTGGGTTGCTAGGCCCTCCTCCAGGGGATCTTCCTGATCCAGGGACCCAGCCTGCATCTCGTACGTCTCCTGCAGTGGGTTCTTCACCACCAGCGCTGCCTGGGAAGTCCGCTCAAGCCACACCCCTGACCAATCAGATTCCCTAGAGCTGAGAACTAGACATCAATTCTTTTTTAGTGTTTTTGAGATTCCCAAATGACCCCAGTGTGCAGCTAAGTTTGAAATCCACTCTTCTAGGTCCACCTTTCTCCTTATTTTTCTGGTAAGAAATGGAGGCTGAGAGCAGTGAAATCATTCAGGGCCATCCAGCCACATACATGCCTTGGTTCTCTTGATGTCTGGACCAGGGTATCAGACAGGGCACCTTCACTGCATGACAGTTCTGTACTGATATATTTGGAGTTGAAATTTAGCATCAAGTAAGTAAGAGTCTCCAGGGCTCCTGTTAAAAAGTGGACTCTGACCTAGCAGGTCTGGAGTGAAGTCTGGGGCTCTGCATTTTTAGGGGTCCCCAGGTTTGGACTGTATAGCTGGTTCCCAGATTGCGCTTTGAGTAGTGAGGTTGAAGTGTGCCCCTACCTAGGCTTTACTGGTGCTATTTCAAATGCAAATGTATAGAAACCATGAGGCCAGATAGAAGATTATGGCTACTACAGGGAAAGTTGGTGTGGCAGAGCCAACCTAAGCCCACAGTGCTAATTGCTTTAAAATCGATTCACTTATATTTTCCATTTCTGTTTGAATGTTCTTCAGTCAGTCATGTTGGGAAGGAAATACTTGAATGGTTTTAGGCTTCTCTTTTCTGAAGTCATATTTAGGAGAAGGTAATATGGCATTCTGACTGCAATTTTGACCTCAAGGGTTCAAATTCAAGCTTCGCCACTGAGCAGCTAAATGATGAGTGCAACACTTCACCCTGATGAAGTTCAGTTTTTTCATCTGTAATATGCAAATAGTAATGATGCTTGCCTCCTGGAGTTTTCGAGAGGACCTAATAAGGCAATGCATGGAACGTTCTTGTCACTATTCAGGCATGCAGTGAAAGCTTAGAGGAGTCCTGGCTCTCACTGGGGTTCTGCCTTGCTGGCTGGTGGCCGTAGCTGGCTGACCGACGTGGCACCAGGGGCCCCCAGGACTCAGTCTTCTGACTTGGCTGTCAGAAAGGCCCCTGGAAGGATTTCTCAGGAGACCAAATAGGAACTGTATTCGAATCAACCCCAGGGATCCAGTTGCAGAGTGGAGTTGTCTGGGGAGGAGCGTGGAAGGTACTGGCACCCCAGGAAGGCTCCCTGTGGAAGAGCATAGACTGCCTAGTTCTGGAGGGTACTTTGTGGACCTCACAGGGTGAGCCAACGTGTTCATTTGCTGGCCCAGTGGTTCCAGAGCTGTGGTTTTAGCACCAGCAGTAACCAAGCCTCCCGAGAAGTCACTGGAAATGCAGATTTTTTGCTTCCACCTGAAATGGACTGAATTTGAAATTCTTGTGTGAGATTCAACAGTCTGTGGCTTAAGGAGTCCTCCAGGTACTTTTAATGCAAGTGGAACTTCATGAAGCGCTGCTGTGGGCATAGGCAGCCCTAAAGGACGTTAACCAGAGGCATGATAAAAGTGGGCTCTTCTCCTGCGGAATGATCATGTTGGCGGAAGAGTGAAGCGTTGGCTCTAACCTCTGCGTCGGGGCTGCAGAGAATTCCCGGAAGTTATCACAAGGGTTGTGACAGCCTCACAAAGTTCTGCATATCCACTTTGAGTATGAAAATCCTGGAGTGGCTCCAAATACTCTCTTGCACCCATCCCTTCCACCCTCCTTTGAATGTACCAGATGATTTTGTGGCTAAAAAAGAAAAAATCTATTTAACGGCATAATTGCATTTATAAGTGCTTGTTGCCATGTTTTTCTTCAATCAAATGATAGCTGGAGGTAAAACATTTATTCGTTCAATATTTAATGAAGATCTGCTCTGTGTTGGGAACTTTTCTAGGTACTGGAGGCAAAAGAGTGAGCAAAGTGATAAAATTCTCTCCCCTGATGGGGTTTGCATCTTTGGTGGAGATGCCAAGATGGACTAAGTTAAAGAAGCAAAATATTTCCTGTGCCGTATAGGGATGCATTTTTAATTTATTTTATTGAAGTATAATTGATTTACAGTGTTGTGATAATTTCTGCTGTATAGCAAAGTGATTGAGTGTGTATATGTATTTATATATATGTATATATATCTGTGCTATATATGTATTATATATAATACATACATTTATACAATATGTAATTATTATATATAATTACATAATATATATATACATACTTTTTCAGATTCTTTTCCACTGCGGTTTATCCTAGTATATTGAATATGGGTCTCTGTGTTGCATGGTAGGAAACAGACATGGAATAAGGACTGGTTCCAAATAGGAAAAGAAGTACGCCAAGGCTGTATATTGTCACCCTGCTTATTTAACTTATATGCAAAGTACATCATGAGAAACGCTGGACTGGATGAAGCACAAGCTGGAATCAAGATTGCCGGGAGAAATATCAATCACCTCAGATATGCAGATGACACCACCCTTATGGCAGAAAATGAAGAGGAACTAAAGAGCCTCTTGATGAAAGTGAAAGAGGAGAGCGAAAAAGTTGGCTTAACACACAACATTCAGAAAACTAAGGTCATGGCCTCCGGTCCCATCACTTCATGGGAAATAGATGGGCAAACAGTGGACACAGTGGCAGGCTTTATTTTCTTGGCTCCAGAATCGCTGCAGATGGTGACTGTGTGCTGTGTGCTGAGTCACTCAGCCGAGTCCGACTCTGTGTGACCCCACGGACTGGAGCCCACCAGGCTGCTCTGTCCATGAGATTCTCCAAGCAGGAATACTAGAGCGGGTTGCCATGCCCTCCTCCAGGAAATCTTCCCAACCCAAGCATCGAAGCTAGGTCTCTCACATTGCAGGCAGATTCTTTACCTTCTGAGCCACCAGGGAAGCTCCGATGGCGACTGCAGCCATGAAATTAAAAGCCTCTTGCTCCTTGAAATAAAAGCAATGACAAAACACAACAGCGTATTAAAAAGCAGAGATATCACACTGCTGATAAAGGTCTGTGTAGTCAAAGCTATAGTTTTTCCAGTACTCACGTATGAATGGGGAGAAGGTGATGGCACCCCACTCCAGTGCTCTTGCCTGGGAAATCCCCTGGATGGAGGAGCCTGGTAGGCTACAGTCCATGGGGGTCTCGAAGAGTCGGACATGACTGAGCGACTTGACTTTCACTTTTCACTTTCATGCACTGGAGAGGGAAATGGAAACCCACTCCAGTGTTCTTGCCTGGAGAATCCCAGGGATGGGAGCCTAGTGGGCTGCCATCTATGGGATTGCACAGAGTCGGACACGACTGATGTGACTTAGCAGCAGCAGCAGCAGCAGCAGCAGCATGTATGGATATGAGAGCTGGACCTTAAAAAAGGCTGAGTACTGAAGAATTGACATCTTCGAACTGTGGTGTTAGAGAAGACTCTTGAGAGTCCCTTGGACTGCAAGGAGATCCAACCAGTCCATCCTAAAGGAAATCAACCCTGAATATTCATTAGAAGGACTGATGGTGAAGGTGAACCTCCAATACTTTGGCCAACTGATGTGGAGAACTGACTCATTGGAAAAGACCCTGATGCTGGGAAAGATTGAAGGCGAGAGGAGAAGGGGATGGCAGAGGATGAGCTGGTTGGCTGGCATCACCGACTGGATGGACATGAGTTTGAGAAAACCCTGGGAGATGGTGAAGGACAAGGAAGCCTGGCATGCTGCACTCCATGGGGTCGCAAAGAGTAGGTCTCGACTGAAAAACAACCTACACGTGAACAAGCCCTGTTCCAGGAGTACTTTTGTAAGTCCAGCTTGTAAATCCAACAACGTCTAGGTACCCAACTAACGCAATCAGCTATGCAGTACTGTAATACATTTATAATATTATAGATACATTTATAATGTTTTTCGCACGAATAATACATGAAGAACAAGCACAGAAAATGAAACAGTTCACCCGTGCTGTAGAGTCCCTGGCGGCTCAGACAGTAAAGCGTCTGCCTGCAACGCTGGAGGCCCGGGTTCAACCTCTGGGCTGGGAAAATCCCCTGGAGAAGGAAAATGGCCTCCAGTATTCTGGCCTGGAGAATCCCAGGGACAGAGGAGCCTGGCAGGCTACAGTCCATGGGGTCACAGAGTCAGACACGACTGAGTGACTCACACACACACACACACACATAGTACTTTGAAAAGCACCATAGTGCAGGACAGCAGCTGGCACCCAGGGCTGGCATCCGGTGAACAGACAGGAAGGGCCCTGACTGGCTGGGCCGGGAGACGGCGCAGAGGGAGCCCGGCTGCAGCGGCGCTCGTGCTGACGTCGGTGGCGCGGGTTCTCTTCCTGCTGGAACCGGATGTATGTTCGCATCTTTGAAAGTGCCCGACTGGAAGGTTCGTGTGTAGGGGACTCACTGTACCTAAAATCCAAAGAGAAAGGTTCTGCAGGTGGAGCGATATGAGAACACGGCACTGTCTTTAGTGGACTCAGAGAGTTTCTAGGATGAGATGTGAGCAGTGGCTTGGTGGAAGTGGGATTAAGAAAGAATAGGAACCGGGATTTTGGTGACAGCAAACAAATGTCTCAAGGAGCTTCGCTGCAGAGGGAAGGAGAGATTAAGTGTTACCTCGAGAAGGATGTTGGTCCAGGAGAATTTTCTGCTTGCTTTTGTTTTTAAAGAAAAGAAATACTAACATGTAAAGAGCAACAGGACTGATTTAGGGGGAGGGGAGCTGCTGATGTGGGAGAGAGGGATGAGTGATGTCTGTGCAGACTTCAGGGCAGGGATCAAGAGGAGGGTGGGCCTTAGCTCAGAATACTGTTCATTCTTGGAAGCAGGGGTGCGCGGGGTGTAGGCCCGGATGAGATTATGGCAGGGTGTGGTATTTATCCCTTATTGCTTCTGTTTTCTCAGTGAGGTGTGAAGCAAGGCCATTCGCTCAGAGGTGGATTAGGGAAGAGGTATTGAAAGTTGCATGAGGAAGCGGAAAAAAGATAAAATACTTGTCTAGGCGAGAAGGAGAGCAGCTGTGTGAACTTGTGAAAGTTTCCTGGGCAGAATGAGTGGCCCACTTGCTGCTGAGATGGTCCTGGGTTGAAACTGGAGCAGTCCGTAGGGCACGCTGAATCCCTCCGGCCCAGTTCATCTGCGTGAACACATCCATCGGAGTGTGCAGAGATTGAAATCTAAGCACCGTTTCATCCAGTCAAGGGGATAAGCTAGAAAAGGGCTGGGCAGTTGAGGATACAGGCAGGAATGTTAGAATGATTAAGCTGAGTGAGGACAGAAAAGCCTGAGCTGGGTGAAGAACTGAACCCGTGGAAGCAGCAGATTCTGGCCTCACGGGCTGGAGGCCTGCAGGACTTGCTGTAGTCAGAGGGGCTGTCAGGACGGAGGGTGGCGTCTGCAGCGCAGAACGTTTGAACCTGAGATTATGGTGACCTTGCAGTTGCTGAGACTGACACAGTCCGGCCTCTGACCGTGGGAAGGAGTGGCTAAGGCGGGAGATAAGATTGGCTGAGAAGGGCGTGCCAAAGAGGGAACCTCCAGGGACCTGGAAATATTGGCTGTGGGTATCTTGAAATCATCCTAAGGTGCACCAACAAATAGTACCGGGGACAGTGGTAGAGAAACAAGTGCTGAAACCATCAAGAACAGAAAAAGTGAAACCGAGAAGGTCCCTGCACGGCTCCAGGCCACGGAAGCCTTTCTCGGCCCCCTGTTCTTTGTTTCCAGAGAAAAACTTCAGCCTCCATCTTCCCCGAGTTCCAAAATGCAGATGCTGACATTTGCTCGTCAGGGAAGGGGGCTATGGGAGGCAAGGGAGGAGAGCCAGGGAGCCGGCGCGGCCACAGGGCACGGTCCCGGCTTCCCCTCGGGAGATCCGCAGGACAGCATCTCTGAGTGCTTCTGCAGAATGGAGACCCCACCAAATGGAAGGGGTTTCTGATGAAACACTTCATTTCAGAGATAAGGTCACAGCTTGGTAACCCCTAGAAGGGCTGCCCTGGTGACTCAGATGGTAAAGATGCTTTCAATGCAGGAGACTTGAGTTCATCCCTGGGTCGGGAAGATCCCCTGGAGGAGGGCATGGCGACCTCTCCAGTGTTCTTGCCTGGAGAATCCCATGGACAGAGGAGCCTGGCGGGCCACAGGCCATGGGGTCGCAGAGAGTCGGCCAGGACTGAAGTGACCAGGCACACTGGCGCTGGACTCTAGGGTATGGACAAGTGGGGCCTACAGAGCGATTAGCTTTTCTCTGGAATGAGGCTGGCCTGTACTTTGCTAGGGGATTGGTCCTTGGCGCCTTTGGGAAGGATTTTTTCACATGTGTGGATTTGGTGTTTGGTAACAGAATACCAGCGCCACCTTACCTCATGTAACTGGCTACTCTCTTGGCTCTCTCCATTGGAGGCCCCAAGGTTGGTCAAGTAAGCCTGGTGGGGAAGGAAGGACATTCTTTTCACTGTGAAAAGTGATCCTTATATGTAAGGAAGCTGCCACCACTGGTTCATGGAAAGCCACGTGTGTGCATGTGTGTTGCTGTGTGTTGTGTTGAGACTGAAAGCCTCCGCGCCACTTAGGGGTTCCTTGCAATATTTCAGGAGACAAATAGAGATTGGATTAATTCATTGGCAGTAGAGGCTGAGAGAGTATGATGCATTAAAGAAATAAATTAATCCTGATTGAGTAAAGAAAGCTCTGTTTGCTCAGAGTAGATAAAAAGGCAGCTAACAGATTTTATGTATTTAGACAATAGTAAAATCCATGTTTTCAAGAGCTTATATATTTGCAAACCTGAATAATCTTCATATGCAGTCTTCTCATTTCCTTCTGCATGAAATTTTCACATCGGATGCCAATGTGCACAGTAATTTCTCCAAATCAAAGTTTTATTTAATAAGATTTTGCAAGGGTGTCCAAATTACTGAGAAATCTTTTCCTTTAATCTGTACTTTTCTATTATTTAAAATAACATTATTTCCTGGTGGTTGGAACCAAGCAAACAGGAAGAGGTGACAGGGTGTAGAAACTGTTGGTTGAAATATGATGTGTGCTAGTCACTTAGTCGTGTCCAACTCTCTGTGACCCTGTGGACTGTAGCCCACCAGGCTCCTCTGTCCATGGGATTCTCCAGGCAAGACTACTGGAGTGGATTGCCATTTCCTTCTCCAGGGGAGAGTAGTTTTCCGTGTAAAGAAGTGAGAAGAGACGATGAACTCAGCTCGCCACAGGGCTGTGCTGTGCCGGCCGGGGGGGAGGCTCTCTATGGAGGACCGCCAGTCTGGAGGGGCAGGGATATTGCTCCTTACCTTAACACGGCCACCCCCTCCCTGCAGTGTCACCTTGAAAGCAAGCGTGACCAAGGGAGAGAAGGAGGGGCTGCAAAGATTCATAGCGATTTGCAAGAGGAAGAGGATCTTAGGGCAGAACTGCGTAGTGAACACAGGTGCAAAGATGTGAAGAAAGGCAGTGAGTTCAGGGGGAGGGTGCCGGTCATTGTCAAGGACATCCGTGGCCACGAGGTGGGTTGGGGCAGGCTGGGAACGGCCATGGGACCTGTACCAGAGGCCTCCCAGTGCTCCACCCATTAAAGGTTTGTGTGCTGTTGTCCTGATAGACTGTAGGCGGTTGCGGAAGGCTTTCGATTACCAAAAGGACGTTCCCGTGTGTCATTGCGGGTTTGTAAGATGGTAGTTATGTGGCCAGTGATTCTATGCTTTTTCACGCCCAGTGATGTGGGAAAGGCAGAAAGATGGCTTTTCCTAATGGAATGTCAGTCTCTGGCTGCTGCCCTCCTCCCCGCTCAGAATCTTCTCTCCCAGCCCTTAAGAGATTGCTGCTTCCTTTCCTTTCCTTTCCTTCCTCTTTGAAAATGTGTACGTCCTTAAAGCTACATACGAATGCCCAGATTACTTGGATGTGCTGAAAAATTTGAAAAGACAGAATAACTGAGTGTTTTGGGGATGATTTCTGTTCCTTTTCTCCCTATGACTGAGTGGCACCGGTGTAGGGGCTTCAGGGCGTCAAAACTGGTGAACTGATAGTAGAATCTCCTATTATTCTTGTTAGAAAACAGTGTTGAAATGAGTCAAAGGTGAAGTCTTTCCAAATATCCTAACCATTTCTCCCATCTTTCCAAGCTTATTAATAGAACATAAGAAATTCTGGGTTCATTACAGAGGGAGAGAATTATATATTTGATTTCTAGAAAATCTGGAGGGATGGGGAAGTCAGGTCAGGAGTGTTAATTTTCCCAAGGACAGAGGTCACAATAGCTATGGTAGAGGAAGGCATAAGGAAAAATTAGAGAGGCTTTCAATTAGCAAAATGACGAGTATTTTAGTGTATGAGAAATGAGTGAGTGTTATTAACGAACAGTTTCTTAACATCAGACTGTGGAAGAATGAATCAGCCTGGCTCCTGGAGCAGCGCCCTCCCCGCGATGAAGTCTCTCCTTGGAGGAGCCCGTAGAGGGGATGGTTGGACATGGTGTTTCGGGGACCTTCAGGGTCACTGCCAACGCTCAGATCTGTGGATTAGTGCCTCCTCTTCCTGACTCGAGCTGTCATTTAGCAAGTCCTGCCACAAACACGCCTGTGCTTAGGAACTCAGTCGTGTCCGACTCTGTGCGACCCTGTGGACTGTAGCCCACCAGGCTCCTCCATCCATGGGATTCTCCAGGCAACAGTACGGGAGTGGGTTGCCATTTCCTTCTTCAAGGGATCTTCCCAACCCAGGGATCAAACCCAAGTCTCCTGTACTACAGGCGGATTCTTTACCAGCTGAGGCACCAGCGAATGAGGATCAAACTGGGAAAATAGGTGGGCTGTTTAATGCCAGCTCAGAAATGCAGTGCAGATCGGGCCCTCCTCACCTGTTTGTTCCGTGGGGCTGGAAATCCAGTCATCAGAGGATGGCGGCGTGGGGCAGAGAGTCAGGAGACAAGTGTCAGCCATCTCCTGGAAACTCAGAAAAGGCCTTGCTGTTGGGCTGCACCCTGCAGGCAGGCAAACCCTGGATTGACAGGCCTTGTTGCTCAGTTGCTCAGTCGTGTCCAACCCTTTGCGACCCCATGGACTCCAGCACACCAGGCCTCCCTGTCCATCACCATCTCCTGAAGCTTGCTCAAACTCATATCCATTGAGTTGGTGATGCCATCCAACCATCTCATGCTCTATCGTCCCCTTCTCCTCCTGCCTTCAATCCTTCCCATCAGGATTCTTTCTAGTGAGTCAAAGTATCTGAGCTTCAGCTTCAGCATCAGTCCTTCCAATAAATATTCAGGATTGATTTCCTTCAGGATGGGCTGGTTGGATCTCCTTGCAGTCCAAAGGACTCTCAAGAGTCTTCTCCAGCCCCCTAGTTCAAAAGTGTCAATTCTTTGGCCCTCAGCCTTCTTTATGGTCCAACTTTCATGTCCCTTCAGTCCTGAATACTCATTGGAAGCACTGATGCTGAAGCTGAAGCTCCAATACTTTGGCACCTGATGTGAAAAGCTGACTCATTTGAAAAGACCCTGATGCTGGGAAAGATTGAAGGCGGGAAGAGAAGGTGATGGCAGAGGATGAGATGATGGGATAGCATCACTGACTCAATGGACGTCAATTTGAGTAAACTCACCTTTGAGTTGGTGATGGACAGGGAAGCCTGGTGTGCTGCAGTCCATGGGGTTGCCAAGAATCGGTCACAACTGAGTGACTGAACTGAACTGAACTCACATCCATACATGACTACTGGAAACACCATAGCCTTGATTAGATGGATCTTTGTCAACAAAGTGGTGTCTCTGATGTTTAAAACGCAGGTTGTCACAGCTGTCCTTCCAAAGAGCAAGCACCGTTTAATTTCATGGCTGCAGTCCCTGTCCCCGTTCATTGCTGCTGCTGCTGCTGCTAAGTCGGTTCAGTCATGTCCGACTCTGCGACCCCATAGACGGCAGCCCACCAGGCTCCCCCGTCCCTGGGGTCCTCCAGGCAAGAACACTGGAGTGGGTTGTGAAAAGTAAAAGTGAAGTCGCTCAGTCGTGTCTGACTCCTAGCGACCCCATGGACTGCAGCCCACCAGGCTCCTCCATGGGATTTTCCAGTTAAGAGTACTGGAGTGGGGTGCCATTGCCTTCTCCTCATTGCTAATAGTAGTAAAAATTAACCCAAAGTGCCTTGTTATTTTTCCCCTTTTTTCCTTATAATCACTAACAATTTTGAGGGTGATTCTCAGGAGCTTTGGCCTAATAATCAAAGTGGTCATGGAGTTTGGGTACTGAGGGGAAGTCCAGCTGCTCTTTGGACAGATGTGGAAACTGAATCACAGAAGGTTGTTACTTTCCAAGGTTCCACATGCATTTTGCACCAGAGCCAAGGCTGAAACCCAGCTGCCTGTTCCCAGCCCAAAGCTCCTCCACGCCACCACGGAATCAGTGACTTCGGGTCATTTAAGCGCATACACATATAATTCTACTCACTCATTTCTCATCTTTTAACATTTTAAAGAGCTGATCTGTCTTCTTCAACAATTTGTGCTTTCTCCAGTCTCTGAGGGCTGATCAGGGAGCAGGTATTACTGATGGGAAACATTAACCAAGCCACAGTCAGAGAGACCAGTGCATTCTCAGATGATCTCACCTTCAGAGGAAATTTATGGCTGTTCTCAGCTCAGCCTGCCCTTGCCAAATGCCTCTTGCCCAGGGGAGTCCATCGCAGGCTTTGCCCACATTAGCATGCACTTCCCTAATCTGAAGTGTTTTTTTTTTTTTTTTCCTCCCCCTTAGAGCATTCAGGGAATTCAGTGTTTTCTGTGTGTATGATTTTAAGAAGGAAGCACTTGCAGGGCTGTTAGGCCGGCACTGTGGTAGCGGTGGAGTCTTCAGGTAGACCTGCACTGACAGTTGTTTCGTGTTTTTTAGACTCCTTGTAACGGTCCTAACAACAAAACGGCTCTCACTGCACCATGAGATATAAATGAAAGCTTGACTTCCTTCTACACCAGAGGACTGCAAACAGTCCCACACCTGTGCACAATTTATAGTGAATCATGCATTTGGAATCTCGTTTTATGTTGAATATTTTAAGCGACTTTAACAAAGATGATGTGACTCGTAAGCCACACAGTGAGGCCAATCTAAATTAGTTCAGTTCAGTTCAGTCGCTCAGCCGTGTCCGACTCTTTGCGACCTCTTGAACCACAGCACACCAGCCCTCCCTGTCCATCACCAACTCCCAGAGTTCACTCAGACTCATGTCCATCGAGTCCGTGATGCCATCCAGCCATCTCATCCTCTGTCGTCCCCTTCTCCTCCTGCCCCCAATCCCTCCCAGCATCAGAGTCTTTCCCAATGAGTCAACTCTTTGCATGAGGTAGCCAAAGTACTGGAGTTTAAGCTTTAGCATCATTCCTTCCAAAGAAATCCCAGGGCTGATTAAAAAGAACCATAACTATTTAACCAAACATCTCTCTCCCCAGGGAGTGGGATCCAGGTCATCAGCTTACTCTGTTTTTCTTTAAATAATAGCAAGTACTCTTGGCAAGTGAGGCCCACTTGAGTTTGAATCACACTTGAGTTTTATTTTAAGAAAGCTACTGAAAGCCTTTGAACTTAAACTTTAAAAAACTTTTCTAATTATCTTTGGATATGTCCATACACATTGAGCAACATGGGCTGAGGCAGCCCCTTGAAAGAGGTGGGGAAAAAATAAACTGTCAGCTTTCTAAACCTGATTTTGTCCTGAGTGTTAGAATATTAATATCTACCTACTATCTGTCTATCGCTTGTCTGTTTATCTCCCATATAAATGTCCCTCCCCTAGGACTGGGATTTCAGAACTGTGCCTCTGTGACCCCAGCAATTGCCCTCATGATAGGTGCAAAGCTGTAGGTTCTTGGGTATTGATTGTATTATGATCAACTCTCTGACATCTGAAACGTTTAGAAACTGGAATAAACCCTACTGGTTCATGATCACTTTTTAAATGATTATTTATTTTCCTGTGTATTTATTTGTTTTTGGAGTGTACTGGGTCTTCACTGCTGCACAGCTTTTCATCAGTTGCAGGCGTGGGCTGCTCCCCATCGTGGGGCTGCTCTCCATCATAGGGGCGGGGAGCTGCTCCCCATCGTGGGGTGTTAGTGCGGCTGCTCTCAATCACGGGGTGGGGGGGAGGCTGCTCTCCATCGAGGAGTGTTAGGGGGGCTGCTCTCCACTGTGGGGTGTTAGGGGGGCTGCTCCCCATTGCGGGGGCAGGGAGCTGCTCTCCATCTCCGCGATGCTGCATCGATGCCCGGGCCTCTCCTGTTGCCGAGCCCTGGCTCTTGGGCGTGGGCTCGGTAGCTGTGATGCGCGGGCTTTGTTGCCCTGCCACGTGTGGAGTCTTCCTGGACCAGGGATCAAACCCATACCCCCTGCGTTGGCAGGCTGGTTCTCAGCCACTGGACCACCAGGGATGTCCTCACGATCACTTCTGATGGTAAGATTATAAAGCTGACACAGACATCGATTGGAAACCACATGCCTCAGAACCCAATTCCTGACTCTACTAAAGGCGCCAACAATAACTTAAAAAAGTGTTGTCAGATTTTCTTTATTGTGTCTTCAAGTCATAAATATGCTGTGATTCATGAAAGTGAGCCCCTGGCCTCCCGGTAATTTCTGCGAGAAAATGCCCCTTTTTCTGGGGATGTGTGGTCTTTCACTGCCTACGGGGTGAGAAGTTACGGGTGAGCTATCAAAAGCGGATTGTTTCAAAGGGATGGGTTGTCTGTGCTGTGAACTCTATATCTCAATCAAACTGTTATGCGGAAGAAAAGAGAGAGAGAAGCTGACCGCACGACAAGGAGCTCCGCGTTAAGCCCAGTGCGCTGGTGTAAGGCTGTATGGTCTTGCAGACCTCTGTTCTGTTTTTGTCCTATGGGAAAAGCGAGGGGATGTTTCAACAGCGTTAGTCCTGTCCCCACTGGGGAACTGTTTTAACGAGGACCAGTCACGTGGAAGTTAAGCCCTTGCAGGCTTGCAGCAGCGCCTCCACGGTTCCACGGGTGCGTGATGGCACCTTTCCACTTCCCACCCCTTCTGCCCTCACGGAGCCCACCTGGGCACAGGTCCCAGGCTGGGGCTTTGGCAACCAGGGCTGGGCCGGGGGTGGCGGAAATGAACGGTAGGTCCTGCGGGGCAGGAAGCACCAGGCAGTTGGAGACGTGCGCCCCCTGGGGGACGGAGCAGCCCGCTGCGTCTAGAGCACAGATGGATCCCAGGGCGGGGACCGGTGGGTTCCCTCCCTTCCAGCTCTGCCCTTACAAGCCCTCGGGCAAGTCTGAGGCTCCCACCCGCGTTTCCTCAACTGCACTCAGGCCGTGCAAAGACGAGACTGGCAAAGCGGCATCTGACTCTCGCAGTCTGTGCCCTCCCCCACTTAGGAAAGAGGCCTGTGACGAACAGTCTGAAGGCCGTGGGACCCTGGAGACCCCTGGGTTTATAGCGCAGAAGACTCACCTTTGATTGTTTCCAAGTAAGTTCTCATTAGCGGCATTTTGCTTCATACTCTTTGCGTCTTCTAAGGGAAAACTTGAACAAATATAGGAACATTTGTTGCTGTTTCTTAATCGACGTTAAGAAGTGGCTTTGGATGTCTTTAAAAGAGTTCTCAAGTCTGGGTAACCAGGTGCCATCCCAGGGTTGGGAAGGTCCCCTGGAAGAGGGCCTGGCAACCCACTCCAGGATTCTTGCCTGGAGAATTCCATGGACAGAGCAGCCTGGCGGGCTACACGCCGTGGGGTCGCAGACAGTCGGGCCCACCTGAGTGACTGCCACTTTTACTTTCAGGTCTGGGTACTGGTGTGTGTTAAAGTGTGTCCTTAGTTATGGAGATATTGCCCCATCCAAAGGGATGGGGCAGACTTCTTACACTGATGGCCTGCTGGCTGCCTCCCACGTGCAGACATTTCACTTGGGTGTCATCATATTTTACAGTGTTTTAAGTTGATTGCCACCTTTGCAATGGAAAAGTTGTAGCTTAGAAAAATCCATACCTTTGACTTTTCTTGAGATACAGAGAGACCAGGGAGTGCTGAGCCTCCATTCTCAGACAATAACTATGGCTGGGGTTGAGAAAAGCCACCCTTTCTTGATGGCTCAGACTTGGGGGTAACCATGGTTACTTCTCTGCCCCAGGAGACCTCTTCTTGGAAATGCATGAACTGGTCAGCACGCCACTGTGGTGGTGCTGGAGTCGCACTACCCTGCATTCAACTGAGCGTTTATTAAGCACCTACTCTGTCCAGCCCTGTGTGAGAAGCACGAGGTGATTTGCTCATTTGTTGATGCAATATGTGTACTGAAGTTCCTCTATGTAAACGCCACTGAAGGTAGTATTTTAAGTACAGAGATACTGTGATGAACAAAATATGGTTTCAGTGAACTTATCCTTTAGCGAAAGGAAAGGATAATGGTATGGATTGAGCAAATACTATCGGATGTCAGTAAAGATGTCAAAGAGTGAAGGTGACACCTGGGGGGGACAGGTCACTTGGTGATGACAGGGCGAGCTCAGGGCTCTGCTGGAGGTATTCACACACAGTGTGCACGCGAAGTAGGGCTCTTAGCCCAGAGTGCAGGGTCGAGGGGTGGCTCTCAGCAAGAGACTGCACCTGATTACAGTCCTGCAGAACAGAGAGGAATGTGATGGGTGACTGAACAGGCAAACCCACCATTAGCTGGGTCTAACAGTGCCGTGTCACCACAAAACTAAGAGTTTGATCCCGGGGAACTTGCGTGGGGTCCGAAGGCCTGGAAAACTCTGATTTCCAAATACAGACCCTTTGTCTTTTACAGGTGAGTACTGTTTCTCTTAGCACTGCGTGTAGAGAAGGGCACGCAGTTTCATTCTGGCGTTTGGGTCTTGTTCGGGAGCTGAGAGGGGCGAGCCGCAGGAGAAGCAGTGTGAGCCCTAGTGATGGGTGGTGCGGGCACAGGGCACAGAGTTTGCAGGGAGCTGGGCACGTGCTGTGAGCCGACTGTGCCCCTTCCCAGCACTAGGGTGTGTGCTTTGGGGAAGGAAGCATTGAGAGCTGGCCGTGCAGGGAGAGCGGGGACTTATAGGCAAGCGGCTCAGATTAAGCCCAAAGATCAGAACGGCGAGGAGTCATGGGTAATGGATTTAGTCAGCTCATCAGCCTGGAGGTCAGACTCTTGGACCACAGAAAGAAAGAACCATCTTCAGCACTGTCTCTGAGAAGGAGGGTGGAGGTCCTGGATTTTTTTCATGAGAGAAGGCACAGCCTAAGTTACTTTTATGAGGTTGCAATGACTGTTTTCTCATTTAAATAGTTTATTTTACACATACATCGTTATTGACAGTCAGGGATTCAGTAAGAAACATATGGCACACTCAAACTGTGTCACAGAAATAATTTAGTAAAAGGACTACTTACAAAAGTTGGTAGGACCTTAAGAAACCAACAGAACAAGGAGAAGAAAGGGCACCTTTGAACTGTGTCCAGGGTGGTGCCTCATAGGAGGTTTGGTTGGCAGAGGTGCCCATCAGGGAATAAAAACCCTAAAGTTGAACTTATTCCACATTCAGATCACTTGTGACTTCCCGTAGCTATCAGACGCTATATGGCAAAGGAGCCTTGGGTATAGTGCACAGAGGTGAGCAACTCAGGGCACAGGGAAGCCTGGGAACTGCTAAAGAGGATGTGTGAGGGGCAGAGAGCAAATGTGCAGATCAGTTATTGAATTTTTTTCCCTTTAAATCTGAAGGACATCCTTTTTGACAGAAGGCATCACAGGCAGTTGCCAACAAAGGTGAATGAGAATGGTTTCCAATTTCTCCCCTGTGCGTTTCAATAATGAAATTAGCATGGGTATGTCATTTGAGGATTCCAGTGTAATTTAAATAACTTTCTAAAGCTTCACATTGTTTTCCTACGGAAGAGTCAAAATTCTTATTCATCTCTTTCCTCCATGTTAATGCTAGTAAATGAGGCTCAGAAAGGCCAAATGGGGAATGCATGTTGATATAGCCACTGTGGAGAACACCAAGGAGATTCCTTAAAAAGCTGGAGGAAAAAACTTCCATGTGACCCAACAATCCTGCTGTTGGGCATATACCCTGGGGAAATCGTAAGTAAAAGAGACACACGTACCCCAGTGTTCGTGGCAGCACTATTTACAGTAACTAAGACATGGATGCAACCTAGATGTCCATACACAGCTGAATGGATAAAGAAGATATGGAATGCATATTCAATGGAATATTACTCAGCTTTAGAGAGGAATGCGTTTGAGTCAGTTCAAATGAGGTGGATGAACCTAGAGCCTGTTATACAGAGTGAAGTAAGTCAGAAGGAAAAACACATATCGTATATTAATGCATCTATATGGAATCTAAAAAGATGGTTCTGATTTGCAGGGCAGCAGCGGGGACACAGCACACGGTGGGGGAAGGAGAGGGCGGGAGGATGCGAGAGAGCAGCATTGACACCTACACATTTCCACGTGTAAAGGAGACGGCCACAGGGAACTTGCTGTGATGCAGGGCACACAAAGATGATGCTCTGTGACACCTAGATGGGAGGAGAGGCGGTGGGAGGGAAGGTGGAGGGGGGTGACATTTGGATGCTTATGGGCAATTCATGTTGATGCACGGCAGAAATCATCACGATATTGTAAATTATCCTCCAGCTAAAAATAAAATTAAATGAAAAAAAAAAAAGGAAGGCCAAGTGAGTTACTGAAGGTCAAGAGGTCACAAAGTTGTCAGAGCCAGAGGTGCGCTCCGGCCTTCCGTCAGACCGGCTGCCTTTCTGTAATCCCTAAAGACAATCCTGGCTGTTCCTTCTCGGAAGAAGATTCAGTTCAGTTCAGTTCAGTCACTCAGTCGTGTCTGACTCTTTGCGACCCCATGAATTGCAGCATGCCAGGCTTCCCTGTCCATCAGCAACTCCCAGAGTTCACTCAAACTCACGTCCATCAAGTCGGTGATGCCATCCAGCCATCTCATCCTCTGTAAAAATTAATTTTTGAAATCAGTCCTATGGTGGGAGTCCCCTGGTGGTCCAGTGATTAGGAAGCCGAGCTTCTGCCATGGGGCACTGGATTGATCCCTGACTGGGGGGCTCAGACCCCACATGCTGCATGGCCAACAAAAAAAGGTAATCATGTGGTGTGAAAGCAGAGCTGTAAATATCAGTCCAGGTTCCGGGGCCCAGGGAATCATTAGAGCTACACTTGCTCCTCCTCGAGGCCTGCCTCCTCTTGTCGTGTGGCACAGATTATCCCGTTTCCCTCTGACTCTCCCTCTGTCTGGATGCTTCTTCCCTGGAACACACGCAGCCCCCTCCTTCACTTCCTTGCAGTCCTGCTCCAAGGTTATGCTATTTGCAGAGGTCTGCCCTGACTGCTTTACACATCCTCAGTGCCAGACCTGGCTCATGTCCCCCTCTAGCCAGAAGACACAGGAGTATAACATAAGCCACAAATGAAGCCACATAGGTAATGTACAACTTTCCGGCAGCCACATTTTAAAAAGCAGAGATATGTGTTTATTTCTGATTTAATTTCCTATATCTCAGGCATTATCATTTCAACATTCAGTCAGTGTAAAAGATTCATGAGTCATTTTATACTCCCCTTCATATTAAGCATTCAAAACCTGGTGCTTAAATTTAGGGCACATCTGGTAAATACTCTGAACTGACTCTTAGAGCACACTTCAACTTGGACCAGCCACAGTTTAAGAGCTCAGTAAGCACATGGGATTAGCATGTTTATGTGTTGATTTATCAATTTGCTGTCTTTCTTTATGTGATTATAGTATTTATATATATAACACGGTATGTGCTTAGCTGCTTGGTCATGTCTGACTCTTTGTGACCCCATGGACTATAGTCCACCAGGCTCGTCTGTCCATGGGATTCTCCAGGCCAGAATACTGGAGTGGGTAGCCATGCCCTCCTCCAGGGGGTCTTCCTGACCCAGGGGTTGAGCCCGTGTCTCCTGCATCTCCTGCACGGGGAGGTGGATTCTTTACCACTGAGCCATGTGGGAAGACATATAAGGCATACGTGTGTGTGTGAGTGTGTGTGCGTGTGAGCGTGTGTGTGAGCATGTGTGTGTGTACGTGTGTGTGCACATGTGTGAGTGTGTGGGCACATGTGTGTGAGTGTGTGTGAGTGTGTGTGAGTGTGAGAGTGTTCGAGTGTGTGTGAGTATGTGTGACTGTGTGTGTGTGCGTGTGTGACTGTGTGTGTGTGTGAGTGTTTGTGTGTGTGTAATATATATAACGTTTTTAGGGCATGAACATACGCAGAGTGGTGCCTCGCCCACAGTGAGCACTCAGATTTTTGTTGGATGGATCGCAGTCTGAGGCAGCAGGTTCGTCTTTGACCTCCCCATTTGCAAGAAGAGGAGGAGGAGCCAGCGACTCAGGAGATGTCCTCTCCTGGGGCCACATGGCTAGTGAGTGGGTTTCCACCCAGGCAGGCAGCTCTTTGAGAGCACAAGCTCATTGTTAGCTTTTGTTCTGAACTGAAAACGTACACAAATATGTTCATGAGAATCATATAGTCTCACTTGCTCATGCTTTCCTGATAATTTTACTTAGGACATTATAATGAAATCATAATAAAACAGGGCATTAAGAATATTAACAAGACACAAGTTGATTAATAAAATGATAACTTCTGGCCCTTAGCCACGCAGAGCCAGGCCCATCCCCTTTCAAGTGTGCTTTTGCTTGTTTTATTAGATTCAGTGAAGTTAAATAACAAGCTTGACCCTGCACAGTTAGAAAGCTGCAGATCTCAAGTCGCTTCAGTGACACACACCACAAGAAGCATTCCAGGTCCCCTCTTTCATTGTCACACGTTCAAATACCCGAGTCCATCTTTTTCTGCTGCTGCTGCTGCTGCCAAGTCGATTCAGTCGTGTCCGACTCTGTGCGACCCCATAGACAGCAGCCCACCAGGCTCCACCGTCCCTGGGATTCTCCAGGCAAGAACATTGGAGTGGGCTGCCATTTCCTTCTCCAATGCATGAAAGTGAAAAGGGAAAGTGAAGTCGGTACGAGCACTCAATTCTCCTAGTTACGACTTCTCTCTCTCTTTTTTTTTTTTTCCCCAAATTATCTCCCTCTGTTGAGTATGGGCTTTTTCAAGACCCAAGAATTCTCCCCTAGTGCCCAGATCTGGCTGTCGAGACCAGTTTCCCACTTACCACTGTAGGAAATTGGGTGAAATGATGTATCCCATGAGAACCTCACTTTTCTTATTTGTAAAATGGGACTATGATACCACTAGCACTCTTATGATGCGAGGTTGTGTGTCAAAGTTGCTTAGCACAGGTCTGGTGTTGACAAGACTCTGTAATGACAGTTATCTCTCTGGTTACAAAGCGTGGTACTTTGGACAGTACTTCAGGATAATAAGACGCTGTTCCTGTTTACACCACATATTCTCTCCCCAACAGGAGGTAGCAGCAATTACAATTGGAAGGGGGAGCGTTTCTACCTTGATTTTTATTGGAGTGTTGTTGCTTTACGGTGCTGTGTTAGTTTCTGCTACGGCAAAGTGAATCAGCTGCACACACACATCCCCTCTGTGCTGGATTCCCTCCCCGTTTAGGTCACCACAGGGCGCTGAGTCGAGCTCCCTGGGCTGTGCAGGCATCTCTCTTCACTGCCTATTTTATGCAGAGTGCCAGTAGCGTGTATGTGTCGACCCCAGTCTCCCCATCCCTCCCGTCCCCCGGCCCCCTTTGGTGTCTGTGGGTTTGTTCTCTACGTCTGGAACGAGGGTGTTTTAGAGGAGTAAAGTGGAGTCTCCATGGACTCTCTATGTAGAATATATATATATAATAACATCTGCAGCTTGACTACAGGGGGAGGCTATGAGCAGGGCTGTCAGATATCATGCTTCTGGGCATGGCTCAATGACTACTGAGGTCAGAAAGAAATCCTCTCTTTGCTGATGCAGAACACGGTGAAGAATATTTGATGGTTCCTATACTTTCCATGGAGGCATCTGGCATTATCTGGGGAGGAGGCCTGGCATTGGCCGGAGGGGCTGTGGATGAGTTCCACTCAAGCTGCCATCCACACTGTGTCCTGCAGCGATGCTTGCTTAAGACCACATGTGGCTGCAACCTTGGAGCTAAAAAGAGCTACGCAGGGTGTAGCTGATGACTCAGGGTGTAACTCTTGCTGATGGCACACATTTTGCAAACCAGACTGTATCCCTTGGGTATTACCACATACTGTGGATCAGCTTCACCCATCTCCAGAGGCACTGAAGATTAATTTAAAAGGGAAAAGAAAAGCAATTTCCAAAAGCTCCTTCAGACGAGAAAAATAGCTGCATTCCATTGCCCTTCTTTTGATGTCTTCTGCTTGCCCAGCTCTCAGCTTTAGCCTCACACTTCTGTGTTCTGGGAGGCGGTATGATGCCAGCAGCTGTAACGATGGCGATGATGACAGCGCTGATATAAGAGGTCCATTTACACGTGACTCCTACATCCCAGACACTTTATATGCCCCGTATCTCATCTTCAAAATACTGTATTCATTTTACAGACGAGTAAAATAATTTGTTAAACAATAAGCAATTCTTTGGTGAAGCCAGTATCCAAACCCAGGTCAGCCTAACTTTAAAAGCCAAGCTTCTCCTTCTACCCCTTTTCCTTTTTACTCTTCTTCCCTTTCTCCTCATTTTCTTTGCTTCCCCTTCTCTTTAAAAAAAAAAAAAAAGCCTTTGTTAAATAAGCAGCTTGGCCCTGCGCACTTAGTAAGGTGTAGGTTTCAAGTTACTTCGTTGAGATCCATCACAAGAAGCATGCTCAGTTCCCGTCTTTCATTGCCATGTGTTTCAATACTCGAGTCCATTTTCTTTCTAGATGTATACAGCGAGAACTCAACTTGCCACAGTTATGACTTCTCTCCCTTTTTGTTTCCAAATTTCTTCCTCTTTCAAGTGTGGGATGTTCTGAGACCCAGGAATTCTCCCCTGGTGCCCACCTCTGGCTGTTAGGGGCTGTTAGTGCTCTGGAAGGGGTCACACAAAGCAGATTCAGGCCACGTGGAGAAGTGACACCTCCTAGCTGGAGCTCCTGCTACTTTGCTCTTGAGAATGTGTCTAAGTTTCACAGCTTCCCCCATGGGCCCTTATTGTATCGGAAGGTACTCCTAACAGACTCTACTGAAAAGGTGTCTTAAAGCTTTACAGTATCAATCACTCTGACTCTAGCGTCTTCTCCTCTCCGGCTAGATGATGCATCATTTTCTCTCATTCATTCATTTCTGTTGCTTTCTCTGGTAGCGGTTGGAGAAGGCAATGGCGCCCCACTCCAGTGCTCTTGCCTGGAAAATCCCATGGACGGAGGAGCCTGGTGGGCCACAGTCCATGGGGTCGCTAAGAGTCAGACACGACTGAGTGACTTCACTTTCACTTTTCACTTTCATGCATTGGAGAAGGAAATGGCACCCCACTCCAGTGTTCTTGCCTGGAGAGTCCCAGGGACGGGGGAGCCTGGTGGGCTGCCATCTATGGGGTCACGCAGAGTCGGACACAACTGAAGCGACTTAGCTTAGCTTAGCTGGGAGCTGTGTGCCAGCTCCTCTCTGTGCTGGCTTCTCCTGTTGGGGACCTTGGGCTCTCGGGTGCACAGGCCTCAGTGCCTGTGGCTCGTGGGTTCAGTGGTTGTGGATCCTGGGTTCGAGAGCCCGTGCTGAGTGGTCGTGGTGCACAGGCTTAGTTGCTGCATGGCATGTGGGATCTTCCTTGACCAGGGATCGAACCTGTGTCTCCTGCATTGGCAGGTGGAATTCTACCCGTTGCACCACCAGGGAAGGCTGGGGACACGGGGAAAGTCACGAAGCTGTAGACCAGCTGCTGTGGCTGGGCAGGAAGCAGACTGGGGAAGGATGAGAGAATGGCCAGGTCGCAGAGAGCCAGCGGTTGAGGTTGGGTGGAGAACTTTTGTAGCGGAGCCAGGGAGCAGAGTCGTGCTGCTTTTCTGAGCAGTTCTTGGCAACCGAGGAACAACCTGGAGAAACAGGGAGTTGGATTGATTTAGGGTATGGCATCGGCGAGACAGCTATGGTCAAAAGTTAAAGAGGAAAGGGAATTGAGGATGTTTGTGAGAACGTAGTTTAATCGGTCGGCCTCGTGGTTCCAGCTGGAGAGGAAAGAAGATGCGGTTGAGAGGCTGCGAGGAGTCCTGAAAGCATTTCAGGGACCAGGGGTTTTAAGCAAGAGGAAGTAACAAGAACTGTGATCAGAGGTCAGAGCACCAGGGTTCTAGAGTAGCTTCAGATAGTGACCAAGTATCAGCCTGAATGCAGCTGGGTGTGGTTCTCAAAAGTCAGGTGCATGAGAGTTACCTGAGGATTTTTTTTTTTAATTTCTAACTTTAATTAATTAATTAATTAATTTTTACTGAAGTATGGTTGATTTACAATGTTTTGTGAGTTTCAGGTGTACAGCTATGTGATTTGGTTATATAGATTATAAATACACACACACACACACACACACACACTCTTTTCCAGGCTCTTTTCCCTTAGAGGTTATGACAAAATAATTGCACACAGCTCCCTGTGCTCTACAGTAGGTCATTGTTGATTTTATACATAGTAGTGTGTGTATGTTTATCCCAAACTCCTAATTTATTCCTTTGTCCCCTTTTCATTTTGGTAATCATAAGTTTGTTTTCTGTGTCTGTGGGTCTATTTATAATTTGAAAAGGTATGTGTACCCTAACGTTCATAGTGAAAGCAACCTAATATCCCATAATAGATGGATGGATAAAGAATCAGTGGTACATATATACAATGGAATATTACTTAGCCCTCAAAAAGGACGAAACAGTGCCATTTGCAGCCACATGGATGGACCTGGAGATTACCATATGAAGTGAAGTAAGTCAGACAAAGAAAGGCAAACGTCATATAATATAACTTATATGTGGCGTAATCATAAAAAGAGTGATACGGATGAACTTACTTACCTGAGGTTCTTTAAAACATGCCTTTTAGCTAGACTTTCTGATTCCAAGACTCTGGAGTGAGGCCGGTGACTGCATTTCTGACAGGTTCCTGTTTGACGGTGAGCCTGCTGGCCTGGAGACCACACTTTGAGAACTGCTGGAGGCTGGCGTGGAGCGCAGAGGAGAGCCTGTGGTTGGGGCTAGGGGGTCTCTCTGGTGCGGGTGTTGTATGTGGAAGGGGGTGGAGGAGGGATGCCCTGTCCCGCTGCTACAGTTTCCAAAGATCATGAGGAAGTGACCTGGGGCTCTGAAGGTGATGATGGGGAGGACAGAAAACTAGGAATCTAAGAGGTGAAGGCTAAGCTCACTGAGCTCAGAATTGGTGACGAGATCCGTTGTTTAAGGCTTGGCCGGGTGGCCCCTGTTCCCTGGAGATGTTAGTGAGACAGGGTGGGGTTTTCTGTTTCCCGGGCCGCAGACGTTTCCGGGCCAGATGGCTGTCCCCCGGCCTCGCCTCGCCCCTTCCCTCGGTCCCGGCGCGGACGCCGGCACCTCCCAGGGAAAGCCCCGGGTCTTGCCTCGGGCTCTGTTTCCTGAGGAGCCAGGTCTGAAGCGCCGCTCCAGCCCCGTTACCCGGTCGCCTCTGTGAAGACGTCTGTTAGGATCCAGTGTGAGCTGCGGTCACCACAGAATCTGCAGAGATTTCCGGGTAGAGGCTCGAAAGCTCAGGTCCCCAAAGAAGTAGCGCTGGAGTTGCCTCAGAACATCTGAGAAATGCAGATACTCAGGTGATGAGGCCCTGACTCTTCTGATTTTTAAGCCTTCCAGGTGAGTCTGGTCAGATTTGAGAACCCTACTTTTGAGCTTCTTGTTGATTGACACTACCTGACTAGCTTCCCCTTCATCAGACACTGCAACACCTGGCCGCAAGCTGGTTCTCAAAGTCTGACACCTACGAACTCAATGCCGGTGGAATCTACACCGTGTGTCTAATTGCTCACCTGTAGTTGAGTCCCTTGGACTGCAAGGAGATCCAACCAGTCCATCCTAAAGGAGATCAACCCTGAGTGTCCATTGGAAGGACTGATGCTGAAGCTGAAGCTCCAATACTTTGGCCACCTGATGTGAGGAGCCGACCCATTGTAAAAGACCCTGATGCTGGGAAAGACTGAAGGTGGGAGGAGAAGGGGACGACAGAGGATGAGATGGCTGGGTGGCATCACTGACTCAAGGGGCAATGAATTTGAGTGAGCTCCAGGAGACGGTGGAGGACAGAGGAGCCTGTCCCCACTGTCTGTGTGGCCACAAAGAGGCGGTCAGGACTTAGCCACTGAGCAACACAGCACTCGGGTCTACACTGAATTTCTGTGACTGTTTTATCTCTAGCTGCTTTTCAAGTCCACCCTTTCTAGGTTCTGAGAAGTAACAGTTGATGTGTAGGTGACTTGGTGAGTGTGGGAGAAAAAGGAAGCTGAGCATTCTGAATGAGAGGCAAGGAGCCACTGGGAATTCCGGGCGGTTTCTACTGTCCCGCAACAGAGTGCTCGTCTCCAGCAACTAGAGATGCATTCAGTGTGGTGATCGTGCCCTCTGAACAGAGCTAAACAGCAGAAGTCTCTTGGGGCCTCTACTTTTATGGATAGGGCAGTAATCAGAACACAATGGGTGTGAAAGTCAGTTTTTCACTTTAAATGTGATAGACTCTTTGTGCTTCAAGAAGGCAGGGCAGGCCAGGTCATTGTAAATATCTGGACACCTGAAGTATCTCCCTACTGGGGACTGTACAGCCTCAGCCATGGGAATGTCTAAGATTTGTATATGCGAGTTCCCTTTCATTGGTTGCGGAGCTTATTTTTCATAGTTTGCTTGTTTAAGCAGACAGCGCTCTTCTTGGCTACGGATGTCTCTCCATGGGCACTGAAGGTGTTGTTGGGAAACCAGCGCATTTCAGTAACTCCATAGCGTCTGCATGCTGTTTGCAGCTATCCTGGTGTGCCCTTAGCTGACCTTCTAAACATACGGCTAGAGTATAAAGCTGTTGCATGGGAACTGAGAAATTTCTCTTTGTCATCTTACAAATTATGTGACTTGGCATTTAGTTTTCATATTGCGTTTCTAGAGCTATTAATTGAATATTAGGACATTGGGATTGCCTCTAAGTACTGCGTTTTGGACTCTTGTTGACCATGATGGCTACTCCATTCCTTCTAAGGGATTCTTGCCCACCGTATTAAATATAATGGTCATCTGAGTTAAATTCACCAACTCCAGTCCATTTTAGTTCGCTGATTCCTAAAATGTCGACGTTCACTTTTGCCATCGTAACAACAGTTATGGCAGAATTCATGAATTAAAAAAAACAGTTTACTGATACACATGCATGGTGGAAGGAGACACATTGCTAAAGACTTTTAAAGCAACTGAGACTTAGAATGCAGTTAGTATCTCGCTGTGATAAAGACTCATTTTGCATATTTTATTATATAAAGATAATTAATGAATAAAGTTATTCTGTGTTTCATGATACACTTTGCCTCTTCCTCCCAATTTATTGATTGCTTTTTAATCTTATTTCATTTGAAATAACTTATTTAAGATTGTAGAATTAGTTTGCTGTTGCTGCTGCTGCTGCTGCTAAGTCGCTTCAGTCCTGTCCGACTCTGTGCGACCCCTTAGACGGCAGCTCACCAGGCTCCCCCATCCCTGGGATTCTCCAGGCAAGAACACTGGAGTGGGTTGCCGTTTCCTTCTCCAATGCATGAAAGTGAAAAGTGAAAGTGAAGTCACTCAGTCATGTCCGACTCTTAGCAGCTTTATTTATAATGACGCATATTGGAAATATATAGAGATATGTATATACATAAACGCTCAAGGTGAAGCCTTGGTTGTCAGTCATGGTATAATCCTAAAAGAATGTGATTGTCAGAATTTAAACTGAGATTTTTAGAAGCATATTTGCTAAGATGTATGGTTATTCTCAATAGAACAAAGGCAGTTTCAAGTGATTTTGTTTTTGTAAGCTAATGTGTAAATTAATGTGTCAGACCTCCCTGAAGAATATGTTTCAACAAGGATCAAAATAGTAGAGATGCCCAAATAACAGAGGTAACTTCTGGTATTGAGATTATAGTGATTTTAAGTAAAACTTCTACTTTATGTTATTTATACTGTCCCTTTGTTTGTTTGTTGTTTTTTGTTGGTGGTGCTGATGTTGTTGTTGGTGATGGACAGGGAAGCCTGGCATGCTGCAGGCCATGGGGTCTCAGAATTGGACACGACTGAGTGACTGAGCTGAACTGAACATGTTTTTCAATGAACATAAGGCCTCATTAAGCTATTTATCTAGTTCTCAATTGGGACAAATTAAAACTGTCTTGATTTTCACTGATGAAACATTGTTTCGCCTTTTTGTGTTGATTCCCTGTGAATGTAAAAGTACCTTTTGCTTTATTCAAGAAAACATATCACAGGTCATAGGTAACAGTTTTGCTATCTGTTGCTCCATAACACAGAGAAGGCAATGGCACCCCACTCCAGTCCTCTTGCCTGGAAAATCCCATGGATGGAGGAGCCTGGTAGGCTGCAGTCCATGGGGTCGCTAAGAGTCGGACACGACTCGGCGACTTCACTTTCACTTCTTACTTTCATGCATTGGAGAGGGAAATGGCAACCCACTCCAGTGTTCTTGCCTGGAGAATCTCAGGGACGGGGGAGCCTGGTGGGCTGCCGTCTATGGGGTCGTACAGATTCAGACATGAGTGAAGCGACTCAGCAGCAGCAGCTCCATAACAAACCAACTCCAAAACTAACTGGTTTGCAACAGTAGCAGTGTTTCTCGTGACACGTTGGGTTTTGACACCACCTTTGTGTATTTTCTGGTTCATTTACCTGGCAGCCTTGATCTGTAGAGTCTCCTGGGCTGGAAGTTCCAAGATGACATCACCCCCGCTTCTGGACACTGGTGCTGGCTGTTGACAGTGGGCCCTCGTTCTCCTCTTTAGGACCCCCCTTCCTTCACTAGAATAGACCTGTGTCCTTTCCTGCTGGTCTTGGGCAGGCTTACCAGAGAAGCAAGGGGCAGTGGAGCAAGGCGTCCTGAGGCCCAGACCTGGAATGCACAGGGCGTCACCTCTGCCTTCTTCTATCGGGAAGGCAGACCTCAGGCCATCGGGATCCACAGGACCAGAACACAGTCTCCTCTTATTTGTCAGAGGGATGACCGAAACACCAAAGGCAGAATCCCAGAGTCATCGGTCAAAAGTCATTTGCTGCTCTCACATCTTGAGACTATAAGTAATTCCATTGTTATTTCAAAACGTTACATTAATATTGAAGCTGAAACATGTGGAATGTTTAGGTAAGAGTCATCAGTATTCACATTTTTTAATGAATTGTGTTGATCGCCTGAGAAACTGTAAGGCTAGTGCGGTGGCTTTTCCCATTTCACACAAAAGGGGCATGAGGTTGAGAAGTGTTAACCGGGCTTTCCAGGTCGCAGCTAGTTAGTGGTGGGGATAGAGTTTAAGTTCACAGCGTGATTCCAAAGCCTTGGTTTCTTAACGTCTATGCCTATGGTGCCAAACATGGTAGTCATCAGCCTATCTGGGTACTGAAGGCTTAACGTGGACTGGTCTGAAATGAGGTGTGCTCTGAGTGCAACATACACCCTGGTTTATCAAGATTCAGTAGAAAAAACGAGAGCATAAGCTAGCTCCTTTTTGAGATTTCTCTTACACTGAAATGCTCTTTTGTGTATAATGAATTAAATAAAATTGAATTTTTAGTTTCACTTGTTAATTTTTACCTTTTTCATGTGGCTGCTTGGGAATTTAAAATCACACATGTGACTCACATCTGATTTCACACTATATTGCATCTAACCAGGGTTGGTATATATACTGATGCTTTCTTAAAAATTATTTTATACTGGAGCATGTTTGTTTAACAATGTTGTGATAGTTTCAGGTGGACAGCAAAGTGATTCAGGTATACATACATGCATATCTATTCTTTTTTCAAATTCTTTTCCCATTAGCGTTATTACAGAATGTTTAGCAGAGTCCCCTATGCCGAACAATAGTTCCTCACTAGTATACACTGACACTTTTCATAGTTTCTCATACCTCCTACCAATCCTGAGTTTTTTACTTACATGGCTGGAAACTATTCAGTTCAGTCGCTCAGTCATGTCTGACTTTTGCGACCCCCAGGACCGCAGCACATGAGGCCTCCCTGTCCATCATCAACTCCCGGAGTTCACTCAGACTCATGTTCTTCGAGTCTGATGGCATCCAACCATCTCCTCCTCTGTCATCCCCTTCTCCTCCCGCCTTGAATCTTTCCCAGCATCAGGGTCTTTTCCAAGGAGTTAGTTCTTCACATCAGATGGCCAAACTGTTGGAGTTTCAGCTTCAGCATCAGTCTTTCCAATGAACACTCAGGACTGATTTCCTTTAGGATGGACTGGTTGGATCTCCTTGCAGTCCAAGGGACTCTTAGGAGTCTTCTCCAACACCACAGTTCAAAAGCATCAATTCTTCAGCTCAGCTTTCTTTATAGTTCAACTCTCACATCCATATATGACTACTGAATAAATCATAGGTTTGACTAGACGAATCTTTGTTGGCAAAGTAACGTCCCTGTTTTTTAACATGCTGTCTAGGTTGGTCACTGGAGAAGGCAATGGCACCCCACTCCAGTACTCTTGCCTGGAAAATCCCATGGACGGAGGAGCCTAGTGGGCTGCAGTCCATGGGGCACTGAGAGTTGGACATGACTCAGTGACTTCACTTTCAGTTTTCACTTTCATGCATTGGAGAAGGAAATGGCAACCCACTCCAGTGTTCTTGCCTGGAGAATCCCAGGGATGGCGGAGCCTGGTGGGCTGCCATCTGTGGGGTCACACAGAGTCGGACAGGACTGAAGTGACTTAGCAGCAGCAGCAGCAGCAGCAGCTAGGCTGGTCATAGCTTTTCTTCCAAGGGGCAAGCGTCTTTTAATTTTATGGCTTCTAATTTCATTTCAATCACCATCTGCAGTGATTCTGGAGTCCCCAAAAATAAAGTCTGTCACTGTTTCTACTGTTTCCCCATCTATTTGCCATGAAGTGATGGGACTGGATAGCATGATCTCAGTTTTCTAAGATCTTAGTTCAACTTAGATCAACTTAGTTTTCTGAATGTTGAGTTTTAAGCCAAAATTCTCACTCTCTTCTTTCACTTATCAAGAAGCTCTTTAGTTTTTTTTCACTTTCTGCCATAAGGGTGGTGTCATCTGAGTATCTGAGGTTACTGATATTTCTCCTGGCAATCTTGATTCCAGCTTGTGATTCTTCCAGCCCAGAATTTCTCATGATGTACTCTGCATATAAGTTAAATAAGCAGGGTGACAATATACAGCCTTGACATACTCCTTTCCTGATTTGGAACCAGTCTGTTGTTACATGTCCAGTTCTAACTGTTGTTTCCTGACCTGCATACAGATTTCTCAGGAGGCAGGTCAGGTGGTCTGGTATTCCCAATCTGTTTAAGAATTTCCCATCATTTGTTGTGATCCACACAGTCAAAGGCTTTGGCATAGTCAATAAAGCAGAAGTAGATGCTTTTTTCTGGAACTCTCTTGCTTTTTTGATGATCCAGCGGATGTTGGCAATTTGATCTCTAGTTCCTCTGCCTTTTCTAAAACCAGCTTAAACATCTGGAAGTTCACAGTTCATGTATTGCTGAAGCCTGGCTTGGAGAATTTTGAGCATTACTTTACTAGAGTGTGAGATGAGACGAGTGCAATTGTGTGGTAGTTTGAGCATTCTTTGGCATTGCCTTTCTTTGGGATTGGGATGAAAACTGACCTTTTCCAGTCCTGTGGCCACTGCTGGGTTTTCCAAATTTGCTGGCATATTGAGTGCAACACTTTCACAGCATCATGTTTTAGGATTTGAAATCCTAGACTGTACGTAATTTCAAAGTTGTTGTTTAGTTGCTAGGTGGTGTCCAACTCTTTGCAACTCCATGGACCACAGCCTGCCAGCTTCCGCTGTCCATGAGATTTCCCAGGCAAGAATACTGGAGTGGGCTGCCATTTCCTTCTCCAGGGGGATCTTCCTAACACAGAGATTGAACCCGTGTCTCTTGCATCTCCTGCATTGGCAGATGGACTCTTTACTGCTGAGCCACCAGGGAAGCAAATTTCAAAATGCAATATTTAAATCTCTTACCAAAGTATAATCTGCACTTGCAAGAATCAACTAGAGCAACCTTAAAAGCCAAGCACAACAATAATTTGACTTTATCTCAGTGAAGAGACTTCAAAATAAAACTTACAACCTGAGTTCGCATTTCTGCCAACAATAATATTTACCGCTATCAAATCGCTTGGCGCTTTAAGAAGTTTCTGTCTTCATTTTCCTTCGTGTCTGTTGACTTATTCTGTGTGATTTATCTTTAATTATTCTTATGTGGGTCACAGGAAAGGTGAGAATGTTTCGATTTGCCTTTTTGTCCTCTGCCAGTGTAGAAATCCAGTCTGGACATCTGTGCTTGTCTGGGTGTCTGCCTGCTAGTTTTCAGGGTCGTTCTCTCCCCACTTTTTGGCTGACCCAATCTCTGTTCTGATGGCCTCCGCTGAGGAATTATTGCCCCTGGAATCCCTCTCCTTGCTGCCACGCGTGGGTTTTGCTTCCCTGGTCCCTTGGCCTGACCTCAGAGTGGGTGATCATTTGTGCTCTAGCACTTCATTTGCTAAATTAAGAGAGGCGACGTGTCATTCTATGCAGGAAGGGTTCTCCAGAACTCTTCTTTCATTAGTAATTCGGTGTTGCCCCTGACTAATTTCATCATTTCCTGGGTTTCTACGTGGTCTTTTTCTCAGTCATGCTATCTGGAGCCCTGGAAATCTAACTGGAGTATTTGGGTTAAACATCAGGTGAAGCTTTGGAGCTGATGCTGCCTCTTCTTGAAGCAGAATTTTGTGTGCCAGCTCATCTGTTGGGCTTGTCAAGTTCACCACATACAGGGTTAGAGAATTCAGCTGGAAAAACCGAAGAGACACAGAAATTTGAAACTCGGATGCTGTCTGCCACTTCTGCTGTCTTCTCTGAACTGCTAGTCTGTGCCATGCTGCGCGTTTCTTTCTTTTTGCTAAGCCTAAGATTGTGAAAGTGTGCTTAGATTTCAAGGGTGGGTTGAGTTCTTGTTACCAAGGCAAATAATGTTTCCAAATAGCCAGTAGCCACAAAATCTTCAGGGAGGCTCCTCTCCTTAGCATGTGTTGAATATTAAAGCAAAAGAAGTCTACTTTTTTAAGCACTCAGCAAGAAGGGAGCTATCTAATAATCTCTTGCTAAGACAAAACAGGAAGGTAATTGTGTAAGAAAATAGAATTTAACATGTTTTCATTTTACAGTAATTCTCAGCATTCGTAAGAGGTGTTCCATCCATTACATACAAATTGGAAAAAAAAAACCCAACCTGTTGCCAGTATCCATTGGACTTTTTGTGAGGCTTATAGATGTGATTGGTTTCCTTGCTAAGGAGTAATGTACCTGCCATTAAGCATGAGCTTAAAAATTATAATTTTGCAAATTGCCATGTAAATTTGCTGAACTAGCAGAAAGCATCTTGTCATTTATTTCCCAAGCTGTACTTCCCCTTCATTTAAAATGAAGACATCCCTTTGAACAAAATTAATCGTTAATTTTTTTTTTTTCCGAGTAGGCTCTTGAAAAATGTGACATTCTTAAGTAGCTAGATGCTCAGAATAAAAAATAGGAAATTCTTTGAAAATCTGTTTGCAACCTTGCTTTGCTCTGATTAATAACCCTTGCAAATGTGTGCTTATTATACCATAAACATGACCTTTATAAGAACATTAGAAAAATCAAACTATGGATATGCCACGTCAGAAACTTTTTAAATGTCAGAAAATGTAATGCTTTTAAATTAATAGGATTTTATAATACTTAACTGTTGAGGGTATTTTGAGCTTTCTGTGAGTTTGGGGCTTAGTAAAGATTTTAAAGGGCTCTGTCATTGAAATAGTTGAGGTTGGCTCAAGTGAGATGCTACAGAATGTAAACATCTTTGGAAAGAAGAATCATTAACTATTTTTAGGTTTAGTATGGCTCTGCTTGCCAAACATAGAAGCTACTTCTTACCTTGGTTTATTTGAGCCCCTGACCAGAGAGGAGAGTGAGCTGAGTAGCCAGAGAGTGTTTTAATTCAAAGGGAGATGCTTTCGAAACCATGCTTTAGGAATCACCTGTGCAGAGCGGGCAGTGGGCAGGCAGAGCGCTGGGGACCGTGGGAAGCGCTAGTGTCGGCCAGTGGGTACGCAGCCGGTCCAGCAGAAGAGGCTCAGCGCTAGGGCGGGACGTGCACCACGTACCGTAGGAGATTTCTATTCCTGTGAAATCAATTTACCAGAAACTCCCAGGGGCTGAAAACTTGTATTTATTTCCTTAGTTCACAGGTCTGTCAGTCTGAAGCCCATCACTGGTGTGGCTGTGTCCTCTGCTCAGGGCTTTGCACGGCTGAAATCATGATGATGGCTGGACTGAGTTCTCATCTGGAGACTCTGGGGTAAAAATCTGTTTCCACGTTCATTCTTGTTGGTAGAATTCAGATCCTGTGGTTGCAGGACAGAGGTCTCAATTTCCTTGTCACTGTCAGCCTAGGGTTGAGGTTACTTAGCTCTTCAACATCTGGCTTCCAACAGCACACTGAATCCTTTTGGTGCTTTTGTGACTGAAGGAGAATATCCTTTGCTTTGGAAGTCCACATGTAGTTAATGCAGGCACGTTTTAATAATCGCCTCAATTTTGAGGTCATGTCATATAGCATACTCTAATTACAGGGGTAATAACCACCGAATCCACAGTCTTGTGTACACAAGGAAGCTGGAAAACTTAGGGACCATCCTAGAATTCTGCTCACCTGGGCCTTGGGCTTCTCATTTCTGTTCTCTGGCTTTGGGGTTCTCAGTGTGTGGTCCTTGGGCCCGGAGCATCAGGATGACCTGGCACATTGTCAGAAATGCAGACGAGCAGTCCTCAGTCAAGACCGTCAGAAACTCTGGGCAGAGGCAGACTTCCGTGGTCTGTTTAACAAATCCTCTAGGTGTTTCTGACGCTCACTGAAATCTGAGAACCAACACTTCAGACCAGGGTCAGCAAAGAGCTGGTGCCAGACAGCGAACTCTGGCTTGATGATTGCTTTCATGAATAAAATTTTGTGGAACACAGCCATTCCGCTTTGCTTGCCTGCTTTCACACTACAGGGGTGGAACTGCAGCACAGACCGTAAGGCCCGCACAGCCTGAAATATTAGGTTGGCCAACAAGTGCCTTTGGGTTTTTCCAAAACTGGAGAAAGCTGAACCAACTTTTTGGCCAACTCGATGTTTAGTCTTTGGTCCTTCCCACCCCCACCCCCCCACAAAAAAAAAATTGCCTACCTCTGTTCAGGAAGTAGATGACCTGTTTGCTCAAGTCTCATTTAGTTCTGACTTGTTCTGATTTTGTACATCTTTCCATATAAATTCACAAAATCACGTGAGATTTAGGGACTCATTCTCCTAAAAAGAGTTAACCCTTGACCTATTTCCTATTAAGGGCTTGAACCCCTAATTCCTATTAGGGGGCCTGAGAGTGGGTCATTTCCTCTAGACTTGATTGCAACTAAAATCATTCTTTCATCTTTCCTCTTTACTTTTAGTCCTCTGTCTGCTTTGTGTGTCTTAAGTGCAACTGGAGACCATCTGTTCACCATCCTCCCCACATTCCTTTTCAAATAGTTGAAGGCTATTAAGGCGCACTGAGTGTCTTCCCATCAGGCACACATCCCCAGTACCTTTCACTTTCCCGCCTCTTCCCTTTTCCTATTTGCCTACCCCTTAGTCATGTATGGTTCTCTACTCGTGTTTTCTAGACTGTGTATATCTTTCAGAAATTATTAAAGTTTGAACATATTTTGCCACTCTTTCTGGCTTCTTTTAAAACAAAACAACTAAAACTCCCCAACAGTCCAGGCTTCAGCTCTTTATGTTACTAAAAGTTCTATGGAATTGTGTATCTTCTGACCTTACCTTTGCTTGAAGTTCAGTAAACGTGGCCTGCATCCCTTACTTACCCTTCTTTCCAAAATCAGCCCAACAATCAGAATAGAGTTAATCCTTGCTTTCTGAGGCTGGACTCAATGATGTTGAACATTTGACTTAATGGAGGTTTTCACAGGTGTCTGACTAAGTAGTCAACCGACTGGTTCCACACGGTCCGAGTACGCAGCTCGTGTTATAACCCTTTTCTCACTTCCTGTTCAGAAAGTCAATCATCAGTGAAGCCCCTCCCTCCCTCCTTTAATCCCCTTGAGGCTGCTCCTCCGTCTGATGTTTTCTAGCCTGTGACGCTGGGAATACCCGTGGTCGCGTTTCTTTGTCGCTTTGTTTCGGCTTTCGTCATTCTTAGTTTGGATTCTTCCAGAATACGTGTTTTTGTGTGTCTACCAAGTATATGCAGAGCTGTTGTTTTGTTCCCTCGAGTTTCTTTTCTGCCCGCTTTATCTGTGATGTACATTTGCACTCTTGGTAATATGAGTTTCTTTGAAGAACAGCCAGTTTTCCTAAGCTTGCCCCTTGAGGTAGGCCCTGCCATTTCCTTTAGCAGATTAAAGGCTGCTTATTTGAAATATCTCATTACTGAAATAATCACTTTTAATTTACCAATTGTGCAGGCTTTACCTTTCCAGAAACATAATGAATAATGTAATTTGCTCCATGCCAATCAAATTTGTATCCATGTGCCAAAAATGTAGGATTTTACTCAAAGAATATATTCACATAAGATTTCTGAACATATGACTTATTTAATATAAAAATAACTAGCTTTGTGAGGAAATTTACCTTATCAGATTTTTTCTATATTTTCAGGGGAAAACTTCCAATATTTTATATAGTCTAATACTGTGAAATGTGATGGGAGAGTCTACATTCTTTGCAAACAGTTCTACTATGCTTATATCTACAAATGGAATATATCAATCAGTTGAGACCCCACCCAGACTAGCTAAGTGGAAATGTACCCAAGTGCAATTGAAAATGGAAGATAAAATTAAAAGCAAGACTAGAAACAGTCTAAAGTATCCACCTGGTTTTGTGGCGATGGCCGCTGAAGAAAGGCTGTGTATACGCATGGCTGTCAGTGGGGAATGGAGCATATGAGCTTATGAACTAGTGTTTAAGGATGGAGAAGAAAGCATGTTTTTCTGTAGAACTGTGCAGCACTCATGATTTGGCTAGAGGTATTTGAAATAAGAGCCAACTAAAATTTTGGCTGGACTAATTGAATTCCTCAGCTACAGGCAAGACTGCCATAAACAATTTTGATCAATTTGTGTTGATATGCCATCGAAAACTTTGTCTGCCTGGAATAGTGGTAAGAGGAAAGAAATGGATAAGAAAATCACTCATAACATTGAGTGGTCTTTATTCTAGTCTATGTGAGTACCAGAACATAGCACATTTTGACCAAAAATGTCATCTAATGCTAGTAAGTAAACATCACACATGTCTTTTTAGGAAAGAAAGTGAATTTCAAGCTATGTGAAAAAATGGAGGAAAGACCAAATTGAGGCTAACCAATGTCCAGTTAGAAGCTCATTTGCTTTTGTTAATATATACACTAATATTGGGCTTCCCCAGTGTCTCAGATGGTAAAGAATCCACCTGCAACGCAGGAGACCCCAGTTTGATTCCTGGGCTGAGAAGATCCTCTGGAGAAGGGATAGGCTACCCACTCCAGTATTCTTGGGCTTCTCTGGTGGCTCAGCTGGTAAAGAATCTACCTGAAATGTGGGAGACCTGGGTTCAATCCCTGGGTTGGGAAGACCCCCTGGAGAAGGGAAAGGTGACCCGCTCCATTATTCTGGCCTGGAGAATCCCATGGGCTGTGTAGTCTATGGGGTCGCAAAAAGTCGGACAAGACTGAGTGACTCTTGCTTTCATGCTAAGACTAACACAGTGTCCTTGTTTTTACTTCATAGTTACAAAGAAGATTTGATTTTGTTGAACAGGAGAAAACATCTGCAAAAGGGATTCCATGGAGAACAGGATGGAGAAAAATATTTTGCTTATTCCCTTGCTGTTGCTTTTGTTTTTGTTTATTTAAAGGGCTTGGCGTCTTTGCCAGTGCACTCAGGAGCACAGGCCACTGATAAATACCTCCTGGGTGCTTGCAAGAGAATGGATGAGCTAAGTATGTCGGAGTGGAAGGAGAAGTGGGGAGACTGAAGGAGGGGGTGACTGAGAGGGTGGGCTATTTGAGAACTGTGAAAAAGGGGTGGATAGAAGTTAGTGTGTGTCCATGTTCCCACTGACCAAAAATGACATTAAATGCTTCCATGGCAGATTCTGAGTCAGCTAATATGTTCCAAGTATCCACTGTGAGTTAGACACTGAGCCAGTCTCTGCTCCATGCAATGCATTGTCAGATATTATCACACACTTTATTGGTTACTTTCCAATTTAAAAGTGGAAATGCTACTATGAGTTACCATGAGTCCTTTAAGGATATTTACATGTAGGATATCTCTGGGGACAGTTTCCATGTTGCTCATGGGATGTTTCAGTAACAGTTCTGCCTAGGTCAAGTGAGTCACCTACATACCTGGTTTGGATGTGGTCGTTTCCCCAGGTCATTCCTCCCTTTCCTTCCTTATTTCTTCCTCTTTCTTCTTCTCTCTTTTGAGAATACTGTTTCCATTTCCTACCACCGCGATACTCAGACATTGAAAATAGGCGGCAATAAATGTTTATGTTGTTAACAGGAATCAACCAAATGGTGTTAATGAAATTAAATATACTTTGCCATTTCCCCTTACTCTTTTTGGATTAACTTTTAAAGAAACGTTGTCTCATTTATCCATTCATTTATTCATTCTTTGACTCCAAACCACTTGAGAGCCTGTAATGTTCAAGCACTTTAGGCATCATGGGGAAAAAATTAAGATCATGCAGACGTGGAACTTCCCCTTTAAAAACTTTTAAGCCAGAACCAAATATCTTTACTACTAAACCGGAAGTAATACCCATGAGACAAAGAATGATTAGCGATTTAAATAATAATTTTAATAAAATAAAAATTAATAAAGTGTCACATATTATTTATTTCCTGTCATTTTAATAAAATAATCCTTGGAGGCTCAGTGGTAGATAATCCTCCTGCCAACATGGGAGATGAGGATCTGACCTCCAGGTCATCTAGGTACTCTGGAGAAGGAGATGGCAATCCTCTCCAGTATTCTTGCTTGGAAAACCCCATGGACAGAGGACCCTGGAGGCAGTCCATGGGGTCACAAATGAGTTGGACACAACTTAGTGACTTGTTGTTCAGTTCGCTCAGTTGAGTCTGACTCTTTGTAGCCCCATGGACTGCAGGACGCCAGGCCTCCCTGTCCACCAGCTCCCAGACCATGCTCAGACTCACGTCTGCTGAGTCTGCGATGCCATCCAACCATATCATCCTCTGTCATCCCCTCATCCTCTGACTTCAGCATCAGAGTCTTTCCCAGCATCAGAGTCTTTTCTAACGAGTCAGCTCTTTGCATCAAGTGACCAATGTATCGGAGCTTCAACTTCAGCATCAGTCCTTTCAATGAATATTCAGGACTGATTTCCTTTAGGATTGACTGATTGGATCTCCTCGCAGTCCAAGGGACTCTCAAGAGTCTTCTCCAATGCCACAGTTCAAAAGCATCAATTCTTCAGCTCAGCTTTCTTTATAGTTCAACTCTCACATCCATACATGACTACTGGAAAAACCATAGCTTAGACTAGGCCTTTGTCAGCAAAGCCATGTCTCTGCTTTTTAATATGTTGTCTAGGTTGGTCGTAGCTTTTCTTCCAAGGAGCAAGTGTCTTTTAATTTCATGGCTGCAGTCACCATCTACAGTGATTTTGGAGCCCAAGAAAATATAGTCTGTCACTGTTTCCATTGTTTCCTTGTCTAAATGCCATGAAGTGACGGGACCAGATGCCATGATCCCAGTTTACTGAATGTTCAGATTTAAACCAACTTTTTCACTCTCCTCTCTCACCTTCATCAAGAGGCTCTTTAGTTCCTCTTCACTTTTTGCCATAAGCATGGTGTCATCTGAATATCTGAGGTTATTGTTGTTTCTGCCAGCAATCTTGATTCCAGCTTGTGCTTCATCCAGCCCAGCATTTCTCATGATGTACTCTGCATATAAGTTAAATAAGCAGGGTGATAATATACAGCCTTGACATATTCCTTTCCCAATTGTGAACCAGTCTGTTGTTCCATTTCCAGTTCTGACTGTTGCTTCTTGACCTGCACACAGATTTCTTAGGAGGCAGGTAAGATGGTCTGGTATTCCCATCTCTTTCAGAATTTTCCACAGTTTGTTGTGATACACACAGTCAAAGGTTTTGGCATAGTCAATGAAGCAGAAGTAGATATTTTTCTGGAAATCTCTAGCTTTTTCGATGATCCAGTGGATTTTGGCAATTTGATCTTTGGTCTTTCTGCCTTTTCTAAATCCAGCTTGAACATCTGGAAGTTCATGGTTCACGTATTGCTGAAGCCTGGCTTGGAGATTTTGAGTTTTACTTTGCTAGCATGTGAAATTAGTGTGATTGTGTGGTAGTTTGAGCATTCTTTAGCACTGCCTTTCTTTGGGATTGGAATGAAAAGTGACTTTTCCAGTCCTGTGGCCACTGCTGAGTTTTCCAAATTTGCTGGCATGTTGAGTGCAGCACTTTCACAGCATCATCTTTTAGGGTTTGAAATAGCTCAGTCAGAATTCTATCACCTTCACTAGCTTTGTTCGTAATGATGCTTCCTAAGTCCCACTTGACTTTGCACTCCAAGATATCTGGCTCTAGGTGAGTGATCACACCATCGTGATTATCTGGGTCATTATAGTTCTTCTGTGTATTCTTGCCACCTCTTCTTAATATCTTCTGCTTCTTTTATGTCCATACACTTTCTGTCCATTTTTGTGCCCATCTTTGTATGAAATGTTCCCTTACTATCTAATTTTCTTGAAGATATCTCTAGTCTTTGCCATTCTGTTGTTTTCCTCTGTTTCTTTGCACTGATCACCAAGGAAGGCTTTCTTATTTATCCTTGCTATTCTTTAGAACTCAGCATTCATATGGGTATATCCTTCCTTTTCTCCTTTGCCTTTTGCTTCTCTTCTTTTCCCAGCTATTTTTAAGGCCTTCTCTGACAACCACTTTGCCTTTTTTCATTTCTTTTTCATGGGGATGGTTTGGTCACCACCTCCTATACAGTGTTCAAACCCTGTCCATAGTTTTTCAGGTGCTCTATCAAATCAAACCCCTTGAATCTATTTGTCACTTCCACTGCATAATCATAAGGGATTTAATTTAGGTCATACTTGAATGACCTAGTGGTTTTCCATGCTTTCCTCAATTTAAGTCTCAGTTTTGCAATAAGGAGTTCATGATCTGAGCCACAGTCGGCTCCTGGTCTTGTTTTTGCTGACTTTATAGAGCTTCTGCATTTTCAGCTGCAAAGAATGTAATCAGTCTGATTTCTGGTACTGACCATCTGGTGATGTCCATGTGTAGAATTGTCTTTTGTGTTGCTGGAAGAGGGTGTTTGCTATGACCAGTGCATTCTCTTGGCAGAACTCTATTAGCCTTTGCCCTGCTTCATTTTGTACTCCAAGGCCAAACTTGCCTGTTACTCCAGGTATTTCTTGATTTCCTCTTTTTGCATTCCAGTCCCCTATGATGAAAAGGACATCATTTTTTGGTATTAGTTCTAGAAGGTCTTGTAGGTTTTCATAGAACCGTTCAACTTCAGCTTCTTCCTTATTACTGGTCGGGGTATGGACTTGGATTTCTGTGATACTAAACGGTTTGCCTTGGAAACGAACAGAGATCATTCTGTCGTTTTTGAGATTGCATCCAAGTACGGCATTTTGGACTCTTTTGTTGACTTTGTTGACTACTTAGCAACTAAACAACAACATACAGCAAAATAAGAAAGGCAGTAATGATAGTCACTGCAACTTAGTATATCCTCTGTAAAAAAATTTCTCTGTATAATCTTACAGAAATTCTGAAATATGGGTGCCATTTTCCTAAATTTATAGAAGAAGAAACTAAAAAGCTGTTAAGTTCCTTAAGCTATGAAACTGTTGGAATTTGGATTCAGAATTCTAATAACAAAGTCTGTTCTCATAACCACTTAAAACCATTTTGTAAAGTTTGGGAAAGAGAAAATTGATTATGGTGCTAAATGGACAGGGTTGGGGGGGATGGCGCTGGAAGAAGTGACATTTCCCCTAAACCTGGAAGGACTCAGAGGAGTTAAAGGGACAACAGACTTTAAAAAATTTAACGCATTTCCCTTAGCTTAGGTCTGTGAGGGTGCTGAACGCATTTCCCTTAGCTTAGGTCTATGAGGCTGCTGCTACGCTGTATGAATAGACGAGGCAAGGTCAGAGTGACATTGATGGCACAGAGACAGGCAGTGAGTTCTTGGAAGCCGTAATGACTTTTCAGATAAGGATTGTTCAGGAAAATACAGGGCCAGTTTCAGAAAAGCTGCTCCTCACAGACTTCCCTCTCTCAGCAGGCTTTCCTGCTCAAAGCAATTTGACTCATTCTGTTTTGTTCTTCCTTTGGGATTAATGTCCTTTCGAAAGCACAAAAATAATCTTTACAGTTTAGGGCAAACCAGCCCATGAATTTGCAAGGCTAGCTCAAATCCCTCGTGTCTATGATCAGAGCCCCTTACCAGGTATCTTTTGAGGGCCGGTCGTTTGCCACGTGACTTCTGAGGTTTCCGTGGGTATGTTTGGGCCTCAGCATCTCGTCTGGGCGATGGATGGGTGGGGAAGGATGGCGGTGAGGAGACCGCATGGTCTCAGGACGGCGGGGCATGCCTGGCTCATCACAGATGGGTCACGCGGGGATCTTGCCCAGTGTGCTAGCTGTGTCGGTACTTACTGATTCAGAAAGGAAAAAAGTGGATGTCTCCCACTCACTGAGGGGTGAGCGCCGCTCTCCAGACTTCCTGCTCATCTGGGCACCCATGCGGAGAGAAGCCCTCCTACCAGGCTCTACCCAGAAGCAGGCAGAGCGCTTCCCCTGATGGCCCGGCATAAGGAAAGCAGGAGGACTTTCACCCTCCACCTTCCAGGGTCTTCGTGCATCTTCTCACCTCATCGATGAGCACAAGAGCAGAGTTCAGGATGCTCTGATGGTACCACGTGTGGCCCGTTTTGGGTGTATCTGGCGAGCTGCCATAGATTCCAAAGGTAGGCTGTGTTGTAGAAGGATTTTGAGACCCACTGGAAACATGGTTGCTGGGTGACATGTGCCCTGAGTGCCAGAAAGGAAAGCGATATCAGGGACTTCCATCTTTGGTTTAAAGGGACAAGGGATAGAAAGTGATTTTTACAAAAAGCTGGAGTATTGAAATCAGTCACCCTATGTTACATCCCTACTTTGCTGCTCTAAAGCACTTAACCTTATACAGCTTCAGTGTCCAGTGTTAAAAAGCTAAATTGTTAAGAACTAATAGAACTGTTGTGAAAATTAAAATCATATATTTATGCGCATGTTCAGTGTATACATCACATATACATATAAGGTTAAAATCATGTATACATATATATGAAGTGCTCAAAAACTGATAGTGGTATCATCATTATTGTTATTTTAGTAGTTATTATTATTTGAAATTAGAATTGTTTGAATAATTCCATCTGTGTGGTTCACTACATACCAGCAGTGTATAATTTAGTCACTGGAATATTTTACTCTTATTTCTAAATTAAATTTTCCTCTTAGAAATTTGTTTAGGCCTGTGCTATTCTGAATACTCCAATTCTAAGGGACAATGAGAGAATGAGCTTCCATTAAATTTTCAGTCAAACAAAAATTGGAGACAATTTCTATGATATCCTGCATCAGCCAGTGACTTCTGGCTCACTGTAAGTGGAGTAGAATGGATGAGAATTAGTAGCACAAGTCCAGATGTGTGTGTGCCTCGTGGCAAGTCAGCAATTCATATCATAGGCAGCGCTACACAGGGAAGTGGGGAATGGGTCACGGCAACCAAAGAGCTGTGTTCTATCCTGCACCGTGGCCTCTGACCTTGACCTCTGGCCAGTGCCTGGCATTCTCTGGGCACAGGGCCCCTCCAGAAGGCTGTCTGAAAAGTTTGTTTTTAAATTGGGGTATAGTTGCTTTACAGAGTTGTGCTAGTTTCTGCCTTACAGCAAAGTGATTCAGTTACGTATGTGTGTGTGTGGGTGTTAGTCGCTCAGTCATGTCTGACTCGTTGTGACCTCATAGACTGCACCCTGCCCGGCTCCTCCGTGGGCCTCCATGGCGACTCAGACAGTAAAGAATGCGCCTGCAATACAGGAATTCTGGGTTCGATCCTTGGATTGGGAAGATCCCCTGGAGAAGGGAACGGCAACCCACTCCAGTATTCTTGCCTGGAAAATCTCATGGATGGAGGAGCCTGGCAGGTTCCATGGGGTCACAGAGAGTCAGACACAACTGAAAAACCAAGCACAGGCTCCTCCGTCCATGGGATTCTCCAGAGAAGACTCCTGGAGCGGGTTGCCATGCCCTTCTCCAGGGGATCTTCCCAACCCCGAGATGGAACCCCAGTCTCCTGCACTGCAGGCGGATTCTTTACAGTCTGAGCCATCTGGGAAGCCCGATCCAATTATATATACACATGTATCCCTTTCCTTTTGGCTTCCATGGAGGCTCAATGGTAAAGAACCTGCCTGTCAATGCAGGAGACTCAGGAGACACGAGTTTGATCCCTGGGATGGGGAGATCTCCTGGAGGAGGAATTGGCAAGCCGCTCCAGTGTTCTTGCCAGGATAGGCCCAAGGACAGAGGAGCCTGGTGGGCTACGGTCTATGGGGTCGTGAAGAGTCAGACGCCAGTGAGCGTGGGAGCATGCACATTCCCTCTTTTCAGGATTTCCGTCCCATTTAGGTCACAGCAGAGCATTGAGTAGAGGTCCTGGTGGTATACGGCAGGTTCTCATTAGTTACCTATGTTGGGAATTTGGTGGTGTATTCGCAGTCATTTTCGACTCTGTGACCCCAACGGACGGTAGCCCACCAGGCTCCTCTGTCCATGGAATTCTCCAGGCAAGAATGCTTGAGCAGGCTGCCATTTCCTCCTCTAGGGGATCTTCTGGACCCAGAGACTGAACCCGTGTCTCCTGTGTCTCTTGCATTGGCAGGCCGATTCTCTACCTGCTGAGCCACCAGAGAAGCTTCCTTTTAGGCAGAGCAGTATATCTCTGTCGATCCCAGTCTCCCAATTCATCCGTCTTCTCTTCGCACCTTGATACCCATAAGTATGTTCTCTACATCTGTGTCTGTTTATGCTTTGCAAGAAGTTCCTCCCTGCCTTGTTTCTAGATTCCACACATATGCGCTCATATACAGCATTTATTTTTCCCTTTCTGACTTACCTCACTCTCTATGATAGTCTTTAGGTCTGCCCACATCTCTGCAAATGGCTCTACTTCAGTCCTCTGTGTGGTTGAGTGATATTCTATTGTGTATATACACCACACCTTATTTATTCACTCATCTTTCGATGGACATTTAGATTGCGTCTAGGTCCTAGCTACTGTAAATGATGCTGCAGTAAGCATTGGGGTGCTGGTATGCTTTTGAATGATGGTTTTCTCTGGGCATATGCCCTGGGGTGGGATTGCTGGCTCACATGATAGCTCTGTTTCAGGTTTTTGAAGAACCTCCATGCTGTTCTTCATAGCAGCTGCGCCTGTTTGCATTCCCACCAGCACTGTAAGAGGCTTCCCTTTCCTCCACAGCTTTCCCAGCACTTACGGCTCATAAATTGTTTGATGGTGGCCATTCTGGCCTGTGTGAGGTGGTGTCTCCTTGTGGTTTTGACTCGCATTTCTCTAATAATTGGTGATGTTCAGCATCTTTTCACGTGCTTGTTGGCTCAGGTTGCAGTTTTAATGCCCGTCATCTCCTAAAGGGGCTCCTAGAGCTTCCGCTGATCGTTTGCTTCCCTTCGTTTTAGTTTCACTTTAATCTCTGTATTAACTGCAATATTTTATAATGCCCCTTATTTTATCACAATACTGATACCCCTTTTCATTACGTGTTACCTTTGGGGGATGGCACTGTAACCTTGGTGTCTGACTTTCTCCTCCCTGAGGCTGTAAGCAATTTCTGCTTTCTTTCCACTCCCCCCCCCCCCGCATTTGTAAATACTGTATCATCTGCTGACTCCCAGCTATTTGAATGTGGAAACTTAAGTCCTTTCCTCAGAGACAATTTTCACTTTCATCAATTACTCTTTCAGATTAGTGGGACTCACAATGTGGTGGGTATTTGAATGGGTCAAGGATGTAATATACTCAAAGAACATGGGCTTTGGAGTCAGACCTTCCTGGCTTCTAGTTCTTCTTAGCTCTACTCTGTAAGAAGGCAGTTTATCTTTGGAAAAATGACCTCACTAAGCCTCCATTGCTTCACCTGTACAATGAGAACAAAGATATCTTCATTGTTTACATAAATAATCCATGTAAAGCCATTTACCACAGAACACAGGCTATCATAAGTGCTCAGAATGACAGAGCTTCTTATAAAAATAAAGTACGGTTATGTGTATCTTTTTGCTTGCAATCACTTATACAAACAAGTTTTATTTGTCTTCCATTTTAAAGCCAGTCATTTCCAGAATACTACAATTCCTACAGTTCTGTTAGTAACTGATTTTACATCTTTTCCAGGGACCAAATATTTGAGAATTAAAAGAAAATATAAAGTTAGGTCTGTTTTATGCAAAACCTGCCAGAAGAAACAATCACATGAGGCCGAGACTAAACAGAGCCCATGTCAGCTCCACAGGGAGTGTTCTTGAGGAAATTGAAGTCAGAATTTCTTTTTGCTATTACAGAGTTTGTAAGAATGTTCACCAAACTGATGGAAACCAGAACTCACCGTTCCTAAATCTCGGGAGTTAATGTATGGTACAAATGGGATGTACTAAGCACAGGCCTCTTAAGATAGCAAAAATGGGATCTTCCTTGTTCTTGATACATTCCATTTAATTTGGTGATAGCAATGATGGCATAGTCTTTTCGTATATGGTTATTTCTCAATATCACTAAGTGCTAACTCCAGAGGCATTCTTGGGATTTTGTGCCATGGCTGTGGTGAAAGAAAATTCAACTGAAATATGGAAAAAATCACAGTGAAACAGTGACTGAAAATATTCACAAGAAGTGAATGCTCCAGGATGTATTGAAGCTTCCCTGCTAGTGGTAGAGAATCCGCCTGCAATGCAGGAAACCAGGGTTTGATTCCTGGGTTGGGAAGATCCCTTGCAGAAGGGAATGGTTGCCCAATATTACCATTACATACAGTAGAGTTAATTATGATGGATATACATTTAGTTTCTCTGTTGCCCTTCTGGAATATGTAGACAGAATGAAAGGGAGAGCTTCCCAGGTGGTGCTGGTGGGAAAGAATCTGCCTGCTAATGCAGGAGATGTAAGAGACAGGGGTTTGATCCCTGGGTTGGGAAGATCCCCTGGAGGAGAAAACGGAAACCCTCTCCAGTGTTCTTGCCTGGAGAATCCCATGGACAGAAGAGGTTGCAAAGAGTTGGCCGTGACTGAAGTGACTTAGCATGCAGGCACAAATAACAGGTTCATCCCAACAGAGTAAAAACCTGCTGCCTTTGGAGGAACATGAATAGGAATATGTTCTAGTCTATTTCGGCTGCTGTAACAGAACACCATGGTTGCTTGCGACAAATATGCTTTGGCTTTTCACAGTTCTGGAGGCTGGGACGTCCGTGGTCAAGGCCCTGGCAGACTTGGTGTCTGGCAGGAGCCTGCTTCCTGGGTCACAGATGGCCCCCTGCCGTACTGGAAAGGACGGGGGTCTTTCTGGGGTCTCTGTGGCAGGGCACAGGGTCTGTCCTTGAGGACACTGCTCTCGTGGCCTAATCTCCCGCGGAGCGGTGTAAGTTTCAGCCTGTTTATTTTGAGGGTGGGGGACACGAGCATTTTATTTATAACATTATGGTATCTGCCAGAGCAGGAGATGCAGGTTAGACCCCTGGGTTGGGAAGATCCCCTGGAGGAGGAAATGGCATCCAACTCCAGTCTTCTTGCCTAGAGAATCCCATGGACAGGGGAGCCTGGAAGACTGCTCTCCGTGGGGTTGCACACAGACTCAACATATGCATAAATGTCTTATACTGGATTATAAGCCCCAGAAAAGACAAGACACAAGAATTGTTGCTTAAATAATCTAGTGTCTTACAAATGAATGAATCTTAACATAATTGATGTAATTGGCTTTGGCCTAGTTTGACTAAAACCAGATTTTATTTATGAAATTGTGTTTTCTCTATTACTTTCTTTTTTTACTCTACTACAGGTCATCAAAAAAAAAGGAATCCCTGAATAAAATGTAAATGTAAGAGCTTAGGCTTTGGAAGTAGAACGTTGGTTTGCAAATTCCGTCCATAGCATTTTGATATCTGGTTAAGAATCTGCCTGCCGATGCAGGAGATGCAGGTTTGATTTCCTAGAATTTACTGTTTGACCTTGAACAACTATCTTAACTTCATCCTGGCTCCATTTCCTTAAGCCAGTGCTTTGCTGTGCTTAGTCACTCAGTCATGGCCAAATCTCTGGGACATCGTCGACTGCAGCCCGCCAGGCTCCTCTGTCCATGGGATTCTCCAGGCAAGAATACTGGAGCGGGTAGCCGATCCCTTCTCCAGAGGATCTTCCTGACCCAGGAATTGAACCAGGGTCTTCTGCTTTACAGGTGGACTCTTATACCAGCTGAACTACCAGGGAAGTCCTTTCCTTAAGGCTGTGAGAGCACAAAGGAGATATCCTCCATGGAGTATCCAGCATTCAGAATGTTCCTGCCTTTATACCTGCGGAGGAAAGGGGAACTGTTATAAGAGAGAATAAATTCACACCTAAAAATGAAACAGGTTTAAGAAAGTTATGTAGTGCTGAGAAAACAATGTTAATAAAATTATAGTCTAAGAAGATTAGAATTATAATTGACTCAGTTCAGTTCAGTTGCTCAGTCATGTCCGACTCTTTGCAACCCCATGAACTGCAGCATGCCAGGCCTCCTGTCCATCACCAACTCCCGGAGTTTATCCAAACCCATGTCCATTGAGTCGGTGATGCCACCCCACCCTCTCATCCTCTGTCGTCTCTTCTCCTCATGCCCTCAGTCTTTCCCAGCATCTGGGTCATTTCAGATGAGTCAGCTCTTTGCATCAGGTAGCCAAAGTATTAGAGTTTCAGCTTCAAAATCAGTCCTTCCAATGAACACCCAGGACTGACCTCCTTTAGGTTGGACTGGTTGGATCTCCTTGTAGTCCAAGGGACTCTCAAGAGTCTTCTCCAACACCACAGTTCAAAAGCATCAATTCTGCTGAGCTCAACTTTCTTTATAGTCCAACTCTCACATCCACACATGACCACTGGAAAAACCATAGCCTTGACTAGATGGACCTTTGTTGGCAAAGTAATGTCTCTGCTTTTTAACATGCTGTCTCGGTTGGTCATAACTTTCCTTCCAAGGAGCTGCTGCTGCTGCTGCTAAGTTGCTTCAGTCGTGTCTGACTCTGTATGACCCCATAGACAGCAGCCCACCAGGCTCCCCGGTCCCTGGGATTCTCCAGGCAAGAACACTGGAGTGGGCCTTCCAAGGAGCAAGTATCTTTTAGTTTCATGGCTGCAATCACCATCTGCAGTGATTTTGGAGCCCAGAAAAATAAATTCTGACACTGTTTCCATTGTTTTCCCATCTATTTGTCATGAAGTGATGGGACCGGATGCCATGATTTTAGTTTTCTGAATGCTGAGCTACTTATTTATTAAAGAAAAAAAAATCAACCATGGAAGCTTTATTGGCTTAACTGTCTGTGATACACTGTTCCTCACCTTTAAATGGTGAGGACACTTCAATAAACTCTCTGTTCGTCCCCTTGTGTTCGAGAAAGTTCCTGGGGTTTGAAGTGGGGAAGATTGTGAGTTTGGGCACAGCAGAAGGAAGCGAGCAGTATCTAGCCGCTGTGGCTCAGCTTCGCTCAGTCACCCGACGGCTCGTCCATCTGTACAGCCACGCATTCATTCCCGGAAAGAGACAGACAGGTAGGTGCCAGGAACCTACCTCCCCGTGCACAGGAATCTAGAAGGACTACACCAGATATTCTCCTCAAGACCCGGCATCCTCACAGAGGGGGCAGACCCGGAAGCATGGTGATGCCTGTGCAGATGGAGGCACGGGGCAGCGGAGGGTACCAAGCGCGTGCTCCCTCTACACGGACGGCTGTGACGCTCTGTACACGGACGGCTGTGACGCTCTGTACACGGACGGCTGTGACGCTCTGTACACGGACGGCTGTGACGCTCCCTCTACATGGAAGGCTGTGATGCTCTGTACATGGACAGCTGTGATGCTGTCTACACGGACGGTGATCCTCTCTACACGGACGGCTGTGACGCTCTGTACACGGACGGCTGTGACGCTCCTTCTACACGGACAGCTGTGAGCATCTACCAGCATCGAGGAGGCCAGGCTTGAACTGTGTCCTCACGCAGGACACGACGATTGGTTGTTCGCCATAGGGTGACGCGGGTCCAGAGTGGATGTGGAGTGGGATGCGACTGAAATAAATGCAGACTACAGGGCTTAACACGCTGCCATGGCTTCACGTTGTCTGGGCTTAATTGCTAGTTGAAACTTGCCTTTCAAAAAATGAGTTATATTAACTACTCTAGATAGAATCAGTTCCTTTCCATACCGTGGAAAAATATTTACCCATATCAGTAAGGCCCTACTTTACTTTTCCTTTCCAGCCAAGTTGTTCAAAACATTTTTCCCCACCAGACTCCATTCTGAATTCCTCCTCCATCCCTGACCCTTCTCAAAAGGGTCAGACTTCACTTTTTTTTTTTTTTTGCACATATACATTTTTATTTTTATTGTGTGGATACCTAGGAGATTGCAGGGGATTGATTACACTATTCATACAATAACTGAATATAACTTTGTAAGAAATTGCCAAATATTTACAAAGTGCTACCTTAGTTTGCATTTCAACCAACAAGTATGAACTTTCCAGTTGACCTACATCCTTGCCAACACTTGGTACTGTTTTTCCTTCTAATTTTAGTCTTCCTAGTAGGTGATAGTAATATCTAATAGTTTTATTTCGCATTTCCCCAGTGATGCTAAGGAGATTTTTATTTGCATATTTGCTGTTTGTATTTCCTCTTTTGTGAAATGTCTGTTCAAAATTTTTGAATATCTTTGAGTTAATATTTCATTATTGAACTATAAGAATTTTTAATATATTCCAAATGCAATTTTTTGTTAAATATGTGTCTTGCATATTTGTTTTCCTTAGCAACAGCTGGCTCCCCCCCCCCCTTTTTTTCACTTTTTGTTTTGTATTTGTGTATAGTTGGTTAACAATGTTGTGATAGTTTCAGGTATACAGCAAAGTGATTCGTTTGTACTTATGTATGTATCTATTCTTTTTCAAATTGTTTCCCTATTTAGGTTATTGCAGAATACTGAACAGAGCTCCCTGTGCTATGCAATAGGTCCTTTTGGTTACATATTTTAAATATAGCAGCATGTTGCCTTCTCTTTATGTTTTATGCTGTCTTTCAAAGTTAGGAAGCTTTAATTTTGATACACATTCAGCTCTCTCTATTCAGAAATTCTGTATCAGCAGATCCAACCAACTGCAAGTGGAAAATGTTTTTAAAAACTCTAGAAAGTTCCAAAAAGCAAAATTTGAATTTGCTGGGCCGACTCAGGCATCTATTTACATAATATTTACATTGTATTAAGTATTATAAGTGATCTTGACTTAGCAGCAGCAGCAGCAGAGATGATTTAACATGTATAGAAGGGTGTGTGTAAGTTATATGCAAATCCTATGCTATTTTATGTAAGGGACCTGTGTCTCCTCAGATGTTGGTATCCAGGCAATCATGGGACAAATGCTTTGTGAGAAAATGAGAAACGCTGGACTGGAAGAAGCACAAGCCGGAATCAAGATTGCCGGGAGAAATATCAATAACCTCAGATATGCAGATGACACCACCCTTATGGCAGGAAGTGAAGACGAAATAAAAAGCCTCTTGATGACAGTGAAAGAGGAGAGTGAAAAAGTTGGCTTAAAGCTCAACATTCAGAAAATGAAGATCATGGCATCCGGTCCCATCACTCCATGGGAAATAGATGGGGAAACAGTGGAAACAGTGTCAGACTTTATTTTTGGGGGCTTCAAAATCACTGCAGATGGTGACTGCAGCCATGAAATTAAAAGACGCTTACTCCTTGGAAGAAAAGTTATGACCAACCTAGATAGCATATTCAAAAGCAGAGACATTACTTTGCCAACTAAGGTCCGTCTAGTCAAGGCTATGGTTTTTCCTGTGGTCATGTATGGATGTGAGAGTTGGACTGTGAAGAAAGCTGAGCACCGAAGAATTGATGCTTTTGACCTGTGGTGTTGGAGAAGACTCTTGAGAGTCCCTTGGACTGCAAGGAGATCCAACCAGTCCATTCTGAAGGAGATCAGCCCTGGGTGTTCTTTGGAAGGAATGATGCTAAAGCTGAAACTCCAGTACTTTGGCCATCTCATGTGGAGAGTTGACTCATCAGAAAAGACCCTGATGCTGGGAAAGATTAATTGTGGGATGAGAAGGGGGCAATAAAGGATGAGTTGGTTGGTTGGCATCACCAACTCAATGGACATGAGTTTGAGTAAACTCCAGGAGATGGTGAAGAACAGGGAAGCCTGGTGTGCTGCAGTCCCTGGGGTCTCAAAGGCCAGACATGACTTAGTGGCTGAACAACAACAAGAAGAAGAAGAGATAACTGATAAAGACCACGAAAAATCTTGATGACATAAAGTCTCACTGAAGCTGACATCTTAATTGGTCCTTCTTCGGGCAGCCTTCGGCTGTGCTGACCACTTACTGTTTCCTTCTGCAAACATACTCTTCCTCTTGCCTCTGGGGGCCTTTCTCCCTGTCCCTATCCTTTATTCCCGTCCTGCCTGGTCTCCGTCTGTGGGCTGATGAGCCTCCAGGTGCAGGAGGCTGGCCTCTCTGCTCTACACGTTCCCAAGGAGATCTTGTTCACGTCTGTAACTTCAGTTCCTGCGTGAGGGCTCTCCAGTGGTCCCTCAGCAGGAAGTCTGTGCGCAGACGTGTCTTCTCAGTGCTAGGACCCACTTCCACTCACACCTCAGCCTCAGGATGCCGAAACTCCCAGCTTGTCTTCTCCTCTTAGACTTGCTCTCCCTTACCATCTATATCTTGAAGACAATTTAGGAAGATGAACAAAGGTGTTCTCTAATTTGTGTGATGCTTACCTAACTTACCTTTTTGGTATTGGGAAACCCACCTTGAACAATTGAAGCTCAGGAAATGTCTCATGAATACCTTGGTTTGCACTGATTGCCTGCACAGATTGGCAAATGCTTGGAGAGGAAGCAAAGGATGTATCACAGTAATTCCAAATGGAAAGAATGTGGAGGCAGAAGAATATTTATCATCGTGTGGGGAACAGTGAGCTGTATGCCCAGCTGTGCTGGCGTAGAGACGTTCACATGGGCCAAGGCCCAACTGCAAGGTCCAGATTATCCAAAACAAGACCATGTCACAAGATGACGGCATCTTTTTTTCTCATTAAAAGGTCAGATGACTAAAGCCTGGTTATTATGAACAGAATTACTCCTCAGGGTGGTTCAGAGGTATCTAGGGAAGTTTAACTGCCTACATTAGCTAGCTTTGAACATTTGGCTATTAGTGAGACTAGATTGTGACCCACTTTGGTGAAATACAGCTTCCTGGTAGCACTCTCAAGAATGAACAGAATTTAAAAAAATACCATTTGTCCCAGGACTGGCCCTTTTTGCATCTTTGGTTTGCAGAAGTGTTGTCATTTTTATGCAAGGCGTTCCTTAACTCATTAATACTGATTTCAGCATTAATTTTTTTACATTAACTTCTCCTTTGAGGATAATCATCATTGATCATAAAAGATTCCTAGACGGGCCATTGTCTTCTCCAGGAATGGAGGACCAATTCTTGCTGACCCAATCCTAGCAGGGTCTGCCTTCTAACAGTGGCCAAGTCTGCCTCTGGGAAAGCTCTCCTGGCCGTCCCCCGAAGGAGACGGACCCAGAGGAAAGCAGAGCGTTCTCTCCTATCAGCTGTGCTTTCTGGAACAGACTGTATCAGGCACCTTGTCTGTAAATGATTCCTTGCTGGGGACCGTTGGTTTTGGATTGAAGCTACCAAGTTTGATGGAACCCTCTGCAGTGATGGAAATGTTTTTATTCTTTTAATTAATTAATTTATTTTAATTGGAGGATAATCACTTTACAATATTGTGTTGGTCTTTGCTCTACATCGATATGAATCGGCCGTAGGCATGCATTTTTCCCCTTCATCCTGTACCCCCTCCCACATCCCTCCCAAGTCCATCCTTTTTTTTAATTGCAATATTCTATTCATTGAGGTAGCCTCGGTCACGTGTGGCTGTCAAGCACTTGAAATGTGATTGAGAAAGTGAACATTTAATTTTATTTAGTTTGTACTTAACCACACACAGCTAAAGATTACCATACAGGACATGTCAGATTAGATCACCTTTTTGATTAGTTACAAATGATTTTGTGAAATTAAATCTTGTGAGTTCTTCTTGAGGAAAAATTTCACATTTTTTCATTCACTGTTGCAGACTTGAGAGGAAGTTTCCAGGCAAAAATGTTTGATCTCCTGAGAGAAGTTCCTTGTCCTGACTCACGCGCTATGTGACAGAGGGGCTGAAGTGCAGAGACACATATAAGGTTAAATGTCCAAGACTTACTCTGGTACTCTTAGAATCATCGTAGCGCTTTGCAGGCTCCGGGAACTGTCATGAGAGTGGGGCAAGTAAGTGAGAGAGTCTGCTTGGCTTCTGGTGAAGCCGTGGCAACTAGCGGAGAGCAGTACTTTGATTTTGGTGCCAGTATTCAGTGATGATGACCGAGAAAACATTGCTTAGTCCTTTTCCCTTAGCTCTCTTCCGGAATGAGCTTTGACACAATTTACTGGGACATCTATTTAATCGTATTCTTTCCCATTGTGACTTACAATGAACATGATTCCCTGTGCTCTATGAGAGCTCACCCATTCTCTGTTGGTTTGGGTCCCAGACTCCCGCTCCATGCCTCTCACTGTTCTTCCCTTGTGGACCACAAGACTGTTCTCTGTGTCTGTGAGCTGTTTCTTTTGCACATAGGTTTATCTGTGTCATATCTGAGACTCCGTATATAAGTGATGTCATATGCTTTTCTTTCCCTGACTTTCTTTGCTTAGTATGATAATCTCTAGGTCCATCCATGTACATGCAAACGGAAAGGATTATTCCATCCTTTTTACAGCTGAGTTCTATTCCACTGGATGCCCTGGAATATTTAAACTCCATGACTCAAAATGAATAAATAAAGACTAACAAGGGAAACCAGATCCCTCACATGGGCTTTCTTTCATGGGTAAAGTGTGAGTCAGTTAACCTGGGCAAATGTTTCTGCATCATGGTTTCCAGGTTAGTGTTAGAGTTGCCGTAACTCACTCCCCTTCTTACCTCCTCCCCCTCTGTGGTCACGGGAAGAAGGGCTGGGGCAGTGGCCCACAGCAGGAACAGCTCAGTGCTGCCCACTGCCCCTGTGGGCCAGATCCTGCTTTAATATCCAAACTGACCTGCCAAGGGCAACGCTCTTTACACCCACAAGGAGCTTCATCCTCAGGTAGAAGGTGCTGGATCAATTAGTAGGGGAATCAACAATTCAGAACAGACGGAAAGTGAAAGCTGTGAAAGAAAAATTGTGACCAAGTCACACCAAATTCAGTTTTATCTCCAAATCCATTTCTAACTGTATCATTCCGTTGGGAACAACATTTAAACAAAGATGGGAACTGAATGGGAGTTTGGATCACTGACGTTGAAGGGAATATGGTAAACATACAGCTTTTCTAGCTAAGGAGGAAAGATAACCTCAACAACAGACTGCCCATTGTAATCCCCAGCCAGCAGCCTTGAGTATTTGGGAGGCAGCCACACAAGGGAATGTGACAAGCACGTATTTGTTTTTCTGATTTGGCAAGTAGATGTTAAAGAATGCAAACTGGAGGGCTTTTGAAACATTTGCTGTGAAGCCCATGTGTTTCTGGAGACTTTCTCAAAGATAGGGCAGGATCAGCATTTTCCCACGTAGACAAATATTGGTAATAAATACTGAACGTTCCTTATCATCTTCTATACGAGGAATGAGTCTACTCCTGGTTTTTTTTTTTTTTTTTTTTTGAGCAGTAATAACATCTTCTCATAAGACTTCCGATTTAGTGCATTCCATTCTCGCTGCAAGGGGGCTGGCTTGCCTTGTAGGAAAAACCTGACTTCATAGTGTTCTTTTTTGTTGTCATTTTGTTTGTGTTTGTTGTTTTAATTTAAAGGCTGTTTGTATCAGTACATTGACACTTGTTAAGATTACTCAGCGTAATGATGAATGGCATTTATTACCCGTGTGATTTTTAGATGCAATGTATTTTAGGTGATAGCTTTGACTTTTGAGTTTGTAAATTCGGCATTATAACAGATTCCTGGCAGAATTATTGTGCATTTTAAAGGAATTAAGGGTATATACTAGAGTGGGTAGCTGTTCCCTTCTTCAGGGAATCTTCAGGTCTCCCGCATTGCAGGCGAATTCTTTACCATCTGAGCCACCAGGGAGGGCCATAGCAGGGCCTAGCACATACCAACTACTTAACAGCTTCGTAAAATTTAGCTTTTTCCTCAGCATTCACTCCCTTTCACCCTGGCTGGTCTGTTTCAACAGCAACAGCATTTGATGGCCATTGTTTTGTGTCAAGTCAAGTTTTGCTTTTATGCCCCAAATCCATGCTTTCTTTTCTACTTCCTGTTCATAGTATCAGATATAATTCTCTATGTCCTCGATCATGTAGGCCCCAGAAACCCTGTCTTGCCCTTCCCTCCCTCAGCACACATGGCAAATTCAAGCTGAAGTAGTTGGGATTGGATATCAGTAATGTTCCACGTCTGTCAGAGTATTGCAAGTAACTACTTACGACTTGATGTATCAAACGTTCTCAGTGTTTTCCTACTAGATTAAATATTCGGAGCAGTTTAGCAGTTTAACTCTGGCTCACTGTTGATGCTATTGAAACATATGTGTATATTTCAGTATGCTGCTGCTAAGTCACTTCAGTCGTGTTCAACTCTGTGCGACCCCATAGACGGCAGCCCACCAGGCTCCCTCATCCCTGGGATTCTCCAGGCAAGAACACTGGAGTGGGTTGCCATTTCCTTCTCCAATGCATGAAAGTGAAAAGTCAAAGTGAAGTCGCTCAGTCATATCTGACTTGTAGCAACCCCATGGACTGCAGCCTACCAGGCTCCTCCGTCCATGGGATTTTCCAGGCAAGAGTACTAGAGTGGGTGCCATTGCCTTCTCCGATATTTCAGCATAGGTAAGCGTATATCTGGACTTCCCAGGTAGCTCCATGGGTAAAGAATCTACCTGCAAGGCAGGAGATGCAGGTTCCATCCCTGGGTCGGGAAGATCTCCTGGAGGAGGGCGTCCTCCTCCTGGACAGAGGAGCCTGGCGGGCTATAGTCCATGGGGTCACAAAGAACTGGACATGACTGAAGCAACTTAGCACAGCACACAAGCATATGTATACATATACATATACGTATGTGTATGTGTATATATATATATATATATGTATAAAATTAAATTTATCTGAAAGAAAAAGATATGCTAGAAACTATTTCTCCCATCAAGAAATCAGTGATTTCTTCTGCTTTCTATAAATACAAGTATTGTATATGCATGTGCGTGTGTGATAATAATGTATTTTAACGATGAACATCATATATTATATTGTTTTTCAACGATTCACAGTTCTACAGCGCACACAGCCGTGAATATTCAACAGCAGCAACCCCTGACCATTTTTAACTTCGGCTTTGCCATTTGGGGAAATGAGTGATTAAGTAGTAGGTTAAGCTGTGAGACAGGACATCTGACTGATTCATGAACCATGAATGGACCAAGTGCAGAAGTTCAAGGTTAGAAGTGTTATATTATGGAAAGAACACTATTCTACTCTCAAGGAATATTTCAAAATGTTGATTTACAAGGTAACCTCTTAACTGTGAAGTCTTTCCTTCTGCAGGGGCCAGGATCAACCAAGTGCAGAAAAGGCAGGTGCCTTTAGAGTGGCCTTGCTTGACCTCCTCCAGGGGCCCCGATATGCATCTGCACCAACCTGAACATCCCTTTGGAATTTATTGGGTTCATTAAAAACACCCGCCTCACTTAGCACCACCTGGTCAGGCTCTCTGCTAGGCACTTTACCTACATTTTCTCTAATATTATGCTTCAGCTGACAACCAGTGGTTTAGAATTCCTATTTGTCTGTATAAATTATTAAAATGAATATTTCCAAATTGGCATTTTAATTAGGTTTTCAAAACTGCAAATTGCTGAAGTGTATAATGTCTTATTTTCTCAGATAATCTCTATTAACAAATGTCCTATAAACAAACCGGTTATTCCAGTATTTTTTTGAGTTCACAGATTTGCACTTTTGTGAATACAGAGCTAGCTGTCTTGTGAATGGACCAAAGCATGCTCCATAGTATATGTTTGCTCTATAATCCAATGCTGAATTCCAAGTGTGAGTCTATGCTGGCAGAACCAAACCTCAAGAAGGGCTAGAGAGGAGTCTTACGAGCTTAGATCGCTTGCTTCATCGTGTTCACCTTATTTACCTTCGTTATTCAACACCTTGCTCAGTATAGGTCTAATAACTGATGTTTGCTTAATGAATGTTTTTAGTTTATTGAATATAATGGGATGTAAAGAAATTTGGAATGGAGAGATATTAACTGCTCTGAAATCTGAATATTCTGTTAAGGCTTGATTTTTAAAAGCTATGTAAGTTAAAACTGCATAGGGTATGAAATACGTGATGCTAGAAGTCGTACCATAGAGCTTTCCATACAGAGGGCGTGCATTTGTGTTTTTTCTATTCCCAACCCATGGAGGCTTCAAAGTGCTTTTCTCAAAGTAAGAGCATCAGTATTTCCAGAAGTGACGTTCGGACGAAAGAAGCAACACTGGTAAACGGTAACAACACAGCGACCCTTTGTCACCTGCAGTCCTATCTACACATTCGTATGTGCCCAGATGCTTATTAGCGTCAAGATAATTTTATAGTAAGAAAATAACAGTGAACATACATTCATGCCCTAAATGTGACAAATTCTTTTAAAAAATGAAAGAATGAAATAGCTGTTTTCTCAAGGAGCGCATTTTAATCTGCTTTACAGGAAACATGTTATGTTTGCTGATTTTAACTTCATACTATTTTCCAATAGTATTCTTACTGCTGAGCATATACAGATTGAAACAAGCAAAATATTTGCAGAATATATCCTAATTTTAAGAGCAGAAATGTCAGTCTAGATAATTTTTAAGAGACAGTCTTAATTTGGGGCCTCAATATTAATATTATAGTCAGTTCAGTTGCTCAGTCATGTCCAACTCTTTGCGACCCCATGAACCGCAGCACGCCAGGCCTCCCTGTCCATCACCAACTGCCGGAGTCCACCCAAACCCATGTCCATTGAGTTGGTGATGCCATCCAACCATCTCGTCCTCTGTCGTCCACCCCACCTGAGTTTGCATGGCAAGTGGCTGAAGACTGTACGGTCGTGCTGTGTTCTCTGTTTTCCAGTGATCTTTCACTTTTCTCTCTTCAATTAGGTAGAAAGGGCTGAACTCAGATAGTATCAACAGCTCCCCTCCAATGTTACGACTCTTCCTCTATGTCTTCTTATCCCCTACGTAGGAAGCCCCAGTTGCAACCTTAGGAGAGGGCCTTGAACTGTCTGTATAATAAAATGCAAATGAAACCCATATCTCAGAGGAAGCGAGGTATATTTCTGGAGGAATTCATTTTCCCTAGCGGTAGAATCAGTGTATATTTATTCTTTGTTCCTCTCAGCGGGGTGGATAAGGAAAGAAGCCTGAGGTTTTCTAGAACCTCGTTGACTCTCCTGAACCAAAGGGGAACTCGTAAAGGAAGTGATTCCAGAATATGTCCCTGCTGAACTGCATGCGTATCATTAGAAGGATGAGGTGTTTCTGTGGAAGCAGCATAAGCAGCTGAAGAACTGATCAACTTAACGTTTCTCTCCATGATATTATGCTGTCCATTACCTGACTTCTGAGATTTTAGGGTCAAACAAGGTAATGGATATACACGAATGAATACCTTTGGCAAAGTGTGATTCTGACACAGATAATAATAATTTAAAATGATATGTTTAAAGCTCACTATTATTTATGGACATGTTAAAATGCACCCAAGATTTCAACCCAAACTTATTTTACTCCTGAGTTTTCTAAAGAGGCACCAACCAAAATTTTATTTTGGTTCTTTAACTTTTCATCAAAGGAGAAATTGGTAGCAGTACTAAACTCAAGACAGGCCTATCCCTGACGTTTTGCGGACGCCCTCGCTATACCGCCAGCTGGACGGTAAAGGCAGTCTGTAGTGTGCTCTGCTGACTGTAACGTGCTGTGTTTTGCTTCTATCTCTCTCTGTTTTAACATCAGCCCTCTATTTCCTGACTCTTTACTATTTTTCACTTTAATTGGTTTGTTGTTTCAAACTGGATGTTGTTGGCCTTGTCATTGAAGAACGTTTCAAGAGGGTAGTAAGAAAGAGTGGGAAAAATACTGGTTGTGTTAATTTGGCTCCGGCTGACTTTATACCTGGAGCCAGGAGACCTGATGATGCTTTTGGTATGGTTAGTTGAATCCTGTGCTGATGGCCTCTGCTGTGGATGTTAGTCACCCACCTTGTTAGTAGATCCTCCGGTCCAATAGGGTTGGATCTGGCATGGGGGAATCGTTTTTTAAATGTTCATCTTTGTTCAGGTGACTGATGGGGTGCAAGAGGGTGGTCTGTGTGCAGCTGACCTGGTAAGATCTGTAAAGATAAGTTGGATGGGATCTCATTCCAGGTTGTTTGGGAACTCATGTACACCCGTGGCAGATTCACGTCAATGTATGGCAAAACCAATACAGTATTGTAAAGTAAAATAAAGTAAAACAAAAAAAAATCAGATTGTGAGAGTAAAGAAAAAAAAAATAATAAAAGCAAGATGGCAGGCAAGGAAGTGGCCCAAGCGGGAGCCTCTCTCCTCTCCTCTTCTCCTAGAATTCCTCCCCAGGGCATTTTGTTCTCCTGATGCGTCTCTGGATCCTCCCCAGTAGGTTTTTACAGTCTGATGCTTGCCTCTCAGATTAGGAGAACGCTGGCATATTCTAACAGTTTCCTAGGATTCAAACAGCCTTTAATTAACGACAAATTGATGTTTTGGAACGTTACCAGCGTATGAGAGACAGAACAGGGAGGTAGGCTCCTTTCAGCTTCCGAACGCAGTGAAATCCTAGAACAGGGGGCAAAGGTGTGAGTCCCCTGCGGACAGCCTTTGCCCACTGGTGTGCGAAGGAGGCGTCTGTGTTGCCGTCACAGTCCATTGCCTTCTCCTTGATGGCCTTCCATATTCCACCTACTTGTGACGGGGAAGGCAGGGGGCAGGTAGTCTTGAATCTTTAAAGCCGCAGGGGTGCTGCGTAGCTCAGGGATCCCGTGATTTGTAGCTGGATTTGCTGGTTTTAACCCTCCAGTTGCCACGGCTGGCAGGGACGGCTGCCCGTGTTTGTGGTTAAGTTTCTTTCCCATGCCAGCCTCATGTCATCTTGCTGCCAGAGTTTGGGACGTGGTGGAAAAGAGCAGTTCTGTAAAAGAATCACTCAGACTGGATGCATATTTTCAGCCAAAGTTCGTTTTCAAAGAGGGTTAGGGGATCATCGAAGGGGTTTTCCCTTTGAATCAAGGGATCTTAGTTACAGGTTTGCTGTTGACTCAATCCAGAGCTCAAGGCAGAAAAAGAAGAATGGACTGCGGGCTATGAGATGTTTGAAATGGTAATAATTACTTACGTAGGCAGACAGTCCCGATCCAAGAGGGCCAGGAACAGCTAGGGTGCTCCCTCTGCTCACCGGCGCATCTGCTGGGTGGCGGCTTTGGGGTCAGCTCGCTCTGCGTCTTGCTTTCTCCAGTGGCCCGGAAAGCTGGCATTTTGGTCTCAGAAGAAGCCTGGGTGCCTGTGCTGTGTGTCCCCTGTGCTCCAGGTCCCTGACCATGCCCTCTCTTCTCCTCTCTGCAGGTGGCACGTGCCAGAGCCCGGCCCTCCCAGCCCTGGTCCGGCCGCCAGCCCCGCCTCTGCAACCGTCGCTGGACATTAAGCCGTTCCTCCCATTTCCTCTCGACACGGCGGCCGCAGTCAACCTCTTCCCCAATTTTAATGCGGTAAGTCCCGCACCATCTGCCTGGGCCAGGGTGGTTGGCCCTGGAAAGCGTCCAGGGCGGGGGTGAGCTGGCCACAGCCTCCCTCCTACTCTGCACTTTACTCCGTAGCTCGGCCGAAAGGACGTCGAGGTTAGTTGTCTGCCTGGTTGTGTGAGGTCTCCAGAGCCAGCCTCCTTCAGGAAAGAGGAGCAGAGCTTGCATCTGATGGGGTGAATCATGAATCTGTGCCTCCCTTTTACTGTCTTTCTGGGCAACACTGGACATTTGATTAGTTTCTTTTCCATGCCAAGTTCAGTTTAACTGAAAGGTAATGAATGTGTTAGAGAGCATTTGGATTCATGTCGATGTCTGGAAACTTAAACATGTGTTTCTTCTCTCTGGGCCTTCTACTCTGATTTTCAAATCTGTTACTTCTTTTCTAATTTCATGAAGAGGACACTGATCGTCATACTAGAGATACATTCTATGGATAAAGCACATTCTCCCTCTTAAGTTAAAAGCAGTTAGGGTTCTGGTAGGAAGAATTTTCGTTTTTTTTTTTTTCTTTCTTCTTAGACACAGCTCCTCAACTTGAGTCTTTCTTAAATGACTGTGTTTTGGGAGCTTTGTCAACAGCTTTCTCAACACCAGTACAATACTTACTTGCCTCTGTTTTCACTCTTGTTCTTGTCTTTAAAAGTTGAAAGATTCCTCATATGCATCATCATCCTTTTTTTTTTTTTTGTACAAGCACTGAGAATATTCTTAGGATAAAAATAGAAATAAGGGCTGAAAAGGTCAGAAGCCAGTAAGTGACATTGTTTTCTAATATCTGATTCAGTTTTCAACAGTTGTTATAACACAGGTCTGAGTTTATCAATGACAGAACTTGTCAACACAACCAAGGCTGAGGGGATTAAGATGTAAGATCTCTGAAGGCCCAGTGAGCTAAATAATACAGACTTCTTGTTGCAACATCTAACCTTTATGATGGATTAAAAAGAAAAAACAGTCTGTCTACAATCAGGTCATTCTCCTTGAGGAGACAGAAGTGGGTCTCTTGTACTTTAATTTTGCTTCATCACAGGGACTTTGGACCTGCCGCGGAGATGGTGCAGGAGTGTGTTCACCTTTACTGAAGGACACTGAGGGTCACAGTGGTTGCTTTGCTTTGGCGAACACGAAGAGTTTTCCATAGGAGTCTTGTTTTGAAATGGATGAAACATAAATAGAGCAGCATAAAGATCGCATTTCCAAAGTAAAGGTTTCTAATTCTAGGTATTTCAATAAAAGTAGAGGAAGACCTGGCTCAGAATCAGATTTGTTGGTCGTTGAACGACCACACTAAAGTCCTGGGCTCCATCTCGCTGAACAGCCTGCCTGCTCCGCTGTTAAGTGGCTTCTTGGCATCGTCTTGCTTCCCAGACCCTGGAGATGATCCATCAGGTGCTTTACCAGGCCTCCGAGACCACTTGGCCTCCTGTCTCTCACAGCTTTGGAGAAGCCGGTGTACAGTTCTTGCAGGGTTGTGAAAGACTGGGTTTTAAACATTTGATTTGCCCTATGGGAACCATTAAAAGCAAAACAACTAATTTGATTGACAGTGAGTGTTCTTTGTCATTAAACAAAGATGAGTGATATATTGAGCTATAGGACACTGAGCAAATCTCTTTATCCTCTTTGCTGCTGTTTCCTCATCTTTAAAACAGAGGGGTGGGCCTGATGATCTCTTCCTTTGCATTTATAATGTTCAAAATACTTGAGCTTTTGTGGACAAAGACAGCCTTGTGTGGTGGTCCAGTTGGCTTCTGAGCTAGACTGCCTGGGTTTAAGTCTTAGAACTGCTCCTCACCATCATCATGGCCTTGGCTAAGTCACATAATCGCTATGTATCTCAGTGTCCTTGTTTGTAAAATGGGACTAATAATTAACCTACTTCTTAAGCATGTGGTCATGATTATGTGGGTTAAATCATTTAGAACGGGGCTCAGCCTATAATAAGCACTGTTTGAGTGACAGGTATTATGCTCATAAGTAGCCTTCTTATTTTGAATGTGGAAGTTCATAAACTAATGGATTGCCAAAGTTTTACTTGATTCCTTTTCTTATGTGATTGATTTGGACGTGTGTTGGTGTTTTCCCCAGTTAAACCAAGAGACCTTATGTTGCTACACCTATTGGTTATTTCCTTCTAGTGCTGACTAAGTCACAACCAGTCCAAGATTAAGTCAGTCTGTGTTTCCACCTGAGTGGAACATTGCAAAGCCCCATATCCTGTAGTTCTGGGCTGAGAATTACAGCCCCGTATCCTATAATTCCCAGATGTACAGAGCATCTCTGAGTAACACCCAGAGTTCTTGATTTTGTAGCAGGTGTGAAAATCTCAGTCCACAAATTCAGGGTATATTAACTATACCATTTTATTGCTGTAAGTTGATTTTATTTTTGGTTCAAAAGCTCATTCCATGAATCTGTAGGGAAATGAAATTTAATTGTTTCAGAATGTGCTAAGGTTCTGGAATCTAACAGAGTCTCTACCCAGCTTTTGGTGGGAGGGTTCCTCTGTTCATCAAGTGACGGGTCTGCATAGATGAGTGTGGGAAGATGAGCCCCTGATGAGCATGGTTTTGGGGGCCCCCGTTCTCAACTGTGGACACACAAACGTATGGGGCTTCAGTGGCCCCTCTTACCCAGATGTGCCCCAGTGCTGCTGCCTGTCTGCTGCCTCACGGCCTTCTTTCCTCTGACCTTTTTGAGTTCAGATATGAGTCAGGAAGAATCATGAAACATCTGGGGAAAAAGAAGTGCAGTTAGGAGAGAAAGAAACAATGGGTGTAGGATGGGAGCTGAGCTGCGGATGCATAGAAGGACATTCAGCAAAGCCGCTGGGACCCCTTAATCTCCTTATAGCCAGCTTCTGAGGGATGGCAACAGACACTGCTTCCTTGACCTGGGTCGTTGCAGCCAGCGGCTTTCAGACAAGAAAAGCTTCCTTGACTTTTCCTCGTACCCCTACTCTGTCCCTCCGTCTCCTTAGACAATGGAGTCTCAATGCTTAGGGCCACTCTTATCTCAGTGATCCCTTTCTGCACCTGCATTTCTTGAGAGGAACCAATCCTGGAAATAGGTTAATGCTATTTATTGGTAGAAAAGAAATATTTCTTTCCTACGTAGTATGAACGTGGTCCATTCAGTCAACTGCTAGAGTTATCAGGCATCTATTATGTGCTGCTGCTGCTGCTAAGTCACTTCAGTCATGTGCAACTCTGTGCGACCCCATAGACGGCAGCCCACCAGGCTCCCCTGCTCCTGGGATCCTCCAGGCAAGAACACTGGAGTGGGTTGCCATTTCTTTCTCCAATGCATGAAAGTGAAGTCACTGAGTCGTGTCCAACTCTCAGCGACCCCATGGACTGCAGCCCACCAGGCTCCTCCATCCATGGGATTTTCCAGGCAAGAGTACTGGAGTGGGGTGCCATTGCCTTCTCTGCTATTATATGCTAGGAATAGGGATAACAAAATTTGTGTTGTGACCTCTGCCATGAAATAATTTATAAAGGAGAAGCTGGACAAATAAAGACATAGTTGTAAACGCAGGTGCTCTTATAGAGACTGATGTGTAGTACAGAATGGCCGCTCAATGGCGGGAGTGAAAGGTTGTCTTCGTGAAGGTTTGGTGAGAAAAATGGAAACTATTCTTGGCGTGCAAACAGGAAGGGAATTAACAGAAGGATTCAGAGGCTTACAAAACATTTGGAGGTGCCGGGCAAACAAAGGTCAGAGCAGGCTGTTGCTGGCTCCTGGTTTTTCAGCTTGTTTTCAGGGAGTTAGGAAGTTGCAGAAATACAGGATGCCTGGTAATCCCAGTCACTTTCATCCAAATCCCATGACTTTGGATTTTTTAAAAGATAACCATAGATAATAACCCATTGAATGAACTATGACTCTATTATTCCACATAGATATAAACAGAGAGAAGGTAAAGCTTTTACTTACAATAGAAGGCAGTGAATAAACACAAGAAAATGAAAATAAAAAATTACCATTCTGCATCTTATTCAGCAAGAGACCTCAATGGATGATAAGCATAAGTAGATGAAGGTACAATAGGGAACATTGTATTTACATAGCCTCCGAATATTTCCACAAGAAAAAAAGGAATTTTATAGTGGAGACACCTAGCAGGCAACATTGATCTTGCTCAAGTGATCGATATTGTCATCCGTAATTTGACAAATAAATACCGTGTACCACGCAGCAGAACGTGATGATAAGACAGCATCGCTAATGTGGTATCCCAAAGACATGTATGCCAAATCTCCAGCGACTCTTAGGCTGAACTTCGCAGGCAGATCTCTGTGGGAACGTAAACCTCGAGCTTCCTGTCCTTAGGATGCCGGGGGACCACACGGAAGGAGGGGCAATGTGGGGCTGCGGACAGAAGACGTGCCCTGACGGCAGAATGGAAAGGGCTCCGAGGAACCTGAAACGCGAAAGTTCCAGCTATTACGAGCAAGAGGCTAAGTGCCCTGGAGCCCAGTGTCCTGTTCCGTAAAAGAGGAGTGACTCAATCTCGCTTAGGTTTGCTATCAGAGGGGTAGCTGGGCTTTAAAACGCTGGAGGTGGAAGCCAGGAATGGGCTTGAGTAAGTAAGACCTTGGGGTATCGTTCCATTGGACCTAACTCGTTAAAAAATGACTATGTTCCCAGACAACTTTCTCCGAGGGTTTCAGGGCTGCCTTTCTGATTCTCATTCCTCCAGCACCCTTTCTTCATATTCTGCTCAGTCGTCATGACAATAACGAGCATTCAGAGTGTCATTAAAAGGTGCAGCGCGTGGAGGATGTGTTGGTGAGGGCTGACGGTGAACCTGGCTCTGCGCTCCCCTCTCAAGACCGGGCTTCTTGTTGGCACAAAGATTAAATGGGTAAGCTTGACCTGCACATGCCAGATACTCAGCAAGCACCGAGTCTTGTCTCTTCCAGAAGATGCACAGGGCAAGGTGAGGAGGTCGCGCAGAGGGCAGGAAGGCAGAAAGGTGTGCAAATGCAGGAGGCGACGCGTTTGCTTCGAGGGTGCTCTGGCTATCACGTTGCTGAACATTAAAGATGGAGATTAGCATAGAAAGTTTAATTCTGTGCTCTTCCTCTGGGTCATATTGTTTCATTGCCAGACAGGGGACAATTGGGAAGGAAGGAAGGGGAAAAGAGGGCGAGAGAGAAAGAGATCAAATCCTAGTGTCTGACATCATTTCTCAAAAACAGCAGTAACCTTACAGACAGCTAGCCCTGTGCACTTGAACATGGCGTTGCTTTGGGTTGGGAAGTTTCATCCGTTGGAGGCAGAAGAGTGAGCTGGCGTGCTCTATAGGAGCGCTTCCCATGTCTGGGGAGGCCTGGGAAGAGTCGGGGGATTGCGTCACGTGTGGATTCTGCCTTAGCAGCTCAAGGGCAGCGCCTGGGCATTTATGTGGGCAGAGGCAGGGGCGTCAGGAGAGGGGCGCCACGCGCCGGGCGGGTCTCTCCTTCCCGCCGTCCCTTGGTTCGTTTGTGGGCTGGGCTGCACCTTTGCTGCTGCCTCGGCTTTTGCTGGTCGCGGGGAGGGGAGCGGGGCTTCTCTCTAGCTGCGGGCTTTTCTTGTTGCAGAGCTCAGGCTGGAGGGCGCCTGGGCCTCAGAAGTTGGGGCCCCGGGCTCTGGAGCCCCGGCTCTGTGGCTGTGGACTCGGGCTCAGCTGCTGCATGCATGCGGGATCTTCCCAGACCAGGGATCTGACCCAGCTCTCCTGCACTGGCAGCTGGATTCTTTACCACTGAGCCGTCAGGAGAGCCTCACGAGACAGGCACTAAGCACTCCTGCAGAGCATTTCTTCTTTCACTCAACAAGTATTTATGGAGGGCCTACTGTGTGCTGAGCCCTTAGGATTCAACTGCAGAACTAGGAGCCAAGTCTCTGCTATTCTGGAACTTACTTCCTTGTATTTGTCTGCTGGGCTTTGGAGACCCTTGACGGTATCGGTAGTCACAGCTCTACCTCACATGATCCTTTTATGGTTGTGTTTGTAGCTCCCAGAAGTACTTGGAGCCTTGCTTATAGGGAGACATTGTTCAGGATGTTGGTTCTAGCCGCCAGTAATGAAAAACTGATTATGGACTAAGTATGTAAAATTATCACTTGTATCCCAACTGGTTAAAAGCAAAACTATTTTCTATGACATTTTTAAACTTTTATGTGCATTACAATTTTAAAATTGTTGTCGAGAAAAATATAGGAGTGAGTGTTTCATTCATTTACTCATTGAATGATTTCTCCATTCTGTAAAAGTTCAAGTCTCACTGGAAAAATTCTATGGATTGAAAAATCGGCCTCTGCAAAATAGCTCCATCAAAAGCCTGTATGGCGGTATATCCCTGGTGGTCCCATGGTGGAGAGTCTGTGCCTCTGATGCAGGGCGTGCGGGTTCAGTCCCTGGTTGGGGAACTGAGAGGCCACATGCCATGGGGCACGGCCAAAAATAAATGAATCCTTAAGGAAGCATCTGTGGGTAGGATAGTGCTAATAAGAGCGACAGAGTAAGAGGAGGGGTAAGAAGTACTTTTCTCACTCGCTGATTCACTCTGCACATTTATGAAGCACTGAGTGTGTGTCTGACACCCTAGTGGACCTAGAAATACAAAAGCAAAGATGAGAAGAGGAAGAGGAGACGAGGGGGAATGAGCTTTGTGACTATGGCATCAACCAAGTTGATTTATCACTCTTGAGAACGCCCTTCTGTCAGCAAGTTGTAAAACATCTGGATATAAGGCACCCCGTTAGGCAATGAGCTCTATGCAAGCATTTTGCTGGGAAAGTGGGGAAGAGTCGTTAAAATGTTCTATAAAGAACTCAGTAATTAAATCAGTAATGAACATGCTACCTGAGGTCAAGGGGAGGAGAAGTCACTTGGAGAGGAGCGGAAAAGCTACACGGTGTTGAGAGAATAGAACTGAAACAAATACTACCCTACCGTATGGCAAACAGATGTCTAGCGTGAGCTCAGGGCATGAAGCATGGCGTCCAAAGCGGCGCTCTGGGAAAACCCAGAGGGATGGGGTGGGGAGGGAGGTGGGCGGGGCTTCGGGGCGGGGGCACATGTACCCCTGTGGCTGAGGCACGGCAGTGTGTGGCGGACACCATCACAGTATTGTAGAGCAGGCACGCTCCAATTAAAGTAAGCAAACTAATTTTTATTAAAAAGCTATATGGTAAAGGTTAAGGTTGAATTTGGGGTCTGAGGGCAGCTCCATATTCATCTTGTTCATTCAGGTACAGAGCTCGGAACATCACAGAGACTCAGTACACGTCTGTTTTTAACGGAAGGATGGGTGACGTGCAGTGTTCTTCTAGTTTCGGGTGTACAACACAGTGGCTCAGTTTCACGTGCATATACGTATCTATTCTTCCTCATAGTCCTTTCCGCTATGGTCTATCACAGGACACGCACTGACTCTATTCCCTGTGCTGTGCAGTAGGTCCTTGCTGGTTACAGAGTTTACACATGACGGTGTGTACCTGTTAGTCTCCGACCCCTGATTTATCCCTCCCCCAGCCCTCTTTCCCTTTGGCAGCCATAAGTTTGTGTTCTGTATCCCTCAACACACATTTCTTGAGTGAATGAGTGGAGGGTAGATGGATGCCTAGACAGGTAGCTAGGTCGGTAGACAGGCAGAAAAATGCACGGCAGATAACTGATAGAGGAGGCAAAGTCGTCACAGTTGTGTGATAAGAAGCATGACAACGTGAAACTTTGGAAAGTCTTAGTGCTCACTGCTTCATATGTTAGGTCATGTCTATTTAACAGAAGTTTTTAATTTAAGCAATTATTAGGGAACATAGGAAGCACAGCATCAAACCATCCCCTTACTATGCATTCGCAGTCTTATATTGGGTTGCGTGTTTGTTTACTCCAGTTGTAGAAAAGGACAGTGGTGTAAAAAATCCGAGTGACTGCCTGCAGAGTATAGGCTAAAATCAGTCCTTTGTATTTCTCATCAACAACTTCACGTGAGCCCAGAAGGGCTGTTACCATTCAATGTTGGTGAGGCACTTTAGGACTTTAAAAGGACAGCTTCAAATGTGTTCTAATGTATAGAGATTATTCTATTGATTAAATATGCATTTATAATATTATAAGTGAATGACAAAAATACAGAACTCAAAATAGAAAATTGCAAGTTTTTTTTTTAACCTTTGGATATAAATCCTTCAGGATCTTTATTTCCTCCATATTTAAAATGGGAGGGCTGCCATATTGACTGGCACATTTTGTCTCCTTTCCTTTCAAAAATCATTCTTGACTTGTGCTTGCCCCCACGCCTGTGCAGCTTGCTTCCTGCTGCAGCTGTGGAGTCGCCCCTCCTCTCTCAGCCAGTGTGGGGGTTGCTGAAAGAGTCTTCCTCACACCTCTGTTTGTTTGGTCCGGAGAGATATCAACTGAATTCAGTTTACACATTAGTAACTGTTTCTAGGAAGCTTTTACAACAGCTGCTCTCGGTGAATTAGGTAGGGAGTCAAGGTGGAGTTATGGGTAGAAAAATAAACCTGCCTTTCTCAGTCACAACTGGTGGAAGGTATGGAAATTTTGCAGATGAAAAATGCCGTAGTAAATACAGTATTGATTACTAAGTTCCTTGCCCTTTAAAGACAAGTGTAGCAGACTTCTAGCCAGTTCTATGCACTGTGTGCCCTACTTGTACAGCAAAGGCATCTTAAAAATTGCATGGTTATTAAATCTTTCATTGTATGTCTTCGTGTTGAAATAGCTATATAATATGTGCTTGGGCCATACTTCTTCCTGTGAACCAAAAATTGTAAAAGTCAAGAATACTTATAAGGACCCTCAAACACAAAATGACTTAAACACAGAATATCCAGGCTTGAAAATAAAAGGCTAAACAATTGCAGACAGCACAGATATTTTTCCTTTTTAATGCTTGTGCACTCTTTGACCAAGAAACCTATTTCCCTATTATTCCAAACATGATGTGATGAGAACAAGTTTCCCTCTCTGCCCTCCCCTTGGGCCTCCGTTCTCTTGTCAGGGTGGTTAGTGGCTTTTGTCTCTGTCCTTCCAGTGACATTTTTAAGTGTGAGCATGTTTCTCTCGCTAAAGATTGAGGCATGACACACATTATACCTTTGTTTTCCTTTCTCAGCCCATTGAAGCTTTACTTTTGCAAAAGTATATATGGGACCTGTTTGCTTAGTCTGTATTTCATACGAACTGTGATCCTGGGTCACCACGAGGACCCAGAAAAGAGAGTGTCTAAGCTCCTTGTTTATTGTAGCATCCAGAGACTCCCTGGGTGATTTCCTGTTCCACACGTATAGACACTTTAAAAAGGAAAGAAGCATTTTAGAGTTAATTTGTATCTGATGCAAATCGCTTATTTTACAGAGAAGCCTAAGTGACGGAGACATTCCCAGTTTCATGGCACAAGAGTGGGAGAGCTAAGAGAAAACTGAGACCCCTGACCTCTCTCTCATTATGGATGCTTCTCATTGAGTCAGATCGTTGTGGGTCGCATTGTGTATCCCCAGCATTCATAACCCATGGTGCCTTAGAAATGCGATCGTACTTGGAAGTAGGGTCGTTAAAGATATAATTTGTGAAGATGAGGTCAATAGGGTGTACCCTACTTTATTATGACTGGTATCCTTATAGAAAGAGGACATTGGGACCCAAGGCAAGCAGAGAGGGCAGATGCATACAGACAGAAGAACACTCTCTATAAGCCGAGAAGAGACCCAGAGCACATCCTGCCTCCCGGCCCTCAGATGGACCCAGCCCTGCTCACACTTTGATTTTGGAATTCTTGCCTTCAGAACTATGAGATAATACACTTCTGTTGTTGAAGAACACCCAGTTTGTGATACTCTGTTGTGGCCACCCAAGCAAGAAAGGATTCTTGGAGCCATCTGGTCTACCTACCTACGCTGGCACTCCAAAGTGTTCCTGACGATTTGTAATCCAGCTTCTCACTTAACTGTCTCCCATGACGGTAAATAAGGCTACCCCTGGGAGAGAGGGGCTCTCCACCGCTGGTCACACATGCTGTGAAGTTCTCTATTTGGAGCCACTGCGGGCTCCCTATAACTGCTATAAACCAAGGAAGAAGATAAAGCACAATCTATTGCTTTTATGGAAAAAAATTATTGATCACAAATTAAGCAATAAGGGCTACTAAGGAATGCAATTTTACACCCACCTTTAAAAAAATCCAATTTCATAAGGGCCTTACATCTTAAAGGTGTTACCCGGATGACATTGGTTAGGAAACCCAGGGCCTTGGGGTAAAATAACTTGCCCTGATTTTATATGTATATATATATACTTTACTGGTAGCTCAGATGGTAAAGAATGCACCTGCAATGTGGGAGACCTTGGTTTGATCCCTGGGGTGGGAAGATACCCTGGAGGAGGGCATGGCAACCCACTCCAGTGTTCTTGCCTGGAGAGGAGCCTGGCTGTCTACAGTCCATGGGGTCACAAAGAGTCGGACATGAATGAGCGACTAAGCACAGCACATCATGTGTGTGTGTGTGTGTGTGTGTGTGTGTGTGTGTGTAGATATATATACACATACGTGTATCTATTCTTTTGCAGATACTTTTCCTATCTTGGTTTTTACAGAATATTGAGTAGAGTTCCCTTTGCTTACAGTAGCGTCTTATTGATTGTTTTATATATAACAGTGTGTGTGTGTTAATGCCAACCTCCTAATTTATCCCCCATTTCCCCCTTTGGTGACCACAGTTTGTCTCCCAAGTCTGTGAGTCTGTTTCTGTTTTGTGAATAAGTTCATTTGTATCATTTCTTATTGTACTATCTTTAATCTATTGTTAGAGCCTTAGTATACATTACAAGCTAATTAACTAAATAATCTTTAATTCCTCAGAAAGCTTAGCTCTAAGATAATAAACTATTTCCTAATTAACATCCTGGCTGTGAATGGACAGTTATGAAAAAGAATATCTAGAGCTTCAGTCACCCTCACAAACATTCATGTTGAACATGGCCAATCATTGTTAGGGGAATAAATTACTTATAGTGATAACAAATTTAAAAAATCTTCCCATCCTGGTAACAATTTTAAGGCTCAAGACCCATCTTCACACGTAAGAAAAAATTACTAAATTTAGGCTTTAAAAGATCTGAGCTCTAGGTCTAATATTTTATCTTCGGCAGAACCCTGAGTCCTCATTCTCTCATCTGTGAAATGGGAGTAATCATATTGATCACATAAGAGCATCTAAAGATGTTAAAGATGAACATTAGGCATTTCTGTATAATAAGGACGTCTATTGAATTCTGAATTCTGGGCTCTGGTGTGGGGACCCTAATGAACATCTTTTACAACCTCCCGCATGTGATTCCTTTGCCCCTTAAAGGATGAGAATCACTGAATTCAACTCTGTGGTCAAAATTGGTGGGAAAATCCATTTTCACGGCAGAGCGCAGATGAACCAGCAGCCTTCTCAGACTGTCTTTTGAGGGAAGCTCCACACCCTCCCAACGCAAATGCAAAGAACAATGTTAAGGCTGTTTCTCATGACTCTTCGTCAAAGGAATGAGAACTTTTTGCCAGCAGACTATTGGGTTTTATGACTCAGTGCTTCTCAAAGTGCAGTTCTCAGACCTGTATGTGCTGGTCCAAGAACTGATTCCAGGTCTGCAATGAGATAAGTGCTGGGACGGGGGCGGGGGGCGCTAGCAGCCTTTAGAAGATTATAGCAGTTTAGGAGAGCAGACTGACATCTGTTGAGGCTGATACAGAGTTATGGCTTGTGTTTTGCATATCTTTGTCGCTTTGTTTTTTTCTGGTCATTCACTTCTGTTACATTTCCTGAGGCTGGGGCTGTGACTGATGGGAATGCTGGCCCATCCGCAGAGGGCATTTGGGAGCAATGCTCTCTTACTGTTAAGGCTTCAGAGCTCCATCTACACATTGGAAGTGAAGGGATTTAGAAGCAGTTATTGAATTTAGGTAAGTTGCATGGTATATGGTTGAAGAAGCTGAAAATGCAATTTGACCCAAATTCTTCTAGCTCTACCCAGTTTCCCTGATCCTGGTGAGGTGTGGCAATGGCAAGTGGCTCTCCCTGAGACTCATAAATCAAGACAGTAGTAGAAACAAAAGTGGAATAATTTGCATTGTGCTTCTCTCTGAAGTACTCATTTTATCATGAGTTTGGGGGAATCATAAAGCGGTAAAATTAACAGTTAACTCCTGAACTGTCTTTTGAACACTCTGAAATGGAATTTACTTCAGGGGCCTTACGGAGGGATTTTAGAGAACTAAAGAAAAAAGGAAAACTTCAGTGACTGTGCCTGAGGATATTTCACTCTCTTGATTTCTAAATCCAAATCATTTTTTAAATAGAAAGTAGAATAAATAGTCCAGTACTAGGGCCTCCCGGTGGCTCAGCTGGTGAAGAATCCTCCCACAGTGCAGGAGACCTGGGCTCCATCCCTGGGCTGGGAAGATCCCCTGGAGAAGGGAAAGGCCACCCACTCCAGGATTCTGGCCTGGAGAATTCCATGGACTCTATAGTCCATGGGGTCACAAGGAGTCGGACATGACTGAGTGACTTCACTTTCACAGTAAGTTGGGAACATTTAAACCAGTTTTTCAAAAGCAATCCCACAGAGGAACAATGAGTGTTAAGCAAACATCCTTGTGTTCTTCAGAACACCTCTGTTTATCTACTGCTTTAGTGCTTCCGAGACTTTTGTCACCTGCTTCATTGAAAAACAAGTCTCTGCTCTTTTAGGAATTTAAAACAGGAAAGACAGACAGAAGAGGCAATCAGCTCTCTCTGGCGCTTTGTACATTTACAGAGGTATCTACTCACATAGATGCTGCTTGTGTGTGATGGGCCATAAGGGGAGATGGCCTTGTTTTTCCAGATAATTCTGTTTTTTTTTTTAAACAAAAAAAAATTGGAAAATACTAATTTGATTTTCAAAATCAACTTAATTAATTCTAACTGAATTCGCTCTTACACTACCTCTCAGATCCATTGACATGTCCTAGGTCTGAGATCCTGCTTTGGAAAGACGGAGTGAAATAAAGGAGAATAATTTTAAGCTCTGGTTTGTTTTTATTTTGCTTACCTAAAACCATAGTAAAAATTCAGAATTTGGGAAAAAATACATACACACGTATGTGGATATATAAGTTGATGCATGAACACGTTTTTCACTGGGGGTCGTGGTATGTTCATCAAGCTTAACTCGAAAATATTCACTGCAGCATTTTTTTACATTTATTTTATTGAAATATATAGTTGATTGATTGACAATGTCGTGCTGATTTCTGTTATACACCAAAGTGATTCAGTCATACACACAGACACACACAGACACACACAGACACACACAGACACATCTGTGTGTATGCATCCTTGCTCATATTCTTTCCCATTATGGCTTATCCAGCAACAGTTTATTAGCCAAAAAACCCCCAAATACATAAAAGCTAATGTGTTATCAAAGGCAAACTAGATATATAGATATTGAGATCTTTTTACCTTTAGAAACAGTTGAAGTGAAAGAATTGTTTTTATGTGGGAATACCATAAAAGCATAATGTTGGGTGAGAAAGAACACAAGTTGCAAATTGTATACAGAATTCTAGAAAACTTCTGTGAGTATTTTTAAATCACGTGGCGATGAGAGAGAGAGAGAGAGACAGACTGATTGTCGGTGCATGACAACACGGGCTGGACGGTCACGCGTCAGACCTCAGTTTGCAGATGGCTCTGAGGAGAGCCAGACACACGAGCCCTGCTCAGGGAGCAGGGATGTGTCTGCGGCGCTTCAGTGTCCGAGTTCTCTCATTTTAAAAAAGATATATCTGGAAAAAAATAGTGACGTAGCGTTTCATTCTAAGTAAGCAGTACATAATTACTATAGTATTCTATGTCTTTTATGTGTTAGAAAAATGTTGAATTTTGTAAGTTGCATATATCTTCAGCGAAATACTTCATTGCAACATGTACGACCTATAGTACATGATCAGCTAAGGGCTCAGCTGATAGTAACACTCGCGTGTGCCCCTAATTTGCATTTTCCGATCAGTGTGGCCCAGCTCTGAGATTTCTGTGTCACCCTTAGGACTCCACTCGTTGAAAGGCCAAAATCAATATCTAGATTAGTATCTAGGTAGAAAGGCTAGTGCGCTGACTCTTTACCGTCTGCGATTAGGGGAGATTCCAAGGTCAGTCAGAAAACGTGTTGGCCAAGCTTGGCAACTTAGTTCTAAAATCGAATTTCAAATTTAATTTGTGTAGACATTATCCTTTAAACACCTGCACATTCGGTAAAGGTCGACGAGGTTAGTAAATTTTCTGGATTTTATTATTAATACCAATTGTAATGAAATTTGATTGAGGTAGTCCTAGGCTCTATCAAGTTTCGAGCATAGCAGGGATGATATTTCAGAGTCATGGGCAAATTAAGATCCCCGTTTAAACACTGCCCTTTGAGTATTTCTCAGAAGTGGTCAACTTTATTTACACATCCTTTAGAGCAAGTTGCTCCAGACAGCAAATGTAAAATGCCAACACTTAATTTTCTGCTGAAAAGTCTTTGTTTTTCAAAGGAATTTTGTTTTTCAAGGAATTGCCATACTTTGGGGGGAAGGCAATGGCACCCCACTCCAGTACTTTTGCCTGGAAAGTCCCATGGATGGAGGAGCCTGGTAGGCTGCAGTCCATGGGGTTGCTGAGGGTCAGACACGACTGAGTGACTTCACTTTCACTTTTCGCTTTCATGCACTGGAGAAGGAAATGACAACCCACTCCAGTGTTCTTGCCTGGAGAATCCCAGGGACGGGGAGCCTGGTGGGCTGCCGTCTATGGGGTCGCACAGAGTCGGACACGACTGAAGTGACTTAGCAGCAGCAGCAGCCATACTTTTCAGATAAGCATCACATTATTATTTTTTTTTCCAGTGTGTTCACGGGCTTTCTTTTCATTTGATATGCATATTATGTATTTTGCTTGGAGAACGAGTGCCTCGCAGTGTCGCGTTTGTTTCTGCAGCCCAGCAGTGTGGCTCCGCTGCACGTGTGCGTGTGTGTGCAGCCCCTCTCTCTTGCGACACCCTCCTTCCCGCCGCCAGCCCCAGGGTCGTCACGGAGCCTGAGTGCAGCAAGCGTGCTCTGCCGCAGCCCCTGCAGCTGTCCGCTTCATCCACGCTTGTGATGTGTATCCACGCTGCTCTCCCCATTGGTTCCGTGTCCACACGCCTGTTCTTCACACCTGTGTCTCTCTTCCTGCCCTACACACAGCTTCATCAGTACCATTTTTGTACATTCTGTATATACTGGGATTTTTTGTTTTTCCTTTTAGAAGCAAGGATCATTGAGTTTACTATACCACACCTGTGATACAACTTCTTAAAGAAGTTAAAAAGTCCAATTTAAATTTAAAGTTCATTGACTGGACCTGTCTATACATTCCAACCACTTTTAATAATAACTCAAAGAAGTCTCTCATCACCACTCAAACAAGAGGAAAAAAAATCCAGACTGCTGAGATTCCAACTACAACAGGACCAAAGTACCGTTTCCTCCGCATAACAGAGTTTAGTGATCACAAAAGCTCTTTATGGAACATCTGATGAATCTGCTTAGTTTTAGTTGAATGAAAATATCATAAACCCGAACAGAAATGAGGTGATAAATTATAGGCTTTTAGCCTCAGAAATTTCCTTCACTTTTTTCTTTTCAAAAATGTCACGGAGAACAGACTGGCGGGTGCCAGGAGGGAGGAGGCTGGGGGAGGATGGGTGTGAGGTGAGCTTAGCAGAGGTGAGCGTTTATGTACAGAATGGGTGAGCTACAGGGCCCCACCCACAGCGCAGGGACCTGTATTAAATATCCTGTGACAGACTGGCAATGGAGAAGAATATGGACCTATAAGCACTTAATGCAAGACTGTAGAGCAGCTGCCAGAGAAGGCAGTGGCGCCCCCCTCCAGTACTCTTGCCTGGAGAATCCCACAGCGGAGGAGCCTGGTGGGCTGCAGGCCAGGGGGTCGCGAAGAGTTGGACACGAATGAGCGACTTCACTTTCACTTTTCACTTTCATGCATTGGAGAAGGAAATGGCAACCCACTCCAGTGTTCTTGCCTGGAGAATCTCAGGGACCGGGAGGCCTGGTGGGCTGCCGTCTGTGGGGTCGCACAGAGTTGGACACGACTGAAGCGACTTAGCAGCAGCAGCAGCAGCAGAGCAACTGTACTTCATTAAATATGTCAGATAATTGTATGAGGTTGAAAACTATATTGCTGGCAAAAGTGAAAATATAAAAGCTAGCATACACCTTAAAAAGGAAAACAGCCCACATCAACTTCAGCAAACTTCGAATCTGCTCACGACTTCATCTGACGTCTCATGATGACTTCGCTCTTTTCAAAGTCATATGCACTGTTCTCAGAAGCCGTGGGTTTGTGCAGTGAGGAGGAAGCACTCCGTGCCTTGTGTGGCATTCCCTGGCGTCTAACCGCCCTGAAAAGTGTCAGGGATCTGACAGGAGAACGTGCAGGACGGGAAGCCTGAATGGCTCTCAGAATTCTTTTGAAAGCACGATCCACTCTGCTCTTTATCCTAAATAGCTTGTCACTTGCAGATGCTGATGAGCTATTGGAAGGAATTTTGAGAAAACATATCCCTTAAGGACGTTCATGCTGAATAAAGACAAATGCATGAATGTGAGCGCTTCTTTCTCCCCTGCTTACTGAGCTGCCCATTTGACCCGGTTAAGAATGCTCCAGAGGTAGCTGGCAGCGAGAAGGGCATCAGCTTAACTCATGATAGAGCCAAGTAAGCTTAAAAGAACACCCTGAAAAAACACTGCAAGAGCAAAGGAACATGTTCCAAGCTGAGTTTTGGCTCTTGAAGTCATTTCTGGGATTTAAAGTTGACAACACGTGGGATTGGTTTACATTTAATATGCAATGCTATAGGTGTTTGGAAGCGTTGATTCCATATGCCATGCCTCATTTCTGCTTTTATTTTGGCCACCCTTCCCACACGTTCAGGCTTTGAAATACCAGGACTCTGAATACATCCCTGCCTGTTGCATCTGTGAATCTTCTTGCCAACTTCAATGTTTGACTGTAAATATTGTAATTAGTTCTGTAATCCCTGTCTGATTTCATGTTTAGGACATCGGCTTGCTCAGTGGAGGTTTTCTGTCTTTCTATGGGTGTATTGGCTGGTTGGTTGCCATTATTTTTGACTGATGTTGACAACTTGTGTGTTTCAGTAGAAGATGTAGAAGAATAAATCACTCTAGTTTCTCTCCTATCCTGGGCATATCTGCTCCAGTTTCTTCTTTTTCTTACTTTTTAAGAAAAACAAAAGTGTTATAGATATGATGTGGTCTACAAAGCACCAATATAATAACAACCTGTATTTTATTTAAACTGTTTAAGACAAATATGTCTTTAATGTGGAACACTGATGTGCAAGGACTTGACCTAAGGAATTCTGCCTCAAAATAATTAGCTTATGTTTCATAATTATGAGCTTTGCTCTCATAAATATTGGCTCTTGATAATGTGAGTATCAAGATGTGAGTATTAATAGAAGAAGCATATATATGAAATGTGAAAATGTGTTTATGAGCTTGATTGCCGGCAGATAATATAGAACCACACGTCATATGAACTAGTAGGAGATAACTATAAACGGAAAACTTCAATAATAGCTTGTCTCATTTAGGGTTTTTAGGACGTGAAGATTCCATTGCTCACTCACATTGTGAAGTATAAGACATTCATGCTGTTGCTGTGAGAGTAGGTGTTACCTGCTTGTTGACATTAACAGTCCGCATGGTCACTTCCAGAATGGGGCAACTTCCTACTTCTTTGCAAGCTTTGACTCACTCGTTAAGTCAATAATATTGTTACCATTAAGGTTATAGTCATGGGACATAGACAGTGACCAAGAGCCTGTCTTTCTCTTTAAGATCTTAGACTCTCGATCTAGGGAACCTGGAAGAAATTATTTTGATTTATGAACGACAGGCATTTATTTATCAAGTGACTAACATAACTCTCAGAGATGAAAATAGCAGAATTTATAAATGTTTGTGGAATGTTTAGAATAAATGAAGAATAAAGCTCATAATTTAGATGAGGAGGCAGGCAAAAGAAACCAACACACTTCATGTAATTTTAGTAGTAAATTCAATACTATTAATCTGACAGATTGATTGCTTTTAATGAATCAGTTGGCTTTTATTTGGACAATGTCAAGAATTGAACAAAATATTCCATCCTATCTCATTGTCTTTTAGCTAGCTTGCATTTATGATAAAAGAGCTATATCCAATTTTACATCCAATATAAATTAAGTAAACTTGGGTTTTGAACTATATAAAACATACAGTAACAGGACTGAAGCTCTAAATATTTTCTAGTTCTGAAGAGTTGTTTTGCCAGGATTCCTCCTTGTATACATGGAAAGTCTTAGGGAATGGATTTCTTTCATTATATCCTCAGAAAGGACATTATGTGTTACTTTTGGTAAGAAAGCTTTTGATGTGGTTGGACAACCCTTCGGAGGCAAGTTCAGCAAAATTCCATGATGTCAGCCCGCTAAGCAGTTTCTGTGGACAAGAATTCACGACCACTCCCTTTGCCATTCTCCAAGAGTACAGAGTGTTCACGGTGTGTTTATAAACTACAGTACCAAACACTCGCTGGTGCTATCCAAATAGACCTCTTTTCTTCCAGAACATTCTTCCTGTTTGCCTTCTAACCTTCTTTTGCCCGAGGTTAAGCAGTATGTGTGCATGCAGTTCTAAGCAATAAGGAGGCACATAATGTAACACACACTTTTTTAGCCACATTACTGTTACGTGGGGTGGGGCCAGTGCCCTCCAGCACCAGTGCACAGTCAAAGCAGAGCACCTACTGCTAACGGAGTCAGAGGCCAGGCTGGTGCCGCCTGACTGTGAACCACGCGTCAAGGAGCACGGCTTACAGCCGCAGGTTACGGTGTGGGGTCAGAGTCTGAGGCTTGTGTTCTAGGTACACTACAACTATGTATGTAGTGATGGGGAAGTTACTTGGTCCATTAGGCCTCAGTTTCCTCATCTGTAAAGTGGAACGGATGCTACTAATTGCCTTGTGGGTTAAAAGAGATACCACGTAGTTAAGTGAGATAACACTGTGCTGGTTTGGAGCAGTTCTGAGCACAGCAATGGCAGTCTCTTCCTTGTTATTTCCTGATGGGTCTTTTCCAGTTCTTTCGTCACATCCTTAAATCTGTTGAATTCCTGTTTGGGGACATTTTGATTAAGTAATCCTAAAACATGGTAAAACTCTCACAGAGTATAATTGGCAATCTTTGTTTGTATCGATGTTTATAGCAAACGAAAACTGTAAGCAAGATCGTGATTCCCTGCCTTCTCTCCCCACCTTGATTTGTGTGAGAAGCAATTTGCACAGCAGATCTGTAAGAAGTAACTCCAGACCACCCAAGTTTCTCTGGAGTCTCATAACCCTTCGGGTACTTTGCATGCAAAACATTCTCATAAAGGAGATTAAATGAAGTGCTCTCCAGATTTGTCAAGTCTTAATGAGAAAAATCGCTTTAAAATAAATTTTAATAAAGCATCTTAAGTAACAACTTAATCAGTTGAAGTTTACACCATTTTTCTTAATAGCATTCAGATGAGAAAGATCAATGATTATTTTATTCTGCTCAGCCTATAAAATTGATAATGGATGACATATAATATTATAGCACATAAAGTCTACAGTTAACTATAGGCAGTTGTTAACCTGTTTTTTTAAAACTACATTTAAAATGAAAAGTGATGTACTTTAAGAAATTATTTTGTCCAACCAATCAGGGATAAAAAAAGAAGCAGTTTTTATGACCACAATTGATTCTGTGGGTAAAAGAAACAGACTCATAGATAATGAAAATGCAACAAAATCATTGTTTTAGGAATTCAGCTGTGTTAATGGGTATTATGTAATTGGCTCTATTACCTGACAGTCTTCGGAGCTTAAAATACTCTTGAAAAGCAAGCATTTGTTGCACCCGTCTTGTTAGTTGCTCAGTTGTGTGCCATTCTTTGGGACTGCATGGACCTTAACAGCCTGCCGGGCTCCTCTGTCCAAGATTCTCCAGGCAAGAACACTGGAGTGGGTTGCGATGCCCTCCTCCAGGGGATCTTCCTGACCCAGGGATCGAGCCCGGGTCTCCTGCATTACAGGTAGCTGAGCCACCAGGGAAGCCCCCTAAAATGCTCTTGAAAAGTAAGCATTCATTGCATCTGTGGTGGTAAGGAAATTGAAAGAAAGAGGGAAATAAGTAAGAAAGGAAGCAAGAAAGAAAGAGAAAAAAGGGAGGGAAGGAAGGAAAACAGGAGTGATTCATCGCTACCACTTAGCGTCTTCTGCCAAAGATGTGGATGGCTTGAGCTGATTTCCAGTAAGGTCATAAGAAGACTTTCATGTTGAAGTTTTGTGTAGTTTTATTACATGCTATTTAGGCAATCTGTTTAAAAGATTAGTATTTAGAAAATGACTGTAATTTGCTTAAGAGCCATATGAGGATTTTGATAATGAGAATTATTTCTGAACATTTGGATTGTCTGTATAATATTGAGATATTTAGATCTGGCTATACCTGCTGTTTTTCTTGACTATTCTGTTTTGCTTAAAAATGAGAAGCTACATATGTCGTTGAGGCATTGATTACCTATTGAAAAGACCTCAGAACCCTAGGATGAATGTCAGATCACAGAATCACTCTGGACTGGCTGCCACTCTGCCCAGCGCTGGCTCCAGCAGGCCGAGGAGTCAGGCAGAGTGGGCCTGGGCAGTGCCGTCCTTATACACAGAAACCCAGGACTTTCCCTTGCTTCGTATGTGTGATCCCTGAGCTGAGGCTGTTGGCTCCAGATGCTGGCTGAAGACATTCCCAGAAAAAATATGGAAATAGAGAAAAATCACTGCAGGTGGTGACTGCAGCCATGAAATTAAAAGACACTTACTCCTTGGAAGAAAAGTTATGACCAACCTAGATAGCATATTCAAAAGCAGAGACATTACTTTGCCAACAAAGGTCCATTTAGTCAAGGTTATGGTTTTTCCAGTGGTCATGTATGGATGCAAGAGTTGGAATGTGAAGAAAGCTGAGCAGCGAAGAATTGATGCTTTTGACCTGTGGTGTTGGAGAAGACTCTTGAGAGTCCCTTGGACTGCAAGGAGATCCAGCCAGTCCATTCTAAAGGAGATCAGCCCTGGGTGTTCCTTGGAAGGAATGATGCTAAAGCTAAAACTCCAGTACTTTGGCCACCTCATGCAAAGAGTTGACTTGTTGGAAAAGACTCTGATGCTGGGAGGGATTGGGGGCAGGAGGAGAAGGGGACGACAGAGGATGAGATGGCTGGATGGCATCATGGACTCGATGGACGTGAGTCTGAGTGAACTCCGGGAGTTGGTGATGGACAGGGAAGCCTGGCGTGCTGCGATTCATGGGGTCGCAAAGAGTCGGACACGACTGAGCGACTGAACTGAACTGACTGAAGTAGGCCTCTGATGGTTGATAAGTGAAGAAGTTAATTTCATTTTTTTTCACTGCCTCTGAAGTGGGTGGAGGTTATAGACTTGTCAGAGAGATCAGATTTTCTCTAGATTTGACATGTTACCCACATCCCCTGTTTGACGAGTTCCCCACAGCCTTCGTGAGCACACAGCAGACACCCACTTAGTATGGGCTGAACGGATCAGTCTTGGCACTTCTGGCTGGTAAGTCCTTTTGAAAATTTGCAGCTTACCTCTGAAAATGAAGATCTGGTTCAAACTGAAGCATTGCCATTTAGCAGGCGTAGCTTTCAGGCCATTTATTTCAGCTCCCTTAGCTGATTCTTTATGTATAAAATAAGGAGAAAAGTGCCTAAAACAGTAATAAGCAAAACTCCCAGTCTAAAATGGTTTATACTGTTGTGCTGAGCACAGTCCCAGGTAAGTAGGTGCTCAGTGAATGGCATTTTCCTTCCTTTTCTTCCTCAAAACCAAACCCACGGTTGCCTTTCATTCCGCGGTTGCCTTTCATTCCGCAGTTTGTTTTCATGTCCCACAAGCATGTAGCCTTCTTCCTCAATTTTTGAAAGGAAAAAGCCATTTAAAAGTCTTCCCTGAACTTTTCCTTCTTAAAAAATGTAGTTTGGTCCTGTGGCCACGGGCAGCTGCTCCCCTTCCAGGCCTTTTCCCAGCCCCTGTACACTAGGGCCCTCTGAGTTTACGGAGAGGCTCATCTCAACCCAATTCTTGCCATCATCTGCCCTTTGAGATAGAAGACAAAATTGAGATTCAAATGTATTGAACTATAAGCTAATAAAGTGCAAAAACTAAAAAACCTTGCTGGTGAAAGAGATCCTCACTGCATTTTTTATTTTATTTTATGAAAGTGTAGCTCTCATAATTCTGCCTGAGTTTCAGGTGTACAGCAAAACGTTTCAGTTTTATGTATATCCTCTTTTAGATACTTTTCCGTTATAAGTTATTACAAGATATTGAGTTCAGTTCCCTGGGCTATTATAGAGTAGGTCTTTGCTGATTATCTATTTCATGTACAGTAGCCTGTGTATGTTAATCCCAAACTCCCAATTCATCCCTCCGCCTCTCTTCCCCTTTGGTAATAACCATAAATTTGTTTTCTATATCTGAGGGTCTATTTCAGATAAATCCATTTGTATCATTTTTAAGGTTCGTTAATGTACGGTTTCTGTCTGTACCTCATAATGAGCGTGGACCTGAAAAAGCTAACCATTCCCTGGGGCCCGGCTGCTGTGACTTCAAGTCGAGCAGGGAACCCCAGGCCATTGAAATGAAGTCACTTTATCTTTACCGAGTCCCCTTCTTTCTGTCTTTTCTTCCCCTGCACAGAGACTGCTAGTGCTGGGGAGGGTAGCTCCCTGCCTCGAAAGCAGATGAGGACTGCAAGCAGCCTCAGCTTTTCCAGGAACTTGAGTGTTGTGCCCCCTTCTGTAATTGACTAACTGACTGGCTAATTAACCAGAGCTGTATTTCTCAGATTCCCACTCCAGCTCGAAATCCCTCAACGCAGCCTGCCAGTGGATTTGGAGGTTTATCATTCATTTCTGAGTTCTGCTGTCATCCTCAAAATAGAGGCTGTACAGCAGGAACAAGCCCCCTGAGACTGACCTTTTATCTTCTCTCCTTTCTGTCAGTTCCAAGTGCCGCTGAGATCCTGCCTAAGTGGGAGGTTAGAGATGGAGGGTGGGTAGGTTGCTTATTCTGGAGTCCACCACCCCTTCCTTCCTGTGTCTCTTCATTCACGCCCAAGCCCCAGCTGCTGGTGTGCCCTCACCAGCCTGTACCATCTCCCTCCCAACAACTGTTTATTTTATCAGTGCCAGCCTTGGCTGCAATTGGGTTTGGACAACTGTTAACTGATGAGTGTGGCTTTGACGGCACAGCTGTTGCCAATTCTGTTACTGCCCCGTGGAGGCAAGAACCTGGGAACTCGGTTTGGAATGCTCAGAACGTTCTCAGGCAGCGCTGCCCGAGGGCTGCTGAGCTTCCTGACTTAGAGGGAGCCCGGGGTCCACTGTTGTCTCGTCTCAGAGGTCATTTTGTCCTTTTTATATCCTGAGGCTTTTGTTATGCTCAGATAGGTACACACTTTTATTTTGTGTTATTTTGTGTGTTTATGAGGAACTGTGTGCCAGAAGTAGTCATCAGAGAAACTATCTTCTAGTGTCGTCCATAAACTAGACACCAGCTGGGCATTTCATTTAGGGGAGGATCAAGACAGGATTTTATCTTAAAAATGAGGTGCTGTGCTCACTTTCACAGAACAGGGAATTCTGTTCCGTCTCAGGGAAGTGCTGTTTATCTGTTGAAACGCATAAGGGTATGTGTGCAGTAAACTTTACTTTGAAAAACAAAAACCTGAACTTCGTATCTGCAGGCATCCTGCACCACCACTCACTGTTGTTTCGTCACACTTCTCAGATACTGTGGGAGCTTGCGTTTGTCTTTTTACGAATCGAAGCTCTGTGGCAGCCCCATGCTGAGCAGGTCTCTGGGCACCATCTTTCAAAACTATTGCTCACTTTGCGTGTCCGTGTCAGAGTTAGTCATTCTCACAGGTTTTCAAATCATCCACCGGTAAAAAAGATTATGACTTCACTGAAGACTCCGGTGATGTCTAGCATTTATTTTTTGCAATAATGCGTTTTTGATCTAAGGTATGTACTTTATTCTCGTAGGTAAAAGACTACTGCACATTTCACGGGCTGCAGTATAGAGAGCATGTCTGGTTGAACTTTGTGTCCATATTAGCTCCAAGTGGGTAGCCAGGGTCCATTTGTGAGGATTTGAACTGTGGTCATATGCAACTGAGGGCCTGAACATTTCACTGTATTTAGTTTTAATTTACTTGTACTTCAAGAGCCCCACGTGGCTAATGGCTACCGCATTGGACAGCACAGTTCTGAAACATGGGGTCTCTGCAGATTGCTTGGATTCCAGCCATTTCTACACACTGTGAGGGATCTTAAATTCAATCCTTTTCCCATGATGCACGAGGTCCTTGGAAGATCTCGCCTTCAGGAAGAGTGCTGAAGGGGCCCGTGCATCCTGTCATGGTGTCACGGCCCCCGGTGTGTGAGACGCCTTGCACGCACGATGCTCACTGAGCACTCTGGTTCTCTGTGAGGCTGCCTCACTCGCTTGTCCGCCCTCACCCTGCGTAGATGTGGGCTCTGCTCCTGCCCCACAGCGAGCTCTGGGCATAAGGCTCTGGGCTCCCGCTGTGTTGCTGGCTTTTCCTGCTGTTGGGGTGAGGGGTGAAGCTCCTCTCCTGTTCTCTCCTTTACCCAAAAAGCCCGTGGTTGTCCGGTCACCTTGCCATTCAGCCTGAGTTTTATTATATACAGACCAACACTAAGTTTTTGTCTTCTCCTCTCTGCCGCCTGCCTCAGCCCAGAGAAGAGTCTTATTTTTTGAAGCGAGAGAAAAGGCTGCTAACTTGAGCATGCATGTGTCTCCATCTGTCTTTGGATGGCGGCTCCTCTGTACACTGTGGCCTTTCGAGTGTGTGCTTTTAACTCAAGGGCCCAGCTCTTAGAATTCAAAAACATTCGCTTTTAAAAAATCGATTGCCTTTTCGTGGCTTAATCTTTTTTTTACCATGTTAAAATATATATAATATAAAACTTCCCTTGTTAACCATTCTAAGTGTATTAAGGGCAATAAGTATATTCACACGGTACAATCCTACCACTGAACACCCCCCAAAATGTTTATCTTCCAACTCTGAAACTCCGCCAGCCATTCAATAGCAGCTCCTCTCTGTCTCTCTCCCTCCCTCCCTCCCTCCCTCCCTCCCTCTCTCTCTCTCTCTCTCTCCCTCTCTCTCTCTCTCTCTCTCTCTCTCTCTCTTTCTCTCTCTCTCTCTCTCTCGGCGCGCGTGCGCGCAGTCCACAGCGACCTGTGTCTATGACTTTAAGTACTTGGCGCGTCTTGTAAAAGGAATCACACAGTGTCCGCCTGTTGTTTTGCTCCACTTCGGATGTCTTCAGGGCTCATCTGTGTTGTAAGCGTGTGTCAGATTTCCTTCTTCTTAAAGGTGGAATGAAGTCCCATTGTATGTTGATGCCACCTTCTGTTTGTCCATTCATGATCGATGGATGTGTGTTATTTCTGCCTTTGGCTCTTCTAGTGGCAGAAAGTGAAGAGGAACTAAAGAGCCTCTTGATGAGCATGAAAGAGGGGAATGAAAAAGCTGCCTTGAAACTCAGCATTAAAAAATACTAAGATCATGGCACCCAGTGCCGTCACTTCACGGCAAATGGATAAGGAGAAGGCGGATGCAGTGAGGGACTTTATTTTCTTGGGCTCCAAAGGATGGTGCCTGCAAGCCATGAAATTAAAAGGTGCTTGCTCCTTGGAAGGAAAGCTATTACCAACCTAGACAGTGTATTAAAATGTAGAGACATCACTCTTCGGACAAAGGTCCATCTAGTCAAAGCTATGATTTTTCCAGTGGTCATGTATGGGTGTGAGAGTTGGACTATAAAGAAAGCTGAGCACCAAAGATTTGATGCTTTCAAACTGTGGTGTTGGAGAAGACTCTTGAGAATCCCTTGGACTGCAGGAAGATCCAAACAGTCCATTCTAAAGATCAGTCCTGAATGTTCATTGGAAGGACTGATGATGAAGCGCCAATACTTTGGCCACTTGATGTGAAGAGCTAACACATTGGAGAAGACCCTGATGCTGGGAACGATCAAAGGCACAAAGAGAAGGGGGCGACAGAGGATGAGATGTTTAGACAGCATCACCGACTCAGTGGACCTGAATTCCAGCAAACTCCAGGAGATAGTGGTGGACAGAGGAGCCTGGCATGCTGCAGTCCGTGGCGTCACAGAGCCGGACATGACATTGCAACTGAACAGAAACATTGCCACTAATGCTGCTGTGACCACAGGTGTGCAAACATCTGTTCCAGCCCCTGCTCTCAGACCTTTTGCGTATATACCCAGAAGTTCCTGCTTTCCCTTAGCTGACGAATGCGGCTGACTAAATTGGGGTTAGAGTGAAAATATCTCAAAGTTCATCTTGACTTATAAGGAGACTTTAAGGAGATCCTATAAGGATGATTTGTTCTGCATAATAAAGTGAGGAAAAGGTTATGTTGTCTGATTGTAGAAGGTGGGAGATGCGTGGGGCAGAGAGAAGTGATGATGGGTCGGGAAGCAAGAGGAGACCGAGTGCTTGGCAGGAGGCCGAGCAATAGAGGGACAGGACCCGTGCAATTCCTAGTGACAGGGACTCGTAAATAATAGCAAGAGTAACACAGAATTGTGCAAGAATTTGCATAGTTTATGATGTGAATATTAAAAGAAAGTAATTATGACTAATAATAATTATAGTGATTGATATTAACACTATAAGTATAATAATGACTATGATTCTTTTTTCTCTTCCTCCTTCTCTTTCTCCCTCTCCTAATTGCCTTACACTCCAACTTGACTAGTCTCATGCACCCTTTCTCACGCTGACCTTTAGGTCTCTCTTAATTGTTCATAACACTCTCATAAACACAAGAGCTCTAGGAAAACTGAAGATAAGGGGTCAACTCCAAAATGTACCAAAACCAACCAGTGAGAAAGAATGCTAACTGTAGGAACTAGTGGGGAGATCCTTCCAGCAAAGACAAAAACTGTAACTTTTTTTCCAGCTGTTAGAGATATTGATGAGAAGTTGGGGCCTTGAACTGTCAAAAGTTTGTAAATAACAGAAGCAAAACCAAAGAACCACTGAAACAGTCATGAGTAAAATTTTATGGTATACCCTGTAAAGATAGTTTGCAAACCAGGAGCTCTCAAACCAAAACTGAAATGAGGCTCAAGGTTCTATTATCATAAAGCAGCTTATATAGTGAGAAAGCAGTGATTATTTATTCTTCACAGTGATTGGTTGTAGTGTTTAAATGTTCTTAAATGATAGGGAATTGGTTAGTAGTTACCTGGTGTCAGTTTTGGGAAAGGGTTAAGTTTTGCTTGTGATTTCCAGGGACATGAGCAAAGAAATGAGCCAGGCCAGGTTACCTCGTCAAATAAACCAAATGAAGCTTCCTTTGCATGGCTGAACTGGCTTGTCTGCTGCTCAGGGCATTTTCATGGTTGGTCTTTGTTTGTTTTTATTTTAAGTCACCACGTGTAGATGGACACCAAGACACTCTTGCTTCTGAGAGAGTGGACTGAAAGCCTGAATGACTTGATGCCATGCAGATCTGAATATCTCTGTGACATACATAGTTCGAATAATTTTGTGCAGTTAAATCGTCTCCATTTTTAAAAAGGGCATGAGACACAAAGGTAGCAACCAATATATCTATGTTCATAAAGCTGGAGATTGACTGGCCCATGCTTCAGGCCACCTTTTTCTATTCAGACGTCCAAAAGTTACCTTTAAAGTAACTGAAGCAGAGACATCAAATATGGCATCTTATCAAATCCCCATGTGTATGTGTGTTTATAACAAAAATATTCAAAGATCTATGGTGATTTTCTTATTCCATGTTTTTGGACATACATGCCGATATTCTTTAGCACATTAAGACTCTAGGATTCTATAACTGGTCGTGTTCCACTCTTTGTGACCCCATGGACTGTAGCCCCCAGGCTCCTCTGTCCTTGGGATTCTCCAGGCCAGAATACTAGAGTGGACACCCATTCCCTTCTCCAGGGAATCTTCCCCACCCAGGGATTGAACCCAGGCCTCTCGCATTGCAGGTGGATTCTTTAATGTCGGAACCACCATCTGTATACCCGTAAATGGCATATAGATAGTGAATCTAAGGTCCTGAGTAGTTAGGTGATTTGCCTGTGCTTAGCCACTGTGCCAAAAGAACTGAGACCCTGAGACTACAGCCTGTGAGTCAGATCCAGTGGGTCACTGATTTGCAAATAAAGTTTTATTGGAACACAGTCAATAAAACTTGTCTCTGACAGCTTTCACGCTGCAACAGCAGAGATGAGTAGCTGAGAGATAGACAGGGGCCTTTCGGCCAGCAAAGTCTAAAATATTTACTCTCTGGCTCTTTACAGAGAAAGTTAGTCAGTCCTAATCTATATGAGCCCCACTTCAGTTCTCTCTGCCTTATAATAGCATATATTGCTGCTGCTGCTAAGTCGGTTCAGCCGTGTACATTAGTGCATTATAATAGTGTATATTAGTGCATTATAATAGTGCATATTAGATATTGCCCACTGAGCTCTCAGCTCTCACTGCAGTGAGTTCACAGACCACTGAGGAGAGTTGGCACTGCCGTGAAAGTCTTCAGTTTAGTGTCTTGCAGTGACTTTGACCCTGTGGTCAAGAAAACAGAAGGGGCCAACCTACCATGATCTTTGTCACAAAGAAGCTCTAACTTCCTGTCAGGGGTCTTCTTGGAGCTTGTAAGAAAGCACTGAAACCTTTAACTGCTGGAGTTATCACACTATCTCGCTCCTTCCTCCATATTTCCTGGCAGGCAAAGCTGTCAAGTCCTCAAATGCGCCGTTACACATACCAGACAACATCCTCATGGAGACTCCTGGAAAGTTGTTACAGGTTTTCCATTGAGGGCCCCAGATCGTAAGAGAAACTTTCCTCTCTAAGAGCCATTGTACTTCTTAGTGTCTAGAAAAAAAAAATGTAATAGGTTTGGAAAATAGTAAGCATCTGAGTTCTGAGAGCGGTGAATCTAAGATGCTTCATAATTTGAAGGTAGACATCAGGAGGGCGTCCCTTGTGGCTCAGATGGTAAAGAGTCTGCCTGCAATATGAGAGACCTGGGTGCCTTAGGAGCATGGTTTACATGAAGTGGAACCCACTTTCACATTTTTATTTATTTTTTTTTTGCAAATACAGTGGCTCAATATGAAAGTGGAAGAAAAGCCAGAGATGGAACTATGATAATGAATTACTGTAATAATCTCAGTGTGTGTGTGTGTGTGTGTGTGTGTGTGTGTGTGTGTGTGTTTCAGTTGTGGGGGCCACTTTCCACCTTGTTTGTTGCAACAAATGTATGAATTAGAAACACTGGAAGGAGCAGTATAAGATCTTCAACAGTTCCATGGTACAGAGTGGCTTTCAAGCTTATTTTTTTCTCAGAGAGCTGGAAAAAGAAAATAAGTTAAAACTTTAAGCAAGGAGAAAAAGAATGCTAGTTTTAAAATCCAAGATAATTTTGCGTTAACAATTAAATGTTAAATTACTTAAACTGTTGGGAAAGAGACATAACACAGAAAGACCATTTGAAAGCTGTTAAGTATGGCTTTCATACTTTCACGAATACTTGGACAGCTAGTGTTATAATAAAACTATGAAATGTTTGGTCTCAATTTTTCTCCTAAACTATAATGGTGTGCTGAAAAAAAAAAATTCTCTTCAAGAAACTCACATGATGAACATTTTTTAAAAGAAAAAATATGTTACTAATACAAATAATTATACTTTATCATTTTTAAAATAATAGAACAGACCTGTCACAAAATGGGCTCTTCACATAGAATCATGTAATCAGGAGTTAACTGACATGACGATATCCTGTCTTGGAAGTGTTATGGTAGCCAGAGATTAATAGTCACTAGAATATATGGTAGGATCATCTATAGTATCAAACACTGGGCTAAAAGCCAAGCGTCTACCCTAAGGAAATATTTAAGTTATCGTAGATCAGTAAAATGGAATTTTATATTGCCATAAAAATAATGGCTTTAAAGAATACTTAGTTAACATAGGGAAAGACTAATTTTTAATTTGTAAAGTATAATGTAAAATTGCTTTTTTCAGCATTTCCCTAATTTTTTGAAAAAATCAATTAGCACATCTATTTATTTATTTAATATATTTATTGATTCATTCATCACTGATTGGGTACCTACTATGTATCATATTTTGTTATTGATCTGGAGGTCATACTACTTGCATTTCAGTAAAGAGAGAGAAATAATAAGTAAACAAGTAATATACAAAGTATGGAAGAAGGTGCTAAGTGATCTGGAAAAAAATATAGCAGAAATGTAGAGACTCCAGGAGTTGTGGGCTCTGTGTTGTTGAAGGACTTGACTATGAAAATGACGTATATGATGATTATATGAGTTACTCTTGAATAATTAGAAAAGTTTTGATTGATTCTAAGTTTTGAAATTTTAATAAATCTCAGAGTGGTAGTCAAACTAAGTGGAAATATGAGGTCTACTCTTCTCGAGGTTGGGATTGGGGTATATCTGTGTGTGTGGGTGTGTCTTTATTTATTAAGTTTAGGAACCTATCTCTTGTGATTCTGTCAGAACTGCCATTTCCCTGTCGTTTCATACCAGTGAGTACAGGTGGGCGCTCCACCTGTTGAGGGCATGTCTCTAGGTTAAAATTTGCTCTGTGATTGCCACTGGGTCATTTCTTGTCAAGTTCAAGTATAAGCTCCTGTTTCACTATGTATTCTTCCAGAAAGCTGAGGATTATGAGAAGTAGATAAAGATTTCAATGCAGGATAATTAAAGTATCTTTCTAGACACAAAGTACCTCTTACTGAATTGGACTGAGTTAAGAACAGGTCCAAAATCACTGCAGATGGTGAATGCAGCCATGAAATTAAAAGACGCTTACTCCTTGGAAGAAAAGTTATGACCAACCTAGATAGCATATTCAAAAGCAGAGACATTACTTTGCCAACAAAGGTCCGTCTAGTCAAGGCTATGGTTTTTCCAGTGGTCATGTATGGATGTGAGAGTTGGAATGTGAAGAAAGCTGAGCACCAAAGAATTGATGCTTTTGAACTGTGGTGTTGGAGAAGACTCTTGAGAGTCCCTTGGACTGCAAGGATATCCAACCAGTCCATTGTGAAGGAGATCAGTCCTGGGATTTCTTTGGAAGGAATGATGCTAAAGCTGAAACTCCAGTACTTTGGCCACCTCATGCGAAGAGTTGACTCACTGGAAAAGACTCTGATGCTGGGAGGGGTTGGGGGCAGGAGGAGAAGGGGACGACAGAGGATGAGATGGCTGGATGGCATCACTGACTCGATGGACGTGAGTCATCTCCTGAACTCCAGGAGATGGTGATGGACAGGGAGGCCTGGAGTGCTGCAATTCATGGGGTCGCAAAGAGTCGGACATGACTGAGCGACTGAACTGAACTGAACTGAAGGAGAGGTCAGGATCTGAGACGTTACGTTGCTTGCAAGGTAAGAAGCCTGCCCCAGCTTTACAGATGCCGCCAGGAGACCCCTAGCCCAGAGGCACATGGCCATGCCTGACAGGCCATCGTGCACCAGGAGCCCAACTTTCCCTGTGGTTCCCCCTGCCCACCGAGGCCGCTGATGCGGGCACAGAGGTCCAGCCTGATGCCACATGCAGTGGGTCTGTGTCACAGCTGAGGAACCCCGAGCTTAGCAAAATCACAGTCTTATAAAGGAGACTCCCAGCAAACCTTCCTAATGTTTGCCCCAGAGACAGGCACCATATCTGTTGTAGTGCCAGGAAAAAAATATCCTCTGCCCAGAGGAAGACACTAATTTCCCAGGCTGCTTGCTTTATAGACATTCATGAGAAGATAGTCCAGAAAGCTGTCAAAACCCTTTGCTCAGAAGTGCAGAAACACAAAAAACTCATGGAGAATTTTCTCCTAAATGAGTATTGCATATTTAGTTTTTGTGAGTTCTTTGTATTTGCTTAAAATTGTGTCTGCTTGCTCGAGTTCATTCATATTTGTTAGTAAGCTTAAGAAAAATGCAGATGAGTACTTCTCTGCCAGTGTGTATACAGAATAAACTAATGATCACTGTTAGTTTGTTTGTGCTGCTGTGTTTCTTTTAATTTCTTCTGATGATCGGTATGGACCTTTGTGAATGCTGTGTTTAATAACAGATAAGGGTGGGAAAGTATAGAACAAAGGCATTTGGACTAAATATCAGTTTCCATTTAGATCCATAGTCAGTAGGAGATATTTTGGATGTGTGGACATAATCAGGACATCCTAAAAAGTGTATTTCCCCTTTTAACAAAGAAACTATTTCCTCTGAGACCCACTGCTGAAATCATCCAAAATCTTGAATCTAGGTGTTGTGGGGAGAGATACTGGGAAGGAAAAGCAGGAGACTGGAAAGGGAAACTGGACTTCTTAAAAACAGCACATTATCTAAACTCCACACTGAAAATTCTTTGCAAATATGGACTGTGGGGGTGTACTCACAGCTGGGTATGAGAGGTCCCCATTTGAAGACTGTGGACTCTGGAGGAAGACTGCTTGAGCTAGAATCCCATCCCAGCTGTGCTCAGAGTCTGGGACAAGTCACTTCAGTCTAGTGTGCCTCAACTTCCCCATTTATTAATACATAAAAGGCATATGAATATGCCCTGTAGGATTATTGTGATGGTTAAAATAGCTAATATGTATCAGTCACTTTCACCACAGTCAGGCACGTGGTGGGCACTTGATATATTTGAACTTTTTTGTGTCGTGTAATTGTTTATGCATTTTTTTTCCTTAGATAATAATGACTGAATCCATTTAGCCCAGCTTGCTCATCATTATATTTTCAGGCAACCACAATGCCTCATACAAAGTAGGTGCTTAATCATATATTTATTGAACGGATGAATAAGAGAAATTTCCAAGTTAAAATCCTGAAACAATCTATAGGGACATACAGAAAGGCCGTGACATTGTCTTATGCATACATATGTGTCCGTCTGTAGGGACACACAGACAGGCCGTGACATTGTTCTATATGCACGTGTGTGTCCGTCTGTAGGGACACACAGAAAGACTGTGGCATTGTTCTCTGTGTATGTGTGTGCCCATATGGCTAAATTCATTTTCTTGACTCTCATTTTAAACTGCATGTCTTCTAAGTGACGAGTCTCTTCTTTCTGTAAAGTAAAATCTAAAAGAAAAAACTTTGCAATCCAAAAAAAATGGGTGAGCCTGAAATCATACTGAAGGAAAATCAGGTTCAAGAACATTGGTTAATTTACATATAATTTGATTAGCTAGATACTTGTGTACTTTTAAGAAGCCATCACAACCACATACATGCAATTTACTAAAATATTATGTAATTGGAAATACTAGAAGGATGTTACTTAGCCTCTGTGTCCTTATGAGTAAATATATTTCTTATTCGCCTTTTTATTGACTGGAGAATGATTAAATTTTGATAAGTACCTCTCAAATTTAATACTAAAAATATATTACATGTTTTAAAATATAACAGAGATGTGTATACAGTGCTATTTAGAACTTGAAGATCAGGAATTTCCTTCAGGGCTAATTTTATGGGAGTTTTTTGCTATGAATAAAGAAAAACTATCTTTTCCTTTTATTTGCTTTATTTAGCCACCAGTACCCCTGGTTTAAACATTAATAAAGTATATAAGATCAGATTCATTAGGCCATTCAATGTTACGAATAATGCAATGTATACGTTAATGAGAAGTTAGAGATGGGAGAAGTGTGCAGTTTTACGAAACGTTAATACTTTGTAGTAAATTTTCTGTTTACTAGAATCATTATAAGAACACAATTTTAAAACTTCCAGCTTTCAGAATGTTAATGAATTTATTTTTTTGTTTTTTTTTTAATATAAATGTATTTATTTTAATTGGAGGCTAATTACTTTACAATACTGTATTGGTTTTGCCACACATCAACATGAATCCGCCACGGGTATACACGTGTTCCCCATCCTGAACCCTCCTCCCGCCTCCCTCCCCGCACCATCCCTCTGGGTCATCCCACTGCTCCAGCCTCCAGCATCCTGCGTCATGCATTGAGCCTGGCCTGGCGATTCGTTAATTATATAAATAACTTAAAAAGTATTGTAGGTTTCCTTAGTGAAGTCATAGCATCCAGAACTAATAATCAGTACAGCTTGAATGTAGTAATCTGGCTTAGTAACTGAAAGCAAGTAAATATATTACAGGCTTTTTTCTGCCCCACCTCTTCACTTTTTGTTGGTTTCTACACTTGCACATCTACTCCAGTTTAGAGGTTAGTCATTCTGACACCCAGGCTCATGCGACTTTATGTAATTCAGTGCTATATATATAGCCAGCTCTTATTCAAAGTAACTGAATAATCATGAAATAGAATAAAATAAAGATAAAATAATAGAATAAAATAAAAACTGCTACCATTCTAATGATTTCACTTTAATTTCATTCCCGTATGATATGGGCCAAAATAAATGAATTTCTTTTTTCTGCCTGCCTTTAAAATCCAGCTTGTGATAGCTAGATAGCTGATAACTTTATGTTAAGTCTTACAAATACGCCAAATTTTAGATTTCTTTCCTCAGTGTGTTTCAATTCAACTAATGGTTAAAAATAAATTTTAATAACATCATAGGTTTATTCAAAATAAATATACAGTCTATGGAATTCTCTAGGCCAGAGTACTGGAGTGAGCAGCTGTTCCTTTCTCCAGGGGATCTTCCCAACCCAGGGATCGAACCCAGGTCTCATGCATTGCAGGTGGATTATTTACCAGTTGAGCCACCAGGAAACTCTAATAATATCATAGATTCATTCAAAATAAATATACTGGAGAAAACATATATGAATAATCCTCCCATATATTAATTCATCGAATAAATAAGTTAAGGAGGTATAATGCAAATATCCCAGTTATTCAGATTATGTTTGTGACTAAGACATAAAAAGACAATTTCTTAGGACCTCAACTTGTTTGATGACTGTGTAACTTGATCCGAGTTTTCACACCAAATGACGGTCTCTGTTTTGTTTCCCCTCAATTTTCTCACATCCAGTCCAACAGAGGATGAAGTATGCTCCACTACAGATGGGGGGGGGGGCAGCAGTCCGCGTCGACTGCATCTGAAAATAAATGTGCTATGTCTCCTTTATCTGGCTTCCTTCATTAAAGAGTACACTCTGTGGTCCAGTTCATATCGTGCATTATTGTTCAATCTCCCAGAGCAAAATGCTATTACATTGCTTCCCCCCCCCACATTCTTTTGCAAATTAACTCACTGGATTTCATGCAGAATTGTTTTGAACTGACAAAAATCAGCATGAGAAGTAAGTAAAATTTTCATATATTTCCCAAGGGTTTAAACTAATAGTATCAACTCAGTAAACGAATACATTAAGAAAGCCAGTCTCAAATTGGTTCCTTTTAATTAAAATTTACCAGCTTTCATTACCTCACCAATGTGCCCTGCCTCCTTTCCAGGACTGGTTTTCTGCATGATACTTACCAAACTCTGATATGATAGTACCTAATTCAACTTTTGAAAATGAAGGTTGTGGATTTGGAAAAAATCTTGATTTTGAATGCTGGTTGTACCATTTACTAACTGGATAATTATAGGAAATTTTCTTAAATCTTATAATATTCACTGTCCTCAATGGCCAAATGCTCATGATTTGTAGGGCTCCATTTGGCTCAGATAGTAAAGCGTCTGCCTGCAAGGCAGGAGACCTGGGTTCGATTCCTGGGTCGGGAAGATCCCCTGGAAAAGGAAATGGCAATCCATCCAGCACTCTTGCCTGGAAAATCCCATGGACGGAGGATCCTGATAGGCTACAGTCCATGGGGTCGCAAAGAGTTGGACACGACTGAGTGACTTTGCTTTCACATAAAGCCCTACTTTATGGAATACATAGGAGGGTTCATTGAAGAAAAATATATGGGGGACACTTTCTCCAAGGGCCCTCCCAGAGAAAACACCATAAATATGATGAATATTTGATCACATCCTGGCAGCAAATGTCGGGATGGGTTTCCTCGCCCTTCTTTGTCGGAGGCCGGTGAAATGCTTCAAAACACCAGGCCATCAAAGCAATTCTAGAGTGAGTCAAGACAGTGTGTTCCCATCTTGCATCTTTCTATGTGACCCATGAACAGACTTCCAAAGGCTAGATGAGTTTCTGTTCTCTATGGCATTGTTGATTCTGGAAACTAATTGCCTGCTGAGCTTAAAATAGTCACCAACCTGGGAATCTAGAGCAGGTATATCTTCTTAGTTTTTCTTCTGTTTTAAGAAAAGACCTTTCTTACCTGGTAACAACAGCAAAAGAGGTCTGGAGAAAAACAAGTGGAAATCAGAAGTCGATTTTCATAGGGTGCTGTGTGGGGAGGGACCACCAGCTGAACACGCGTCTTGGTGAGACCCTCAGCTCCTACCCTGGCACGCAGCAGCTGTTACCTATGAATACAGCGTTCATCGGGGGGATTTTCTTTAAAAAATAGTGTCCTGCTCTTAATAAATATAATAAATATTTCTCAGGCAAAATACGAATGGCCAGCCACATGCAGTCATAAAACCATGGAGCTGGACGGTCATGTGGGAGTGGCGTGTGCTTCTGCAGAGCCTGGCGCGTGCCAAGGGTTGGGAAAGGTGAGCGGTTGCTGTTTATGGGTGTTTGATAATGATGGCCCTTGTCGTGGTTGTGTGTTCAGACTCCCCGGTGCCTCCTCATTATTACTCAGTGAGTATGCTCTCACCAGATGAGAGTCCGTGCAGGAGATCTCTGTCCTGGGGAGCCCACGGAATCCCACCCCACTAGCGTCTCCCCGGGGCTCAGGATGGAACTAGCTGCTGATAAATGCTGCTGCCTTTCTCTAAAGACAGAGGCTTGGAGAAGCTAAGCAACTTCGTCTTGTTTCATCAACTTCCTTCTTTGATCTAGGCTGTTTCTAGGAGCCATGCCAAACCCTTTCTTTCCTAGAGAACCTAGACTTAAGGAAATGCATAGAAACACCTTGACCATGGTGACCTGCCTGTCGGTGGCAGATCTGGGAACCCAGCCTCCTTTTTTCTTGCTGCCAGTCCACGCGCGCCCCCTCCGTGAACTCCACAGCCGTCCTTAGCTAATGTCATTGCTCAGCAGCAGAGGTGTGGCGGCGAGCGATTAAACTGGGTCCGTCTGCCCAGGAAATGCCACTGGATGCCCTGGCATCGGAGCAAGGGGTGTGGGGGAGCCTCCGCTCAGCTCTGGGTCCTTGGGACCCACCACCTCCCCGCACGCGTCCAGTTGTCAAGAAGGACCAACCTGTCCTGCAGGCCCAGGGCTCATCCACAGCCTCAGGCTGAAGCAAGAGAGGCTCCGAGGGGGCGGGGTACCTGAGTGCTCTTCAAGTGCGTGGCTGAATTTTGTCTTGCAAATCACAGAGAAAAGGATTATTCATAGTCTCCCCCCTCCCCCCTTGTAGAATAGATTTGCAGAGAAAACGCTTGGCATGTTCGGTCCGCTCTGCTTGCTGTCTGCACAACAACATGTAAAGTAAGCTCTTTAAAGCAGATGCTGTGCAGAACCTCCCAGCACAGGGGCTTGATTCAAAAGCAGTTAGATGACTAGCAGACCTCTTTTTGCATAGCTGGCTGGCCCAGGGTTACATTAATAGAGCTTTCCTTTCAGCTTCAAAGCTGTAGACACGTCAGGGGCCATGCTTGCTCCAGAGACATGCGTTTTGATGTGTTGTTTCTGCCTCAGACTGCTGTGCGTTGCCTGAGGCAGCTGTTTTTAACCTTTTTTTTTTTTTTTAGTTTTTACTTCTTCTGTATCTACTCCGTTGTTTGTGATTTGCACCGCTAAGAAACCCTGATGAACAAAGATGGTGTGAAGAATTTCGGTAATTGGGTGGGACAGTGAAAAAGGAAAAGAAGTTGATCTGTCACCTGATTCTCACAGTGTTTCTTTGTCCTGTAAACCCTCAGCTTCCCTCATAAAATAAGACATGCTGATTAAAAGTCATTTTTCAACAGGTTCAGGACCCAGCGTAAATTGGAAGGTTGGGGAACTTTGGGGTACATAGATGGGCTTAGCTTCCTCACTAGTTGCCCCATAGCACAGGGGTTCCTAGACTTGACCTTCACAAGCTAGTAATAAATTGCACACACACCTGAATCTTTTTGAGCTAACTGAAAGTGGCCAGTATTTAATTTCACTAAGGACGGACATGAAAATGAGCAAACCAGCAGTACTATCAGTTCAGTTCAGTTCAGTCGCTTAGTCGTGTCTGACTCTTTGCGACCCCATGGACTGCAGCATGCCAGCCTCCCTGTCCATCATAAGCTCCCAGAGTTTGTTCAAATTCATGTCCACTGAGTTGGTGATGCCGTCCAACCATCTCATCCTCTGGCGTCCTTCAATCTTGCCCCAGCATCAGGGTCTTTTCAAATGAGTCAGTTCTTCACATCAGGTGGCCAAAGTATGGAGTTTCAGCTTCAGCATCAGTCCTTCCAAAGAATATTCAGGACTGATTTCCTTTAGGATGAACTGGTTGGATCTCCTTGCAGTCCAAGGGACTCTCAAGAGTCTTCTGCAACATCACTGTTCAAAAGCATCAATTCTTCAGCAGTCAGCTTTCTTTATAGTTCAGCTCTCATATCCACACATGACTAGTGGAAAAACCATAGCTTTGACTAGACAGACTTTTGTTGGAATATGCTGTTGAGGTTGGTCATAACTTTTCTTCCAAGGAGCAAGCAATACTATCAATGTCATTTAATTTTAAAACATATATTTCAAAGCCCAAAGGCATAACCACAGAGGAAAAAACTAACCCTATAATTGTAGTTATTTAGTTTTATGGGGAAATAAAAAAAAAAGACTTTCCTAATATTTTATTTTATTGCAAAACACTGAAAAACTCATCCTTGATTGGTGCTAAATCCCTAGAGACACTTACTTCCCCCCCCAAACCCCTCAATGTCCTGCTCTCCTTAATGGGCCTGTCGGGACCACATCTGTGTGCACTGAGGCCCCAGCCTTGGCCCCTGGCTCTGAGATCCATTTGGATCAATCAATCAGTTGATCCATTTGGATCAATCTCTCCCCATTCTGCCTCTGAGCATGTGCCCTGGGTTTCTCGTGTTGGCGTCCAGCTTGGACTCACTTTTCAGGCCCCACTTGACACTTCCCATCACGTTCAGGCCCTGGTATCCAAGGTGGGGAGTGCTTCCTACCTGCCCAGGCTTCCCAGTAGCCGAAGGGGTCCTGCAGTAACCAAGGTCACCACAAGGTGGGGGTAGCGATGCAGCTCCTTAGGCTTTATCTCTCCAGATCCACTGGGGACTGGCCCCTCCGACTAGGGAAAGAGGGAAAGTCACAGATCAGAACCAGCGTGGCCTCAGGAGATGACATTTCATCCACTTAATTACTGAAGGCACTTAACTACTTAAGCAGACCAACACTCCTTGTCTGGGTTAAGTGTGTACGTCATTTGGGTTTTTTTTTTTTTTTATGCTTAGTCGCTCAGTCCTATCTGACTCTCAGTGACCCCATGGACTGTCGCCAGCCAGGCTCCTCTGTCCAAGGGGTTCTCCAAGCAAGAAAACTGGAGTGGGTTGTCATGCCCTCCTTCAGGGGATCTTCCCCAACCAGGGATCGTCTCCCACGTTGCAAGTGGATTCTTTACCAGCTGAGCTACCGGAAAAGCCCAAGAATACTGGAGTGGGTAGCCTTTCCCTTCTCCAGCGGATCTTCCCAACCGAGGAATTGAACCGGGGTCTCCTGCATTGCAGGCAGATTCTTTACCAGCTGAGCTACCAGGGAAGCCCTTGGGCTCATAGGGTAGCTCTGAAAATTAAACGGAGATGACACGTGGAGGGTACCTGTCCGGAGTATGATTTAAGTAAAATGGAAGCTTGAAGAAATCCGAAAGGAGAGAGGGCTTGGTGACCTCAGATTGCTTCAGCTACCTTGGCAATTAGAACTGCCCGTTAGAACTGGAGGTAACGATCAAAGCGTCTTATTTTTATCCAGTGTGGCCTTCGCTCACCACCCGCTGCGGCTGCTGAGCAAAGGAGATGTGACTGGTGAGGTCAGGGAGCTGGATTTGGGGCTTGGAAGGGTTTAAATTTAAGCAGGCGCATTTAGCCAGTCTCTGTGGTATCCGCAGCAGAAGAAAAGAAGTTGTAGGACACTGCTTCTGTCTCAGTCACTCAGGCGTCAGAAGGGACAGGAGGCAGGTCTTCCCACTCTGCTCTTCACCAGGGGCTGCATCTGGGTCAGGGCAAGGCTGTCTCCTAATGGTGTCAGCAGCACTGTTCTCCTACGTGGCTCAGACGGAGTGACTATGTGTGTGCATCTGCAGCCGTCAGTGACAGAAGAGAATGTGTTGCTGAGAATTCCTCTTTAAGAGGACCAGCTTCAGAAACGGGTGCAGCGGCTGACCTTGTCCTGAGATCCTGAACGCTCTACCATAGTTGCTTTAGAAACTCTCTGTCTGAACGTGCCCCGTGGAATTCTCTCTCATGAAGTCCTGCCTGCTGCTCCTTTCCTCTTCTGACTGTGGAGAGAAGGGGCAGAAACATGCGATATGCCTGCATCTGTGAGAATCTGAATTGGGGAAGACTGAGAAAATCTTTTATCCCGGATTTGGAATCATTAGCAAATGTTTTCTTTACTTCTTATTTAATAAAGTTAACTAGATTACAGCTGTGTAACTTGATTTCACTGCTGGGGTCTACCGTCAGCATATTTTGGACCAACTTTTCTGTATGACTTTGGCTGTTGGGATCTACCATCTTTTACATCAGCTTTGTTCTGCCTTGTTACATTATACTCTTACTTTATCCATCCATATACTTGGATCAAAGAAAGTCTTCGAGAGACAGGCAAAAGGTACATCGTAAAAATATTCATGAGTGAATGCTGCTGCTGCTAAGTCACTTCAGGCGTGTCCGACTCTGTGCGACCCCACAGACGGCAGCCCACCAGGCTCCCCCGTCCCTGGGATTCTCCAGGCAAGAACACTGGAGTGCGTTGCCATTGCCTTCTCCAATGCAGGAAAGTGAAAAGTGAAAGTGAAGTTGCTCAGTCGTTTCTGACTCTTAGCAACCCCATGGACTGCAGCCTACCAGGCTCCTCTGTCCATGGGATTTTCCAGGCAAGAGTACTGGAGTGGGGTGCCCTTGTGATAAATACCTACAAAGTCTAATTTTTAAGGACTCTTAATCCTTCCTTTCAAAGCCCCCAAGTTTGGTAGTAGAGATCAGGTTGGGGGTACAGCTCACTCTAAGGAGAAGGAAGCTTTTACCTCTGTCTTTTAATGTCTTCAAACTCGGCTTGAACTCAGAAATAGGAAACAGTCTGGAGCCTGCAGGGTGGATTCTGGTTGAAATAAGATGTTCTTTCCTCACTTTCCAGGATCTGGATCCCAGTTGGCTCATGATTTTCCTGGAATCCTGAGAACCAGGCCTTCAGGAGACCCGAGCTGGGCCCTCCAAGGCTGGTGGGCGGGAGTGGGGAGAGATGCTTTCCTTCCTGAGTTCTGGGTGGGACTCCAGGTTCCTCTGGCAGTTGCTAAGTCAACGTTTCCTTAGTGGCTTGGATTTCCACCAATTTGGTTCTTGCCAATAGTCATTATGAGGCCTTGAGTATGACTAATTCTCAGATTTCTGTTATTTTAAATAAGCTAAAGCTTTTCCAATTCTGGTAACATGTCTTTCTCATCTCTTACAGGTATCTATCTGACTAAAAAGTAGCATATCATTTTTATTCCAGCACTTTTCAAAAAGAAAAAAAAAAGAATTACTTCCTTTCATGCCAGTTTTTCATATTGGGCTAATTTTTCAGGTCACCCAGAAAGCAGATATATGACAAGGTAATCCTTTGTACAAGGATTATAAATCCCTTATAATGTGTGTTGGCCAACCTAGAAAGTTCCGAAAACAAGCCAAACTTCTATTTCTGAAGCTGGGTTGTGATGGCAATAAAAAGCAACTTTATCAACAGAGGCATCTCTTCAGATAGGACTGTTGGTTTTCACAATATAAATAATTCATTCATTGGTTGCACGTGAAGTGGGAAGAAGAAACCCAACTGAGTCCTGGACCATCTCCTTACCGTGTCTTGCTCCATCTCGACAAGAGGCATGGTTCAGTCCATTTGTGTCCCTGAAAAAAAAAATTGAATAACGAATCACCATAAAGCATCATAGGGTCCTTGCTCTCTTTTCTTAATGCACTCTGATGATTTTTACATATTTCAACTTTTCTCTGCAAACCCAGTGCTAATTTTTGTCAAAGTTGTACTGCCTTACTTTTGCAAGAACGAGAATGTGCAGCTCAGATTGTCATGACACTCTGAATGGAGCAAAATGGCTTAAAATTAGGACCATCAGGCTGTGTGTCATCTAAAGAGGCAAAGCAGAACGGCTGTGGTTCTAGCCGTCCTCCCATCTACTGTAGTTATTTTAAGGCTCACGTGCAAAGTCATTTTCTTCTTGAGATTTGTGGTTAATGTGTAATAAAAGTGTTATGAAGAAAAAACACTATTTTATCATCTGAGATAAAATAATAGGAACTTGTATTTATAAACATGTTCTAGGCCCAGGGACTGCATAATTTTGTGAACTACATTGCTTGGATCCATATAACCTGGTAGCTCAGAAGGTTAAGAATCTGCCCGCAGTTTGGGTTTGATCCCTGCAACCTGGGTTTGATCCCTGGGTCTGGAAGAGCCCCTGGAGGAGGGCATGGCTACCCACTCCAGTGTTCTTGCCTGGAGAATTCCATGGATAGAGGAGCCTGGTGGGCTACAGTCCATGGGGTTGCAAAGAGACACAATAGTACTGTGTATATGTCAACCCCAACCTCCCAATGCATCCCACCCTCTCCTTCCCCCACCGTGTACCCAAGCCTGCTCTCCCCGTTTGCATCTCTATTCCTGCTCTGCAAATAGGTTCATCAGGAGTGAGCAACTAAGACTCCCACGTTTACTTTATGACAGTTCCGTGTGTGCTGCGTCACCTTTGTGTACAGATGAAGAAACCGGGGCCCAAATCACACAGCCATGGAGACCAGAGCTCTGATGAGAGGGAACTGTAAACCCAAGTCTCTGTTCTCGAACACAGTCTGTACTGCCTCTGATTAGAAAGAGTGGGAGTCCTAGTTAAGAGCATTGTTTGGACATTACTTTGTTTCAGTGACAAGTTGGAAAAGAAAGACTAATAAACGTCTTAATTTGGTGGCAAGATTTTCAAATCATAATTTCCCTTTGCTATACATTTTGCTTGGAGCATCCGCATAAATCATTCTGAAAGAACTGGTGAATTAGTTGGAAGCTATGAGTCTTAGTTAAAATGAGCCTTGGTCATAGAAGTATCATAGCCATCGTCAAGTCCAATGAGGATTAGGCAAACTACAACATCAATTTTACATTAAAAAGCAAAATAATAATTATGTCCAAGAGGAATCTAAACTAAGACTTCTTGAGCTCTATAGGTGGATTTAATTCAGCATAGAATTGTTGACTGAATATATTTTAAACATATATATATATACATATATTCAATAAAACAAGAGCATAGAATTGTTGACTGAATATATTGTAAACATATATACATATAATAAAACCAGAGCAACAAGAAAACAAGAATCCTCCCCACAGAATTGCACGTAGCATGTGCAGAGCATGGGCAAATTCTATTTGAAGGAGCTCCTGTCTGTAAAACATGTTGATAACAAAAAGCTGCTTAATTCATGGGCCTGTATAGAGATCTACTGAAGAAAGCTTAGAATAATGCGTGGAGAAGAGCTCCTTGTGTGTCAATGATCTTTGCAGTCCACTCAGTGCGGATCGACGTTCTCTGTAGCGGTCAGACGGCATCAAGCCCTGCCGGAGCAGGCTTGGTCTGAGACAGAGGAGCCCCTGTCTCTGCTTTTCCTAAACACTGTTCTTTCTCTGGGCAGGGCCAGGGGATGGGGTGCGGGTGGGATGGCTTCCCTGGCGGCTCAGCAGTAAAGAATCTGCCTGTGGTTCAGGAGACATGCGTTTGATTCCTGGGTCAGGAAGATTCCATCAGGGAGAGCATGGCAGACCACTGCAGGCTTCTTGCCTGGAGAATCCCATGGACAGAGGAGGCTGGTGGGCTACAGTCCACGGGGTCGCAAAGAGTCAGGCATGACTGAGGGAAGGCACAGTCATTAAATATATATATATATATTTACTCTGATGTATATATGTCAGAGTTTAGCTGATTTACAGTGTTCTGGTAGCTCCAGGTGTACAACAAAGTGAATCAGTGTACGTACCTACATATGTGCATGTACACGTATATAAATTTCCAGTCTTTTTTTGGATTCTTTTCCCATTTAGGTCACTGCAGAGTATTGAATAGGGTTCCCTGAGCAGTACAGCTGCACAGTAGGCGCTTATTAGTTACCTGCTTTACGCACAGCAGTGTGTACGTGTCAACACCAGTCTCCCGGTTTAACCCTCTCCCCCTTACCCCTGGAGGCCATAAGTTTTCTTTCTACCTCTGTGGCTCCTGTTTTGCAGATTAGTTCAGTTATTCCCATTTCTCAGATTCCATGTTTAAGTATGACATGTGTTTATGTCTGACTCACTTCACTGAGTCTGATCATCTCTAGGTCCGTCCATGTTGCTGCAGATAGCATTACTCTGTTTTTTATGGCTGACTTATGCTGCGTTGTATACACTTACCACATCTGAGCTATTCATCTGTCGATGGATACTTAGGTTCCTTCCATGTCTTAGCTATTGCAAAGAGCGCTGCAGTGAACATTGGGCTGCATGTATGGAATTACGTTTTTTTCTGGATATAGGCCCAGAAGTGGGCTTGCTGGCCCATATGAGAGTTCTCATTCTAGTTTTCTAGCTGCAGTGTAGGAGGGCTCCCTTTGGTCCACATCTTCTCCAACATTTGTTGACAAACATCATTCATTTAAGGGCCATTGCCCTGTTCCTGGTGAGCTGCCTTATCCATCCTGCTCCCAGTGAAGACTGGCCCCCAAACCCTCTTCAGGGTCCTTCCTGTGTTTCCCCCTTGACGATACAGCATGCAAATCTTCCCAGGTTTGCACGAAACCGTGAAGGGTCGTTCTTCTGAGCTGACATTAAATATGCTGTTGGGCTTCTCCGGCGTAACTGTAGAATGTTTTCCCCTGTGTTCTGAACGGTTCAGTGGGTGGTCACAGCCTGTTAGAAGGTGGTCTCTCCTATGGGGGCTGCATCCTCTGTGCCAGGGCAGCCAGTCCTGGGGCCAGAGCTGAGGGGAGAGGGGAGCGGGTGCCTTCATGTGCCCACAGGTCAGGCAGGGCAGGAGACTGCTGGCCCAGCCTGGGATGCCCCGAGGAAGGAGGCAGAGGCTGCAGTGGGGGGAGGGGTCCTTCCTGGGTGATGGGGGTGCACAGGGCGGGTGTCACTGCCCGCCTCTGTCAGTACTCTGGGCCTGGGGAAGGTCAGAACAGAGGGGAGACCCCGGCAGGGCACACGCCCCTCGTTCCTTGTGAGTGGCCGCCCGGGATGGGATGGGATCATCACGGTGGCCTGACCTCCGGTGGGAGAAGCAACGCCTGGGGGCAGCGGGGGGGGGGGGGGGGGGGGCGGGGCTGCCCTTCTGAACTGGCCGCAGGGGTCCTGGGGACCCCGAGGCGCCCCCTCCAGGCCCTAGGGCTGCAGTGCCTCCTGTCCCAGCCCAGTGGCCGTGCTCTGCTGGACCCGCACGGATCCCACGTCCGTCTCTGGGCAGCCCACGGAGGGACGCACTTCAACACAGAGAAGTCACTCACGTTTATGAGCCCTTTCCTGTCCGTAATCTCCCGCGAAGCCTTGAACACTCAGTACCTCCTTAGGAGAAAGGAAAAGTGTGTGCTGACGTGACATCCGTTGGGTGGATGGAAAAGTCTAACTTCCGGGTTTTTGTCTCAGTGACAGACCGAGCTAGGGTTTCAGCCTTCACCTTTTACTCAAAATCGAGGACCCAGTTTCAGCAGCCACTTGACTTCTTCAAATCCTGCCTTTCCACATCTTCTTGTGTCCGTTCCTCTGCTGATGGACATTAGGTTGCTTCCAGTCTTGGCTGCTCTACTCGGCGCCTCTGTAAAGATTAGGGTGCAGGCATCTTTCACATTGGAGCTTTCATCTTTTCTGTGTGTGTGTGTGTGTGTGTGTGTGTGTGTATGCTCAGGAGTGAGAATGATGGATCATTTACTCTAAAGCACAGGAAACTATATTCAATGTCTTATAATAAACTATAGTGGAAAAGAATGTAAAAAGAATATGGGTGTCTGTATATATATGTATAACTGAATCAGTTTGCTATACTCCTGAAACTAACACAATATTCACAATATTGCAAATCAACTATATTTCAGATTTAAAAATGTCCTTTCCTCTGCTTTGTGAGAGTCACTATGAACCTGTCTGAAAAAAAGGAAGCCCTGCAAATCTGGGAAGTTTTAAAGTGAATTATCTCTCAGACTAATGTTAACTCCTTGTTGTCAAGGCAGATTTGGGGTGTTGAAAATTAGAGGGCAGATTAGAGGGCAAAAGAATGCTTTTGAAAGCATTCTTTTCAAACGCCTTCCTCCTCAATCACTTTTCTCCTGTTAAAAGGATTCACCTTTTTTTTTTTTTTCTGTGAAAATACCTAAGGGAGATTGTATTGCATCAGAGTCTCAATTTGTGAGTAATAGAAGATGAGCAGAAGCTCTCAGTGTCTCCTGTAAAAGAAACTGCATCCTTCATTAGCAAATTGAGTCTCTTCTGGACTGTAAAGCGACGTCACACATGCTTCTGGCTAAGGAAACAAAAGCAAAAAAAAAATTAAAAATCCATAAGAGTAATAATGCTTCTCCCTTTGTGTGCTAAAGACCAAACAAAACACACGCATGAAAACATGCCGTGCTATAAAGGGTTGGCAGGGACCCTTCACATTAATACAGGATGGAAGACAATAGTATTAGTGATCAAACGGGAGCCCTCTGTGAGAAGGGCAGCAGGTGTGACAATGTGCTCCATTCATCTTCCAGACTCAGCTCATCTAACTCTCCTTCCACAGCTCTCAGCTCACTGTCCTTGCATTATTAACTGGAGTTGACATTTCCCACTTAAAGGTCATCCTTAGTGATGATCATTTGCTGCTGTGTAAAACAAACAGCTCACACACACACACACACACACACACACACACGCTCTTCCTCTTTAACTGATGACAAGGCAAGTTGGCATTCCCTTGCGTACTGCACCGCCTGCCCCGTGAACACCTTGTGTGGTCATCTTTAGCAGCCACTGCTCGGCCTGCCTTTAATGACTCTCCTTAAGCTTTTACCATCGCTCCTATTCAGGTATGTTTTATTTTTCCCCACCACAAACTATTCTTTACAGAAGAATGTTAATTAGTAACTGATAGATATAAAGATTGCCAGAGACAGCCCATTAATTCCATTTACTTTAATAGGACTTCGAACTTAGCTTGCAGTACAGCTGTATTCAGACTGGATTATAAATGTAATTCTTTGCATCATTAACTTCCTTGATTAATCTTAGACAGCCGATGCATAATCATTGGGGGTGGGGGGAAGCCACCCAGTGCGAGCAGAACGAGTCCCCTTCCCAGGTTCTGCTTTCGCAGCCTCCTTGTTACATCCTGGTAAGAAGTGCAGGTTTTTAACATGGAGACAATTGCTTTCCATTGCTTAACGGTTAACCCAAGCTAGGCATTTACTGCTTCAGAAAATAGGGAATGAGTGTGTGACTCTGTGTGTGTGTGCTTGCACACGTGTGCACAGCACAGGGACACACGGACTTGCTTACCTCCTCTGTGTTGGGTTGGGTTCTACGAAAGGATTTGCATAGTAATGACACCCGTTGGCGGTTTGCATCTGTGGATTTCCAAGGTGGGGCTCAGAGGCCCTGGCCAGTTCTGCCTCTTGAGCCCTTTGTGGACCACCACCACCTCCCATGACCTGGCGGGTGAGGACGCTGGCAGGTGGGGGGTCACGGTCACCCACGTTCCCCTTGGTGTATGAGTCGAGATTCGGGATACTGGGCAAAATGAAAACATGCAATCCAGTAGGCGAAGGGCATTCAATGGAAGCCCCATGGCCTGGGACTGAAATGCTGTGCCTGCCATTCTGTGCAGTCTGCTGCTTAAAGACACCCCGGCGCTGGAAGTAAAGTGCCCTGGCATAAGGGGAGCATGAGTCTGAGTTTGCGCCCAGCCACTGCTTTGAATCAGACTAATTATTGGCTTTTTAGTGTAAAATGGCATTCTGTTCGCACAGAGTTTCCTGCTAAGGAACGTAGACATAGTCTCATCCCCATCTCACATCTGTTTGCTGAAAAGAGCCATGAGGAAGGGACCCAGGAGGTATGGGCAGAGAGGAGGAGGTTTCAGAAACTGGCAGGAAGACCCTTCTGGAGAGCTGCAGTTTCACTTAAAGAGCAGGCAGCCCCATTTCAGCCATGCTCCTGTTTGAAACACAAGACACGGTAAACTGGGTGCCTTGGTCTTTCCTGGCCTCCCTGTGAAATCCAGAGAAGTCAGAGATCTCCGGTGTACTTTCTTTTCAAACATGAGCGTCCTCATGCTGAATTTCTGACGTACTCTGTTGTCTTCTAAGATAACTTTCCCTGGCACTGGGATATGTACAAATGTTTTGCTAACAGGCCCTCAAATACTTGCAGTACTAATCCCAAGGGGCTTTCGGTCAGGTTGCATGGACCTTGCACTGAAGACAGCTGCTCGAATGGCATCCAGGATAGGGGGCTGACCCCTCACACAGGAAATGATCACCTTTCCTGTTCTTTCTCGGGTACATCACAGGCAAATCGCTAGGGCTTGCGCTCAGTGGAGTCCCAGTCTTCTCTTTATCCAATGCAGTTTCCAGAATCACCTGATCAGTTAGCTTCAGAGCTTCAGGGGGCCTGCCCCATCCCTACCCACCAGGTGGGTCAGGGCTGAGAGCACTAAGGCTGTTGCAGGGCTCTCGTTCATACTGCTCATCTCCAGTGACCCCTCTGATATGACACAGACAATGTTAAGCAGGAGGAAAATGTGATCATCAGAGTCTTTTTTTTTTTTTTTATCAGAGTTGTTTTGGTTTCATAATTGAGTATGAATTTAGAAGTTCCCCTGGAGAAAGGAAAGGCTACCCACTCCAGCATTCTGGCCTGGAGAATTCCATGGACTGTATTGTCCATGCAGTTGCAAAGAGACAGGACTGAGCGGCTTTCACACAATAACATTAGAAAGGAAAGCTCACCGGTGTTACCACACCGAATAGAGTTCATGTGCCCTGGCACAGTGGAAAGACCAGTTAGAGAGGCGATGGTCTCAGCAGAGAAAAATTACTGCAGAGAGGCCAAGTTAGGAAGACAGGAATAGAAGCTCAAATCTGTCTTCCCAACAGCAAGGCGAGGTAATTCCCAAACCCACATCTGGCTGCTTGCTGCTCAGAGTGCAATTCCCTAGAGAGAGGCCAGCATTGGTAGAGAGGAAAGTTGCTCTGAGCAGGATGCCAGTGATCTGGGGATACAGTGGGCTCAGTGTTCCCCCAAAACCACGTCTGAAGATTCTGCTCAGCCATAAACGTTTTCAAAGGGAACAAGGGAAGTGATCATCACCCCACACTGTGTGGATCTTGCTTTAGATGCTTCTGGTTCAGTGAGTTCACAAGGTGATTTAAGGGGAAGCTGGGGACTAGCTCGGTCATCTCTTAGTTATTTGTTTCTCCTTCTTTAGCCATATCTTTTGGGGGCCTTCCCCAGTGGGTCAAAAGGTAAAGAATCTGCCTACAATGCACTCAGATTTGATTCCTGGGTCGGGAAGCTCCCCTGGAGAAGGGAATGGGCAACCCACTTCGGTATTCTTGCCTGGAGGATCCCATGGACAGAGGAGCCTAGTGGTTCAGACACGACTGAACTACTAACGTATCTTTTGGGAAGCCACCATTCAACTCACAACATAGGCGAAAATGAATCATTGTTCCCCGAGTCTGGGATTCCATTCACAATGAGAGATGTGTCTCTTGTTAATTCAGCATTAAACTCCTACAGATGGAGAACTAGAAGGGACTTTAAGGATGTGTATAGCACAGATGATTGATGGGCATCCTCCCTGGCTACACACAGCATCCTCAGGGTGCAGGGGCAGAAGGCCAGTCACTGGTCCCTGGCCCAGCTGCCCTTCCTTCCACCGTGTGACTCGTCTCAAAACCCTCACCCAGGACGCTGGATCTAGGTGTTTGATGAGAGAGATAGATATAAATGAGAGCACAGCGGTGCTAGAAAACACCTTAGCAGCCCAGCAGGATGGCTGGGAGCACTTAGGCCTGGACTGAACCTGCTTCTTGCTCACTTGTTGTTTTGACTTTGGGCAGGATTATTAACTTTGCCATGCCTGGGGTTTCTGCATCTGTAGAGCAAAGGTTATTAAAGCACCCATCTCTTGGGGTTGTTCTGAGGATGAAGTGAACTAGTGCTCTGAAAGCACAGAGTGTATCCGGGTCATGTGGCCGCTCTGGATCCTTAGCTGCCTTTAGCCAGCATCACACAAATACTGTTCCTAGTAGATGAGCTCACGGGGGCCTCTGACGTGTGTTGGGTCACGGATACACAGCTCTTTCGTAACAGAGCTGGTTCCAAACCCAGCTCTCTGGAGCCTAGTTAATGCAGTTCTGTGTCCCCATCTCCCACGTGTGTACCTCACGTTCTTGCTGGAAAACGTTCATGAAAGGACTTAGCTTATTGGTTTCAGCAGATGAGCACTGAGACAACTGAACTCTCAACTTTATTAAGTAGAAATGAAAATTCGGTATCCTCAGGGGCTAGAGAAACCAGAATTCTCCATTACCCAACACATTTAGGCTTGTGAACGTAGAATTTGTTATTGATGACACAGGTTCCAAGGACAGAGAAGATGGTGCTGAAATTCAGGCTCTTGGAAGGGAGGAAAACGTCAGGTTTGTGTTTGTAAAAGCTGCAGCAGGAGCAACGTCAGTGTGTTCTAGTGTTTTATTCACACACGGTACCTTCTGACTCTTTTCAGGCTTCTCACAAAATAATCAGCAAAGAGGAATTTATAATTTGGATATTGCTGCAATAAAGAACTCTGTTGCAGATTCATAAGTCATGACAATGTACATGTTCTTTTTATAACACATTGAAGTTCCAGCTTCAATGTGACCTATGTTGGTAAATTGTCTTGTTTATCAGAAGCCTACAAATACCATGAAAAAAAAATGTTTCAACACTGCTAGACACCAGATATGAGTGAGCCTTACACACACAGGCACACATGCACACGCTTCTATTTTTCCAGAGCTTTTCACTGTTGTTTGAAGATATTTAAACAAACCATTGATTAAGCATAACAAGCACTAAAAATAATCAGGAATACCTGAGTTGTTCTTTTTAAAATTTTTTTTTTTACATGGTAAAACTAATTAGACTTAAAGAATTTGTGATTTATGAGACTGAAGGTGCCCTGCTTTGTAGAGGTCATTTTAGGAATAAAAATGTGCTTTGCTGGGATTCGTTATTTAGCATAAGAGTAGAAGGGTCCCCAGCTTTCTTCAGAAACTCTTCTGCAAGGAAATTGATTTTCTGGCGGAAGGTACTGAAGAGTATCTTTAGCATCAGTGGAGAAGCAGCTAATTTAGCCCTACCAGTGAGTCAGATGTCCGTATATTCCTAGCAGTAAACAAGAATTGAGTCATTCCTTGCTCTGCCTCTGGTACCGGGATTCCTTTGCAAATAATAATGATAATAATGTGAGTGGCACCCCACGTTCTCCGTCAGCGGACTCTGTGTGCTTTGGCCCCTGCACTGACCTTCATTCTCACCGCGTCCTGCACACGGTGTGGTTGTGGTTCTAGTTCCCTTTTTTCGCTGTCTTTCGCTCATTTTTTATTATGAGAGGAGAAGGTAGTCTTAGGGTGATTTTTATTTTTAAAATTATAATAGATTTCAGCTTATTTAGATAAAGCAAACTTGAACCCCAATGATGATTTTTCATTTCTTATTTTCCATGCTTTAGCTCTATTCCTTGAACTTTCTATTCATTAATTCTGATTAGCCTTTTGGGAACTTATCCAAACATGAGGTAAATAAAGCTGCTCAGATTCCTGAAGCTGAGAGTTGAGATTAGCTTGTTAGTCTTTTAACTCTCTTTCACTGAATAATGAGATCTTTTGAAATTGATCATTTTTTTCCTACCGCTCTCCCAACACACACACACACACACACACACACACACACACACACACGTGCCGCACGTTCTAGACAGTTATTTTCTCCAGAGATTAGCTGGAGGAGGCTTTAATAAAATATAGTTTAGCAACCTGAAACCCTACATATACAAAGCATTTTAAATGGAAAATGAAAGAGAAAGCAAAAGGGAAACTGGAAAACAATGACACTTGAATGTTTTGACTCAGAGGCGCGAGTGCGGGGTTAAAGGGCAATATCAGTAAGATCCAGGGGTGAGAGCGGAAGCAAAAGCTGATGGAAGACAGTCATGTCAGCTGAGCTCTTGCTGTGTGAGTTCCAGGCCCCGTTTCGACAAGGAGCCCACGGGTGTGAACACACAGCTGCCACAGAGCCGCCTCCCTGCTCACCAGAAAGCTGTCCCACCTCCCACTGTGTGAGCTTTGCTGGGAGGGCCTACACAGGGGCACTAGCTCTCCAGCCTTCTGGGTGTGAGCTCAGCGGAAGCACTCAGACTCGAGTTGATGGCCCTGTGCATCGGGTCAGGCTGATAAAAAGTCACCTAGTGTTACTTCTCTCTGTACTTCTTTCCACTTTGGTCTGACTGGGACCAAGAGAACCCTCAAGAAAACTCTTTTGGATTAAATTGTACACCCCCATTCACATGTTGAAGCCCTAACCCCCAGACCCAGTATATTTCGAGAGAGAGCCTTTAAAGAGGAGATTAGGCAGGAATTCCCTGGTTCAGCCGGTTCACTTCGGTCGCTCAGTCGTGTCTGACTCTTTGCAGCCTCATGCACTGCAGCACGCCAGGCCTCCCTGTCCGTCACCAACTCCCAAAGCTTGCTCAAATTCATTCCCATTGAGTCGGTGATGCCATCCCATCATCTTAACCTGTGTCGTCCCCTTCTCCTCCTGCCCTCAATCTTTCCCAGCATCAGAGTCTTTTCTAATGAGTCAGCTATTTGCATCAGGTTGCCAAATATTGGAGTTTCATCTTCAGCATCAGTCCTTCCAATGAATATTCAGGGCTGAGTTCCTTTAGGATGGACTGATTGGATCTCCTTGCTGTCCAAGGGACTCTTAAGAGTCTTCTCCAACACCACAGTTCAAAAGCATCAATTCTTCAGTGCTCAGCTTTCCTTATGGTCCAACTCTCATATCCATACATGACTACTGGAAAAAACATAGCTTTGAATAAATGGACCTTTGTTGGCAAATTAATGTCTCTACTTTTTAATATGCTGTGTAGATTGGTCATAGCTTTTCTTCCAAAGAGCAAGTGTCTTTTAATTTCATGACTGCAGTCACCATCTGCAGTGATTTTGGAGTGCAAGAAAATAAAGTCTGTCACTGTTTCCATTGTTTCCCCATCTATTTGCCATGAAATGATGGGACCGGACACCATGATCTTTGTTTTATGAAATGTTGATTTTAAGCCAACTTTTTCACTCTCCTCTTTCACTTTCATCAAAAGGATTTTAGTTTCTCTTTGCCTTCTGCCATAAGGGTGGTGTCTTCTACATATTTGAGTAGTGGCATTTCTCCCTGCAATCTTGATTCCAGCTTATGCTTCATCCAGCCCAGCATTTCTCATGAGCTACTCTGCATATAAGTTAAATACGCAGGTTGGCAATATACAGCCTTGACTTACTCCTTTCCCTATTTGGAACGAGTCCATTGTCCCATGTCTGGTTCTAACTGTTGCTTCTTTACCTGCATACAGATTTCTCAGGAGGCAGGTAAGGTAGTCTGATATTCCAATCTCTTCAAGAATTTTCCATAGTTTGTTGTGATTCACACAGTCAAAGGTTTTAGCGTAGTCAATAAAGCAGAAATAGATGTTTTTCTGGAACTCTCTTGCTTCTTCTATGATCCAAGAGATGTTGGCATTTTGATCTCTGGTTCCTCTGCCTTTTCTAAATCCAGCTTGAACATCTGGAAGTTCACAGTTCATGTACTCTTGAAGCCTGGCTTGGAGAATTTTAAGCATTACTTTACTAGCATGTGAGATGAGTGCAATTGTGCAGTAGTTTGAGCATTCTTTGGCATTGCCTTTCTTTGGGATTGGAATGAAAACTGAGCTTTTCCAGTCCTGTGGCCACTGCTGAGTTTTCCAAATTTGCTGGCATATTGAGTGCAGCACTTTCACAGCATCATCTTTCAGTATTTGAAATAGCTCAACAGGAATTCCATCACCTCCACTAGCTTTGTTCGTGTGACCCTTCCTAAGTAAGTCTCACTTGACTTCACACTCCAAGATGTCTGGCTCTAGGTGAGTGAGCACACCATTGTGGTTATCTGGGTCATTCAGGTTTTATTTCTATAGTTCTTCTGTGTATTTTGGACCACCTCTTCTTAATATCGTCTGCTTCTGTTAGATCCATACCATTTCTGTCCTTTATTGTGCCCATCTTTGCATGAAATGTCACGTTGGTATCTCTAATTTTGTCGAAGAGATCTCTGGTCTTTCCTAGTCTCAGTGGTTAAGAATCTATATGGGTCAGTGCAGAGGACATGGGTTCGATCCCTAGTCAGGGAAGATCCCACACGCCATGGAACAACTAAGACGGTGCACCACACGCTGAGCCTGCACTCCCCAGAGCTGTGCTCCACAGTAAGGGGCATCTCCGCGATGAGCAGCCTGTACAGGGCAACCTGAGAGGAGCCCCACTTGCCACAGCTGGAGAAACCCACGTGTCCAGGCATGGAGACCCAGCACAGCTACGAATAAGAAATTAAAGAAAACAAAAACAAATACTGCTTTATCATCAATGCAACATTTTTTTTAAAGGTAATCAAACTAAAAGGAGGCCATTAGGATGAGCCCTAGTCCAGCCTGGCTGGTGTCCTTCTACAGAGAGGAGATTAGGGTGGACAAAGAGACAGAGTGGCTGCACAGACAGACAGACAGACGGGCTGCACACACGGAGGAAACGCCGTGTGAGGACATGGCAAGAAGACGGAGGGACCCTGGGAGAAACCCAGCCTGCTGACACCTTAGTCTTGGACTCCAGCTTCCAGAGCTGTTAAAAATCAAAGTTCTGTTGTTGAAGCCTGAAGTCTATAGTTGTGTTTTTTTTTTTTTTTTTTTTTTAATTTCGGCAGCCCGAGCAGAGTCATAGAGTGGCCTTGGAAGCCACGTGCTGAATGTGCTGGTACGTCTGTTTTCAGGGTCCCTGGGTGGCAGCATGAATGGGAGTCTTACTTCCACCCTGCCATCCCCCCAGCGCTGATTTGTGCCATCCCTGTATGTGAGTCATTCTTACACTCGGGGGCTACTGGTTAGAGAAGTTGGCACCCCCCTACTTTGTAGAGGTGGTTTCTTCACAGGCAACCTTAGGATGGAGGGGCAGGGACTGAAATAAACAGGGGCACGGCCGGAGGAGGAGCTGAGGGCCGGGGGTCCGCTTCCCTTCCCAGGGAGGCGTCTGGGCGTCAGCTTGACTCCAGTGTCAAGCCCAGGATTCTCTCTCTGCCTCCAGCTGAGGGTACAAGTCTGCCCGCTGACTGTTTCCAGAGGTCAAAGGACCAAGTAATGAATTTAAAAGCAGAAGTTTAGGTCATTACAACAAAGCAAAGCTTATCAAACCAGACTTAGCCAAACTTCCTGTGATGCTGGGGTCTCTTCTGTGTCGTCAGTAACACACAGCGGGACGTAACAGAAATGTTTCGATCCTAATATGAACCAATTCCCAACAGCCTGGCACTGAAGCTGTGTATGCCACAGGGGAACAGAGAGGCATAAAGTGGTGAGACCAGACACTAATCAATAGAGAATCATCTGGTACTGTTTCGTAAATAAATACTTTGTTTTTATTTTAAAAATCAGTCAACCGTACCGGAGGAGAAACTGATCTTTATCTTTAGTCTCTTTACTGAGCACTATGGAATCACAGGCGTATGTAGAGGCAACCCAAGAGTACGTGGCAAAAAGATGGAGGGGAAAAGTGTTAGTAAGGAGGCTGATGTTTTTTCTGAATTTTATTATGTTTGAAGTGTCTGAAATTATTATTTTTTTTAATTTTGGGTCTGTTGTACCTTCCCTCATTATAAAAATACTCTTTTTCTAATCTAATTATGCATTTGTAAGCATGTGTTCTTTTTCTTAAAAATCATCACCAAAATGGTGTCAGTTTCCACCTGAGGCCTCAGAAAACCTGAATCTGCGCCAGCGATGAGCCATGGCGTGAGCTCTGTGCAGACCTTCCGGCCCACCAGGGACCTCCTTCCGGGGAGGGCCGCCCACTCAGGACGGGGTTTGTTTCCTGTTGCTGCTGTCTCCCTCTTTGTTTTGGTGCAGCTGTTCACTGCAGCACAGAGTGTGTGTTCTTAGCTTCTCTGGTGAAAGGAGATTCTGCAGGAGGGTGTTTGCTTTTGACCATTACTTTAAGTTAAGTAGGTCCAAGATTGGATTTTTTTGTCCATGACTGTGATAATTCCTTACATTCATAGTGCTTTATTTTCACAGATATATTGAATAATTTGTTACCCAGAGCTACTTTGTGAAAACAGAGCAGAGAGAATTGACACCATTTTTACAAGCCTTGGGCTACAGAACCTGTCAGTTGACTTGGACCCATGACTGTCTAGCAATACAACCAGATGTAGGATGGTGTCTTTTGAGTCCCAAGTCAACGGTTTCTCTTTACAAAGCTTGTGACATTGAATCTGACTTCTCATTGCTTTTATATGTCCGTGACTGACCTGTTGTGAGAGCTCAGTTACCTCGTGGTGATTTAATAACTGGATAAATGAATTAATTCCACCGTGACACACACACACACACATATGTGCATGTGTATCTGTATCTACAGAGATTTAGATAGATATATCCTCTATTTATCCAACTTGAAGAAGCCTTGAGTTTTAACACTATATTGAAAGTTACACAGCATTTCTGATTCTTTGTTTCTTAATCTGAAGTTAGAACTAGTGACTATTTCACAGAGTTTCTGAAGGTTGAATGAAGTAACATTCATGAGCTGCCTAGAACAATGATAAGTTATAGGAGATGCTCTCTGGAGGTGAATTTCCTTTATTTTTCCATACATTGTTAATGTATGGAAAGACCTCTCTCTAAGTCTAGCCAGGATAGAAGTATTATGGTCTGTGACAAGCAGAATATGGGTGAATTTGGACAAACCGCCCATCCTTCTAGTCAAGGTTCTCAAGTCCTATCTTCCAGAAGCTTATGATGATTCCTTTATGAAGACATATTCTTACGTTTATGCATACTTTCATATGTGTCTGTTTTTATAGATATGACTAATGTCTAAATTGCCCCTATAATTTTAGGCTTTTAAATGAACCAAGCCTTAACAATATTAAAGAAGGTAATCCTGGTGTGGTGACTTATTAATCAAGACATTTTAATTGCAAGTGACAGAAACCCAAGTTAGATTAGAAAAAGAAAAGTTTAAGAAAAATGGGAAATTTAGAAGCTTTGTAACTGGAAACGGTAGAGTGAGGAGCAGATGGAAAGGAGGGTTCAGATGCCGTCAGGCCCCCTTTCCATGCTCCCTGGCCTCTCGTCTCTGTTTCTCTCTGTTCATGTGTCTTTGTATGGCTTTGAAAGTGGCTGCAAGCCAGTCTAGCTTATACGTTAACAATTCCCAAACCAGAATTTCCAGAACACATCTCTCTTGGCTTCCTCTTGAAACAAATCCCAGGGATGAATATCACTGCTTCTTCTGAGTTTCTGTTTGGACACTTCATGCCAGCGAGGATGAGCTCCGTGGGCCACGGTGCTCTTAGAGGTTAGGGATAGTTCATGCAGCGACTTCTGTTCCTGAGTGGGTGGCACTGTTCCCAAAATAAGAGTGAGAAGACGTGTTAACTAGACAAAACAGTGGTGTCTGGAGTTTATTTAGCAGCATTTCCCTCAAGTCTCTGGAATTTAAATGTTTACTACTGGAAAACCTGATTTGGATGGTATCCTCCATAAATGAGCCATTTGGCTTGCTAATAGATGATTATGAAGCATAAATTGACTCTACACTTCTGAGCACTTTTTTCTCCTTTATTTTAATTAGGAATTCTGGAATGAAAGGCCCAGAGATTGAAATCTGAAAACAATTAATGGCAATTCTATCTATAGCTGACCCTAATTATTTAACTCAATTGTCTGGAGCTGTTTGACAATGGGGCCGATGTGGTGGGCAAATCCCTGTGAGGACCAGAAGTTTTCACTCATTGTGGAGGATGAATTCTGTTCTATTCTAAGCTCCTTCTGGAAACACCTTCTTTGGGATGTGGAACAAAGCAAGTGAAATTATTTAGCACAATTCTATTTAGCACAGCTGGGAAAACAACACCGTAGCCACTCCTCGTGAAAGGCATTTCCATTTAGGAAGGACGGCCCAGTCATTTTCCTATCAGGTTCTTGAGTATGTCCCAAGGCTGTTGGAAGTATCACTGACAAGATGTTTAGAAATATGCCCCCTCCTCCACCCCTGTTTCAGTGAAGTCTTACTGTCCCAAGACATTCTTAGGAGAATGGATGAAACACTGGAAAGTTAAACACCAACAGAGAAATAACTATGAATGTTAATCCGATAACTATGGCAGGCCATGAGTTTATTTCACAACTGGATTTGGAACTCCTTTCATTTGTAGATGGAATTGTGACACTCCTGTGTGTGCGTGCGTGTGTACTGAGTCACTTCTGTCATGTCTGACTCTTTGTGATCATACGGACTGTATCCTGCCAGGTTCTTCTGCCCATGTGATTCTCCAGGCAAGAATACTGGAGTGGGGTGCCTCACCCTCCTCCAGGGGATCTTCCTGACTCAGGCATTGAACCTGCATCTCTTATATTTCCTGCACTGGCCGGCAGGTTCTTTACCACAATCACCACTTGGGAAGCCCTTTGATACTTCTACATGAAACCAAAAATGAAGCTTTTTCTAGAGAATAAAATAGGGAAAAGTAACTGTGGGTATGATCAGAGTGAAAATAAGAAGGGAAAAACACCTGACATTTTTTGAGTTCTTTGGGTCAGTTATAGCGGTAACTGATTTCCACATATTAATTTATTTTCATAACAAACTTTTCAGGTAAATTATTTTATTTTCTGTATTCAACAGAAAAAGAAACAGAAGCAGAATATGTAAAAATAACTTGTTTTATGTTATACTTCTGCAAAGGTTTGAACCTAGGCATTCTGAATCCAGAGGGCACAATTTTAACCACTATCTGTTAATTCTACATTTTCCGTTATCTGTCATTCCACTAGTGATTGCTTGTGATGTGATAACCAGCAACACCCAGAATTCATGTTCATAATGACATTCCTAAAAGGAGCACCCAACTGTCAGAAAAAAATTATAGTTCTGCATATGAGTTACTGGATTGCAAGTAGCACAATACAGTTCAAACTTGTTTATCTAAATTAAAGGAGAAATTTACTGGAAGAATAAAGAGATGTCTCATAAAACTCAAATTCAGGACTGACCATCAAGCCTCTTAAAGGGCCAAGACCAGACAGCCCTCTCTGTATAACTAAGCAGCCTCTCATTGGTCTCTCTAGAGATATGCATTCTCACTATCTCTGTAACCAGCTCTCCCTGGTCCTACGTGAACATGACCTCCAGCTCACAGTCTCAAATGATGTTTCCATTTGAGCACCAACAGAACTCAACCCAGTGTCTCCAAGACTGAAACACTGATACCTAGACAGAACGGGATTTGACCAGAGGGTGTTGTCTCTTTAAGGGTACGGGAGGGTTTTCCAAGAGGATATAAGGACGGGAAAGACGTGATTGGCAGAGGGCATCCCTTGGCCTCATCGATACAGTTATTGTCCATGGATCAGTGTGATAAGGAGCACCAGGATCACCAGAGTGCCAGAAAAATGGAAATACTTTTTATATAAGAAGGCTTAGGTTCAAACTTGCTGTTCTTTACTTACTAACCATGCTGGTTTAGGCTGATTTTATTAACATCAATATGCTTCAACTTTGTCACCTATTAAACAGCAATAATAAAAAGCCACCTCTAGTTATTGGAGAATTCCATAAGCTCATTAATGTGAAAGTTTCCTCACCTAAACAATATATAAATATTAATCATTCTTTATTGTAGATTAATCAATTTTGTATAAGTTTTAAGGAGTGTATTTGTGTGTGTATATTGGTGTACACTTGTGTACATGCCTGTAAGCGTGTGTGTGTGTGTTTTGTGTATTTAAGATGCTCTTCGTTATTGCATCTTTTTAAGACTAATTTTGGGGAGAAAACACAGCTAGAAAGCTACTTTTGATTAATGCAAATGAATTATATTCTCTGCAAATGCATCAGTGTTGTGGACTGCATTCCTCAACTTTGCCTAATAATATCTGATTTGCTCTAAGTCTACAAGAGAGGATGAGAACTACCCCTCCACCCAGACACAAGAAGTGGATACAAGAACTTCGTCCATTTGCAGCACAATTGATCAGAAGAAAATAGTTTTGACCCTTAAGTAACATTTCTTTTTGAAAGCTAGCAGCTTTCTGCCTTGGACATGGAGGTTAAATCCTAATTATCTCCACAGAGAGAGATGGTAAGGATGTCCTGACAATGGGGTGGAAAGGGCTGAGAGGGGAGTTTATCTAGCAGAAGCCACAGTCGCTGTCTTGCAGCTGCTTCCTCTAATCAGAATCTTTTGTTTTCCAGCTCAGGTTCCCCTGGAGGGAGCCTGCATGCTGGGGCACAAGCGGTCTGCTGTGCGAACTGGGAGCTCGGGCCCTCCTCTGGTTTGCTGGACTCGCTTTGCAGCCTGGGAGCCAATTTCCTTCCCCAGCCCCGGCTTTCTTTCTCTATTCCAGAGGCATTCCAGGGTCACCTCTGGATCTCAGATATATTAGGAACGTTCCATTTTGCACATCAGATGTAATTAACATACACTCAGTGTAGCAACAGGAAAAACATCTACTCAAAAGGGTTTCATGGGAGCCAATTTCATGGGGTTTCATGGGAGATAATTAATGAGAGGACTTTGCCCAGAGGTGAGGACAATGCCAGATGAACCCACGTGGAGATGTCGCTGGCCTGGGGAACATGGGACAATCATAGTCCTGGGCCAGAAGAGCCGGGCCGAGCAGGACCAGCAGGGCTCCTGCTGGGAGACAGAGAGGCAGTCCCCATCCCGGGGGAGGAGCCATCAGAGGCACGGGGAGAAGACCTCTGCTCTCACCTCCTGCCCTCTTCTGTTGGTGCCTCCAAGGGCCAAACATAACCGGATGTCAGGTGGATGGGTGAGGGAGTCACAGCATGAGCCCTTCAGGGAAGAGAGGAGGCAAGAAACACAGTCCGGGGCTTGGTGGAGCTGGCAGAAAGACAGTGACCCGTGTAGTCTGCACATTCTGTGGTGTGTGTTTCGTGGTTTCCTCTGTGTAGTATACATGAGTCCTGCATTTGATTCATCCCGTGTTAGTGTGGGGTGTGCTGCTATTACGGCATGTTCATGTTCATTTCAGTCCAGTTCAGTTCAGTCGTGCAGTCGTGTCTGACTCTTTGTGACCCCTGGACTGCAGCACGCCAGGCCTCTCTGTCCATCACCAACTGCTGGAGCTTGCTCAAACTCATGTCCATCAAGTTGGTGATGCCATCCAACCATCTCATCCTCTGTCACCCACTTCTCCTCCTGCCCTCAATCTTTCCCAGCATCAGGGTCTTTTCCAATGAGTCAGGTCTTTACATCAGGTGGCCAAAGTACTGGAGTTTCAGCTTCAACATCAGTCCTTCCAATGAACACCCAGGATTGATCTCCTTTAGGATGGACTGGTTGGATCTCCTTGCAGTCCAAGGGACTCTCAAGAGTCTTCTCCAACACCATAGGTCAAAAGAATCGTTCTTTGGCATTCAGCTTTCTTTAGTCCAACTCTCATGTCCATACATGACCATTGGAAAAGCCATAATCTTGACTAGATAGACCTTTGTTGACAAACTAATGTCTCTGCTTTTTAATATGTTATCTAGGTTGGTCATAACTTTCTTCTCAAAGAGTACGCATTTTTTAATTTCATGGCTGCAATCACCATCTGCAGTGATTTTGGAGCCCAGAAAAATAAAGTCAGCCATTGTTTCCATTGTTTCCCCATCTATCTGCCACGAAGTGATGTGACCGGGTGCCATGATTCAGTTTTCTGAATGTTGAGTGTTAAGCCAACTTTTGCACTCTCCGCTTTCAGTTATGTTAACAAAATCATTAAAGATCACAGTAAGATTCTCAATTTCTTTGTAACTTGGCAATTCTTGATAATCCTTAACTTACCAGATACTAGTAATGATTGAGATAAAAACAAAAAATAGTCTTCACGTGAAGCCTATGGTGTCTGCTGTGATCATCTTACAGATGGAGAAACTGAGGCATAGAGTTGTGAACCCATGGGAGTGAGTTTGACGTCTGCAGAAGAAATGGTCTCTTTGCTGTGATCAGCTAAAGCTTCATCGCCTAGGTTTCTCTAGCTGCCGTAAACAGCCAGAAGGAAGAGGGATCTATATCGGGTCTGTATATGGAAAGGTTGTCTTTCCCTCCTGTTTATTTACACATCAATTAGCTATAATTAGCGTGTTCATACTTCCTTCCCATTTGTGACCAGGCATTTAGAAAATTCAGTGATGACCTTACTCTTCTCGCTCAATGTAAGCCCACAGAGACCCCCGTTCTGTTTTCCCCACTCTGCTCGCAGGCAGCAGTGCCCACCTGAAGATATTAGCAAGCATCAGCATTGGGTCCAGTACACACCCTGGCTGTTTGTATCTGAACCCCCAAGGGGGTTCAGTAATCCTTGTGTTTCTTCCTTCTTAACTCCCTGTCTGTTCCTGGAAATTAAATGTCCCCAACTCCCGCAGGGCCCTGTGCAGCAGTCCTCTCCCTTCTAAAGGACTGGCAGCCTCCATATTCCTATGAAAGGGGCTCGCCTTTTGTTTCTGCTGTGAAGCATTAGAATTAAACCTAATTTCTGTGTGTCTCTTCATTCAGAATCTTTCCATGGCTTTACCCATTTCCTCGTGCTTCTTGCTTGAGTCCTAGCTGCTCTCTCCACCTGAGTATTTGATTTTACCCATCACTAACATGTGGGACGATTGTTACCAATCTCAGGCCCTACTGCTGTCATACCCAACAGGCCAGCATTTCAACAGATGAGTTTCTGGGAGCAGGGAACAGCCACAGACCAAGATGATGGACTACTGGCTCTAAAAATCACCCTACCTGAGATAGAATTTAGGTTTCTTTTTTACTAAATGGAGAGTAGGCATTGTTGGTTGTTGCAAACTTCTCTGATAGAATTCTTTGTTCTTGCAGTTTTCCACATAGGTCTAGTCATGATGTTGCTATAAACTTGTAACAACACCAATATTATTCTCTGTCCTGCAAATTTTTATCTCTATATAAATGGAAAACTGTTATCCCCTTAAAGATTGGGGCCCTGAGAATGGGCTGTCTGAACATTGAAGGCTATAGGCAATATTTTTCCAGCAAAAGCAATGAAATACAAAGGTTAAAGTAAAAGAAACAGACCCAATATAGACCTTCCATATTCTACCATGAACGACGAATCACCACCCTCTAATGTCCTTTCTGTCTTCATGGTACATAGCTCCTCTATGTTCACAAATATTTCATTATCTTCCCTGTCCTAAAATATACTAAACATCTTAAAGATTAACTAAATTTTCTATAACTTCTAATTAATTTTCTTCAAGCTGTTCCCATCTCTCCCTTCTTCCTTCTGCACATTTCTTAAGGGTTTCCTACACCAAGTGACCCCATTTCCTTACCACCCACTCACTTTTCTAACTCTTACAACCTAGTTTCTTTCCACCTTATTCTACTAATTACTTTCTCCAAGTTCATCTGTTAATCAGCGGCATCACTTTAATTCTCAAGCCTCACTTTATTTCACCTCCTCGGTTCACACCGTGAGCCACCCATTTCTTCTTTGTCCTTGGATTCTAGAATGCAGAACACTCCTATTTTTCTCTTTCTCATTGCTCCTTTCTTTCCTGAACACCGAGCTTCCATTTTCCAAGCTAGATATCCTGGCAATGTAGCACCGATGGGCTAATTTTGCAAGTAATTGAAAACCCTAAACTGTGATCATGTCACTTCACACTTAAAGCAAACACAAGTCAACAAGAAGAATAACAGCAAACCCCCAAGCAAACAGAAAACTTTCAGCAATATGTTAACCCAAAGAAACAGAAGACAACTCTTCATTTTGGTGGTCAATTTCCTTTACTTTTCAACTCCAGGTCACTTCCTTAGCATCCGTCCATCTGTCCTTCAATGCGCAGAGACTCTCAGTCTTAAAAACATCACTGTTGCTGTCTAGTGTCTAAGTCATGTCCGGCTCTTGAGACCCCATGGACTGTCGCCCCCAGGCTTCTCTGTCCATGGGATTTCCCAGGCAAGAACATTGGAGTGGGTTGTCATTTCCTTCTCCAGGGGATCTTCCTGACCCAGAGATTGAACCCTCTTTTCCTGCTTGGCAGGTGGATTCTTTCCCACTGAGCCACCTGGAAGGCCCCTTGTAAAACATAGGCTTATATTTTTAAAACCTTTCTGTATATATGATTTATTTCCTCTTCTGATGCCATCTGTATCATTCAGGCTAGGCTTAGCTCTAGGAACAAACAGCCCCTGATCTCAGTGGTTTTACACAAAGAAAGCTTATCTTTCATTCCTGAGGATCTGTGTGACACAACAGAGCTGCTGTTCTCCTTGAAGTTATTCAGTGATGTTTTCCACCGTCTCCTTCTCTTGTTATGCCCAAGTCGCGAAATCTCCCAATGACCACCAGGGAGCCGATGTCCGATGCGAAACAAGAGAGTTTTTATTACCAAGCTGGAGCTGGGGCTCCCACCGATAGCGATGCAGCAGCTATAGGGAGGAGCCCCGAACTCTGGGTTTCATTGCTTATATAGGGTATTCTCGCATGAAAAATTTGAAAAAACGGGAGTTTCCAGGTTGGGAGACATCTAATTGGTTACCTTCTGTGGAATGGTTAGGTGTTGGGTTCTGATTGGTTTTCATTTCCCGGGCTTGCCACGGATTCTGATTGGTCCCCGGGTGGTGGGGTGAGGTTAAGGGATTTCCAAAAAGCTCTTTTCTGGGAATTTTTTACAAAATGGAGTCTTCTTTAACAAAATGGAGTAGCTTAGGTCCTTCATTCCCCCCTTCTCTAGGATCCAGGACAGACCCAATCATGGGTCTGAGGTCAGCTCTGTATTGTCTCCTGCTAAGGGGACCATTGGCAAGGCCGCATATTGGGATCTGAGTACCATGAGCTGCAGGGTGTTGATGCGGCTTTTAATGAAGGCCACCAATTTGTTTAGTAAGCATGGCCTGAAGGTGAGCAGTAGTAACAAGATAATCAGGGGCCCCACCAAAGAGGATATGAAAGTTGCGAACCAGGGGGATGAATTGAACCAGGATTCAAACCAGGTTTGAGACATTTCTTTTTTTTTTTTTGACTCAGCCCTTTTCTTATCTTGGCCAGGGACTCCTTGACTACCCCTGAGTGATTCACATAAAAACAATGTTCTTCCCCTAACGCAGCACATAGGCCCCCTGAGAGACTTCTTACTCAAGATACTTTTTGGGAATCGAGGCGGAGGTCTCTTTCTTCTCTAACTTCTTCCTGCTGTGCATGGGCATAGGCCTGCCTAGCAGAGCAGAAGTCTCTCTCTACCTGATCTAAGTTGGGGTTTTCCACATCTGAAACCAGCTTCTACCCTTGTGGTTGCAGCAATTTAGTTGGCCCCTCTCAGAGATGAAATAGACAAGGGCCAAACAGGAGACCTAACAGGATGGTCATCTCTGGTCCCTGGAAACAGAAGGCAACATTTGGGGTGAGGGTTACAGGGTTTGTGACCCCTTCTGATTGGTTGGTGGTGAGGCAACAGAGCTGTGCTCCAGGAATCTTGGGTTCAGTCTGAAGTTACCATCTTCCACCTGGATGGGAGCTCAAAGGCATTGCTATGCATATTTCTCTGAGTAGGAACCGGGACTCTGGCTGGAGGCTGCACCAGCCTGTGATGGTTTCTGTTTTCGTATCCCCTCCCTTCCCTGATTAGCAATTGTTTGAATCCAAGCTTTGGAATTCAGGGAAGGTCCAGGAGGCTGAACAAAGTCTATATCCTGCAGATAAGAAATGGGGAACACAGAACTGATCTGTACTCCAGAGCCCCACAGAGTCCTGCTCAGTTTTAATTTTAGGGAACTAGGCAACTATGACTGTGATAACTTCCTGTCAAAATGGGGCATAAGACTGCCCCAGCTTGGAGCAATACAAGCTCTAATCTGAAAGCACACCCATAGCATCACCTAGTTATTTCCCAGGATATCTGAACCATAGCTACTCTATTTTGACTTTTAATTGTAAACTTTTCCTTAACAGCCAAAGCAGATTTCACCATTAATGACTTCAGTGTTTCTCTAGATACGAGAAGATGCAAGAATTGGGACTCATAAAATCTTCTCCTGAAAAGATCTAACTATCTGAAGGCCTGTTCTGCCAGTTTTTCCTCAGAGCACAGAGTGCCTCATTCCTGATTTTCACCCTGAACTCCTTTCGGGGCGTTGAAAGTCAGCAGTTGCAGCGGCCATGATTTAATCTTTGTTGATGCAGATGTCGAGTGTCAGTCTTCAGTTGGCAGAGCCCCTTTTTGCTCATAAACTTGACCATGATTATGAGGGGGGGCACTTCATGACCATTTTATCCCAGGGTGCTGAGAGTGTCCATTCTCAGGTAAACAGGCCACTCAATGTGCTGTTACTGGACTAGGCCATGAAACAGTGTCCAAAATTCTCTGGACCACCTATCTTACTAGCTTCTTGGTCCAGGAAAATATTCCCTCTTGTTGCTTCTTGCCATATCTAGAGTTACACTGTTACCATCATCGATCTCATATGGAACTATATATTATTCTATTAGAGGCTTCACACACATATTTGACAGTGTAAGAAACAGCAATTTTGTAAAACAGGTGAAATGCAAATAACATAGCCAGCAGTATTAGTAAAGTCACAAGTAAGACTTATGTTAAGAACTTCCATTAGATGTAGCCCAGTATATCTTCAGGTTATCTGACTTAGTCTGCCCTGTAGAATCTTTATCTTCCAGGGAAATTATATATTGGCACCATCTATAAGGCACATAGGCCAGTTTTCTAGTGTTACTAGACTGATTATCTTTAATATGAATTTTTTTCCCCCCAATACAGAGGAGACTTTAAACCTAAATTACTGTAGCCTAGTGTTATCCATATAAATCCATCCCATAATTATGGGAGATTTTCCCCTCTTTGCGGAAACTTTTCTTATTCTGATTGAGCTTGGGTAATAGAAAAAAGCTCAAATTTATAGCCTGAGTCAGAGCAGGCATTATTAATTGGCCCAGTGAGGGGATCCTATCTAGTAATATCATAGTGACCTGAATATGACTATAATTTTTTTAAGTAAATTTTCTCAGGGCCAACCAGTTAGAGTCTGGTAGTAGAGAAATTTACCAAGGTAACCCAGAACTAGACACAGGTAATTGGGCACAAACCCAGCAATTGGATTGATTTTTAAAACTAGCATAGGGGCAAATCAAACAATGTAATTCACCACATTAACAAATTGAGAAATAAAAGCCATATGGTTATCTCAATAGATGAAGAGAAGGCCTTTGACAAAATTCAACATCCATTTATGATAAAAACTCTTCAGAAAGCAGGAATAGAAGGAACATACCTCAACATAATAAAAGCTATATATGACAAACCCACAGCAAACATTATCCTCAATGGTGAAAAATTGAAAGCATTTCCCCTAAAGTCAGGAACAAGACAAGGGTGCCCACTTCCACCGCTACTATTCAACATAGTTCTGGAAGTTTTGGCCACAGCAATCAGAGCAGAAAAAGAAATATGCGGAATCCAAATTGGAAAAGAAGAAATAAAACTCTCACTGTTTGCAGATGACATGATCCTCTACATAGAAAATCCTAAAGATTCCACCAGAAAATTACTAGAGCTAATCAATGAATATAGTAAAGTTGCAGGATATAAAATCAACACACAGAAATCCCTTGCATTCCTATACACTAATAATGAGAAAGTAGAAAAAGAAATTAAGGAAAAAAGTCCATTCACCATTGCAACGAAAAGAATGAAATACTTAGGAATATAACTACCTAAAGAAACTAAAGACCTATATATCAAAAACTATAAAACACTGATGGAAGAAATCAAAGAGGACACTAATAGATGGAGAAATATACCGTGTTCATGGATTGGAAGAATCAATATAATGAAAATGAGTATACTACCCTAAGCAATCTACAGATTCAATGCAATCCCTATCAAGCTTCCAGCGGTATTTTTCACAGAACTAGAACAAATAATTTCAAGATTTGTATGGAAATACAAAAAACTCGAATAGCCAAAGCAATCTTGAGAAAGAAGAATGGAACTAGAGGAATCAACCTGCCTGACTTCAGGCTCTACTACAAAGCCACAGTCATCAAGACAGTATGGTACTGGCACAAAGACAGAAATATAGATCAATGGAACAAAATAGAAAGCCCAGAGATAAATCCACACATCTATGGACACCTTATCTTCAACAAAGGAGGCAAGAATATACAATGGAGTAAAGACAATCTCTTTAACAAGTGGTGCTGGGAAAACTGGTCAACCACTTGTAAAAGAATGAAACTAGATCACTTTCTAACACCGCACACAAAAATAAACTCAAAATGGATTAAAGATCTAAATCTAAGACCAGAAACTATAAAACTCCTAGAGGAGAACATAGGCAAAACAGTCTCCGACATAAATCACAGCAGGATCCTCTATGATCCACCTCCCAGAATACTGGAAATAAAAGCAAAAATAAACAAATGGGATCTAATTAAAATTAAAAGCTTCTGCACAACAAAGGAAACTATAAGTAAGGTGAAAAGACAGCCTTCTGAATGGGAGAAAACAATAGCAAATGAAGCAACTGACAAACAACTAATCTCAAAAATATACAAGCAACTTATGCAGCTCAACTCCAGAAAAATAAACGACCCAATCAAAAAATGGGCCAAAGAATTAAATAGGCATTTCTCCAAAGAAGACATACGGATGGCTAACAAACACATGAAAAGATGCTCAACATCACTCATTATTAGAGAAATGCAAATCAAGGCCACAATGAGGTACCATTCCACGCCAGTCAGAATGGCTGCGATCCAAAAGTCTACAAGCAATAAATGCTGGAGAGGATGTGGAGAAAAGGGAACCCTCTTACACTGTTGGTGGGAATGCAAACTAGTACAGCCACTATGGAAAACAGTGTGGAAATTCCTTAAAAAATTGCAAATAGTACTGCTTTATGACCCAGCAATTCCACTGCTGGGCATACACACCGAGGAAACCAGAACTGAAAGAGACACATGTACCCCAATGTTCATCACAGCACTGTTTATAATAGCCAGGACATGGAAGCAACCTAGATGTCCATCAGCAGATGAATGGATAAGAAAGCTGTCGTACATATACACAATGGAGTATTACTCAGCCATTAAAAAGAATACATCTGAATCAGTTCTAATGAGATGGATGAAACTGGAGCTGATTATACAGAGTGAAGTAAGCCAGAAAGAAAAACACCAATACAGTATACTGACACATATATATGGAATTTAGAAAGATGGTAATGATGACCCTGTATGCGCAACAGCAAAAGAGACACAGATGTATAGAACAGACTTTTGGACTCTGAGGGAGAGGGAGAGGGTGGGATGATTTGGGAGAATGGCACTGAAACATGTATACTATCCTGTAAGAAACGAAGTGCCAGTCTATGTTCGATACAGGATACAGAATGCTTGGGGCTGGTGCATGGGGATCCAGAGAGATGATATGGGGTGGGAAGAGGGAGGGGGATTCAGGATTGGGAGCTTATATACACCCATGGTGGATTCATGTCAATGTATGGAAAAACCAATATAGTATTGTAAAGTAAAATAAAGTTAAAAAAAAAAAAACAAACTAGCATAGGATCAGGCCTATGATAGAAAAGCATTTGACTTATATGCAAAGGTCTAGGACGTCAAGAAAACATACATGATCATACGAATCAGGACCCGCATCTCGGGGAAGCTGTCTCCCTCTGATGTCGTCGTCTTCTCATCCTGGAGTAGTGTAGTTTCTCCTGATAAAAAAAAAGTCCTTCCATCCATGTTGGAGACAGTCCCTTAAATTATGTCTTTTTCCATTCCTGGTTGCAGGTCATGAGGTGTCTGATCTTCATCCAAAGATAGATTACTGAGATAAGCTTCAGAAACAAACTTAGGGTGTTCTTCAAGAATTCAATTAAATTTTACATCAGTATCACATGACAGCTAAGAACTATCTAAGATATGAGTCTTACTAGATGCAGACCCCCATTAACAAACTGGTATTTAACATTTTGAAATATCTTTTTTTTCCTTAAAGTTACCCTTATTTTTATTAAATATAATAAAATTAAGGCTAGTTTGTTTGCAAAATAGGTCTGTTCTCACTAATTTTGGTCTGGGGACTTTTATAACCATAATTGATTACAGGCTTTTATTTTGCTGAAACATTATAGAGTCTCAGACTGAACTTTTAAAATAAAACAGGGCTGGGAAACTCACACCAAAGGCTTATCACAGATTTTGCCTAACAAATCTAGGTGAATTCTTCCCTTTTAAGGTCTCAAAAATTTCTTGAAATTTTTGTACCCATGGGATAACCTTCCTAACTCATTTGATAAACTTACTGGAAACCTAAGAACTTCCAATTTTTGGAGGAGTCAGATAGAAAATATAATTGTTTTGTTTATAACGTTTAATTTTACCAAAGTATTGTCATAATTAGTTTGAGAGGAAGATTTTCCCTACTTTCTGAAAACATAAGATTTAAACCCATAATTTTTCAGATAGAAACCATAAAACTTATAAGCATATTCGCTGGTTCATTCAGTCCTTTTGTTAACTTTTGTGAAGTCATCAGGATTTCCATTAAAATACCAGGACATATGAGAATGTTAAAAACTCCATATAATTTTTAGGATATCTGTATTAGTAATTTTACCATACATTATAACATGAGCAGATTTATTACTCATCTGATAATCTTTTCCATGTAACTTAACCAACCAAATAAACATAGTTTAATATCTCTCTTTGGGATGTCTCAGGGGCCCTCTGAAGCACCCCAAAGTTAGCTAGAGATCAAAAGAACTTCAAAAGAGTTCTATTTAGGAAGTTTTATCCAAAAGATCAATTAAAAGGGTTTAGAACATTTGGTCAGATTTAGTCAATGTTGACGAGTGTATCACTTAGCTTGTTGACATGTCACAATAGGCCTAAAACCAAGGCTCAAGGTCTAGTGAAAGTCAGCCCCGCCATCTTGGACCTAGTTGACTCTAATTTCCTTGTTGACAAACTTGTAACAGATATAATATTTAACTTATATTAAACCTAGGTACAATGAAAATATTCTACTTAACGTTAATTACTCTAAGACATGCCTATATTAGATAGGTCAACAAACAAACATTAATATCAGGTATTTAACACTGAATATTTCCCAGTTCACATGAACCTGGAATTTATTGTTTAATTTAGAATTACTTGATTTGTAAGTGCTTACCCCTTTTTTAAGCCAAATAAATAGAGCTCACATACAAATTAACCTCAAAAATATTACCCAGAGACAGAGACACACTGAGACATATTTGGACAGACACAGTGCAAGATGTAGCTTCAAGTATTTTTTTTTCCCTTTTTCCTCAGTGTCAGGAGTTAGAGATGGTCTAGATAAGTGTTCCTGAGAGCCCTGGTCTCAAGGCACAGGGAAAGAAAGTCAAGTTCTAACAAAATGGCGGCACGTCTAAACCACATGGTGGCCAGACAAAGCAAAATTTCCTTCTCCAGGGGATCTTCTCAACCCAGGGATTGAACCTAGGTCTCCCATATTGCAGGCAGACACTTTAACCTCGGCTCCACCAGGGAAGCCCTTAAATACAAGAATACAGTCCCTCAGAAAACCTCCTATAGAGACACAGAACTTCAGATCCAAGTACTAACATCAAAGATTTCAAGGGAGGAAAGGAAGCCAGATTGAAAAAAAGGGGGAGGAGGCGGGAAAGGGGGGCAAAAGGGGTGGCTTTACAGACGTCTCCTGCCACCTACAGATACCCAGGCATTACGGGACTTTTCCCTGGGCCTCCAGAGAAGAGAGGACTGGAACTCGGCCCTACCAGAAATCAGAACCAGAATTCGAGTTCTCTGCCAAGAGGAGGTGATCAGTCTCCAATCCTCAGCTCAGGCTGAGGGCCCTTCAACCAGATTCCTGTGTCCAGGACCGGGGGACTAGAAAAACAGGGAAGGATAGGAAGGGTTAAGGAAAGGAGACAGAGAGGGAAGGGGAGAGAGATCAATAAAGTCTCTTGTTCCTTACTGGTCGGGGCACTCTGGCCAGTTGTCCACGTCAGGAGGAGACCAGGGACAAAAGTATCCCAGTTGCGGCCGCTGGGTCTGGTCCATTGGCAGGCAAGCTGGCCCCTCAGTACCCCGAGTGGTTAGGATGTTAGTCTCGGCAAAGAAGAGTCCCCGCCAGAGTCGCCATTTGTTGCAGGAAGAGGGACCCCTTCCAGGGCCCGAAACTGGGCTCTTGTCTAACACTCGAAAATGAATTGTCCGAGGAGACACATGTGCTGACAAAGGGAACTTGGTCAGGGTGTCCGATCCGCGGTCAGAAGATAATATCTCGGACTCAGTGTACAGTCCCCAAGTCAGAGGTGCCTTCTGAGGGCCGGCCTACATTGAAGGTCAGCCATTCTGTGCTGCAAAAAGTGATTAATTTATTCCTTTTATTTTCTACAGTGAGGTCATGAGCGCGCATCTTGACCTCCTTAAAATTATCAGTAACCAAGGATAGAGATGTGGGGCTAGAATGGCATTGCCCCATCGTCCCTGGATCAGTCAGAGGTTGGTAAATTAACACAGACAATACGAACAGCCACACAGATAGACAGAGAGACAGGAGAAATACACCTCCAGGAGTCGGGAGGTAAAACCGAATGACGTCGGCCTCCGGCCATTCAGCAGGAGCGACCAACTATCCTCTACAGAGAACAGGGGCACTCCGTCTGCCCCCGCCGGGGTCGGGGACGTCTCCCAACGACCCCCACCGGTGACTCTCCGGCGTGTCCGCCTGAGTCGTATACCGGTCTCAGAAACCAGACCCTGCCAGAAAGGAAAAGAAAGACAGAAAAAAGCTTACTGGCTGCAGATGACTTTCCAGATCGGTCTTCCTGTGGAGCCGGTGGGAGATCCCAGATGAGCCCCCAAATGTTATGCCCAAGTCGTGAAATCTCCCAATGACCACCAGGGAGCCAATATCCGATGCAAAAACAAGAGAGTTTTTATTACCAAGCTGGAGCTGGGGCTCCCACCCATAGCGACGCAGCAGCTATAGGGAGGAGCCCCGAGCTCTGGGTTTCATTGCTTATATAGGGTATTCTTGCATGAAAAATTTGAAAAAACGGGAGTTTCCGGGTTGGGAGATGTCTAATTGGTAGCCTTCTGTGGAATGGTTAGGTGTTGTGTTCTGATTGGTTCCCATTTCCCAGGCTTGCCACAGATTCTGATTGTTCCCCGGGTGGTGGGGTGAGGTTAAGGGATTTCCAAAAAGCTCTTTTCTGGGAATTTTTACAAAACGGAGTCTTCTTTAACAAAATGGAGTCGCTTAGGTCCTTCACTCTGTGATGGAATGATTATGCAGGCTTTCCCTGCTCCGCCCTGGAGAAGAGATGTGCTTCCACGTGTATTTCATCGGCTGAAGGGACTCCAGCGGCTGTGTCTCACGGCCGCGTGCTGGGAGTGTGCTCCGCTCTGCAAGAATCCTTCTGGCATGTTTGCCTGTTGGCGCATTGTTTACCCTTCAAGGCCTCTGTCAAATAGCACTATCTCATTTAATCTCTCCTCAACTAGGTAAACACCTGCAGACTTTAAAAACATCATTTTAGTTATAAATACTTATCAATATGACAGCTGTTTGTAGTTGTAAAATTCAAATATTAGAGAATAAATAGAGAAAAGTAAAGACCAATCCTTCCTTATACCCTCATCCCACTTTCTAGAGAGAATTAATCACTACTTGCACTTTTACATTATATTTTTATCTTAATGTATATAATGTTTTCTGTGTTTTTTTTTAAACAAACAGAGTTATATTTGACACATTCTGGACCTTGCTGGATTCAGTTTTTATGTCTTGAGTTTTATATTATGAGTTTTCTTCTACATTAGCTCAGGACTAGCTAGTATCTGTATACTATTATATAACAGGTATGATAGAATAGATATAATTTATGTTATGTCCTCCTGTAAGCGAACACTTATTTTACCAGTTTTAGACTCTTATAAAAACGGCCACAGTCATCATTAATGTATGAGAAATTGCTAGCAGCAAAGTTGCTGGTCCGCTGGGACAGGTACTCTTAATGTAGAGGGATGGTACCCTCTCCCTTCACTAGGAAACAAAACTGCGGGGCTGGTTTGCATCCCTGCCAATTATGTACAAAAATGTTTTCCTCTTCCTCTCTTACCAACTCTAGACATCATCGACCTTTTCATCCCTGGACTAAACTGTGTGCTTCCTGAAGAGAGGTTTATTATCCACTTTCGGTCCCCTCTGTTGCTTGGTACCTGGAGGAGGGCATGGCAACCCACCCTAGTATCCTTGCCTGGAGAATCCATGGAGAGAGGAGCCTGGTGGGCTACAGTCCATGGGGTCACAAAGAGTCTGACACGCCTATGTGACTGAGCATGCATGTTGCTTGGTACATTGAAAGTATTCAGTGTTTTATTTCTCTTTATTTTTTACAATTGAATGTGAAAGCATTTAAGCTGGGCCCTGAATAATAGCCAGTTTGAGGTGGTTAAAGATAAGGACAGGGGTTTCCTGGTATGGACAGAGGGATCTTAAACAGGAGCTTCAGGGGCAAGCTGGGCTTCTCTCAGCAGTGAGCAGATCTTTTTGTTAGCAGATGGAAGCGGAGTGGAGGGTGTGCAGTGGATAAGGAAGTTACAGTCCTTTTCTGTGGCTCTGGACTGTGTGCCAGGGAGCTCTGCTTTCACACTTTGGGCAAAGCAGAAAGCAGGGGCGCAGGGGGCCTACATTCTGCCCCTGGTTTGGCTCCTGACAGGCCCTGGGCTGGCGGTGGTGTCCCTACGACTGCACTGCCTTGTATCTGGAATGAAGAGTTCTGTGTGCCCATCCATTCTCTCCACTGGTAGCTGTCCACCTGCCAGGGTGCGCTGGACAGTGTGTTAGCTCCACGCACAGCAATGAATGAGGTAGCCTGGCTTCTGATTCTCTCTGAACATAGAGTGTCAAGCAAAACAGGGACCAAAGGAAAAGATCGTGAAAATTTTGAGGAAGTTCTCAAAATGGGAATGCATAGGACCTCTGGGCCCATGGGCTGGAGCACCTCATTACCCAGAATGCACTGATCAGCTTAAGCTCTCTGGAGGAGAGGACAGGAACAGTCATCTCAAGGACCAGATGCATTCTACATCACTAATGACTACAGTACACGGTTTGGCAAGAAAGAGGCATCTTTGGATGCTTCTGAGCAAAAATGATGTGATTTAATATTCTGTAAATAATTAGCATTAAATATTGCCCTCTTTAACTGGTTTTGCTTTTAGAGCCACTTTATAAAAGCAAAGCACTTGCTCTAATCCAGACTTGTCAGTACTGGTGAATGTTACTTTTTTAGAGATGTTCATTTGCAAAGGAGGCCAGATGCTTCGCTTAACTCGCCAGCCCTCATCCCCAGGGGTTTTCTCCATTCTGGAAGAGCAGCCTCCAAACTTATGCGTTACTTTTTACTCTTGAGGTTTCCTTGTAACAGTTTGTGCTAATCAATTGGAAGTATTCAGGCTAATGAATTTGCACAAATGGCCTCATTAGCTGAAGTTTTTATCTTTCTTGAGGTTTTGAGTATTTTACTTTATTCATGCAAATGAGTCAGCAGGAAGAATTTAGATCTGTCTTGATCCATGGTTCTTTTTCCTAAAATGAAAAATCTTGCCAGTTCACACTGAGGAACTGATCTCTAATATGTCATTTACAAGTGACTTATTGGTTATTCAGCCAGCGTAATATATGGATTCAGCTTCATCTTGTAAAATTATTGGTGGGTTTTCAAATAATTATTATTCTTTTGGTTTTTATCAACATTAGTCACATACATGGTAAAACTAATAATGATAAAATGCTCCTAAAAAATGACAACAGCAATAAAAGTAAGTATTCCTTCGACTTCTACTACAACTTCCTATACTCAGGAAGATCTCAGGGTTTTCTTTTTTTCCCCTGAACTGTTACTCGGATGTGGGCTCTTGAGGATCAGTCTTTCATTTTCTTACCTTTTGATGTCTTGCTCATACTTTTGCCTTGTTTTTCATCTTGATATTTTCTTAACTTTACCTTTAAAATTTTCTACTGTATTTTGCACGTATATGTCCTCATTTATAATTTCTCAGAGCTTTTTCGCATTGGAATATTCTTTTTCTTGCATGAATACAGCCTGTTCTTTACAATGGGAATTAAACCTTCTTCTGTTCCCCTCCTGCTCCTGTTTCCTCTGCATTTTCTCTCTGTGTGCGTGTGTGTGTTTAGTTTTTGTTTTTGCTTAGGTCTCCATCTTCCATGTTGGGAGGTTTTCTCAAGTGTCTGGGGATCCTCAGCTTTGAATTTATTTTCAAGAGCAAATCATGAAAATGCTCCTTTGATGACCCGTGTGAAGGGTGATGGCAGGCAGCAGTGTAGGTTGAGAAGTCTGAGAATTATTTTTTGCCGGGAAACTCAAACATAGCTCTTACTCTGGAGCTTTCAGGTTTAATCGTCTCTCTGGGGGCTGTACAGTGGCCATTTCTGAAATGCCGTCCAGTAAAGCAGTCTGTTCTGTGACGGCAGGTATGGTAAAGACAGCCACTGCCATTAAGGAGCCGGGTTTTTACTTTATTTCATTCCCGCAGCCACATCTGACTGGTAGCTACCATATTTGACAAGATAGCTCCCATTGTTGGGAGGATGAAACTCGATAAATCTCAGTGACCTTCCCGGCCTCTCCGAAACTCCAGCTTAGTCATCCGCTCCTCTCCAGATGGCTGAGGGGCTTGACATCTTCTGGTCTTGAACATTTCCAGAAAATGCACGTCTTAATCTCTGTGGTGGTGGACAGAGTCCACATGAACCAGGAAGCATGGGCAGGCTGGGCAGTTAGCCACCCCGATAAAGCTCCCTCTGCTTTTGAGTGAGCCCCCAGTCACCCTCACAGGGCCTGGCTTCCCCAACACTGATGCTCACTGTGACTCTGAGCTGTAAATTAGACTAATATTTTTGTTCTCACTCTTGAAGTCTAGACTTCATCTTTTATGCTTTGTTCCATATTTGTGGTTTAGGGCCATAAATACTACCTGCTGACTCTGGTTCTTGTGTTCCTTGAATTTTTTGAGGTGATAAATCAAAGGAGCTAGGCATAAACATGTATTTATCCCCCTGCTAGAATTGTTTCTCATTTCATGTGAATTTGTTTTGATTTCATAAAATAATCCTTTGTTATTTGACTTTTGTCAAATATTCAGTTTAGAAATTGTGCCAACTACTTTAAAATTAAAATTTCTTAAAATTTTAATCTCTCTACTCTTAAAAAATTTGATCATTTAGCCATATGTTGCATAGGAATTCATAGTATCAGTCCAGACCTATCTAAGACAATAATCCATATTGGGTTAGAAAATCTTATTTAATTGTCATATTTCATATTTTTCTTTTAGAAAAGAAATAAAATAAATAATTGATACATCTAGTGTATCTTATTGGAGAAGGCGATGGCACCCCACATCAGTACTCTTGACTGGAAAATCCCATGGGGGATTTTCCCATGGAGGAGGATTTCCTCCTCCCGGATGGAGGAGCCTGGTGGGCTGCAGTCCATGGGATTGCTAATAGTCGAACATGACTGAGCGACTTCACTTTCACTTTTCACTTTCATGCATTAGAGAAGGAAATGGCAACCCACTCCAGTGTTCTTGCCTGGAGAATCCCAGGGACGGGGGAGCCTGTTGGGCTGCCATCTATGGGGTCACACAGAGTTGGACACGACTGAAGTGACTTAGCAGTAGCAGCAGCAGTGTATCTTATGAGTAACTATAATTTAATTTATTATGAAATTTTATTTTAAAACTTTGCATTAAAAATAAAAATAAGGCCTAATGAATCCAATAGTTTATCCTTTTAAAAATCAGTATATGAATGATTTTATATCAGTTGACTTTACATAACTGATATTAATCAATACAACTGATTATATCATCTTAAAAAAAATCAAAATCAGGCTGGGCATTTTTGAAACTGGAAAAAAGTATGAGTACATATCAAAACAGAAATGCTTGGCTGTTAGAAGTCCAAAAATTTGAAGACTATTATTTTCTTTCAAGTTATGTCCTTTGGGGCAGCCTTAGATATTTGCTGTGCATACCCTGTGACTTTCGTAGATACCCTCTCTGAACATCCTTTGCCCCTTCTGTGAGACAGCGACGGTGACAGCGAGCTTCTATTTGTACGGTGGGTCAGTGTTAGTCAGTAGATGCCGGTGCAGGCAGATACTCACAAGTGGGAGCCGTTCCCGTTAACCTGGAGAAGTCGCCTCCTACCTGGATCTTAGAGGGAGTGCTTAGGCAACTGAGGAAACCTTTGGTTTTAAAAATGTAAAATGCAAACTTTATGTTTAATGTTTCTGTTGGTTGATGCTACCCATAACTTGCCTATTCTGTACATTTACACATTCAGCCCATGACTGTATCTTCAGTGTTAGGTATTTGCCAACCCTGTACTTATCGCTCGGGGCTTCCCAGTGACTCCGTGGTAAAGAACCCACCTGCAATGCAGGAGCCACAGGAGCCGCAGGAGATGCGGGTTTGATCCCTGGGATTTGAAGACCACCTGGAGGAGGGCCTGGCAGGCCACTCCAGTGTTCTCACCTGGAGAATCCCATGGACAGGGGAGCCTGGCGGGCTACCATCCATGGGGTTGCACAGAGTTGGAAACGACTGAAGCAACCTTGCATGCACATACTTAATCCCGTACAGAACCTTCCCAGAGTCCTTTCTCAATTTCTCTTGATTCTAAGTAGTTTTTGTTGCAGCATAGCTGCTTTACAGTGATGTTGGTTTCTACTGTACAGCAAAGTGCATCAGCCATCCACGCACACGTACCCCCTCTTCTGTGGGTTTCCTTCCCGTTCAGGTCACCACAGGGCACTGAGGAGAGCTTCCCAAGTCAGTTCTCACTAATTATCTAGTTTGTACACAACACAGTGTCATACACAGTCTGTGCGCAGTATCATATGCAGTGTATGTGTGCGAATCCCAACCTCCGTCATTCTCTCGCATGCAGTTAACATTTCAGCCAGGTCTATAAAATAGCTCTCCTTGCATTTGCTGTAAGAAGGACAGACGTCTGTCTGTAACGGGAACCGGCATTTATTCAGCAGTGACCTCCTGTAGAAAAGTGAGTGTGTGACCCCAGAGTCAAGTTAAAAAATAGCTGGTGTTCATTCAGAAATCACTGCCTTGCCCAGGGGAGTTCTCTGAAGCCACTTTTATAAGCACAACATTGGAAATCTTTTTGAACATGGTGAGTAGGCTCAAAGACGCCTTGTTCCAGTCAGGTCAGTCATGTAGAGGAAACCTATTTAGGATTTTTCTGAATATTAGACAAGCTGGTGGATTTGCCTGAAATTATTGAAGAAGTTGTATAAATAATACATGGTTTTGAACTTGAACAGACATGTGTTTGCCTGAGAAGTCAGAAGGAATGCTGCTGAGACTGGCTGTGTTGCAGCAGAAATCTGGATTCATAGTTCAAGTCCCAAATATTGATTTATGTTGCCTAAGCCACAGTACCTAGTCTGTGCTTTAAACTAGGGCACACCGATCCATGTAGTCATAAATTCACTAAGGGCATAAATAGATGCTTGAAGAATTTGTTTTTTTTTTTTTCCTTCCAGAATCCAAGTCAATGGAAATTGAGACTCAAGTGTTTTGTCTATTGGGCAGAAATCCCACTTTTTCCAGTTTTGAGCAATGACATTGCTCCACTGTCATTAAATTCAATTATAGCATTTGGTCCAGTTATATTGTTTATTCACATCTAACTGATCCAATTGGGAATATGTTACACAGTACCTGCCAGCTCTTTCTTCTAAATTTCCTTCTTAATGACCAAGCTTAAAATGCTTCTACATTTTCTAAAACGATTATTGTGGATTTTTCTTCCATTAGCTAAAAGCTGCATGTCTGTGGTTCTCTACTATTGTCTCTCCTTACCTTTCTGAAACATTATTTTAAATATAGAATTTAAAAATAATTTAGAAGTGAGCTGTGTGTTTGTACAATTGTTTCTGTATAAAATATTAAGCTAAATATACCCTCATAGGTATTAAGTTCGAAAAGGATGAAAAAAGGTTAGCACTTATTTCCGAGCATGATTTCTCTAGGACTCTCATGATTATATCCTATTATAAATAATTCAGCCCCTTATGAATTCTTATAAATGTATTTTCTAAAATGTGTTCTATAAAGTAGTAGTTTTTTTTTTTAAGTGGCTATGAATCAGTAGACATGTTGCTAATCCCATTTATTTCTTCCATTCTTTAATCTCAGTCATTCTTCCAGATCATCTTCTTGTTTTCCGTCACACATTCGATGATGCCTGGACCATTCTATAAGCATATCTTAGTTTTCGTGTCTTCTCCATTCTTCCCCATTCAACCATTTCGCCACAGGAATGTTAGATTCAACTTTCTGAAGACTGTGTCTGGTGCCATATCCCACCCATTCAAAAAAGCATTAAGGCATTTGGTGAGCTTATCTTAAAAAAACCAACTCTGGATAAATCATGAAAAGCTCCATTGGTTGATAAAGGCTTGCTACTTCTACTCCTTTTCCATTTCATCCATTTTTAAATGCCACTGACTTGTCTGATGTGTCTCTCACCAATCCATTGTTACGGTCCTGTTCTTGGGCTTAGAATCTCAGTCGCGTCTGACTCTGCTACCCCATGAACAGTAGCTCCTCTGTCCATGGGAGTCTCCAAGCAAGAATATTGGAGTGGGTTGCCATGCCCTCCTCCAGGGGATCTTCCCAGCCCAGGGACTGAACCCAGGTCTCCCACAATGTGGGCAGATTCGTTACCAGCAGAGCTACAGGGAAGCCCGAGAATACTCGAGTGGGTAGCCTATCGCTCCTCCAGGCGATCTTCCTGACCCAGGAACAGGACCGGGGTCTCCTGCCTTGCAGACTCTGTACCAGCACAGCTACAGGGAAGCCCTAGTCCACTCTCAAGCCTAAGCTTCAAAGCCATTTTCCACTGAAATTGTCCCCCTTTACTCCTATCAGGAAGCACCCTCAGTTTCTCCCATCCAGCCCCCTAGGCCATTTTATTTGTATGTTGTTTGTTCCTCTGTTTGAAACCTGTTTATGCTTCACAGGATTAGATATAATATCTCATTTTTCTTTAAATGCTTACTTTTAGTAACATGGTTTCTAGCTCACATAGGTTGAATACAGATGCAGGAATTTTGCTTCTTTTTTTGTGGTTGATTCCAATTTTATTTATTTATTTTGTAATGAGGTATAGTTGGTTTACAATGTATTAAATTCAGGTCCAGAGTAAAGTGATTCAGTTAGACATATATATGTAGATACAGCTATTCTTTTTCAGAATCTTTTCTCTTATAGGTTATTACAAAATATTAAGTATAGGTGCCTGTGCTGTATACTAGGTCCTTGTTGGCTGTCTATTTTGTGTGTGTGTGTATTGTGTGTGTGTACGTGTGTGTATATGTGTGTGTACGTGTGTATATGTGTGTGTATGTGTGTGTATATGTGTGTGTGCATGTGTGTGTGCATGTGTGTGTGTGTGTGTGTGTGTGTGTGTGTGTGTGAATCCCAATCTCCCAATCCTCACCTCCTCGCTATTGCCTTTGGTAACCATAAATTTGCCTTCTATGTCTGTGTATCTGTTTCGGTTTTGTAAATAAGTTCATTTGTATTGTTTTCTAGATTCCAGCTATAGGTGGTATGACATTTGTCTTTCTTCTGTTTAATACGTATCAGTGTGGCACACGCTGCAGGAGTCCATTATGTGGACCATTTAAAAATTATCTCTGCGTGTTCCCGAAGAGAAGAAAATGCAGCCGCTATTTAAGTAGGTTATACGTTACAACTAGTTGACTAAACATTTAACTGAAACATAGCTTTACTGTTAAAGCAAGCCCTAATTAATTCATTAAAATAGTTTTAGGTCAGTTGTCAAAATCTTTTTCAAATCTCTGCGTGCACCAGCTGTTGGCTATCACATTGTATAGCATCAAGTTTGCTGGTCTGGTGGTTGAGACTGTTCCCACTACAGGGGGCATAGATTCGACCCCTGGTCAGGGAACTAAGACTCTGCATGCCACGTGGCCAAAAATAAATGAAAATAAAATTGACATCTATAATATTGAAAAAAAGAATTACTTGCATAATCCAACACCCAGAAAAACAGAGAAAACTAGTGTAACTGGTATAAAAGTAAGACTTGTCATGCCCAGAGTGTATCAGCAAAGGGGTACATTCTCAGACTGAATTAGTAGTTTTCAGATTGGGAACTGGGGAGAAAAGTCAAAATGTGTGTCACCAGGCTACACTCTGTTTTTCCATCGTTAACCATGACTGTGCCTTCTACCTGTGAAGAGAAAAGAGAAGAGGGGCAGGGACTCAAACCCTCATCCTGGAGAGCAGTTCTGATTATATCTTACTCCTGGCTTCCCTTTCCTTGTTCTATCGCCTGAAAAAAATCGAAGAATTTTGGACACATCAGAAGTCCATCTTCCGCCTGCGTCATCCAGCATGTGAACTGTTTGAAGAGGAGACGAAGCGTCTCCCCACAAAAAGTAAGGTCCCCACTTAGGAGACGTCCCAGCTCTGTAAACTGAATAGAGTGGTCTGTGGTTTTAAATCTTATCTGTGCTTTGTAATTTTATTTATCCTTTTAATTTTTAAAAAATTAAGTTTTAATTTTGTTAGAAAATGACTGAAGTGTCTGTCAGTAAATTATTCTCCAACTCAATTCCCTACTCTCCCTCTTGCACCTGCTGAAATGGAACTCAGAACCACTTTCAACAGCTTGCTTCCTTGTGCCATCTCTCTTTGTTGTTGCTTTTAATGAATAGGTGATGGAGGGTGTTTACAAACTTTTGCAGCTAAACGTTGATTATGTTTTAGTCAGAGAGGCCAAATGGCTGGTTTTTATGACCGGAAAAATAAAAGTCCCTTCACATTGTGAAAGTGCATTAATGCGATTCCTCTAGAGTGACGTAGAAGACCCTCAAGGCACAGTTAAGTTAGCGAAAGTCGCTCGCTCGTGTCTGGCTCTTTGCGACCCCACAGACTATACAGTCCATGGAATTCTCCAGGCAAGAATAGTGGTGTGGATCGCCTTTCCCTTCTCCAGGGGATCTTCCCAACCCAGAGATCAAACCCAGGTCTCCCGCATTGCAGGTGGATTCTTTACCCGCTGAGCCACCAGGGAATCGAATAGTTTGGTTGCATGCGTGTTTTTAGTGGAAAACCACTTAAGAATGAAGGATTGGGGGCTGTTGCTTCACATATTAGTGGGACATCACTGCACGCTCATCTTCTTTACTTTTTCTTTCTTGCTCTAGTAGACTTAGGTCTGAAGACAGGTTAGTTTGCTTCACCAGGGGGCCTTTATCATGATTTCTGCCTCTCACTAGTCACCTCAGTTGGAAAGGCAGCATCAGCTGAGGGTGAGCACCCCTCCGTGGAGAGGAGGCGCTGCCTCAGTAAGCGGGGCATATCTCAAGGAGAGTGGAGTCCTGGGACGGAAGAGGAAACCTAAGAAACCGGAAGTTCCGGGAGGCAGTCTGGACGCCGATGCTGCTCACGTAGGGGGTGCCCTGTTTCCCTGTTGTGCATATGTGTGGGCTCCTGGCGCCAGCTGCGCCCATGGGAAGACTCCCACTCCAATTGTAGGGCTTGGCGGGTGAAGCAGAGGGGAGAAGTCGCATTGCTAAGATTGCTCAGAGAGCGCCAGATACTGACCTCTGTGGGCCTCTGTTGGGCCTGGGACAACCACAGACTGAGCTTGCAGGCGAGCTGCCTTCTTGCCCCAGGAGAACCAGCGGGAGGGCTCAATGGGGTCCTGCCCCACGGTGCCACCAAAGGCCCCTGGCTCTGTGAGCTCCCAGGCTGCTCCCCGGTCCTACTCTCCTAGCTCTGTTCAGACACATGTACTCTTTGCAGGCCTAGATTAGAGTTGTCAGGACTCCCTAACTATTTCTCGCTGATTATAAAAGAGTACGGATGTGAGAGTTGGACTGTGAAGAAGGCTGAGTGCCAAAGAATTGATGCTTTTGAACTGTGGTGTTGGAGAAGACTCTTGAGAGTCCCTTGGACTGCAAGGATATCCAACCAGTCCATTCTGAAGATCAGCCCTGGGATTTCTTTGGAAGGAATGATGCTAAAGCTGAAACTCCAGTCCTTTGGCCACGTCATGTGAAGAGCTGACTCATTGGAAAAGACGCTGATGATGGGAGGGATTGAGGGCAGGAGGAGAAGGGGACGCCAGAGGATGAGATGGCTGGATGGCATCACCAACTAGATGGACGTGAGTCTGGGTGAACTCCGGGAGTTGGTGATGGACAGGGAGGCCTGGCCTGCTGCGATTCACGGGGTCGCAAAGAGTCGGACATGACTGAGCGACTGAAGTGAACTGGACTGATAAAAGAGTAAGACGTTGAATTAACTGTTGGTTTTGCCTGTGGTAACACATGCGTGGTTTCACTGTGTAATGCACTGATTGACTTATGATCCATAAATGTGTGTGTGTCCGTGCATTTTAAAAAATGTGTCCGTAATCATCATTATGGCTCAATGGCTGATTTTAAAGGGCAGTCATATCCTAGGTTGTGGGTTTATTTTGCCTCTTCTTTATGGGTCATGGCTGGAGGAGCTGAATGACATTATAAATGAACATAGAATTAAACAATTAAAGGTTTAAGATAGTTTTGTGGGCCCAAGACAAAGTGGAGGAAATCTCCTGATTTAGGATCGGCTTATGTTTTCTCCAGTTCTTACAAACATCACACTGAACAGTGAGCTTAAGGTTTCCAGTGAGTGTGTCAAGCTGCTGATGGGGCCTCCAGTGGAAACTGTCCGTTAGCCACCCAGATCCTCTCGAATCCGAGTGTATCTGCACTTTTGCCTCCTACACGCTGAACTTCTGACTCTTCTTCATAAAAGCACTCTTGGGCTACGAAAGCCCAAACCGAGGGCCAGAAACCTCTGGAAGGTGAAGATGCCCTTGGGAGGCCCTTAGCAGTGATGGGCAGATGCGGGACTGTGCACGCCCCACTGCCTCACCTCGGGTCAGGCTGCACTGCAGCGAGCCTGTACCCTTCAGCCAGCTGTGCAGGATCAGGCTGAAACCGCGCTCTCCTCTCCTCTTCTCTTTGTCTGCCCTGCTTCTCCTGCAGGTCCACTGGTTTCTTTTAGGAGCCTGTCTTTGAAACTCACTTGTGCCATATAATCTTTCTCTCAGAGTCTGCTTCTGGGAAAGCAAACCTCAGACAGGTCTTTTTGAAAACAGAGTTACACAGTCTTTATCTGTTAGCTAGCTCTGTTCCTGTTTGTTATTCTGTACTTCGATGAGGAGGCAACACTCACGGGAAAATCCACACTGCAAAATACTTGAATGATCTCTACAGTTCTGGTGGGAGCATTACATAGAAGCCCATATGGTCTCCATTGATAAAGGAACAACTTTTGAGCATTGCTGAAATGAACCCGCGTGCCACGTGAAAGTGCTGTCTGCTTGTCCTGCTTCTTATCTTCCTTTACCAATGTCCTTCTGGGACTGCAAGTCTAGCAGAAAGTTCTCTGTGTTCTGTCTTCTTGGAATGGTACTGCTTTAACCATTTCACCTCCACCCCCTGCATGTTAAGCGCTCCACGGGGAAGCCAGGGTTTAGATGGCGAGTGGGCGTGGGGTGTAGGTCTTCATGCAGGAAAAGCTCATGAGAAAGGCTCATGGCTCTGGCCAGTGCCCTGGGACTTTTCTTTTTTTTTTCTCCTTTTGAAACCACCCTTTCCCCCTTTATGTCCCTACCGTTGTCTCCAACTCACTTATCTTCTGGCCTCCCTCTTTTCATTGCCAATAGCGTCGGATCACATTTTCTCTCCTGTTTTCCACTGTGATTTTAAACAAAGCCTATAATATATTCCTCGGGACCAAGATACAAAAATAAGTTCTGTTCAAGCTTTTGAAATACATTGTACATGTTCATGCTAAGTTGCTTTAGTCATGCCCGACTCTTTTCGACCCTATGGGCTGTAGCCCGCCAAGCTCCTTTGTCCATGGGATTCTCCAGGCAAGAATACTGGAGTGGGTTGCCATTTCCTCCTCCAAGGGGATCTTCCCAACCCAAGGGCTGAACCCACATCTTTTACATCTCCTGCATGGCAGGAAGGTTCTTTACCTCTAGCACCACCTGGGGAGCCCTGTGTGTGTGTGTGTGTGTGCACGTATGTTTGGCATGGGCTGTGGATTATGTTTAGGAAGGAAGACTGACTACCAGTACTACAAGCAAGGGATGGCAAGATGGTATTCTACTCTACCTAGGTACCCCTGCCCCATTTTTCTTGTTTTAAGTTGAACTCTTTTAAAAAGACTGAATTTTGTTCACCAAGGATAGAGAGAGAGTCATTTACATTTCAAAAGTTGTTTTGGATGTTTCGACCCAGAGCTGGGTCTAGGCCAAGGGTGAAGAGAGCAGAACAAAAGATTTATCTGGGAAGTGAGGAGAGGGACTGGGAGCTAGAATCATCGCCAAGATCACTGCTGTGGATGCCAGAGGTGGGGGGAAGGATGGATAAAAGGCAGGCCCTTGTCACCCCATCCCAACACTAGTCCCTGGGTCCTTGTTTTAAAGGGAGGTAACCCGAGTCCTCATTTCAAAATGAGGAGTGCCCCTGGGTCAAGAGATCTGAAGCAGGCCTGGTGGGGAGTAACCAGAACAAAGAGGAGAGCTGAAAGGCTTGAGAAACACAGCATGCATGGCCGGAGAATGAGGCATCGGTGACTGGGGTTGCCTCCCCTGGGGCTTCAGGTGTGTGCGGGACACTCTGGGCCAGGTGCAGACCTGCTGTGCAGGGTCCCTTTGCAGCCGGCCAGCAGCTTGCTGTGCCACCTGTCTCAGCTCTCGCTGTCCCTCAGCCATTGTGGGGCCCAGAATACATTCAGAAAAGGGCCTACCTAAGAGATCCACCTTTTCGTTTGATTTAGATCAGTGGACAGCTTTATGCTCTGGAAGGCTTTGCCCTTGCGGAAGTTTTGTCCTTTGATTGACAGATTCTAACTGCTTTCTGCTTAGAAGAAAATGGAATAGGTTTTATTCTTGAAAGGTACCTGTTGCTGGGATTTGAAATCTTAAAATAGAAGTTGCCATTCCTTTCACATCTAAAAGATCTGACTTCAGAACAGGAATCTGAGCAAACTAAAGCTTTACTGCAGAGATTTTTTTAAATCGTTTTCTTCCCAAAGCAGAAAATTACACGTGTTGCAATAATTGTTTTATTGTTTTGTTTTTGCCAAAGACAAAAGTGAAAAAGAAGGTTTTATGAGAAAATATAAATTCTATTATAGGGGACACAGTGAAAAGAGGGAAACACAAGACACATTGATACATGGCCGCTTACAGCAGTCATCAACTTGCTTCTCTTGATGCTTATTTTTAATTTTAAAATTAGCATCCTTTCAGCAAAGACACTGGATTGTAATAGATAAATGGTGGTTTAGGTGGTTTAGTGGCTAAGTCGTGTCTGCCTCTTTGCCACCCTATGGACTGCAGCCCTCCAGGCTCCTCTGTCCATGGAATTTTCCAGGCCAGAACACTGGAGTGGGTAGCCATTCCCTTCTCCTGGGGATCTTCCACACCCAGGGATCAAACCCAGGTCTCCTGCACTGCAGGTGGATTCTTTACCAACTGAGTTAAAAGGGAAGCCTCAATAGATAAATAAGTAATCAAATTGGAACACAGATGAAATAATGGAGAATCTTATCATTTAAGAGCTGGGCAGAGGAGCAGGATTTTGTCATGAGATTTCTGGAGAAGCCACAAGAGTATGAAGACCAAGTAGGAAATCTACATGATGGTTTCGTGTGTCACAGATAAGTTAAGGTAACTACAAATAAACATCTGTTCAGTTCAGTTCAGTCGCTCAGTTGTGTCCGACTCTTTGCGACCCCATGAATTGCAGCACGCCAGGCCTCCCTGTCCATCACCAACTCCTGGAATTCACTCAAACTCATGTCCATCGAGTCGGTGATGCCATCCAGCCATCTCATCCTCTGTCGTCCCCTTCTCCTCCTGCCCCCAACCCCTCCCAGCATCAGAATCTTTTCCAATGAGTCAACTCTTCGCATCAGGTGGCCAAAATATTGGAGTTTCAGCCTCAGCATCATTCCTTCCAAAGAACACCCAGGGCTGATCTCCTTTAGAATGGACTGGTTGTATCTCCTTGCAGTCCAAGGGACTCTCAAGAGTCTTATCCAACACACAAAAGCATCAATTCTTCAGTGCTCAGCTTTCTTCACAGTCCAACTCTCACATCCATACATGACCACAGGAAAAACCATAGCCTTGACTAGACTGACCTTTGTTGGCAAAGTAATGTCTCTGCTTTTGAATATGCTCTCTAGGTTGGGCATAACTTTCCTTCCAAGGAGTAAGCGTCTTTTAATTTCATGGCTGCAGTCACCATCTGCAGTGATTTTGGAGCCCCCCAAAATAAAGTCTGCCTCTGTTTCCACTGTTTTCCCATCTATTTCCCATGAAGTGATGGGACCGGATGCCATGATCTTAGTTTTCAAATAAGCATAAGTGGTTATTTTGATAATTTGTTGTAGTCTAGAAAATACACTGAGTCCTTTGCAAATATAACCTCTTGTGATCTCCTGCAGTATTCTGACATGGCACCAGTCATCTTAATTGCAAACACTCAGGCTTAAAGAGGTGAGCTCACTTGTGTCATGTCTCACTAATCAGAGGGGCTGAGAATGCAAATGTTTGATTGATCTACGATGGGAATTTTATATAAAAAAATGTAACGGCAGTGTAGTGCAAAAAGGCAGGCAGGAGAGCCATTGATATGAAAGTTTCCAGGCTAGATATTGGAGAAGGTGTTACACTTGGTAAGAACTAGGGTTGTGGAGGAATATGTGGGGAAAAAGGAAGTAAACCCAAAGCAGCTCGCAGAGAGAGTGAATGATGCATTGAAGATTTGACAGTGAAATTCCTGGAAGACTAAGGTTTAAGGAATAACTCGAAGACTAAGTCGTCTCTGTGTGTGCGCTCAGTCACTCAGTCGTGTCCAACTCTGTGCAACCCCATGGACTGCAGCCCACCAGACTCCTCTGTCCATGGGATTCTCCAGGCAAGAACACTGGAGTGGGCTGCCATTTCCTGCTCCAGGGGATCTTCCCGGCCGAGGGATCAAACCCTGGTCTCCGGCATCTCCTGCATCATGCCACCTGGGGAGCCATGACTAGGCTGATACTTACGAAATTAATCCCCTGTGTGTTTTCTCTATAGGAGGAATGTGTGGTCAACACTTACGTGAAGTAGAAACCTGATCGATGTTCATATTAAACTTCATATGATTGACTTTTAAAGTCAAACTGATTATCATAGTATGTAATCATATATTCAATTCATTGCAAGTACATCTGGGTAAATAATGATTTTAGAAATCTTTTAAATTTCTTTTACTTTATTCTGTTTCCTTAACCATGCAGTGATTCCTCCTTTTTCCCAAGAAGCATTTAGGAGGAAATAGACCCTCCCTTTCTTTTTGGAGAAAGAGAACCTTGTCTCCCCAGTGACTCTGCCTCCTCAGTGTAGACATTTACCATGTGGAATTTCAGCTTATTACAACGTGATTCAAAGAGAATGTGAAGACGCTCAAGAAACATTTTTCATACTTATTTTCCTGAGGGGCCCCGACCAGCATGGGATGTGAAGATGGTGGATACATACTTAAAATGTTCGTTTCCTTCTAAGAAGTATGGTCTAGTTGAGATTCGTCTGTGTATACTGTGTGTCGTTTCTGCTTGATTAGAGGAAGGTGTTGATGCTGTTACAGTTTCAAGGGGGCCTCCAGCATACCATCACAGCTGCATCCCTTCCAGTCCCTGCCCTTTTCCGTCCCTAAATGAAGAAAAAGGAGAAGTAGAAGGAATCTCTGCCTTCATTTAGTGACTTCTAATTCACTTAAATTCCTAGTAGTATGAGCCATTTTTCAGTGGTTCTCTAGCATAAAAACTCAGTAGAAAAGAAACAGTGTAATTCATTTTTTATGGTACATTTTGAAGGTTCTTTGTAAACATTCTTTCCTAAACTCTCTTTTTTTTAGATGAAATATTTGATGTCAGGGAATATTGGATTGGCCAAAAAATTCATTCAATGTTTTTGGCCAACCCAATATACTATTTTAGTATGGAAACTGTAAAGCATAATCAAATGTAAACATCATGTCCTTCCAATCCAGCTTAAGAAACTGAACATTTTAAGTTTAAAAATAATTTGTTTTTTGTCCCCTGCCTTCCAGTCAGAGGTTATCTGTATCCAAAATGTTTTATCCACCATTTCCATGTTTTACTTCATTGTTTTGGCCCCTAAGGATATACCTTTGCATAAAGAATGATTTACTTCTGCCTGTTTTTGGCATCATAGAAATATCAGCGTGCCCAGGTACCTCCTCTGTTACTTATGTTTCTAGTTAGAACCATGTGTCTGAGCTTCGTGTCTGTTGGCACGCTTAGCTGTATTTCCATTCTTGCCGTGCTGAAAGCTGTGCAGCTGTGAACGGGTCGGAGGGCCGAGGTAGGTCTGCTCTCTTGCAGATGGACGTCTGTGCCTGTGTTTCTGCGGACGTGAAGTCCGCTCCTCTTAACATCCTTGCTCGTGGCTGTTTGTGCACAGACAACAAGCTTCTCTCCAGAGTCCATCCCTAGGAATGGGAGGCTGGATCAGGCAGTTCTTGGTTCTCATCTTCATCAGAAGTTCTCCAAGAATTGTACCACTTTTTCCTCCCACCTGTGGGTAAAGGATTCTTTTTGTTCTAAATTTTTTTCAAATGGTTGATGGTATTGTACAATTAAAAAAAAATTATGTCAATTTCTTGTCTGAAAAATAAACTCTAAGGTAATTTGGTATTTTCAAAACTGTCCCTGAATACTAATGGAGTTGGTCAATTTTCTCTATATTTATTGGCTGCTTATTTTTCTTTTTCTGTGGAATATCCATTAAAAATTTTTTTCAATAATAGATTCATGGTTCCATGTAGGGTTTCATTTTTATTTTTAATTTTATTTGTTATTATTTTTAATTTATTAATTGGAGGATAATTGCTTTACAATGTTGCGTTGGTTTCTGCTACAGTGTGAGTCAGTTATGAAGTGAAGTGAAGTGAAAGTCACTCAGTCGTGTCTAAGTCTTTGCAACCCCATGGACTGTCCATGGGATTCTCCAGGCCAGAACACTGGAGTGGGTCGCCTTTCCCTTCTCCAGGGGATCTTCCCAACCCAGGGATCGAACACAGGTCTCCCACTTTGCAGGTGGATTCTTAACCAGCTGAGCCACAAGGGATGCCCAAGAACACTGGAGTGGGCAGCCTGTCCCTTCTTGAGGGGATCTTTCCTACCCAGGAATTGAACCCGGTAGATTAAAGAATCTATCTGCCAATGCAGGGGATGCAAGGGATGTGGGTTTGATCCCTGGGTTGGGAAGACCCCCTGGAGGAGGAAATGGCAATCAACTCCAATATTCTTGCCTGGAGAATCCCATGGACAGAGGGGCCTGGTGGGCTGTGGTCCACAGGGTTGCAGAGTCAGACATGACTGAGCGCGCACATTTATATGTAAAATAGACCACAAGCCCCTACTGTACAGCACAGTGACTGCACTCAGTACTGTCCAATGCCCTGTGTGGGTAAGACTCTGAAAATGGATAAATACATGATGTGTAAGTGAATCACTTTGCTGTACATGTGGAACTTTTACATTGTAAATCAACTGTACTCCAATATCGAATAAAATTTTTTTAAAATTGTATGTGCTAACAACAGGTTTTATATAAGATATGTAGCAGATACATAGGATATTAGCAAATAAGTCCCAGCAGTTTAAAAGTGCATGCAATGTAGTATTGAGGTTCAGTTTTAGTAATTTTGGGTATAATTGAAGAGATGAGAATGGATGATATGGAATAGGTTCTTGATAAAGTTAACTCGATACTTCTCCGGGAGCACTGATGTTTCTGGGGAAGGCAGAGGGAAAAGGTCAAAATGGAGCCAGAAGAGATGAGAGTCGGGGAGAAAGAGGAACAGTAGCATCTGAACAGGAGGGAGCACCTAGGAGGGAGGGAGCACCTAGGAAGGAGGGCTCCTCCACGGCGTTTGCAGATGTTCCTAGGAGTATATTCTGTGGTCCACTTTGGATGCCCAGTGTGAACGCCCAGAAGCTGATGGTGCCTGTCAGCCCCTGGCAGGCACTGTGCCTGCTGACACAAACACAGGGGCGAGTGCCTGGTCTCCATCAGTGCACCTCCAGCAAGGAGGAAAGGTGAATGTAGAGAGAACCACAGCACAAGGCGCTCTGTGATCATTGCTGTGGAGCACAAGGGAGAAACTAGTGCACTCTGTTGGCAATGGGTCACATAAGCCTCCACAGTGGGAGAGAAGCGGTAAGTTAGGGACAAAGTGTTTTTTTCTCTTAAAGCCTTCTCTGTAATTTTAATTAGGTTCTTCTTTTCAGATTATCATCTCTTAGCTAAATGGAAAATTTCTGATGAATTACAATGACCAGCTTCTTTCAAAATCTTACTTTTATTCAAAAAACCCATGGTATTTTGTGATTTAATTTTTAGGAGGTATAGTGTCAATGTTTAGTTAAAGATAAGAATGTCCTCGTGTAGCTGAAGAACATATGAATAACTTTATGGCTGTAAGAATAGTAAGAATTTATCAAAGAGGGTAGGACGTTGTAGAGACAATTGTTAAAAAATTTATTAAAGGACATTACAGAATAACTAAATAAATAAGAGCTCTATCACAGTTACGGACAGAAAGATATGAAATAATAAAAATCTCCCTATTCTTTCTAAATCAAACTACATGGTATACTGTGAATCGAATAGCTATGAAATTTTTTTCACGGACACAAAAGGGTGGTTCTAAAACTGGGGTGAATCTAACATTGCCATAGGAGAGGAAATTACCAGAAATAAATAAGGCCCCTTAAAAAGGGAGAACGTGGAGACCGTGCTGTGCGAGACAATGGCCTTATAGCAAACGCAAATTCAGCACAGCAAGACCGCGACCCTCGCCCAGGGAGAAAGAAACAGACCAAGGAAACAGTCCGAACGCCGCGAACAACCCCATTTCCAAAATGCAGTGTGCTCGTTTACCCACCCAGTCAGCACGTATTGCGGGGTGCTGAGCCATGCCTGGCATTTTCTGGGTGATGGGGTTCCCGCAGTAAACAAGGCAGAGGATCCTTTCTCTGCGGGGGTCACGCAGTCAGAGTAAGGGTGAGGGAGCAAAGCGAAGCGGGAGAGGGATTGAGCAGATTTGGGGCAGTGCGGGCTTCTGAATATGGATGGCTGTGGTCTCACCGAAGGAGGGGAGAAGCGGCCGGCAGGGCCCCTGGAGGGCGCGCGCCTCGGGCAGCCGGCGGGGACTTTGCAGGGGAGCCGCGCCCAGGCCGAGACACAGCGGCCGGCAGGGACTGAGCCGCCGGCCCGGCTTCCGTGTGAGGAAGGCGGAGCTGGTTTGCTACCTCACACCAGACACAGGGTCTGACCTCCTGTAGGTTAGAGACTTCTCTGTGAACGGCAAAACTTTAAGAAAACGTTTAATGGCCTTAAGGTAGGAAATGTTTTTTTACTAAATCAAATAAGTTCAAAAAACTTTGAAACTAAGAACATTTGTCATCAAAAGTCCCTATAAAGACATCAAAAACACAGGTCACAAGTCTGACAAAAGACTGTTAGTGGCTCAGCGTGTCCGACTCTGTGGGACCCCATGGACTGTAGCCCACCAGGCTCCCCTGTCCGCGGGGTCTCCGGGCGAGAACACTGGAGGGGCTGCCGTGTCCTTCTCCGGGGGTTATGGAGCCAGGGTCTCCTACACTGCGTAGCAGGCGGATTCTCTACGGGCTGAGCCACAAGGGAAGCCCGTAGGAATAATAGCCTGAACAGGTGAAGAGCTCTAACCATTCGGGAAACAGACAGCTGGGGGAAGTCGCTGTATAACACGGGCAGCTCCGCCTGGCACGCTGTGATGGCCTGGGGCGGAGGTCGGGGGGAGAGGCTAGATCGTTGTGACTGACCCCGAGAGCTCAGCTGGTGAAGAATCAGATATTTCATGGTGACCGACCCCAAGAGCTTAGCTGGTGGAGTCTGCCTGCAGTGCGGGAGACTGGGCCACCCTGGACGCTCCCTACCTTACGTGCGGTGCGTGTGTTAATCCCAGGCTCCCGATCTCTCCCTCCCCCGCCACCTTCCGCCTTGAGTGACCGTAAGCCTGTCTTCCGTGTCTGCCAGCCTGTATCTGTTCTGCAAATAACTTCACTGGTGTCCTTATTTCAGATTCCACTGACAGTTTCATATCTCCCCAGTAGCGCACATCCCCCTACCCACGGATGCATCCACACACACCTTTCTGAAATGCGCCGTGTCTCCCTGTACACACGGAATGCTTGGTGTCCTCTCTATCATTTCCCCAAATGAAAAGCACCCGTCTTTGTCGCGCTTTATTTCAGACAGATGATGCTGACTTTAAAGCCTCTCTTCTCAAGCTCTCCCCAGCCCTGCCCCCCGATCTCCCAATTGCTCCTGGCTAAATTACAACTGATACTGTTCTCATGGATTTCTGAAACAGGCCCTGGTCTGTCTTCCTGACTCTAGACTGATTTTTGACCTTTAGGTTCTTCTCTAAATTATTTTTCTAAATATGCAAATATTGTTACATATACTTTTTAAAAATGAATATTTATTGGAGTATAGTTGGTTTACAATATTGTGTTAGTTTCTGCTTACAACAAAGTGCATCAGTTCTATGTATATATACATATATTCACTCTTTTTCTAGACTGTTTTCCCATATAGGTCACTACAGAGTATTGAACACAGTTCCCTGAGCTACACACTAAGTTCTTATTAAGGTAAGGCAAGGTAAGGTGAAGTCGCTCAGTCGTGTCCGACTCTTTGTGACCCCATGGACTGTAACCTACTAGGCTTCTCCGTCCATGGGATTCTCCACGCAAGAATACTGGAGTGGATTGCTATTTCCTTCTCCAAGGTTCTTACTAGTTATCTGTTTTATATATAGTTCAGTTCAGTTCAGTTCAGTCGCTCAGTCATGTCCGACTCTTTGTGACCCCATGAACCACAGCACCCAGGCCTCCCTGTCCATCACCAACTCCTGGAGTTTTCTCAAACTCACGTTCATCGAGTCGGTGACGCCATCCAGCCATCTCATCCTCTGTCGTCCCCTTCTCCTCTTGCCCCCAAACCCTCCCAGCATCAGAGTCTTTTCCAATGAGTCAATTCTTCGCATGAGGTGGCCAAAGTACTGGAGTTTCAGCTTCAGCATCAGTCCTTCCAAAGAACAACCAGGACTGATCTCCTCTAGAATGGTCTGGTTGGATCTCCTTGCAGTCCAAGGGACTCTCAAGAGTCTTCTCCAACAACACAGTTCAAAAGCATCAGTTCTTCGGCGCTCAGCTTTCTTCACAGTCCAACACTCACATCCATGCATGACCACTGGAAAAACCATAGTTTTGACTAGACAGAACTTGTTGGCAGAATAATGTCTCTGCTCTTCAATATGCTGTTTTAGTTGGTCATAGCTTTTCTTCCAAGGAGTAAGCGTCTTTTAATTTCATGGCTGCAATCACCATCTGCAGTGATTTTGGAGCCCCCAAAAATAAAGTCTGTCACTGTTTCCATTGTTTCCCCATCTGTTTCCCATGAAATGATGGGGCTGGATGCCATGATCATAGTTTTCTGAATGCTGACTTTTAAGCCAACTTTTTCACTCTCCTCTCTCACTTTCATCAAGAGGCTCTTTATTTCTTCTTTGCTTTCTGCCATATGGGTGGTGTTATCTGCAAATCTGAGGTTTTTGATATTTCTCCCAGAAAATTTGATTCCAGCTTGTACTTCATTAAGCCCAGCATTTTACATGATGTACTCTGCATAGAAGTTAAATAAGCAGCCTGACAGTACACAGCTTTGACATAAGCCTTTCCTGATTTGGAAGTATCTGTTGTTCCATGTCCAATTCTAACTGTTGCTTCTTGACCTGCATACAGATTTCTCAGGAGGCAGGTAAGGTGGTCTGATATTCCCATCTCTTTAAGAATTTTCCACAGTTCATTGTGATCCACACAGTCAAAGGCTTTGGCGTAGTCAATGAAGCAGAAGTAGATGTTTTTCTGAAACTCTCTTGCTTTTTTGATGATCCAGTGGTTGATGGCAATTTGATCTCTGGTTCCTCTGCCTTTTCTAAATCCAGCTTGAACATCTGGAAGATCATGGTTCACGTACTATAGAAGCCTGGCTTGGAGAATTTTGAGCAGTACTGCTAGAGAGTGAGATGGGTGCAGCTCCACATCGTTTGGTGTGCATATAAATGGCAATCTCTCAATTTGTCCACCCCAGCTTCACCCTTGGTTACCATCACTTTGTTTTATACACCTGTGACTGTTTCTGTTCTGTAAGTAGGTTCAGTGGCTCCATTTTTTAAAGCCCATGTGTAAATGTTCTCTCAAGGTATTTTTCTTGCTCTGATTTCACTTTGTACGATAACCTCTAGGTCCATCCATGTTGCTGAAAGTGACATTATATCATTTCATTTTATGGCTGAGTAAACCTAGACAGAGCTTCCCCAGTGGCTCAGATGGTAAAGAATCTGCCTGCAACGCAGGAGACCCAGGTTCAATCCCTGGGTCAGGAAATACCGTGGAGAAGGGAATGGGAACCAACTCCAGTGTTCTTGCCTAGAGAATTCCATGGACAGAGGAGCCTGATGGGCTATGGTCCATGGGGGTGCAAAGAGTCGGACACAACTAAGCAATTAGTACTTTCACTTTTTGAACTTAGTCTTTGTATTAACAAGCAGAGATATCACTTTGTCAACAAAAGCCCCTATAGTCAAAGCTATGTTTTTTCCAATAGTCGTGTAGGGATGTGAGAGTTGGACCATAAAGAAGGTTAAACACTGAAGAACTGGTGCTTTTGAACTGTGGTGCTAGAGAAGACTCTTGAGAGTCCCTTGGACTGCAAGGAAATCAAACCAGTCAATCCTAAAGGAAATTGATGCTGAATATTCATTGGAAGGACTGATGCTGAAGCTGAAGCTCCTATATTTTGGACACCTGAGGCGAAGAGGCAGCTCATTAGAAAAGACCCTGATGCTGGGAAAAATTGAGAACATGGGAGAAGTGGACGACAGACAGTGAGATGGTTGGATGGCATCACTGACTCAATGGACTTGAGTTTGAGCAAACTCCGGGAGATGGTGAAGGACAGGGAGCCCTGGTGCTGTAGTCTGTGAGGGTGCAAAGAGTAGGACACGGTTTAGCAACTAACCACTCTGCTGCTGATGGACACTTAGGCTGCTCCCATGTCCTGACTGTTAAATAGCAGTTACATAAACCTGGTAGCTCGTAAGGCGAAGAATCTGCCTGCAATGCAGGAGACCCGGGTCCAATCCCTGGGTCAGGAAAACCCCTGCAGAAGGAAATGCAAGCCACTCTAGTATTTTTGCCTGGAGAATTCCACGGGCAGAGGAGCCTGGCAGTGACCATCCATGGGGTCACAGAGTTGGACACACAACTGAGCAGCTAGCACTTCACCCTCTAGAATAAGATGGCTCCTTACAGCTGAACATTGCTGCAAGGATGAGTGTCCAAGCTCATCAGCCCGGCACACGTGGCGTGCATGAGCCCGTTTCCCTCACTCTTTCCACGTCTTCCACTCACACTGTTCTCCTCTCACACCTAAATTTTAAATGTTTACAGACAGCGTCACATTCCCTTGTACCTTAACATGGGTTGTTGCTCTTATGCTTGTCATTTCCATCTAAATAATTCCGACTTGTTGAGCTCATATGGGGTCATTCATGTGAAGCCTTCTGGGACATCCCACGCCAGCAAAGGTCTCCTTTCCTCTGACACTTGGCTCAGATGTTAGCTTTCACACTTGCTGATTTGAGCTAAAACGTGCGTCTGTTTTTCTAACTGTATTCTAAGTTCCTTTCTGAAGGCTGGAGCTGTTTGTTTTGCATCGTACCTTCCTCTGGAGTTAGAGGAAGGTGTTTGTCCTTCTGACAAACATCTAGTGCCGATTCAGAAACCATCTCTGGCCGCTCCGCAGGGTGTCCTTCCCTGTCCTTGACACCTTGCAAGCCTAAATGGTCAAGGTCTTGTCAAACTGATGAGCCTTCCCAATTCATCTTCAATTCATTTCGCTCTGTATGTTGTCGTATTAACTAATGTCTCAGCAATCAATCCAGAATATTTTTAAAAGATTCCGTGTTCAACCATTATCTTATCATACCTGGAAAATGAGCATAGGTGTTATTAATTTTTCCATAAATATCTAGAGGATGAGAGTATCTGGAAACTACAAAATCACTGTGGATCCTGAACATGTCTGCCTCTGCATCAAGTGCTACACATTTATTATCTCACTTAATCCTCTTAGTGCTCCTTCCTAAGGCCAAAAGGTGAGTAGCTGACCATTCTAGAATGTGAATACAAGTCTGTCCACTACAAGATCTGTCCTCCAGGATACTTGTTTGTTTCAGAGCCACTCTCGGCTCCATCTCCCAGGGCTCACTCTCCCCTTCATCGCCTGTTGAGCCCTCTGTTGCTTCTGTTGTAGCCCCTGTGGGTTTATATGAGAGAGAGCGAATGCTTATGGGATTGCTGGCCAGGCCCTGTCATGCCATACGTGGTCTTTTCCTGTTCATTGTTTTGAAATTGCTTGAAATTCAGTTTAGGAGCCTGACACTTGATCTGTGCTGGGTTTTTCTGAAGAGTTAACATTTGCATCCCAAACCGCTCAGGCAGCTGTATTTTTTGCTTCTTTTTCCCCCGAGGTAATTGGCAGAAGTCTTTAGCATTAGTGCATTATCTTCGTTGTGATTGCTGCTCTTATGTTTGCTTTTTTTTAGCCAAGAACTCTTTACTGAATGGAAATTGCTTTCAAGAAATATCTAAAGAACTAGTTTAGAAAGTTCACTTAAAATACAAATAAATTCAGCAACAGAGGAAGAGTGAAATGTCATTTTTTGTTGTTGTCATTAATTATTTTCATGACGAAAGGAATTACATAGTCTAAGAAGTGAAGGAAAGCATCTTCCTTTAAGATTTTCTGAAGATTTCAGAGCAAGTGACATGATCCTAAATCAATATTCTTGATGTTAAAATATTATTTAGAAGAGTGGTTATTTTAAATGGAATAGATTTTTTGATTAAATATGACCAAGAATAACCCTTTACCTGCAAACTATAATTTATTGATATCAAATATCGGGTATTTTGGACTACTGTTTTTTTTTGTTTGTTTTTTTTTTTTTTTTAGGAGCCAGTTCAGTTCAGTTGCTCAGTCGTGTCCAACTCTTTGCGACCCCATGAATTGCAGCATGCCAGGCCTCCATATCCATCACCAACTCCCAGAGTTCACTCAGACTCACGTCCATCGAGTCAGTGATGCCATCCAGCCATCTCATCCTCAGTCATCCCCTTCTCCTCCTGCCCTCAATCCCTCCCAGCATCAGAGTCTTTTCCAATGAGTCAACTCTTTGCATGAGGTGGCCAAAGTACTGAGTTTCCTTTTATTCAGATTTTTAAAATTTAAAACACATTTAGGTAAAACTTCTAGTTTTTATTTCAAAATGAGGCAAACATGGTACAAGTACAACTTCTCTTCTCTGAAGATATCCTTGAAATGAAGCTAAAAGAAATTTTAAAAGAGAGGCAGAGAGAGATAGCCACAAAAGAACAGAGGTGTTTTGGGTCAGCGTGGATAAAAAAAGCATCTCTGGATGCCAGATGGTGGAAAGCCAGTGTATAGAAAAAGAAAGAAGAGAAAAGCATGAAGTCAGAACCTTGGGGAAAGTCTGGAATTAGGGTTTGCCTATACCATGTTGAATGAATAAAGCAAAAAGTATCAGACAGGTGGGACTGAAAACATGAGGATTGATTTAAAGGAGGAAAATTTTAAATTAAGATAAATATACATTTTTATAGGGAAAGAAAGACAACAAAGAACAATAGAAAACTATATTTTATATATGTAGCAGTTGACAATAATAATTTTAAGCAATTGACTGGTAATAAGAAAGTAGAAGCTACTTTGCTTGAAGCTAAAGCATTCTCCTTTGAATGGACCAGTTTTATAACATTATCACTTGGAAAATGTATAATCTAATCCTCTCATCTTACCTGATCAGTAGACAAAAATATTGATGATGTCAAAACAATGATAATGTTGTTTTTGAGCTTAAAGCTCAAAATCACGTGGGCCCCCCGGGGAAATCACGTGGGCCCCCCGGGGAAATCACGTGGGCCCCCAGGGGAAATCACGTGGGCCCCCAGGGGAAATCACGTGAATCACTTAGATTCATCCTTGAATAAAGCCTGGAAAAATGGATAGTTCAGTTCAGTTCAGTCACTCAGTCGTGTCCGACTCTTTGTGATCCCATGAATCGCAGCACGCCAGGCCTCCCTGTCCATCGCCATCTCCCGGAGTTCACTCAGACTCACGTCCATCGAGTCAGTGATGCCATCCAGCCATCTCTTCCTCGGTCATCCCCTTCTCCTCCTGCCCCCAATCCCTCCCGGCATCAGAGTCTTTTCCAATGAGTCAACTCTTCACATGAGGTGGCCAAAGTACTGGAGTTTCAGCTTTAGCATCATTCCTTACAAAGAAATCCCAGGACTGATCTCCTTCACAATGGACTGGTTGGATATCCTTGCAGTCCAAGGGACTCTCAAGAGTCTTCTCCAACACCACAGTTCAAAAGCATCAATTCTTTGGCACTCAGCCTTCTTTACAGTCTGACTCTCACATCCATACATGACCACAGGAAAAACCATAGCCTTGACTAGACGGACCTTAGTCGGCAAAGTAATGTCTCTGCTTTTGAATATACTATCTAGGTTGGTCATAACTTTTCTTCCAAGGAGTAAGTGTCTTTTAATTTCATGGCTGCAGTCACCATCTGCAGTGATTTTGGAGCCCCCCAAAATGAAGTCTGACACTGTTTCCAATGTTTCCCCATCTATTTCCACTGTTTCCCCATCTATTTCCCATGAAGTGATGGGACCGGATGACATGATCTTAGTTTTCTGAATGTTGAGCTTTAAGTCAACTTTTTCACTCTCCTCTTTCACTTTCATCAAGACGCTTTTTAGTTCCTCTTCACTTTCTGCCATAAGGGTGGTGTCGTCTGCATATCTGAGGTTATTGATATTTCTCCTGGCAATCTTGATTCCAGCTTGTGCTTCTTCCAGCCCAGTGTTTCTCATGATGTACTCTTCATATAAGTTAAATAAGCAGGGTGACAATATACAGCCTTGACACACTCCTTTTCCTATTTGGAACCAGTCTGTTGTTCTATGTCCATTTCTAACTGTTGCTTCCTGATCTGCATACAGATTTCTCAAGAGGCAGGTTAGGTGGTCTGGTATTCCCATCTCTCTCAGAATTTTCCACAGTTCATTGTGATCCACACAGTCAAAGGCTTTGGCATAGCCCATAAAGCAGAAATAGATGTTTTTCTGGAACTCTCTTGCTTTTTCCATGATCCAGCAGATGTTGGCAATTTGATTTCTGGTTCCTCTGCCTTTTCTAAATCCAGCTTGAACATCAGGAAGTTCACAGTTCATGTATTGCTGAAGCCTGGCTTGGAGAATTTTGAGCATTACTTTACTAGCTTGTGAGATGAGTGCAATTGTGCGGTAGTCTGAGCATTCTTTGGCATTGCCTTTCTTTGGGATTGGAATGAAAACTGACCTTTTCCAGTACTGTGGCCACTGCTGTTTCCAAATTTGCTGGCATATTGAGTTCAGCACTTTCACAGCATCATCTTTCAGGATTTGAAACAGCTCAACTGGAATGCCATCACCTCCACTAGCTTTGTTCATAGTGATGCTTTCTAAGGCCCACTTGACTTCACATTCCAGGATGTCTGGCTCTACATTAGAGATCACACCATCATGATTATCTGGGTCGTGAAGATGTTTTTTGTACAGTTCTTCCATGTATTCTTGCCACCTCTTCTTAATATCTTCTGCTTCTGTTAGGTCCATACCGTTTCTGTCCTTTATTGAGCCCATCTTTGCATGAAATGTTTCCTTGGTATCTAATTTTCTTGAAGAGATCTCTAGTCTTTCCCATTCTGTTGTTTTCCTCTATTTCTTTGCATTGATTGCTGAAGAAGGTTTTCTTATCTCTTCTTGCTATTCTTTGGAACTCTGCATTCAGATGCTTATATCTTCCCTTTTCTCCTTGGCTTTTCGCTTCTCTTCTTTTTACAGCTATTTGTAAGGCCTCCTCAGACAATCGTTTTTCTTTTTTGCATTTCTTTTCCATGGGGATGTCTTGATCCCTGTCTCTGTACAATGTCATGAACTTCTGTCCATAGTTCATCAGGCACTCTATCTATCAGATCAAGTCTCTTAAATCTATTTCTCACTTCCACTGTATAATCATAAGGGATTTGATTTAGGTCATACATGAATGGTCTAGTGGTTTTCCCTACTTTCTTCAATTTGAATCTGAAATTGGTAATAAGCAGTTCATGATCTGAGCCACATTCAGCCCCCGGTCTTGTTTTTGTTGACTGTATAGAGCTTCTCCATCTTTTGCTGCAGAGAATATAATCAATCTGATTTTGGTGTTGACCATCTGGTGATGTCCATGTGTAGAGTCTTCTCTTGTGTTGTTGGAAGAGGGAGTTTGCTATGACCAGTGCATTTTCTTGGCAAAGCTCTATTAGTCTTTGCCCTGCTTCATTCCGCATTCCAAGGCCAAATTTGCCTGTTACTCCAGGTGTTTCCTGACTTCCTACTTTTGCATTCCAGTCCCCTATAATGAAAAGGACATATTTTTGGGGTGTTAGTTCTAAAAGGTCTTGTAGGTCTTCAGAAAACCATTTAACTTCGGCTTCTTCAGCGTTACTGGTTGGGGCATAGACTTGGATAACTGTGATATTGAATGGTTTGCCTTGGAAACAAACAGAGATAATTCTGTCATTTTTTAGATTGCATCCAAGTACTGCATTTCAGACTCTTTTGTTGACCATGATGGCTACTCCATTTCTTCTAAGGGATTCCTGCCTGCAGTAGTAGATATAATGGTCATCCGAGTTAAATTCACCCATTCCAGTCCATTTTAGTTCCCTGATTCCTAGAATGTCAACATTCACTCTTGCCATCTCTTGTTTGACTGCTTCCAGTTTTCCTTGATTTGTGGACCTGACATTCCAGGTTCCTATGCAATATTGCTTTTTATAGCATTGGACCTGGCTTCTATCACCAGTCACATCCACAGCTGGGTAGTGTTTTTGCTTTGGCTCCATCCCTTCATTCTCTCTGGAGTTATTTCTCCACTGATCTCCAGTAGCATATTGGGCACCTACTGACCTGGGGAATTCCTCTTTCAGTATCCTATCATTTTGCCTTTTCATACTGTTCATGGGGTTCTCAAGGCAAGAATACTGAAGTGGTTTGCCATTCCCTTTTCAGTTAGAAGAGTTTGAATGTTTAATAGTGTATGTGTAGTTGAGAGAATTTGGAAATTTGAAATCAAGGAAGAAAAGATGTACAAAAAAGAGTAACTTCAGGCAGGGAATTTGAAATCCTGACTCAAGTTAATGGAACCATGCATAAATATGGAAACATATTATGCATAGTTGTAAAATAATAATAGAATATTTAACTTAATAAAATTTGATAATGTTTGTAGAGGAGTATGAAAAGAAAGAAACTAGCCAAGAAAATGTGATCTTTCCTAGTGTCTATAAATGCATTAGTATGTTATTTAGAGCTGTGATATCAATTGGCATAAAATAATCATAATAAACATTTCATTTCAAGCATTTATTAATATCTCTGGGCTGAAGCTCTTTGTACTCCTGGGTTTGTTACCATGTGTGCATTATTTGATAACAATAAACGAAAAAAGAAAAGAAATTATAGCACAGTATTCTGAGAGTCCCTCTGGAAGAAGACTTGAAATGCATGGGAATTACAAAATGTACTAGTTAGAGTTCCAGCTAACAAAATAACTTTGTAAATCAGAGGTTCTCAACATGCTTGCTCCTGGGAATCCAGCTGAGATTTGCAAGCCCCTTCAAGCTGTGTGAAGAGAGGCATAAGTTTATATTTTACTTTTCATAGTTTATGTAGAAAGCCATCAGTCATCCAATGGCATTGTATTTTTTTTTTCAAAAGTATATACAAGCGTTTCTATATGGTAAACGTAATTAAGTGTTTAAAATACAACCAGGTGCAACTATACCTTTAGTGTTAAAGAGGTCTTTCGGTACTGGGGTACTTACTGGGGTACCTTTACCCACGTTCAGATGGATTTGATCCAAAGGACTTCTGGACAGACAAGATAGCTCAGCTTCATCATTCCATGACCTGAACAATTGAGAACCTCTTTGCTGACCACTTAACTATTACTATCCCTGACTCAAACTTTTAACTACAGTTCAACTTGACAGTGGTTCCTTTAAGTCGTTAATAAAGGCCAGGAAGTGTATGGATGTGAGAGTTGGACTGTGAAGAAGGCTGAACGCTGAAGAATTGATGTTTTTGAATTGTGGTGTTGGAGAAGACTCTTGAGAGTCCCTTGGACTGCAAGGAGATCCAACCAGTCCATTCTAAAGGAGATCAGTCCTGGGTGTTCTTTGGAAGGAATGATGCTAAAGCTGAAACTCCAATACTTTGGCCATCTCATGTGAAGAGTTGACTCATTGGTAAAGACCCTGATGTTGGGAGGGATTGGGGGCAGGAGAAGAAGGGGACAACAAAGGATGGGATGGCTGGATGGCATCACTGACTTGATGGACACGAGTTTGAGTGAGCTCCAGGAATTGGTGATGGACAGGGAGGCCTGGTGTGCTGCAGTTCATGGGGTCACAAAGAGTTGGACATGACTGAGCGACTGAACTGAACTGAACTGACCATGTCATTTGTTAACAAGCAAGTCAATTGTTAGAAAGACTTTACAATATCCCTTGTTTATTGTAGGTTGTTCTGACTTATTTTTGTTCATCAGTTCTCCTTAAAAAAAAAAAAAAAAAAGTAACGTGTGTGTTTCTGCTGCCTTTTGCCAATTACCTAGAAACCTAAATACAGACCCAGTTTCCATGTTGATTTTGGAAGTCTGTTGAGCTCTGACATGTGTTTGAGAGTCAGCTTGATATGTAGGAGGAGAATCGGTTTTTAATAAACCTGAGTTTAAATCTTGGAGCTGCAAATCATTTATCTTTGCTATTCCTTGGTTTTTACTTCTGTAAAACAAGGATAATAGCACACCCTTTTTAGAATTCTTTGGCTAAAAATTATTTATTTCTGGGAAAGAAGACAGTGGTTTCCAGGAAACAACTGGTGAAATATTTTAATCATAGGAGGTTGCTTCTCTAATTTTCTCTATTTATCTTTGGTGTGCTGGGTCTCCATTGCTGCACCGGGGCTTTGTTCTAGTTGCCATCAGGGGCTCCCCTCTGGTTGTGGTCAGGCCTCCGCCCCGGTTGTGAGCAGGGGCTCCTCCCTAGTGGAGATTCCTGGGCTGCTCGTTGCGATGCCTTCCCTTGTTGTAGAGCGTGGCTCTAGGGTGTGGGCTCCATAGTTCTGGGAAATGGACTTAGTTGCCCTGCGGTGTGTGCGATCTTCCTGGATCAGGGATAACACTGCTTCTGCATTGACAGGCTGATATTTTCTCCCTCACTGAGCCACCAGGGAGCCGGAAAGTTGGTTCTGTTACCCAGGTTTTGACCAGTACTTCTTAGACATCCCCCATGGAGCCTTTTAAGGCTTGAACTAATTTGCCTTGTGTTGGGATCTCAATCTATACTTTTAACAAGCTCCCCAGATGATTCCTGGTGTGTTGCCAGGGTTGAGAATGGTTGCCTTAAATACGTGGCATGCATTTTAAGAGCTATTATTGTTTTTTATTTTTTCCACATCCAAGTTTATTTTGAACATCTACATCAAGACTCCCAAATGCAGTCAAGTTCAGATGACAATGCAAATTTTCCACACAACTGAACTGTGTGGCTTCAACCAAGAATCATATCCTTAGCTGCCTTTTTCTCCTAAAAATGCTTGACAGCAGCTGAAGTGGTTGCTTTTACTTATCTAATTACTTCTTTCAACAATAAACCTTTTCTGAGCATTTTCTGTTTTCAGGTACTTGTTTTTCAAAGATGAGCAAAACTGACTACATCTTTTGCAGTCTTGGGAAGGGAGGACTGTAAGCAGAATATCTGGGAGATGAATACTGTATGACAGGATGTGGGAATGTGTAGCGTGTTGTGAGAATGGGGAGGAGGGCTCTTTGGCTCCATCGGCTATGAGACCGGAGGGGCTATTCTTGGAAAGAGAGCATTTTGGATAAACAGACAAGAACTACACATATACTATGTAAGCAATAAAGACTGGAGGAAAGAAAGGGCCTACAAAAGATAAGGAGGCAATAGACCACACCAGATTCGGCAAGAACTTGCCAGTAAATCTGTACTACTGGAGCAGAATATCAGAGGCCAGAAGGGACGGGAGTGAATCCAGACACGACCTGGGTTAGTTCGTGGAGGCAGTGCTTGCCAACACAAAATGCCTCTGATGGCATGAATTCCACATCGCTGGCTAATAAAAATAAGCATATGGGCCACCTATAGGGGATGGGGGAAATGTGTGTGTAAATTACTGAATGAATATTTCAGTGCAAAGAGTAGAATAATTCAAGGAAGTATCAAGTCTAGCCCAAACACAGAACAGAAGAAACTGAGTCCTGCCAAGTTCAAAACAGTGAGAGACTTTCTGTAGGGACTGTACCCACTGGCACATGACCTGGCACATAAACAATACACGTGCACGTGTAGACACGCACAGACATTCGCACAGACATTTGCACAGACATTTGCACAGACATTTGCACAGACATTTGCATTTTTGAGCGAAGCATAAAGAGAAGTAAGGATATTCTCATGTGCTTAATTCCATATATAACGTGTTATCTTGGGATTTTCATGCTAGAAGAGATCATAGAAATTGCTTATGGAGATGGAATTTGTTTAAAAAGAACCACCGCACACACCATTATGCATTCTTAAAGCCACGAAAGACTGATTTACAAAAGGAAACAAACAAGCAGGGAAGCAAGAAGAAAAGGGACATTGTAAAACATGTGCCCCTGAATTTATGTCTTTTCTACTTTAACCAAGCATTTAAAATCAGGATAGTTGCTCACATAGCTCATATCAACGTTTTGTTGTTTAATTTTTCTATAGCCTTTATAACTTTCATTTTGTGACATTTTCAAATTACCTCATCTAAATCATTTGTAGTATATATAGTATAGTGAAAGTCGCTCAGTCTTGTCCAACCCTTTGCAACCCCGTGGACTATACACAGTCCACGCAATTCTCCAGGCCAGAATACTGGAGGGGGTAGCCTTTCCCTTCTCCAGGGGATCTTTCCAACCCAGGAATTGAACCCAGGTCTCCCGCATTGCAGGCTGATTCTTTACCAGCTGAGCCACCAGGGAAGCCCAAGAATACTGGAGTGGGTAGCTATCCCTCCTCCAGGGGATCTTCCCGATCCAGGAATCAAACCAGGGTCTCCTGTATTGCAGACAGATTCTTTGCCAGCTGAGCTATGGGGGCAAGCCCTAAATCCTCTGTAGGCGCCCTAGTAAAGACAGGCTTCTTTCAGTTCTGTCAGCCTCCTCTCTGTCTCTATGTATATTTCAGTTTCTAAAATGCATTTCTTCTTTCTAGGTTCTTGGGGATCACAGGACTCTTTGAGGCTAAAATTGATCATAAACGGTAGAAGGCAGACAAAAAATGGTCTCAGTGATCCATCGATTGCTCCAACTTTCCCTTTTAGACACTACCCAAGAAAATAGATTTTGATTTTTCCTTTAATCAAGAAATCGTAGAATTATTGCCTGAGTAAAATTTCACAGTGGTTTGTAGATTTTTAAAATTGTGTTTTCCACCAAGTCACTTTTTAAGCTGGGTTTCTTTATTTTTGGCCGCACTGGTTCTTGGCTGCTTTGAGCACGCGCTCTCTTGGTGCAGTGGCTGGGGGCGGGTCTCCAGTCGCGGTGCGCAGGCGTCTAGGTGCCGAGGCTTGTCTGCCCTGAGCGCGGGCTCTGGGGCGCACAGGCCTCGGTAACTTGCCTATGGCTCAGTCGCCACGGCTCTCAGGCTCCAGAGTGTGGGCTCAGTAGCTGCGGTGCCTGGGCTCAGCTGCTCCCTGGCGAGTGAAATCTGCCCGGAGCAGGGATGCAGTCCACGTTCCCTTCATTGGCAGATGGACTCTTACCCACCGGGCCACCAAGGATGCCCAGTTTGTGAATTTGCATGTTGCCTATTCAGTTTGTTTTGTGTTGAATCTTGTACCCCCCAAAAGTTTGTTATAATCCTAACTCCCAGTACATTAGAGTGTGACCTTATTTGGAAATAGTCACTTTACAGAGATAATCAATTTAAAATGAGTTCACAAGAGTGGTCTCTAATCGCATATGACTGGTACTCATAATAAGCAGAAATTGGGACACAGAGACACACTCAGGAAGAATGGGATGTGAAGATGGAGAATTAGAGTGATGCAACTGTAGGCTAAGGGTTGCCAAGGATTGCTGGCAAGATACCAGAAGCTAGGGAGAGGCAGGAGGAATTCTCCTTACAGACTTCAGAGGACTTAAGTATGGTTTTCCAGCATCTTGACTTTGAACTTTTAACCTCCAAGACTGTGAGGTAATGCATTTCTGTTGATGTCAGCTGGTGGTCCTTTTTTTAATAGCAACACTAGTAAATTAATGTATGGTTAGAATATTTGAAAGGTCAATCGATACCACACTTTGATGTTGTCGTTGTTTTCATCCATCCATGCTACATCTTTCCATTCATCCATCCTCCCATCCACCCATCTGTCCATCCACGCAGCTCTCTTTCCATCCATACCTACATCTGTCCGTCCATCCATCCATCCATCCATCCATCTAATAGCATCATGATTTTGAAAAAGAAAGGAATTTAACAAAAGTAGCGAGGACATGATTTCAGATTAAGGGGAAAAAACCCTTTCATTCAACCATCCATGATTTGAATAAAAAAATGTCCTGTCCTCTCCTGTCTTTTCACTTCAGATTCCAGCACCCGACCCACATTTCAGTGACTTGCAGAGAAGCCAGATGTGATTGTGAACTTCTGGTGCAGCTGGTCATTTAATGAATTTCTGAAATTTATCCTCCAGCCCAATCCACAAGACTATGCTCTTCGGGGTGCTCTGTGTAAATGGAGTCCCAGCTCTGGAGTTGTTAGATTTTGTTACTTAGACCTTATTCAGAGACAGGCCTATTGAACCTTGGATGACGTGACTTCTGGCTCAGCCAGCCCCATAGGCATGCATTGCCTTCCAAAGAGGTTTTGCCATGTAAGTCCATCAGAAACAAGATTCCAGTAAAAGCATTTGAGTCAGATTCTGTCCCTGTATTGCTGATAACAGGGTGTCCGAAGTGTCCAAATTAAGGACTGGAGTCTTCCCCACAGGGTGATATTAGTGTGATCAGTCAGCAGTCTTCCCTTTTAAAGAAACTTAATATCCTTTTAAGGTACATTCTTTTAATATACCCCACGTCCAAGGTAAGAGAAACCGAAGTAAGACGGTAGGTATTGCAAGAGGGCATCAGAGGGCAGACACATTGAAACCATAATCACAGAAAACTTGTCAATCTAATCACACTAGGACCACAGGCTTTTCTAACTCAATGAAACTAAGCCATGCCAGTGGGGCCACCCAAGACGGGTGGGTCATGGTGGAGAGGTCTGACAGAATGTGGTCCACTGGAGAAGGGAATGGCAAACCACATCAGTATTCTTGCCTTGAGAACCCCATGAACAGTATGAAAAGGCAAAATGATAGGATACTGAAAGAGGAACTCCCCAGGTCAGTAGGTGCCCAACACGCTAATGGAGATAAGTGGAGAAATAACTCCAGAAAGAATGAAGGGATGGAGCCAAAGCAAAAACACTACCCAGCTGTGGATGTGACTGGTGATAGAAGCAAGGTCTGATGCTGTAAAGAGCAATATTGCATAGGAACCTGGAATGTCAGGTCCATGAATCAAGGTAAATTGGAAGTGGTCAAACAAGAGATGGCAAGAGTGAACGTTGACATTCTAGGAATCAGCAAACTAAAATGGACTGGAATGGGTGAATTTAACTCAGATGACCATTATATCTACTACTGCAGGCAGGGATCCCTTAGAAGAAACAGAGTAGCCATCATGGTCAACAAAAGAGTCCAAAATTCAGTACTTGGATGCAATCTCAAAAACGACAGAATGATCTCTGTTTCCAAGGCAAACCATTCAATATCACATTTATCCAAGTCTATGTCCCAACCAGTAACGCTGAAGAAGCTGAAGTTGAACGGTTCTATGAAGATCTACAAGACCTTTCAGAGCTAACACCCAAAAAAGTAGGAAGCAAAAGTAGGAAGTCAGGCAATTTGGCCTTGGAATATGGAATGAAGCAGGGCAAAGACTAATAGAATTTTGCCAAGACAATGCACTGATCATAGCAAACACCCTCTTCCAACAACACAAGAGAAGACTCTACACATGGACATCACCAGATGGTCAACACCAAAATCAGATTGATTATATTCTTTGCAGCCAAAGATGGAGAAGCTCTATACAGTCGACAAAAACAAGACCAGGAGCTGACAGTGGCTCAGATAATGAACTCCTTATTGCCAAATTCAGAGTTAAATTGAAGAAAGTAGGGAAAACCGCTAGACCATTCATGTATGACCTAAATCAAATCCCTTATGATTATACAGTGGAAGTGAGAAATAGATTTAAGAGACTTGATCTGATAGATAGAGTGCCTGATGAACTATGGACGGAAGTTCGTGACATTGTACAGGAGACAGGGATCAAGACATCCCCATGGAAAAGAAATGCAAAAAAGAAAAACGATTGTCTGAGGAGGCCTTACAAATAGGTGTGAAAAGAAGAGAAGTGAAAAGCAAAGGAGAAAAGGAAAGATATAAGCATCTGAATGCAGAGTTCCAAAGAATAGCAAGAAGAGATAAGAAAGCCTTCCTCAGTGATCAATGCAAAGAAATAGAGGAAAAGAACAGAATGGGAAAGACTAGAGATCTCTTCAAGAAAATTAGAGATACCAAGGGAACATTTCATGCAAAGATGGGCTCCATAAAGGACAGAAATGGTATGGACCTAACAGAAGCAGAAGATATTAAGAAGAGGTGGCAAGAATACACAGAAGAACTATACAAAAAAGATCTTCAAGACCAAGATAATCATGATGCTGTGATCACTCATCTAGAGCCAGACATCCTGGAATGTGAAGTCAAGTGGGCCTTAGAAAGCATCACTACGAACAAAGCTAGTGGAATCACCTTGATGGAATTCCAGTTGAGCTATTTCAAATCCTGAAAGATGATACTGTTTGAAAATGCTGCACTTAATATGCCAGCAAATTTGGAAACTCAGCAGTGGCCACAGGACTGGAAAAGGTCAGTTTTCATTCCAATCCCTAAGAAAGGCAATGCCAAAGAATGCTCAAACTACCACACAATTGCACTCATCTCACAAGCTAGTAAAGTAATGTTCAAAATTCTCCAAGCCAGGCTTCAGCAGTGTGTGAACCATGAACTTCCAGATGTTCAAGCTGGTTTTAGAAAAGGCAGAGGAACCAGAGATCAAATTGCCAACATCTGCTGGATCATGGAAAAAGCAAGAGAGTTCCAGAAAAACATCTATTTCTGCTTTATTGACTATGCCAAAACCTTTGACTGTGTGGATCACAATAAACTGTGGAAAATTCTGAAAGAGATGGGCATACCAGACTACCTGACCTGCCTCTTGAGAAACCTGTATGCAGGTCAGGAAGCTACAGTTAGAACTGAACATGGAACAACAGACTGGTTCCAAATAGGAAAAGGAGTACATCAAGGCTGTATATTGTCACCCTGCTTATTTAACTTCTATACAGGGTACATCATGAGAAACGCTGAGCTGGAAGAGGCGGAAGCTGGGATCAAGATTGCGGGAGAAATATCAATAACCTCAGATATGCAGATGACACCACCCTTATGGCAGAAAGTGAAAAGGAACTAAAAAGCCTCTTGATAAAAGTGAAAGGGAGAGTGAAGAAGTTGACTTAAAACTCAACATTCAGAAAATGAAGATCATGGCATCTGGTCCCATCACTTCATGGGAAATAGATGGGGAAACAGTGGAAACAGTGTCAGACTTTATTTTGGGGGCTCCAAAATCACTGCAGATGGTGATTGCAGCCATGAAATTAAGAGACGCTTACACCTTGGAAGAAAAGTTATGACCAACCTAGACAGTATATTCAAAAGCAGAGACATTACTTTGCCAACAAAGATCCGTCTAGTCAAGGCTATGGTTTTTCCTGTGGTCATGTATGGTTGTGAGACTTGGACTGTGAAGAAAGCTGAGCACCAAAGAATTGATGCTTTTGACCTGTGGTATTGGAGAAGACTCTTGAGAGTCCCTTGGACTGCAAGGGGATCCAACCAGTCCATTCTGAAGGAGATCAGTCCTGGAATTTCTTTGGAAGGAATGATGCTAACGCTGAAACTCCAGTCCTTTGGCCACCTCATGTGAAGAGTTGACTCATTGGAAAAGACTGTGATGCTGGGAGGGATTGGGGGCAGGAGGAGAAGGGGATGACAGAGGATGAGATGGCTGGATGGCTTCACTGACTCAATGGACGTGAGTCTGGGTGAACTCCGGGAGTTGGTGATGGACAGGGAGGCCTGGCGTGCTGCGATTCATGGGGTCACAAAGAGTTCGACACGACTGAGTGACTGAACTGAAATGAATAATCTTTTGGCCTGAAAAAAAATATCCCATTGCAGAAAAAGGATGACCATCCATAGAAGTAAATCACTTTCTTTTCTTCCTTTTTTTCCTCTTATTTTTTCCTTCTCTCCTGGTATACCTTTTCTCACTGATACAGGAAATATGTCAATAAAATTTAAATATATATTACTCTTCAGTGGGTTCCAGGAAAACAAATGAGAACCACAGGGAATGAGAACATGGGTGGCACATAGCCCCTACCCTACTCCCTGAAAATACCACATATAGATGGTTTTTAAAGGTGAACAGGATTAAACTTCCATGACGAGACATGTGTCAGTAATATGTCCACAAACTCAATTAAAAATCAAGGAACTATACTCAATATCTTATAATAATCTATAAAGCAAAAGAGTCTGTAAAATTATATGGGTTACATACAATAATGAACTGATCTGCAAAACAGAAATAGACCCACAGACAATCTGAACAAACTTGCTGTTACCCAACGGGAAGGAGGCTGGAGGGACAAACTGATGAATTTGGGATGAACAGAGATACACACTGGTAGACCTAGAATAGATGAACAGCAGAGGCCTACTCTACGGCCACAGGGAATTAGACTCAATATTTCATAATAACCTATGATGAGAAAGAATCTTAATAAGAATACATGTATGTGTGTGTGTAAAACTGACTCGCTTTGCTCTATACCTGAAACTAATAGTATCGTGAATCAAATACGTCAATAATTTTTTAATTAAAAAAAGAAAAAAAAATCTCAGAGTGCAATTACCTGTGGGAATTCCACAACAGTGCCACGATACATTGGCTGCATGCAACTTTCCATAGCATATAAGTGATGCCAAGAAAAATAATCTCTTACGACCCCTTCAAGCTCATCGTGCTTTACTTTGAACTCTCTGTTTCATGTTATTAGTCTCCTCGGAGAACATTAGGGAAAATAGCCATGGCAGAAAGCTACTGAAAGGTCTCTTCCATTTGGATGTGACCCGAGTACTTGGAGAGCATCCAAAAGGTTTGGCACATTTAAGTTCAAGCACTGGTTTTCTGAACAAAATCGGCTTCTCCTGAGCTGAGTAGAACAGTGTGTCTGTTAGCCTTTGCCTGGGAAGACCCCTGGTGGGGAAATGGTCTGATGTCGGCCTGTAAAGTAGAAAGAGAACCAGCGAACCACTGCTTTAGTGCTTCAGTGACCCTGTGTCTAGAAATGCGTTCATAAATGAATGCATGCAGGTCCTGTGCCGCGGCTGCCAGCTGCAGACTCCGCTCTGAGCGTCTCTACCCCTGTCGTACCCTGGGGTCATTAAGCCACATGCTTTCACTTCTCATAAACTCTCCTCACCCCTCATGCGTAAGGTTCCCTTGTGAACCCAGGTTTTCTCACTGCTGCAGGTAACACCATTCCAAGACAGACGTTAAGTTTTGATATCAGGCTTCAATAATATTCAGTTTATGTTTTAGCAACTCAACAGTCATATGGTGGGCCCTGGCCCAAGTGGGAGCCACTCCATTAATTCCCAGGTGCAGAGAGCACAGAGGGGTGGCCGCCTTGACTTTCCCCATTTTGGGTGAGACCCGAGAGAAGAGCAGCCTTCAGATGGGGCAGTGCAGTGGCATGAAGGATGAGCTGGGGACCTGGCCTCTCTGAAGGAGGTCAGCTGAGAAGAGACGGGTTCTGTCTGGAGTCCCGAGAAGTAGGTAGGCATTAGTCAGAGGAAGATGAAGCAGAAGGTGTGGGGAAAGGGTTTTCAAGGCAGAGGAAGAGGAATGTGCAGAAGACTTGAGGGTAAAAGAAAGCTGAGTGCATTGAAAAATCGGTTGTGCCCTTGTGTCTTGAATATGTTGTATTTCCTACATAAACATATCAATTTAGCAGACTTGAGCTTGACCTGATTAGTGAGCTCAGTGGAGAACGCTTACCTCTAGTTGAATGAATCCGTCTGTGAAGGGACTCACACATGTCCTTTGCTGTTGGGCAAAAGCAGAGAAAGCAGGAGGCTTCATGGCAGCCTCCCTCCAGCCCTGCTCAGAGCTGTGTCTTGGCCTTGGGTGATTAGCATTCCTGTCAAATTCGCTCCGTCCCTCAACCTCAGAGAAAGGGGGAATGCTGAAGTCCTTGGTGTTCTTGATGGGAATGGTGCCTGGCAGCAGGCACATGTTTGAAAAAAGGCAACTAATAATACATTTAAGATTTATATTAAAAAAAATGCATGCGCTTTTGGGTATGGAAATTATGTGTGTTTTTAAAAGAGGGCAAAAGTTGCAAATTTTCTCAAATGGAAAAATTTGTTGAAGAAACGCAATTATTTTAATTTTTAATAATGTGTAAGTCATATAATGGAGAAGGAAATGGCAACCCACGCCAGTGTTCTCACCTGGAGAATCTCATGGACAGAGGAGCCTGGTGGGCTACAGTCCATGGGGTCACAGAGAGTCAAACACTACTAAGCAACGAACACACACACACACATGAGTCATATAAACACAAATTTTACTAGTTCATAGTCAATGGAATAAACTGTGTGTCACTTAATATTCAGTTCAGTTCAATCGCTCAGTCATGTCCAACTCTCTGTGACCCCATGGACTGCAGCACGCCAGGCCTGCCTGTCCATTACCAACTCCCGGAGCTTTACTCAAACTCATGTCCATCAAGTCGGTGATGCCGCTTTACATTACAGGGTCACACATTCCAGGACACCATTATCACAAAGCTGTACTGTGATGCCGGATGGAGGGGGCCAGGGTGGGAAGTTGCGCTGCTTATTACTTCTGTGATATTAGGCAACGGGCAATGAGAGCTCCTCGGGAGGTTGCTAGGCTAGAAGCAATGCTCACAAGCACAGATACACCGTGAGTGCCAGTAAGTGTGACCTCAGCCTGATTGTCACAGGTCACTGTCCCTAGAAATACCAGCTGGAAGAGGTGACCTTTATATTTCTAGACTTCTAAACACTCTGGCATTTAAATTCTTATTCTTTGATCTGAAAACCAAGCTAACAGGAACAGACAAACTGACAGGAACAGAGGGAGGAGGTCTCTAGAGCAGGAGAGATAAAGGCAAGGCTCAGCCCCATCCATCCTCCCTGCAGACACGGCAGCGACCTAGGGAAGGGCATTGGGAAGGGGGCCTCAGCGGCTCACCGGAGGCTGGCCCTGGCCGCTCAGCTACAGACCAATTTAGCAGAATGCCCCGAGGGAGGCGAGGGAAAAGCAAGGCCTGGGACAGAAACGCAAAGATCCTTAAACCTGAAATGAAGGAAAACATATTCATTTGGCTGTAAATAAGGCCTTAGGCTGAGTTTGAAATTGAATTTTACTCTAGAGTTGGGGTGAGCATATCAATAGCTAGCGTGTCATTCTTCACTTGGGTGTGTTGGTTTGGGGAGTGTTGGATAATGTATTTGGAAAATGTTAGCTTTCAAAATATCCCACTTTAGGTATTATATAACTATGTCTTAAAATACCATGTAGCTTTTACCATTTCTTTTTAGTTTTTAACTCAGGGCTGCATGGGTTCAGTGAAATGTCCGACTGCGATTTCTGGGTATTACATTTTTAGTTTAATGACTATTTTTGCACAAAAGCTTACATTTTATTCATATTCATATAACGATTTTCTTGATCACATTTTTTAAACTGTATGTATTGAACAAAGATGCTAACTTTAAAAACAAACGACAAAAGCTTTGGTTATATTACTTTAGAAATTAATTACTTAAAGCAGATATTTTGTACTGTGGGACATCTCAGAGGATTTAATGTTAGATGTGCGCTGTGAATGCCCAGGCTGTGGCACCTAGGTTCCCTACAACTTATTTAACCCAAGAACTCCTTTTTTCTTCCCTGCACACATTGGCGTTTCTTGAGACTGCTTTTGCAGACAGATGTCAAGCGATGATTCTCATACACACAGGAAAGCAGATTATTTTGACAGCTCGGACCTGTTGGTTCGCAGGGAGGAGACCGACACACGTGCCTTTCTTCGGGACACAGGGTTTGATTCCAGCGCATCCGCGTTTGCCCCCACAGCACGTGTGCAGCCCTCTGTCCGCCTGACTCTGCGACCCCGCGGACTGTAGCCCGCCAGACCCCGCTGTCCATGGGGTTCTCAATGCTAAATGATGCCGTGTTTGGGCGAAATGAACAAAGTGGCTGTGCGTGTCCCCCGAGTGACAGCAGGTGCCATTTTTAGTTATTCACCAAGTACTGCGCTTAGTCGCTCAGTCGCGTCCAACTCTTGGTGACCCCATGGACGGTAGCCTGCCAGGCTCCTCTGTCCATGGGGTTCTCCAGGCAAGAAGACTGGAGCGGGTTGCCATTTCCTTCTCCAATATAGACCATGTGGTATCGCTTAATTACCTGTTTAACAGCAGAAATTGCTTAGATGTAGCCCTGGTTAATCCCTTGTTGTAAACGGCTTTCCATACGTTTGTAGCTGTGTCTATTAAAGAGGCGACTGACTTGCGTCCGTTATTGAAAGCGTTAACCTTTTGTCGTTTTGTTGCACTCGGTCCCTGAAATAATAATGGAGAATTACGGGTAGTGGCGTGACTGTAGCTGTTACTTCATCATTAAAGGATAATCAATTAAAAAATGTATACTGGAAAATAAGATTGCCTTTGAAGAACACAATACTTTGCATTTTAAAGTTTGATTTTTTAGCTGTAGTGATCAGAACAATATTCAGTTAAAAACAAAAAGAATTAAATCTAGAGAATATGCCACATTTGCCTAAAGTGTCTGCTTCTAAAATACCTCCCACACCGATTTGGATTGAATGCAGTCAGTGGAAGTGACCAACATTACTGAAAGACAAAAATAAATAGCGACTCCCGAAGTGTGATCAACTCAAAGCTATGTATTTTCAGAGAGCATCTTCAGTATGGACATGCTGTCCCTTTTGCCTTCGCACTGTTGTTATAAAGGGGCTCAGGATTCCTGAGTAGAGTACAGGTGTAATTCACCTGATCCCGGAGAGAGATGGATCCTGTTTGTGCAGATGGGACAGATGCAGTAGAAATGGGGGGACAGATGCCTCTGAATTAGCGCCTCTTTCAGCGTTTTTGTTTTCCTTTGTTGTTGGCCAAAGAGCAAGTCCCCCCCCCCCCCCCCGCCCCCGTGCTCTCTGCGATGTCATGGAGCCCTGCAGCGGCATCTGGACGCGCTGTCACGGGGACCTGGGAGGCGGGAGGCGGGCTCTGCAGCTTCCTGCACGCAGCCCTGTGGCTGCCAGCTCTCGAGTTCTGCTCGAGGTCCATTTCGGTTCTGAGGACATAGGGGTGAGGCGGGGCTGAGGAAAGTTTGATTTAACTGGGGTGGGAGACAGGGCAGTGTGGGTAGCGAAGAATCCTGTGCCATGCCCTATGACCTTTCTCACGAGCACTTGAGGTTCAAACTAAGAAAAGTAAATGGCAACTTTATGTTCATTTTTAATGTTTGGATTCAGATGCAGAACTGAATTTAGAAATGAGCTTAGGTCATGTATTAAGATTTGAAAAACGTATAGAATTAACTGGAAACAATTCAAACATTCATCAGCTAACACACGGATAATCAATCACATTAGGGTGAAAGTGAAAATGTCAGTTGCTCAGTCGTGTCCAACCCTTTGTGACCCCATCGACTGTAGCCACCAGGCTCCTCTGTCCATGGGATTCTCCAGGCAGGAATACTGGAGTGGGTTGTCATTTCCTTCTCCAGGGGAATCTACCAGACCCAGGGACTGAACCTGGGTCTCCTGCACGACAGGCAGATTCTTTCAAGTCTGAGCCACCAGGGAAGCGCACGGGTTCACCCATACAAAGGGCTACTACTCAGCAGTGAAAAGGAATGTTACCAATGCGTGCAACGACATGGGTGGATCTTAAAAACATCATGCTGAATGAAAGATGCCAGACACGGAAGGTGGCATAGTGTATGATTCCATTCGTATGAACCTTGAGGAAAGGGAAAAATACAGTTACAGAAAGCAGAGCAGTGATTTCACTGGGTGGGGTGGGAGGCAGGAAGTGACCTCACGAGGGAACTTCATGGGTAATGGAAGTGTTCTATGAGGTAATTATTAAGACTGTATCTATTTGTCAAATCTCACCAAACTGTAAATTTAACACTTGTGAGCTTTATTGTATTTAAATTAAAATCAAAAACTGGCTGAAAAAAAAGTATGGTATAATTCACTAGTGGGGGAGGGGATCCTAGAATCTGTTAATTCCTGGAAGTGACCAGAAAAATTGTGGGGCAGCTGAGCTTCATCCAAAATCTAGGATGAACATCAGGAAAAATGTAAAGTGGTGATGAAAGCTACAAATGAGAACCCATGAGCTCTTCTTGGTCACAGCTGTTTAATAGAGAAACCATCTAGCCTAGTACTTAGCACGGAGAGGCACTTAACAAATGCTGAGTGCTGTCATTTTTTGTTGATGCTATTATTTTATTATTATTTAGAATAGTGCATTATGAGTGTCTAGACAACATTGTAGAAGTTGTGAATAGAGAAAACCTTTATCCTACCTACTGGTGGAAAGAGTCTATGAGTTAATGGGTTCTGATGATTTGAAACACACAAAAGGAGGTAGGATTTATCAGCGACTGATTTAGGCTAATTGGTGAACTATAATGTATCACCGAAGTGCTCAGAGCGTTATTTCAGACATATGCTTAGCTTTTGTGTATGTCAAATCTTGTCTGAACTGATTCAGTCCATGGGGAAGACTCTCAGAAGAACTTCGTATCGGATGAGAGTTAAGAGTTCCAAAGTCTGCAAGTATTGAACAGAATCAGTGGCTGGTGTAGGACATTAAAATCATTTTGAAATGATTTTTTGGACATGTGAGAGATAGAAAGTGCCAACCAAGACTGTAGGAATGTGAGGCTCCTGTTACCCCTAATCATCACATACGTGTACACAAAACAGAAAAGGTAATAGCCCAGATTTATTGACTTTTAATGTGCCTGGCACTGTACTGCACTAAGTGATTTCAAGAATTATTATGACTAAACTTCATCACAAGCTTAAGAGATAATGCATAAGAGCACAGAGGCTGTGCGTGTATTAAGAAGACAATCAAAATTTGATTCTAACTATCGTTTGGGAACCGTGAATGAGAACCCTGGAACGAACCTTGGTGACATTCCATTTTACCAGCATTGTTTTGCCAGCATCATGCTTTGGATGCCCCGTATCCTGTCCTGGGAGTGGGATGCAGAGAGAACTGACATCTGGCCCAAACTCTCTGACCTGTGAGTCGTGAGCCCATAGGAGAGCACCATGTGTTAGGGGATCAGTCAGTGATCGTGGAAAGAACCCGCAGTTCCACATGTTTGAATTCTTGGAAGGCAGAATTTGTGTGGAAGCAACCCTTGCTTTTTCAAAGTTTGTTTTCTACTTCGATTTGACCAAAGACCTACATTAGTACCTGCTTTCACTAAACAGAGCAAATCCGAAGAGGATTTGCAAAAAAAAAAAAAAAAAGGACAAATGGTGGAAACGGCGCCCAGCCTTTGTTTTTGCAACAGCCCTTGTAGAGGCGGCAGGAACCGTGATCAGCAAGGTCGGGGTTGCCAGCTCTTTCCCCAGGGAAGTATGCTCTGCGTCCCAGCCACCAGCCGCCAAGGCTTTGCACTGTGTCTCTGGGCCTCTGTGCTTTTTATCTCCGTTTGCTTTTTGCAGCCTTCCGCAAGATGGGTCCTAAGGTAGTGGCTTCTCCTTTCAGAGAGCAGGGGAAGCCCGTGCTAGATTCCTAAGGCAGAAAAGATACCAAACGTAGCAGAAGGTTAATTATACGTAAAGAGGCTCAAGTTATTTTCACGGCCGCTTGTCTATTTTG